>NC_134407.1:28338828-29081328 GCF_038048845.1 Mixophyes fleayi | reverse complement strand
TGGGGCAGGGACTGATGTGAGTGAGTTCTCTGTACAGCGCTGCGGAATTAGTGGCGCTATTCAGTGGCGCATGCAGGGGGGTTTCGGAGTCTCTAGAAACCCCCCCCTGCGCTAACTAAGTGGCCACTGTCCTATACAGCAGCCGCGGCGCTGTCAAAGAAGCGTCCGCGGTGGTGCTGTATTGTATACATTGTATACAGCACCGTCGCAGACGCTTCTTAGACAGCGCCGCGGCTGCTGTATAGGACAGCGCTGGCGAAACGGAGCTGCTGCGCATGCACAGCAGCTCTCTCGGGGTTTTTTTGGGGGGTTTTTGGGTCGGCTGGGAGAAACCCCCCCCCCCCCCCGACAATCCTCCGTGCGCCCCTGCTATATAAATAAATGATGATGATGATACTGGTAGGTTGACTAAATTGGATTTGGTGTGTCTTTGTGCTCTCCTCATAGGACAGTTATACTGTAAATATCAGGGGGAGAAGGTCTAGTGATTGCAATTTACTGCCTACCCGGCTGCTCAGAGACATCCATAACAACCATACCCTCTATTCGTTTACCACAAATCTGGCTGTCCCCCTCTATAACAGCACTCTCACCTCAGCCCCAGACATAGCTGTGCCTGGCACCACTCACAGCCTCTGGCATGCTGAGCCCCATCCATGGCACTGCAAACAGACCAGTTATTTGCAGAAGGGATCCCATACCATATAGGGCTGCTGGAAGGAGACTGTCATCACCAAAGTCACCAACATTATTCTCTCTGGTAAACCTAAGGGTCCCTTCATGCTCATCCTCCTGGACCCCTGCCGTTTTTGACACCACTGACCATGCTCTCCTCCTGCACACTCTTTACTTCATCGTCCTTCATGGCACTGTTCTCTCCTGGTTCACTACTTACCTCTCCAACAGCTCCTTCTCTGTTTATACCACCATCTCTCTTTTTGTCCCCCTACCTTATGGGTGCCCACAAGGCTCTATCCTTTATCCTCTTCTTTCCTCACCGATGGAATACACTTCTGTGCCCAATAAGACTGCCCAACTGCCTTCAAAGTTTTAAACATTCCTCAAAACCCAACTGTTCATCTACTAGTCTCCCACCTAAGTCCACTCTCCCTGACCCAGCCTGCCTCTGCCCACATTCTCATTCAATCTCACCCCCACTTGTCTCAGTCTTCCCTCTCCCTAAAAGATTGTTAGATCTGACAATTAAAGCCCACTCTCCATCTCTCCTCTCTGTTTGCTCCCATATCATCTACCTTTCCATTTGTATCATACCTCTTACATATTTTGTACAGACTTTAGTTATATTATGTCTTATGTATATTATTATGCTTAATTGCTTATTTGCTACTCTTCAATTTATGCTTCTTGAATGTCCTGTATTTTGCCGTTGCTTTGTGCATTGCCTGTTGGCCCTGTACGTCTTTGCACTATGTTGTATTTCCCCACTGTACGGGTCAGATAAAATCAGATAAACTAGTTAGATACAGACCACAAGAAGATGCTCTCACAAGAAACTTATAAACAACTCATCAAAGTAGAGGAGACTTGAATGTTATAATATCAGCGAAAACAGAAAAACATATTACACTGTCTCATTAAACCCGTGATAATAAATGTAACTACATCATGAAGAATAAAAATAATCAACTCTATATTTAAAGCTACTATAAGTAACACTATAATCTAACCTTTTTTCAGCATAAGGCTGAGTACACACTACAGAAATTTCCCACCGATGTGTTACCTACAACGTAAGTTGCAATCGGTCATTTGATAAGAACGATTAAACGATTTTTGCAGGAGTGAAGCGATTTTGGTCAGACATAGTGTCGGCTCAAAAAGTTGTGATTCCGTATACACTGAAACAATATAATAATTACAAATCAAATATAAGGTCACGTCACTTCTGGAAATACATAAAACTGTATTGAGAATACATATTTTCATATGTGATAAGAATACATATTGTATACACTTGCACACAGGGACACATTCATGTCATACGGAACATTCTAAACAGATATATTATTGCTTCTCCATTAAAATCAAATTATTGTCATTTGATTGACGTTCCGAGACCGAGGTATTTACATACATATGCCCAGAAAGCAGTCGCTGCTTGAGGAACTATCGGCACTTGGTCGAAGAAGCGGTCGTGATTTCATATACACTGCAGGATCTGACAGTTGTTGGAATGATATTAGTTTTACCAACCAACCAAATGAACCTTCATTCAGTGCTTTGGACCGACTATCGGGCATCATGTAAGTGTACACACTACTGCAATATCGGGCCGACAGGTCAGTTTTCGGCTATTTGACCCGATAATTGAATGAAAACTCTATAGTGTGTACCCAGCCTTACTCACTAGAACCAGTTCCAATATATACAGACATCTTCCCTAAGTAGATTTAGACTCTGCAAACCTACTAGACAAAAATATCACAGAACAAGAAATAGAACTTACCATTATAACACAAAAACATCTAAAGCCCAAGGCCCTGACGGATTTATAATGGCATACTAAAATCGTGACAAATTGGCAGGCCCCAATTAACCAAACTCTATAATAAAATTCTGAATGTGGAGCCACTACAAGCAGAAACTACAAAGGCCAACATTGCAGAACCTGTTTCTAGTTCTGGAACACCGTCTAAACTAACTACTACCGACCCTTATCAACCCAGGTTGCTTTCAATTCTAGGCCAAAACAAGCCTTGGACAATAGAAGAAGAGTGATTTACCTAATTAACCACCTCAGTAACCACAAAACATCATTTTGGATTCTAGCTTTGGATGAAGAGAAGGCTTTCAATAGGAGGTCATATCCTACAAACTCTATACTAAATATCTGAATGGGCAACTCTATACACAGAAACTGCAAGAGCCAACATAATCGTTATTTCAGAACCTGGTAAAGACCCAACTATTTATAATGATTATGGAACTCCTCGCTGAATACTGTAAAGCTGGGTACACACTACAGAAAATTACTGCAGATGCAGTCAGTGGCGGATCCAGGGGGGGGGGGGCGATCGAGCCCCTAGCAGGGGCTTGCTGCCGGCGGCTGCACACTATGTGCAGGTCCGTTCAGCAGTGACAGGCAGGGACAGTGTGCTGCCCGGCTGCTCTGATTGTGTTTTAAACACAATCAGAGCATCCGGGCAGCACACTGTCCCTACCTGTCACTGCTGAACGGACCTGCACATAGTATGCAGCCGCCGGCAGCCTCAGATGTAAAAAAGGGGCGGGGCCTAAATCGCCCCCCCTAAATCGCCCCGGGTAGAAGAATTCTCTAGATCCGCCCCTGGATGCAGTTTCTGTTATGATTTTACCAACGACTGAATGTCCCGATGAGCATACAGATTTATGTGTACACACCTACATGATTTACCATCAGATCTGTGCTCTTTATCTGTCTCAACCATCTGCTGAAAGTTCGTGACTCTGCACAGTCCATAGAGATCTGCCTACACTGCTGGTCCTGAGTGTATACACACTTCCACATTTACCTGACATTGTTCCATCGTTAATAGTGATTTTTAGTCAGTTTATAAAATCAAATCAAACAATATGATGCTTTAGTACGATAAAACATGGTGGTGGGAGAATACACACTAATGCAATATTAGATGAGAACCACGAGAGGGCCGCTACCACCGCTGCCACACTTTGCGGACATTATCACATTTCTAGTCACCAACTGGCCCTAATTTCCAGGGACAAAATTAGTAAAAAATTGGACCCTGCGTTTTTTTTGTCCCATAAAATGTGCCTGTTTTTATTTGCTAGGACTTATAAGTTAAAATGTATTGTAAAGGGGTACATGGAATTAAAAAAACAAAAACAGGATACATGGACATGACAGGAATTGAGCTTATTTACAAATATTTAGGTGTAACATTTGCACTGAAGTACAGCAACCAATCAACAATAAGCTTTTATTTGTCTAATGCATGTTAAACAACAAAGCAATTGTCTGATTGGTTGCTATAGTTTAGTGACAATTTTGGGGCAGTGGCATCCAATTAATAGTCATACAGCCATATAGTGGATTGTAAGCTTGCGAGCAGGGTTCCCTTACATCTCTGTATGTATTAACCAGTATTGTTTTATTAATGTTTGTTCCCAATTGTAAAGCACTACGGAATTTGCTGGCGCTATATAAATAAATGATGAGAGTATTACCCAGTATTGTTTTATTAATGTTTGTTCCCAATTGTAAAGCGCTACGGAATTTGCTGGCGCTATATAAATAAATGATGATGATGATAGTGCTACATACAGTGACTGCTTACGTAGCACTGAAGCCTGAACAGTCACAAGAATAGCCACGGAAACATTACCCCTCCACCCCCAACGCACACACACATTGCTTGTGTGCATAACATTTCTGCAGAGTGCAACTTCTAGCAATATTTTAAATTTTAATATTCCATTTTAGGTTTTAAAGAGGTGTTTTAAGGCCCAAATAATATTTAAGTTAGTAATAGATGTAATGCTTAGTGCTTATCATTTAACTCTCTGAAAGCAGCAGCTTCAGTCAATCCATGAAACCATTTAATGCTTGTATATAAGAATGTCGGCAGATGGAATAAAGTGTCAGAGGGATCTAGTCCAGGCTCATTGGTAAATGTCAGTAGTGCGGAATTCTCCATACGGTGCTGTAAGTAATTGGCACCAGGGGCAGAACTACAGCCAGTGCAGAGCATTGAGACCCCTGTTTTATCAAGGGACGATCTGCCCTGCACCACCAGTGTCACATGACAGACTGCTGATAGCTTTCCCCACCTTGACTGGTGTACAAAGAGCTACACTTCCATATGTTTTCATGGAGGGTCAATGCCTATTCAGTGTTATGAGTAAGCCTATAGTCATTGAGATTGTCAAAGTGCTATGAGTATCTCTGTTCGGACAGACACTTGGATCTTGACAAGGACCTTGAAGCCTGGAAGTTCTTGACAAAGTAGAGGCAAAGTAGAAGACAAAGGATGGAGTCATGGTGCAAAGAAAATATAAGGGTTGAGGAAGCTGAGACAAAGAGGCTTTCTGTATTGTGTATCCATCAATAGAATGCTGTCTGTGTGGTATAGATCACTAGAATGCTTTCTGTATTGTATTAATGTCACTAGAATGCTCTCTGTGTATTGTACATCAGTCACTAGAATGCCTAGAATGCCATCTATAGATGAAGATAAGGTAAGGAGGCTTTCTGTATTGTGTATCCATCAATAAAATGTTGTTTGTGTGGTATAGATCACTAGAATGCTTTCTTTATTGTATTAATGTCACTAGAATGCTCTCTGTGTATTGTACATCAGTCACTAGAATGCCTAGAATGCCCTCTATAGATGAAGATAAGGTAAGGAGGATTTCTGTATTGTATTTTGGTGAGTAGAATGTTTCTGTATTGTATAGAGGTCATCAGAGCACACTCTGTTCTATATCAGTCATTAGTATACTCTGTATTGTATAACTATATATTTGCAATGCGTTTTGCATTGTATATCACCAAATTCTGGGCACAATGAAAGGGGGATCCACACACAGTAAATAATGGTACATACTTGTTATGTGATAGATACATCCCCTTCATTTGTTGTAGTGTACTACGCATAGGTGTTACACTGCTTTTTATGCACACATAACATACCTTACAAAACATTAGTTTGATCTCTCTATTAGGAGTCAATCTCCTACTCTTGGCTAAAGATTCAATGTTACCCGACAGACAGTAAAGCTGATAGCACAAGGGAGGTTTAAAAAATACAGACTGGTGAAAGTTGTTGCACACTGCTCATAATGATGGGAATCCCTTTCCCTGATTTACTTGGATATCTCGAACTTTCGTGTACTTAGGCAGTTTAGCACTTTCAATAATAAACACAGTGGTAGAACTATGGCATCCTCTGCAGCAGTGGCCCATCCTGTACTCACTTTCAGCTGAGCGGGTGAAGTAACTGGTGCGCATGTTGCAGACCATCCATGCCAGGGGCGCACGCAGGGGGGGTTTCTGGGTCTCCAGAAACCCCTCCCCTCCGCTAGAAAAGTGCCCTACATAGCGGCACTGTACTATAGAGCAGCAGCAGCGCTGTCAAAGAAGCGTCCGCACCGCCGCGGACGCTTCTTTGACATCGGGGCGGCTGCTGTATAGTACAGTGCTGCCGAAACGGAGCTGCTGCGCATTCACTGGCGCATGCGCAGCAGCACTCGTGCCTTTTTTTTGGGGGGGGGGGGGGGGTGGAGGGGAAACCCCCCCTTAAAAATCCTCCGTGTGCCCCTGCATGCTCAGAGGAGCAGAGAGGGGGCTGCGTGAGGATTGACCGCAATGTAGCTCTCCGTACCTGAATGTCAGCACATCCTAGGTAGCACAGTACTGTATTTTTAAAATCCCTGAATGTCAATTCCTAACGCATGTTTTATTCTCACTTTACGGTTCTGCAAAAAGGAGAAAGGAAAAGTGGAGTTAGCAGTGGACTATGCATTGTGTATATCGTGGTGGTGGTAGTAACAAATCGTTGGCGATCATAATTGCAACAGAGCTAATGTCGGCATGAAAATGTCGACAGGCTAAATGCCGACACTTACATTGTGCAGACAGGTTGACTATGTCATCCGTGTAATTGACGACATTGATAATGTCGCCAATCACAATTCCTACAGTAAAAGCAATGCCGACAGAACCGGTGGCTATACCCTGGACCCGGTGGGATTGCTCTTTTAATGTCTGCATTGTGATTGTTGCCAATCACACTGACGACATTGTCATCCTGTCTGCACAATTTAAGTGTCGGCATTTTGCCTGCCAACATTTTCGTGTCGGCAAGTTAAGTGCCGACATTAGCGCCGTAGCAATTATGTACCCTACCCAAATATCCAAATGAGAACTGCATTAGGCTGAAGTGCAGGAGGGTGTCTTATCAACCTTATATCATGAGTTATTACCAAATTACCGTCAGTGTGTTTTATTTTACACATCTAGTATGTTTTTAAGACCTGGGGGTAAATGTATCAAGCTAAGAGTTTTCCGTCAGGTTTGAAAAGTGGAGATGTTGCCTATAGCAACCAATAAGATTCTAGCTGTCATTTTGTAGAATGTACTAAATTAATCATAGCTAGAATCTGATTGGTTTTTCAAAACCGCTGAAAAACTCTCAATTTGATTTAGCCCCGGTTGGTATTTAAAGGATGTTACAGGAGTTGGGACAATTACATAAGTAAAGAAGGTATCAAAAGGGAACAACTGATAAAGTTTGAATATTTGAATAAAAAATTACTTTCCGGGTGCTGCTGAATGGGAGTAGTGACATATGCTTCTGAAATACGGTATATTGTGTTTGTTATAATCAGATATGTTACTAAAGCTAAGTACACACTACAGGGTTTTAGTCCAATAATCGGCTCAATCAGCCGACATACGACCGCTCGTTCAAAAGTCGGGTCAGTGTGTGCAGTGACACTATGGTCGAAAGTCTGCCCAAATGGACGACTGTCACCTCATTTGGTTGGTCGTACCGTTTAATATTTTCGTTCAAATCTCGTTTCCATTGTGTAGTGTGTATAAACTTCCGACTGATCCATGACAGTGAGTGCAAAATTACAATCATTGCTCATGACAACATGGCTGTAAACAGTCGCTAAAGGGACGTCCACTCTTACCTTTATCGTCCTAAACAAGGCTAGTGTGTATGCAGCCCATGGACCATCGATCGGGTGTAAAATTGATCGGCATAAAAAGTTGGTGGAAAATTCTGTAGTGTGTACCCAGCTGAAGCCTTTCAGGGAAATTAGCACCTACTTATCTATTACATTTTTAATAACAGATTAATTCAAGCTCCACAAGTAATGGTTATATTTATGTCCCCAAAGTGCTAAGAGATCACGTTCATCAGACTGTAGATACAAAAGTGGCAAAGAGATTATTATTGTACTGGCCTTGTTCATTAGTGAGACAGACAGGTAAAGTGAGGAGGAATAAAAGCCAATAATCACGGTACTCATTATCCCTCTGTCATCACTGATAATGTGATATTAATGTCTCATTTTATGCTAAAATGATTACTCAATTATTCTGACATCATGCAAATTGGGCAGTTCTAAAACCTATCTAGATAAAATGTATATATTGGAACCCACACAAACTGCCAAAACACAATAAACGTAATTAGATAGCAAATATTATTTGACTTTGGGTACATTTATCCAACCTACTAAAACGTAAAAGTGGAGGTGTTGCCCATAGCAACCAATCAGATTCTATCATTGATCTAATACATTCTAGAAAACAATGGCTAGAATCTGGTTGCTATGGGCAACGCTTCCACTTCTCCTTTTTTAAGAAGGTTTGATAAATCTGTCCCACAGAATCTGTATTAAACATGTCACCATCCCTAACATAGAGTCAGTTTACTAACTTAGACCCTAAAGTCTCCCAGGCTGAAAACAAAGACAAAGCTAAAAGGAAGAAATCAAAGTGTTTAAAATGGGATGTTTTGTTTTGCAGCTGTGACTTCAATACATAACACTTGTTACAATGATCCTGTATTGCTTGGGATGTGGAGAGCCCTGATTTATGTCTAATAGGAGGCAGATAGACACCTTCGACAGGCGTGTGCTCCAGCGTCAGGGACCAGTTCCGCTCTAATTGGGAAATGTATTCAAAAGAAGTTGGGATTTTTTTAGATTCGTCAACTTTGTAAATTAGTTTTCATGAAAACCGCTGATCTTTGTAGATCTTTCTGACTAACATAAGGGTTACCCCATGTCACAGAGGTGATGGGGTCACACATGAAATAAACTGTGAGAACGTTACATTTTGCAGAATGCAATATTCTAGGGGAATTTCAAGTGCTTTAGATTTCACATATTTGGCGACTTTCCCACTTCAGCTCACTGAGTCCTCCTAGCTGCACACAACATCCAGTTTTCTGGTCATACTAAGTAGACTTTGTCCTTTATTTTCGATCAGATACCTTTTGCTTCTTGTGAGTGCATTTTATATTAGTAGTGTATTACCAGGCAGCATATACCAATGAAAATAAAATGTTCTGACGTCCCCCTGCTGGCATTAGCTAGATAACAAGAAAGTTAGACACCAATGACTAGTAATTGCATGAGAAAATGCCAAGTTCAACTGAACTAATGCATAGTTGCCTACTCTCCTGAAATGTCCGGGAGACTCCCAGACTCCCGGGAGAGCAGGACAACCTCCCGAATCCTGTCACTTCCTTAGTGAATTGAGCGGGGTGCGGGCCTTAGTGATGCGATTCTCAGTGAATCGCATCATCATGGCCCCGCCCCCTGTTGCAATAGGCCGAAAATTGTGTCATTTTACAGAGGGGACGTAGCCTAATTTTGGAGCTCTAGAATACCTGCTCATGCACACAGAACTTTGGGGTTTCAAGTCCCTTAAAGCAATTGCCATCATCCATCAGGGAGCTTATAAAGTTGCCTATGATCACTGCAGCGTGAGAGAGGCTCAGGAGCGGCACAGGTGGCAGCCACACGGGGCCCGGGAGCTGAGGGGCCCTGAAGTCTCCATAGCCGCTGCTAACTCTACTACCCTGGTAGTTAAGGCCATTCCCCCAACCAGGGGCAAACGCAGGATTTGTAGAGGGGGGTTTCCACACCACGCCGCCAGTTGGCGTGACCAGCATGCATAGGGGCCTGGCTATAATTTTAGACAGTGCTTTGCTGCTCTCCAACTCTTCCTATCCCCATAATATACATGGGCAATGCTGCGTGCAGTACTGTTAGGTGTACACAGCTCTCCCTTTTCAAGCAGAGCCATGTGAAACAGGGGCAGGGTCCAGCCACCTCAATTATACAGTGCCAAGGCTTGGAAGGGGGTTTCCAAGCTCCAGGACACCCCCCCCCTCGGTTTGCCTATGCCAACCTATATGTTTTACTGAATGTCTATAGAACAATAAATCGAAGGTAAAACCTGCAGTCAGTGTTTATTAATTAAAAACATATTCTCACTGATCTCCAATCACAATGTTAATTTCCTAATTAATCTTAATTACCAATGATTTATACAGCCATAATATGCCTCTGTCTATCTAGGTCAATGCAAAAGAATGTTTCCAAAATCACCATCATGCTTCCCACTTTACTAAACCCTTTAACTGCTTAATCAATCATAACAAAGATACAAGTCCCATGTAAATCTTATCAGAACTACAAATATAATGGTCTTTTTGTTTGCAGGGTGTCGATTGCGTTTGCAGGCTTTGATAATTGTTCTAGACAGTCAATAAATAGAGAGTCACTTACATGGCCAGTAGGAGCCTAACTAAACTATTTAATCTCTGAAATGACAGGCAAAACAATGAACTCTGAACTTAATCCTCTCTAAAAACCCAAGAGGCAAAGTGGCCCTCAAACAAGGTACATTTAATCAGTTACGTTTCAGAATGTTGACTGTTTCTAATTCAGAATTGATATTAATATATTTATAAACTCCTGGAAAATACATCTTTATAATGCACATATGATACTAATATAAACTATGTAAATAATAGCTGTATATACTCACAATGTGTTCTGAGGTCATGTTTTATAATCTGTGAGATACACTTGTAAATTCTAAGGAATAAGGCTGGGTACACACTACAGAAACTTCTCCCGATGCGGTATCGTTAATGATTTTGCCAACGACTGAAATTCTCGATTCATGTGTACACATTGTACACGTTTCACAAGATTTTTTCTTCAGATCTGTGCTCTTCAGCTGTCATAACCATCGGCTGAAAAGATGGAGCCTCTGTAAACACTGTGGAGATCTGCCTACACTGCTGGTCGTGAGTGCGTACACACTGCAGAAGTGGAACGACATTAGATTGATTACCAAGATATTTAGTCTGTTTATAAAATCAAATGAAATGATACAATTAGCTTTGGCATGACAATCGTTCATCGTTGGAGCGTACACACTAAAGCTGGGTACACACTACACTGTTTTCGTCCAATAATCGGCTCAAACAGCCGATATACGACCGCTCGTTCAATAGTCGGGTCAGTGTGTACAGAGACACGATGGTCAAAAGTCTGCCCAAATGGACGATTATCGCCTCATTTGGTTGGTCGTACCATTTAATATTTTCGGTCCAATCTCGTTTCCGTTGTGTAGTGTGTATAAACTTCCGACCGATCCACGACAATCCTCCGATACTTCCTCGACCTGGGGGGTGTGTGTATGTAAATTTTTTATGTCAATCCTAATCCCACGTGGTGCGGAATCCGCACATCACTGTGTTTTGTATTGATGTATATTGCACCTGTCTGGCTTTGTGTAAAGCACGTGTGTTATTACCCTTTGCGTCTATGTCGGCAATGTATTCATATTTACTCTTTATACACTTATACATTTATAACCTATTAAAGTTATATTAACCTTTATTAACTTATAAATGTGAAGTACCCAGAATAAACCACACAGTGTTCAAGCAACATTTTTATTGCTGGAAAAGGTACAAAAATTTTAACACACACAGAAAGATCCGCATGAAAAGTACCAATCAGAGAGCTGAATACTGCAGAGTATTATTATTATTATTATCATTTATTTGTTTGGCGCCATAAGGTATCCGCAGTGCCGCACACAGTAATGTGTGCGTATTATTTTTAGTATTTAGTATTTTTAAAGGTGCTACTGGTTTGTGGCAGAACAGGTCTTGATGTCGCTTGGGTTTCTATTCCCTTTGATTTCTTTATCTACGAAACAAGGAAATAAAAAATGTTTACCATTTAACTTCTATATCTGTAATTTATATTCAACGACATAAATACTCTCATTTTCTCACCTTTCACACTGCTCGAGATCAGTTTATATTTTGGTCCCTGTGGCGAAATCGCAACAATAGCTTAACCTCCGAGCATTCTGGAAAACAGGCGCCATTTTGGTTATTATAACGGTTTTTCCTTTTCCTTTAGAATGAAATAAAGTCCTTCTAACAGGTACACTACACGTGCTACTGACCTTTTTTAATGTCGTTGTCGTCCTGGTCCAGTACTTTTACCATCATCTCCACCTCTCTTGGGCTCATTGGATTTGCTCTTTGCTCTTCTTGAGTATCTCCATCCCCCACCTTAACTTTTCCAACATTTTTTGGCCCTTCCAGCACCATCTCTGACTCTATCTCCATCTCCGTCTCTGTCTCCATACCCGCAACCCCCGCTGACACCTTCTCCTCACCCGCAACCCCCACTGACACCTTCTCACCCGCAACACCCACTGCCATCTTGTCACTCGCCATCTTCTGACGCTCCTCGGCGCCAAACAGGTTCCGCTGTCATTTTATACACTCAGACATGGGTGTTCTTTTCTGCTGTGGACCAATCAGCAATGATGCACGCCGAGAATGGAGCATTCCATTACATGCGAAGGGATTTTATTATTAGGGAATATTCATTGCATTCCACTTTAGCAGTTAAATGTTTTTCTAAATTGAATGTATATTACTAAACTTCTATTTTATAGAAATGAATGAAGAGACAGTGTAGCCTTCTCTTTTTATGCAGCTTTGGGTGTTAACTATAGCGAAAGCTCTGCCCCTTTATGCTAATATGTTTGGTATCGCGTACATTTCCCGCAAATGTCACTGCAGTGTGTACGAAATTTAAGTCATTGCTCACGACAACATGGCTGTAAAAAGTCGCTAACAGGACGTCCGCTCTTCCCTTTCTTGTCCTAAACAAGGCTAGTGTGTATGCAGTCCATGGACCGAGCGATCGGACCATCGGTCGGATGTAAAATCGCTCGGCATAAAAAGTTGGTCGAAATTTCTGTAGTGTGTACCCAGCTGAATGCGATATCCGGCTGAATGGTCATTTATCATGTGACTGGCCTGATAATCAGATGTAGTGCAGTGGATCCCAAACTTTCTCAGTTGGAGGCACCCTTAGGCTAGGTACACACTGATGAATTTTCAGACAGACGTGTTATCTCAAACGATTGTAACTACGACTGAAGGTCCGATCAGTCTGACGATTCCTGCATACACACTGACACGATTTACCTTCAGATCTGTGCTCTTCATCTGGTCCTTCATCTGGTCCTCTAGTCTTCAGAGAATGACAGCTCAATATTCATTCATTCATTCATTCATTCCCGTCACATTGTCACACTGATTAAATCACCTTGTTATAGCTATACACTTGTGCTAACGAATTTCGTTAGCTTCTGTGACTCTGAGATGAAACATTCTGCCTCAGAATGAACAAATTAATTATTCCTTCTACAACACTCTACATTCATTCACCGGGACATTCATCGCTAGCATCGTCTGAAAAGAACACAACTCTGTAAACTCTATATAGATCGTGAGCATGAGGGCATACACATTACATGAGTGGTGATTGGTCGGAAAATATTAAACAGTACGACCAATCAAATGAGCCGACGGTCGACACTTTGGAACGACCATTGTGTCACTCACTATACACGTTAACCCGACTTTCGAATGGTCGTATGTTGCCTGATTTGCTCGGTTATTAGACAAAAATGCTCCAGTGTGTACCTAGCCTTAGGGTCTCCATAATTTTTTCAAGGCACTCTAAGCCAAAATAGTTACCAAGTAATCTCCTGCCTTGCTTACTACTGGCCCTGGTCGTGGCACCTCTGTGTGATCACCATGGCACCCCTGTGAGATCGCCATGGCACCCCTGTGAGATCGCCATGGCACCCCTGTGAGATCGCCATGGCACCTCTGTGAGATCGCCATGGCACCCCTGTGAGATCACCATGGCACCCCTGTGAGATCGCCATGGCACCTCTGTGAGATCCCCATGGCACCTCTGTGAGATCGCCATGGCACCTCTGTGAGATCGCCATGGCACCCCTGTGAGATCACCATGGCACCCCTGTGAGATCCCCATGGCACCTCTGTGAGATCGCCATGGCACCTCTGTGAGATCGCCATGGCACCTCTGTGAGATCGCCATGGCACCTCTGTGAGATCACCATGGCACCCCTGTGAGATCCCCATGGCACCTCTGTGAGATCACCATGGCACCTCTGTGAGATCACCATGGCACCTCTGTGAGATCGCCATGGCAGCTCTGTGAGATCACCATGGCACCCCTGTGAGATCCCCATGGCACCTCTGTGAGATCACCATGGCACCTCTGTGAGATCACCATGGCACCCCTGTGAGATCGCCATGGCACCCCTGTGAGATCACCATGGCACCCCTGTGAGATCCCCATGGCACCTCTGTGAGATCACCATGGCACCTCTGTGAGATCACCATGGCACCTCTGTGAGATCACCATGGCACCCCTGTGAGATCGCCATGGCACCCCTGTGAGATCACCATGGCACCCCTGTGAGATCGCCATGGCACCCCTGTGAGATCGCCATGGCACCCCTGTGAGATCGCCATGGCACCCCTGTGAGATCACCATGGCACCCCTGTGAGATCCCCATGGCACCCCTGTGAGATCCCCATGGCACCTCTGTGAGATCGCCATGGCACCTCTGTGAGATCGCCATGGCACCTCTGTGAGATCGCCATGGCACCTCTGTGAGATCACCATGGCACCCCTGTGAGATCCCCATGGCACCTCTGTGAGATTACCATGGCACCTCTGTGAGATCGCCATGGCACCCCTGTGAGATCCCCATGGCACCTCTGTGAGATCACCATGGCACCCCTGTGAGATCACCATGGCACCCCTGTGAGATCACCATGGCACCTCTGTGAGATCCCCATGGCACCCCTGTGAGATCACCATGGCACCTCTGTGAGATCGCCATGGCACCCCTGTGAGATTACCATGGCACCCCTGTGAGATCGCCATGGCACCTCTGTGAGATCACCATGGCACCCCTGTGAGATCGCCATGGCACCTCTGTGAGATCACCATGGCACCTCTGTGAGATCACCATGGCACCCCTGTGAGATCGCCATGGCACCTCTGTGAGATCGCCATGGCACCTCTGTGAGATCACCATGGCACCTCTGTGAGATCCCCATGGCACCTCTGTGAGATCACCATGGCACCTCTGTGAGATCGCCATGGCACCTCTGTGAGATCACCATGGCACCTCTGTGAGATCGCCATGGCACCCCTGTGAGATCCCCATGGCACCCCAGGGAGCTGTGGCGCACATTTTGGGAACTGCTGCTGTAGTGTGTACCCTGCCTAAGGCAATCCTACTGCAGATTATTACAGATCTTAGAAGCCACCCCAGAGATGCGTGACCTATGTCACAGGATTACTTGGTGACTACTAATATTCTTATAATTTACAGAAGGCTGTACATTATCCCATGTATTATTGATGCTTCCTGTTTCCATTGCTTTTATTTGGTGCTTAGTCTTCTGTGTCACATTGCTCATCCCAAAAGTGTTATGTAATGGGATAATAATTAGCTGCCAGTGAAAACAAAATAAAAATGAGGATCACCTTGTACAAGCAAATTTAAATCTAAATAAAAAACAACAAAAAATAAATGACATGACATTATTAAGTTGTTACCTAGTGCTCCAATATATATGTATGCACAGTATTTAAATTCAATTTGGTTGTTCATTATTACAAAATAAGTTTATTTTCCCTGATGGAGCCCTGAGCGATGTTATACTATAAGTGCACTGTTTTATTTCTTTTCTTTGACAAATCATTCCTTAAAAAATGAAGGTAAAAGTAACATTCAAATGACTACAGAGACATATAGTACCATATAGTAAGCCACAAGGTCTAATCTACCGAATAGGATGAGACACATTGATATAGACTCCCTATCTATTCTGTAACAGTCTGTGTCTCCATGCTTTAGATTAAGAGGGGTCAGTTTGTACTGTCACATTATGTACTAAGCTTCTTCCTTTAATGAACTGATTATTCTAAGACATGGTATTCGTACATACTTTTTTCTCCAACCACTCTTCAGACATTAGTAGGTCAAGATTGTCATGATATTCGTTAGCTGAACAAAAAAAAATCTTATGTTACGTCAATTGGAGAGGTGATGGCGATGATAATGTAACTAGCGTAATCTTATCCTGCTAATTGAAATTTCCACACTCAGATCATAATCATGAGAAAAGAGTGTTTATAGACTATGCTTAATATTTCCAGTCTATAGGGAAGACCCATCAATTATAACACCATCTACTAGAGTTGAATTAAACCTTGACATTCTATTCATTTCAGTCTTTCATGCCCATGGAACACGTTTGTAAAGGACGGAATTTAAAAATTGTTTTTTAAATGTAATTTATGAAACACATGTTTGTAAAAATTCTACCAGAAAATCAAAAATAGCAACACAGTACAACAGTAAATTTTAAGGTGTAAAAAAACACCTTTTTTCAATAATTTTGTTTCAATTCCATAGTAAATATCTGTGACCACAGCTATTGACAGCATGTTGTAAAGCTGGGTACACACTACAGAATTTTCCACCAACTTTTTATGCCGATCAATTTTACATGCGATCGACGGTCCGATCGCTCGGTCCATGGACTGCATACACACTAGCCTTGTTTAGGATGATAAAGGGAAGAGCGGACGTACCTTTAGCGACTTTTTACAGCCATGTTGTCGTGAGCAATGACTGTAATTTCGTACTCACTGTTGTGGATCGGTCGGAAACTTATACAAACTACACAACGGAAACGAGATTGGAACGAAAATATTTAACGGTATGACCAACCAAATGAGGCAACAATCGTCCATTTGGGCAGACTTTCGACCATCGTGTCACAACACACACTGACCCGACTTTTGAACGAGCGGTCGTATGTCGGCTGATTGAGCCGATTATTGGACGAAAACCGTGCAGTGGGTACCTAGCTTAAGTCATTCTGTGATCTGAGGAGATTCCTTCATTTTTACCATCCACATGAAATCTTCGGGGATGGACAACATGTAAGAAGTTATACTTAAAGAAGAACTCCACCCAAAATTAAAAATGTAGTTTTTGGACAATTTAAATAAGTGATGCCATGCTACAGAATAGGAAGTCTGTGAGGTGCATAGACATCTCCTCTGATGAAAGCTGCATTGGACCATAGGAGACCTCCGGTCGGTTTTCGGTTAATCAGAGCTAGGGTAACTATTATCCATAGATTGTAACTAGAACAGCGCCACCTAGATGGTCATAACCATGAAAACACAACACAGACAATGGTTTTCATTGTGTAACTTGCACTAGACCAATCAAAGCTAAGTGCTTCTTTGTTGCTATGGGTTACTGCATATTTGTACTTTGCTAGTAGATACTAATGATGACGGTTACCTGAGAAACTGGAAAGTTACATCTTGGTTTGTATTTATGTTAAGTAAAGTGATTTCTTTACAACAGCTGTTACTATGTCACCGTCCAGCATTACGAGAATGCGGACAATGAAACATATCTCTGTTTTTTTAACTCGAATCTCTTACGTAATGACAGCGCCTTCCCGTATTATATTTTTTCCTGATACATTTAGGATGTTGTTATTGTATGAAATAAAAATGAATGCAGCTGAGTTTTCTGGCCAGATTATTCTCCTTGTTACATTTCCCCGGCATTCATATATTTCCATAGTTGCATCCTGATTACTTCCTGAATAACAAAGGAGTTAAAAATGTATTCTTTGAAAAAGGAAACATACAGGTGAACTGCTGAACTCCCAGTTACAGTGTGATTAGACTCCATTAGAATTGTTCATTTTCCTTTAGTCTTTCTGACTTGGAAAATGAAAAGGAGGAAATGACTAAAATGTATCAGTAATAGCCACACATCCATCAAACCATTTCTCACTAGATGTCTCTATATTATTCCCAGGTTGAACATAACACAAGGTTTTAGTAATCTAATACATGCATACGTATCGCCTCTTAAAGGGAACCAAACTACACAGAACAGGCAGCCATGATCAATGCCTATCAAGCCGCTGGCTGACAATGAGCCACTTTGGTGATGTCACTGGTGAACTGAACGGCTGTTGCCTATTGAACATTGGTTCAACCCATTGTGTAGGTGACAAGTATGCTACAAAGCAAAGCCATTGGAAATATTTTGGCAATAATATTCAGGGGTCGCAATTTTTTTTTTGGGGGGGGGGGTTCGCCTCAGGTTTGTTTTTTTGCAGTTTAGTACTCAATAACTTTTTGGTTGTACTCATCAAGAGGCTGTAGATTTGGAAGGGTGCCATGCACACACGATGGTTGAGATGCAAGCTTTAGTGCATCTCATTCACCATATGCATAGGCAAATTGAGGGGGAGTTCTTAGTGCCTGGAAACCCCCCTCCAAGCTCGGGGCACTGTATAATTGAGGTGGCTGGACCCAACCCCCTCTTCACACGGCTCTGCTTGAAAAGAGAGAGCTGTGTGCACCTAACAGTAGTGAACGCAGTATTGCCCATGTATATTATGGGGATAGGAAGAGTTGGAGAGCAGCCAAGCACTGTCTAATATTATAGCTACGCCCCAATGCATGATGGTCACGCCCACTGGCGGCGTGGTGTGGAAACCCCCCTCTACAAATACTGCGTTTGCCCCTGATATGAACTAGACTTAAAGTAGGATCATCGATCCCTACAGCAAGCAGACTATCTGCACTCATGTACTGTGTTGGTACCACAAGGCTGATGATGGACCATGAAATGTGGTGCCGTACTGAGTACAGGAGATCCATCTGCCGTATGAACTAATGCAGCCTAGTGTAATCTCGGTTCATGATCTGTTCATCTTTTGTTTATTTAAATTAATTTAACGGGTGGCTCAACAGCCTGTGAGTTAAAGTCTTTAGATAAGATGTATTCTTGTACTGTTTATAATTTAGCACCGTATCCACAGACACATCCTGTTTAATGCTCCATTGTGAAACTACCTAAATTGCACATTATCTTTTAAGAAATCTAACAAGACAAGTGCCTTCATTGTTTGCTTACTTTAAAATTCAACACTAAACATTTATTTAAAAATGATACCATTAAATGTTTTTATTGTTGATTATTGTATGTATTATCATCATCATCATTATTTATTTATATAGCGCCAGCAAATTCCGTAGCGCTTTACAATTGGGAACAAACATTAATAAAACAATACTAGGTAATACATACAGACAGAGTGGTAAGAGAACCCTGCTCGCAAGCTTACAATCTATGGGACAATGGGAGTTTGAAACACAAGGGCATGTGCTACATCATATTGCACACTGGACCAGCTAGAATGCAAAGGTAAAAGTACTGAGTGGGCTGTGTGTGTAGCAATGTTGGTCAGAGGGTTGTTGTCGTGTGTTAGCTGTTAGAGGGTGGTAATAGGGGAGATTAAGATGGTGATTGAGGAATATAATAAGCTTGCTTGAAGAGGTGGGTTTTCAGAGAACGCTTGAAGGTTTGAAAGCTAGAATAAAGTCTTACTGTGCGAGGGAGGGAATTCCACAAAGTGGGTGCAGCCCGAAAAAAGTCCTGTAACCGAGAATGTGAGAATGTGATGAGAGTGGTAGAGAGACGCAGATCTTGTGCAGAACGGAGGTGTCGAGTAGGGAGATATTTTGAGACAAGTGAGGAAATGTATGTCGGTGCAATTTTGTTGACGGCCTTGTATGTATTATATTTATCCTTAAATGCACAACAAAAATAATCATCATCAACTGTGATAAAAATAAATAAATAAAGGACCTATAGAAACCAATCAGATTCTAGCTATCATTTATTTAGTACATTCTACAAAATGATAACTAGAATCTGATTGGTTGCTATAGGCAACATCTACACTTTTTCAAACCCGCAGTTTAGTAAATTTACCCCCATGTGTTCCACAATCCTTCTGGATTTTCTCTCATCTTTGAATGGTTCACCTACCATCTTAATCTTTATTTATGGTCCCAGTTCTGAAGAGTCTGCTTTCTTTAAAGATGTCTCCGCTGTAATTTGGATTGTTCCGTAAAGGTCACTTCATGACAGGAGATTTAAACACAGCAATGGGTGTTACCATAGATACATCTGCCCATGTTACTGTTACCCCAATACTTTATTTATACTTTACTGCATCCTAAGGACAAGGCTTATACTTTCTATTTGACACCACAGCTATATAGATTCTGTGCCTCAGCAACTCTGATTTGCTGCTCTGCTTAATGATCCACCCAGACACCAAGTCAGACCATGTCATGATTGGTTCTGTTCTGCAGTCACCAGATATTCTTCTCATTCTCCTGGAGAATAGAACATTAATGAGTCCCCACCGCAGTATGTTACTATATCCCAAATTCTTCTTAATGTACTTGATTCATGTTTTTGAAGACAGGGAGGTTGAAATCCATTTGTTGACTAGAAAAACCAGACTGGAAACGCTGCACAAAATATCCCAATGTGCATACGTCTTATTGGTCTCTGGCAACACCCATTAATTAATAAGGAAAAATGTATTTGTCTCTCACCAGATAGACGTCTTTTAACTCATTGACTACCTGGATACCTCAAAGCAGTTCCACTTAAGCAGTCTCTTTGACTGCATGAGACCTCTCCTTCCCGCTTCTAGGTTAAGCTGGGTTCACACTACAGGGTTTTTGTCCAATAATCGTCTCAACCAGCCGACATACGATCGCTCGTTCGAAAGTTGGGTCAGTGTGTGTAGTGTCACGATGGTCGAAAGTCTGCCCACATAGACGATTATCGCCTCATTTGGTTGGTCGTACCGTTCAATATTTTCCGATCAATCACCTAACGATCATGTAGTGTGTATGCACTGATGCTGACGATCTCCATAGAGTTTACAGAGTCGGGCTCTTTTCAGCCGATGTTAGCACTGAATGTCAGAGTGAATAAATGTAGAGAGTGCTGTAGAAGGAATAATTCATTTGTTCGTTCTGAGACAGAATCACAGAAGCTAACGAAATTCGTTACGACATGTGGATAGCTATAACAAGGCGGTTTTAATCAGTGTGACAATGTGACAGTAGTGAATGAATGAATATTGTGCTGTCATTCTCCGGACTAGAGGACCAGACAAAGGAGCAGATGAAGAGCACAGATCTGAAGGTAAATTGTGTCAGTGTGTATGCATGAATCGTCAGACTGATCGGACCTTCAGTCGTAGGAATAATCATTTGAGATACCACGCCGGTCTGAACAATTCTTCAGTGTGCAACCAACTTTAGCCTTGCAAGTTCATTACTTTATCCATTGGCAACAGACTATATACTTTGTATACCTCATTTGCCATGGCTCAAGGCAGCTTCTTGAGACCCACTGCTTTTCTATCTTCTTCAACAATGGTCTAATCCAGTGGTTCCCAAACTGTGTGCCACGGCTCCCTGGTGCCTTGGAGATCTCACAGGGGTGCCTCAGCCAGGGCCAGTGGTAAGCAGGCAGGGGACTACTTGGTAATTATTTTAGCATAGGGGGTGCCTTGAAAATTTTTGGGAGATCCTAAGGGTGCCTTGAACTGAAAAAGTTTGGAATCCACTGGTCTAATCTTAGGTTGGCTTTTAGTGTCCCGAGGTTGATCTACTTTCAATTGCAATTCAATCTTAGAAGTCCTGAACATTCCCACTGGTGGAAAACAACAAGGAACATTCATAGAGTTTCAGTAAAGGCTTAAATTAGCACATTTCACAACTTGTTTTTGTCTGTGGCCTCATCCTTGGGTAAACGAGGACATACCATATTTTGTTAGAAATTAATTTTTAAAGGTAACGTACAGCATAGAAAAATGTAGAGGTCCAGCACATCTTATCTGGCAAATACGTTCTAGAATGACGCAATTCTGCTTTTGTTATATACGTCTGCATGGTGCATACAGCACTCTGTAAGACTGGGGTTATCTGTACCGATGGGGTCAGTCCGAAAATATATCTCCACCATGTTTTCACAGTTGCACATAAATAAATTACATTTTGTATAATAGTTTTGACATACTGTACATAGGCTGACGACTTTTTTGGCACAGTCGTATACTATGCACTGTATTATGTGTCTATGATCCTTTTCATTTATTGTAACTTTGCATTTCATTGATGAGCTCTTTCTGTCTGTTGTGCTGTTAAATTGTGAACATGAACATTTAAATTGTTTTGATTTGAGAAACAAAAAATGGGAAATTTAGTACATGGAGCTTTATGTGCCCTAAACCAACTGTGTTGCAGAAAACAGCAACATTATTGCAACACAATAAAAATTCATATTAGTCTCGGCTGTCTGTCAAGTCCTACGATAGTGTCTAGGGAAGCAAGAAGATGTTAATGGTCTATTACTATTGTTATTATCATTCTATTCAAATAGATTTTATATAAGACAGCTGAAATCTGAAACTTCCAAGTAAGAATTTCTCATTTCCCAATTGGCAAACGAAAGAATTTTTCTTTACAATGTACTGCAGTAATAACAGGGTTTTCTATGCAAGTAATTTTAAACTTGTACATGATCCAGGGACAGGAAGGAATCAATGACCAAACTACTGTAAAAACAAACTATTGTTTTTATGACTCAGTATGTGGGAGTAGCCCCCGAAAGAAGAGCCCACATAAAAATAGGGCATCTGCATAATTAAATTTATTCAAAAAGAACTTGGACAATTTACAGTTGTGGAAGAAAAATAGTTTACGGAAATAGGCGACCAGCAGCTAGGACAAAAATACTTGTTCTTTTTTTACTTCAATGTACAGACTTAGACGTGTTATGAGCTGCACAACACTTGTGATTTATTATTTTCACAAAACAGGAAAATGTTCATTATCAAACGCTGTGAGAACAGTGAAGTAATTCGCCTTTATTTCATATAAAACACTGTTGATTGTTGCTTTCCTGGCAATCTCTCTGAACAGAGCACTTCCTGTTAAATGAATCAGCAAATGTTGCAAATGGGACTGATTGTTGCTGCTGGGCCAATACAATGTAACAAGCATCTTATCTCCAAAACCTGCTTGTTGCCTGTGATCTTTTCAATCCTCCAAGTACATTACTACAAATAATGGAAGAGTAATATTTTATCTCTGGCAGGAAACTGATCAATCTAAATGTAGTGATGTTCCACCAATTGCTACACATGTAATGTATACTCTTAATTGCAGGAAGGCACATTTAAGAAGACCACGAAATTCAGGAGTTAATTATGGATCTGGAGTGTGCTATAAATAATTGCAAGTAAAACTGGACTTTCATTGGTCTTTTAAGCAATTTTACCAGGTTGTCAACTTTTCAAAGACCTCTTGAAACCTCTGACAATATACCCCTATACTATACCCCCACACTCTAACACACACTCACTCTGCCAGAGGCACACTCTACCAGAGGCACACTCTACCAGAAGCACTCTCTACCAGAGGCACACTCTACCAGACGCACTCTCTACCAGACGCACACTCTACCAGACGCACACTCTACCAGATGCACACTCTAATACACATAAAAAAAAACACAGCGCTGGAGTGTGCTATCAAAGTTGGTGAAGTGTATAATAAATAAATAAAAAATAAAATATATATATATATATATATATATATATATATATATATATATATATATATATATATATATATATATATATTCCAATTCCGGTGTTAATCTCTATTAGAAATCACGGCAGAATATAAGCAAATATAATAAATAAAATATAAGCAAGTATAATAAAATAAAATACATTTTAATACATCATAATATAAAAATATGCATATTTCCAGCCATTAATTGATAAATATCTCTAAATAAGACTTATATCGCTATGAATTGATCAGTAGAGATCGTCTTCGATATATTGCATTATGATTAAGGATTTGATCATAAAAAGTTCTGAATGTTCAGAAATCCGTATTGCTTGATGTAAGGGAATTCATTCCCACTTCCACTTGCCTCATATAAATTGTGTCGTTTTCCAAACGGGATAAACAAATTGTATATAATTCAACGTTATTAACCAGATGTAACATATACAGAGGGGGGACAAATCAGACAGCACTTGCAACTGACCTGGTATTCATCCTCCTCAGTCCAAAAAGTTTGCCATAAAATTAGTTCCCAGCAATGAACTAATGTCAAAGGGTCTTTCACTCCGTAATCTTTAGGTAAAACTTTCTGACGTGTTTCGTCTTTTAAGATGAGACTTTCTCAAAGCCCAAGTGAATGTAATCTCATTATTTTGACCATCCTTAAATAGAGGAGGGAATGTTCATCAGTCAATCAATTTCATTTTAAACAGCTGGTATCAATTTATGGGTTAATATCGAAAGAGGAATTAAATTTTTTGTTTATCGAGCACCCTGTTACTCCTGTTTTTTATTTTTTACCTAAAATTCATAAATCTCTTACACATCCACCTGGGAGACCTATTATTTCGGAAATTGGGTATTTAACTTCTAATCAAATTTACAGTTTATTTCAGAAACATTCAGATTGATTACTACAGGATGATACATTGTATAGATTATTGCCTACTTATCCTAAGGTAACCTATAGGTCAGCAACCATTTTAAAGGACTATGTGGCAATTAAGCTAGATCCGTGTATTAAAGCCATAATGAAATCAGACGCAGTGGCTGGACACAGTGCTCAGTAGGATTGTCTATGCATGTTTTACAAATAGCAATTGGTAGATCTTGGTCCACACAACATTTTGAAGAATGTGCCACTGAACATGACGTTTGTCCAATGTGTTGTCCTTCCAGCAGTCTATGTGGGGAACCCTAAGGGCATTCCGTTGGCAATATACTGAGTGTGGGAGCCAGACACTGCGGTCCTGATTCATGTTGGAACGCAACCTGCATTTGGAAAAAAGAGCACGGAACTTGTGCATAGTTCCGACTGTATTCAAATCCAAGCGGATCTCAAGACACATTTCCATTTGAAACTGGGTGTAAGCACGTTCTGTGTAAACGGTACTTGACGTATGTTACCAGACAGAACAGACCGCAGTATGCGCGCAGTGGTTGTTCTGTACTAGCTAGCGCCATGTATACGTGTAGATATTATCACAAAGACTATGACATGTCAGTCACACTATCAGTCAGCCCTTACACCTGCTGTGGCTGAAACAAGTGTACTGACAAAACACCCAGGACTTGAATTCAGTCTCCTCATACAAACAGAGCAAGTCCTCAACACTAACTATCAATCTGGGTGTGAATCACTACAATGGGACATTAGAGCAATGAGCTTTTGAATTACAAAGAATTGAACTAATGAGCGGCTCATTGCACAACATGTGGTGATACACACACAAATATCTAATTGTTTGCTATAAGTTATCACCTGAGGGTGTTTATGCTGAGTGTGCTCCGGGCTGTCTGTCCATTTACTGGCATTGGGGAAATTGGCTTATTGTTGCGCTTTGGATGTGGGTTTTAATACGGTAATTTAAATAAAGTTTGTATACTTTATAAAAGGTTTACCCAGTTTTCTTTATCTTTAATATTGGTTGAGCAGCAATAAGACTAATTAATATTAAATTAATTGTCATTGAGCCTAGTGTTTGCCGATCAGCAGGGTCTGTTTCTTATATTTGAGCAGGATTTTACCCATATAACCTTAGTCATTAAATGGGACTGATTGTTACTGCTGGGCAATACAATGTAACAAGCATCTTATCTCAGAAACCTGTGGTCTTTTTTAATCCTCCAGGTAAATTACTGCACATAATGGAATAGTAAATAGAATATGTTACATTTTACTAGGGATGTGCACCGGCCACTTTTGGTGTCTCGTGTTTTGTGTTTTGGATTCGGATTTGCTTGAGGTTTTGGGTTCGGATTTGTTTCTCAAAACACCTGACAAAAGGTTTTGGTTCGGATTTAGGGTTTTGGATTCGGATTTATTTTGAAAAAAACATAAAAAGTGCTAAAAACCAGTTTTGTGTTGTTTTTTTTTTCACTCCTACGCTATTATTAACCTCAATAACATTCAATAACAATCATTTCCACTAATTTCCAGTCTATTCTGAACACCTCACAATATTGTTTTTAGGCAAAAAGGTTGCACCGAGGTAGCTTGAGCACATAATGCCAAAAAAAGAGGTACAAGATGGAATTGTTCTGGGCCCTCCCTCGCGAGATTCGACGCGAGACTTGTACGACAGAGCCTCGTTTTCATTTTTTTGCCCGCCGAAAATATCCGAACAGTGCTCGGATCCCGTCGGATCCGCACTGTTCGGGTGGGCTCGGATTAGCGGAATCCGAGCCCGCTCATCTCTACATTTTACCTGTAGCAAAACCAAACGTAACACTGTTTGAACTATTTAATACTCTGCATACATTTGACATCAATATCTTTGCATTTTACAAGGCATGGCAATTTTCATTTAATCGTACAATTTAATATTGTTAAAATAGAAAGCAATTTAATTTTGCAATAATTTTTACAAGAATAATGCCTTTTAGATTTTTTTTAGTATAATTACTTAATGTTGATGCACCTCATTGATAGTATTGTGGATAGTCTGGGTTTTGTTTTGCAGTGTTTAGTGAATTAAGAATGACTTCCAAAAGTAGAGAAGCTAGTTAACAAATGTCAAACGCATTTGAAAAGCAGTTTCACTTGGATGTGAACTTGGATTTTTAAATGCAAATGAAACACCAGTGATTATCCCACCCTAATGTGTGTCTGTTGCTGAAGATGATCATGAAGTGGTTAAACATATGATTAAAAACATTATTGAGCTAATACTGTAACAAAGAGGACGAGCATACCATAACACTAACAAGCCAATTCAGAAACGTTCAATGTAAGTTACTGCAAGTGTTAGCTATATCACTGTTCAAAAATGACCTCAGTATTTACTTAACAGTTTTCACAAAATACCAATCAATAACAAAAATTAGTGAAGTCACCACATGACTCTTGCAAAAAGAATGTCAGAAATAGAAAACAGGATAAAAAATATTATTTATTCACTCAATAATATTTTTTAAAACTGGTGGAAAACAGCATGTGAAAAATAACACAAGCACAAGCTGGCTTTATGAAGTTTTTTTTTTTTAAATCTGTATTTATTAGAGAATTAGAGCATATTGATTGATCATTTTGGTAACCCTTGTCCCAGAAAAACAGCATGAACAGTTTTCTTTTGTGACCAGATTGGAATTCAGTAAAGAGATTATTTTCCAAATAGATAGGCTTCACTATACTGTTCAAGTGTCAATTGCCGATTTGACCATGTGTATAAGATGCCAATGATCAGGGCCGCCATCAGGGGGGTACGGGGGGTACTGTTGTACCGGGCCCGGGCTCACCAGGGGGCCCGGTACAACAGCTCAGCAAAGACTTACCTGGGGCCCGCCGCTGGTCTCCGTTATTCTGTCTTCAGCCTGGCTGTCACCGTCATTCCCCCTGCGATCATGTGATCTGTCACAGGCAGAGCACATGATCGCAGGGGGAATGAATTCTCCACCCCTGCGATCGGATCCTGGTGCCTGGCTGTCACGGTGACAGCCAGGCTGAAGACAGAATTGCGGAGACCAGCGGCGGGCCCCAGGTAAGTATGTGTTGCTCATGCGGGGGTGGGGGGCGCTCATGGGGGGGGGGGACCGGGTGGCACGGGGGCCCGTACTGGGCCCCATTTTTTCTGAAGGCGGCCCTGCCAATGATATACATTTAATGAATGAATGGAAACAAAAACATTTTCTGCCCCTATAGTTAAAATGTTAACATTTTAGCCAATTAGCTTTTAAATGCAATAAAACGTCAGTCAAATCTGTCAGTTGCATGTAACTTTCTACAACAATTAAACTATTTGTTATTAAATATGTATCTATTTCCACAACATAAATTTACAAACAAATATGGCTAGCTGAATGGATCTCATTAGTATATATGTTATAATATATGTATGTAGATCTACTTTAAAAGGGAAGAATGTTTTACTAGCAGAAATTGATAAATTTAGCAAATTGAAAAGTGAAAAAATCCCCAACCCTAAGAATTAGTAATAACGCATGTAATCGCTTTTGCTGGGTTTTACATAATGGCTAGTATTACATAATTTTAGCATGAAAGGGTAGTCATATATTTGCTGTTCAAGTGAAAATATATTGGGCTTGATTCATTAAAGAAAGTAAGGCAAAAAAATGAGTAACTTTTCTCCTGGACAAAATCATGTTACAATGGAAGGGGTGCAAAACTGTTGTTTTTTTATGTTGCACATAAGTTAATTACTGTCTGTTTTTTCATGTAGCACACAAATACTTGATAGCTTATTTGTACACTGAAATGTAAAGTAGATCTAGGACATGCCCTACCCCAACTGTAATTCTACCATCACATTTTAAATTTACCCCCACTCCCTCCAATGCAACATGGTTTTGCCAAGTTGTAAAGTTACTCATTATTTTTTGCTTTACTTTTCTTAATGAGTCAGGTCCATTCTTTTTATAAAAGTGGTTCTGTCCTTTATTGTTTTATGAATGTTCGATTAATTTATTATATCTGCTTTTACAAATGTGTATTTCAAAAATGATGATGAATTTGGTCCTTTTACATGGTGGACACAAGGATGAGGACACATTAATGCGCTTCCTTCTGACAAAGCAGTTTTGGGTTCATCAGTTAAACTCATACTTTGTTCAAATGTTCCTGTTTAAACCAAGAAGAATTGCCCATTGATCTATTCCTCTGTAGGGGCTATGTGTGACCTCTACCATTGCAAGTTTAAAACGGGCAGAATTGTTGACATAGGCATCAGTAGTGAGCAAATTTTAACGCTGGTAGTTTGCTCTGTCCTGCCTGAGTCACGAAGTATCTCGGTATTTAGCAGAGACCCTTTGCTCTGGGATACCCACAGGTGACAGCCCCCATGCTAGCTCTACTAGGCAGCAGCTGACAAGGAACAGGGCAAGGTGGTAATGGATTCAGATATAGACAAGCCAAGGTCAGGGTCAGTAGCCAACACCTGAGCCGAGGTTAATAAATGTGTAGTCAGAAAAGAGAGGATTGGTACAGACACAAGAACTATACAAGCACAAAATAACCGATTCTTTAGACACTTTGTCAAAGGGCAGAGCCATATCAATAGACCAAATGATGACAAGAGCAGTCATGCACAAAGATGGGCAAAGAAAGAAAGCAGAAAGAGGTACATGCAAACCTGAAGAGGTGCACGATCAGACAGGCACATGCGAGCAGCATATTCAAAGGGGCAGTGGTGTCCTTTGACGCCCCACCAACAATGGAAATGTTTTAATGAACACACTTTTTATACTAGCTGTACCAGGGGATATTTGGATGACATAACTCCACTTTTCTACTAAACAACAGGGCCATGGACTGCTCCTCTAGGATTCTCTCTAACTAATACAGGTTAGACAGGTGTAGCAGCATTCCTGGGTAATTCTACAAGACCGAATTGTAATGCATTTTAATCTTTGTCCAATGATTCGTAAGACTAACACTTCTGAGGCTCAACTGATTTATATTTCTAATATATATTCCAGTGGAGCTGTTAATGCAAGTGCTTTATTTTCTGACAGATATTTTGGCTTTATACTGAATTGTTTTATTTAGCTATAATTTAGGCCAAGCTCTATAGTCCCTCAGATCAGTGTATTATTTATTCTCTTGATTTGTAATGCAAACTTATTTACTAGCAAAGTGTACATGGCCAGTAGCTGATTGCAACCAATCAGCAGCTACCTCTCATTGACTAAGTTGCTGGATCATTTAAAGGTTACTGCTGATTGGTTGGCGGCCATCACAGCACATGTTCACTGTTACTACTAATTAACCCTCATTGCATGTTTATTGGAATGATCACAAGTTAGTTGCTGCAATATCTGTAATGTATTCATGGAATAATATAATGTTCTTTCAGTTTCTAGAATAGGATATTGCATTAAACCACAGTGATTAGCTATGGTATGCTACCTTTATATTTTTGCAGTAAATTTTAATTGTCCAGTAAAACCAATGATCGCTACATAATTAGCCAGCATCATGTGGTAAATACAGAGGACTAGTAGTGTGTTGCTGCCACTTAGTCTAATTCTGTATAAATCTTTATTATAGTCAGTTCACAAACGCAGAACACTGTGATGTTTGTAGAGGCTCCATCGTTATTTGATTAACAGCAGATCATTTTCTTCTACATAGACACTTACATACATTGTTTGATTTTATGTGACCACAAGATTTCATGTTTCCACATAATCAGTCAGCAATGATACACATTATCACGTGTCTGAGATTCCTGTCATAACTGCAGCTTAGCCGGCTCTCTGTGTTCTCACGCCCTCTTGTGGCTCTTTGCAATCACTACAGTTAAAATAACCCAAATACTGTACAGAGAAACTAAATGCGAAAAATATCAGTTCCTCCTTTGCATGTTGAGTTGATAGGCCATGCTCTGTTTTGTATTTGGGACAATAGAATAGTATTATTATAATGTAACCTTTCAATGTTGCTTTTAACATTAATGTTTATTTATGAACAGGGCCGCCATCAGAGGGGTACAGGGGGTACCCTTGTACCGGGCCTGGGGTCACCAGGGGGCCCGGCGGCACACACTTAACAGGGGGCCCGCTAACTTTAGCCTGGCTGTCACTGTGACAGCCAGGCTGAAGGCAGCAGCGAAGACGCCGGGACTGAAGGACAACGTACAGAGCCGTGACTGTACCTTCAGCCTTAACTTCTATAATATACATGGGCAATGCTGCGTGCACTACTGTTAGGTGCATGCAGCTCTCCCTTTTCTAACAGAGCTGTGTGAAGCAGGAGCAGGGTCCAGCCAACTCAATTATACAGTGCCCCAGACTTGGAGGGGGAGTGTCCAGGCACTAGAAAACCCCCCCAGTTTGCCTATGCGCAGGAATCTTACAATTTTTCTAAGTGTCAGCACATTTTTCTTAGCTGACAGCTTCCTCAGTAATGTGCTTTGTTGTTAGGGGCCCATTACTAAGACAGAGAAACCTGTAGAGTGGTCTGTAGAGAGACACTCCCACACAAATTCAGGGGAAGCCATATCTCTTCCCTGCACTGTAGAAATGATTGCATGTCCAGCAGCAGGAAGGAGTCCAAGGGGTAAATGTATGAAGGTTCGATTTCTGCAAGTTGCAAGAATTCGGCGTCTTTGCAGGGGAAATTTAAAGGGGCGATGGCTTGTACAGGCAAACTTGCCTATACAACTCGCAGCTTTAAATTTCTCCTGCCATGTCGCTGATTTCCGGTGACTTGCAGAAATAGGAGCTTCATACATTTACCCCCAAGACTCAATATACTATTATATTAAACAAAGAAAGTTTTTCTTCATTGGAGATATGGGCATTCTGGTTTGTTTCATATGCAAAATTGCTGCACACACACCTCTGTCCCCACAGAGACTGTTACAATGCTGAGAGGTATGACATCAGTGCATAGAGGTTCCTCTTTCCTGTATTAAACACCAAGATAGCAAATTAACATTTTACCACAGCCCTAAAACCCCACTAAGCACTTTTTTCCCATTGCAGTTTGGGTTGGACCTATATACAGTCTGGGGCACATAACCTCATATTCTGCTATAGATTGTATGCTTGCGACCAGGAATGAGAATCTATTATATACAAGCAAGCGTTATAAGTGGAAAGACATACAATCCCCATTAAAACACTAACGGATGTGATGAGAGCTAACTATTATGCTGTGTAATTGAGCATTTTTCAAAGAGAAACAGGGAACAATTCTTAAGACTAGTTCTAAAACCAAAGATTGGGATATAACAGTCTATCCAGAAAAAACTTCTAGCAAGGCAGGATTGACCTGAAACGAACAAATATTATACCGGCTTCTGGTATTTTGGATTAAGACTTCTTCTTTCCCTCCGATTAGCTCGTGAACACTGAGTTTAGACTAATATGAGAAACCAAATATAAGTGCGGGTATTCTCCTGTATTAAAAATTTCCTTTAAAATTGTAAGAGCACAGTCTCCTTCACAGTTGCGGGAGATAATCAGGAGACAGTCGATATTCAGTATAGAGAGTGTATGCATTATAATACAATACATTTATTCATTGCCTGAATATCCTGCACCTGAGGTTTTCTATGTTGTTGTTCCTTTCAGACCAAGGCCCTATTCGTGCAGAGTTTGTATGTTTTCCTTGTGTTTGCGTGGGTTTACTCCAGGTGCTCTGGTTTCCTCCCACACTCCAAAATCAAACTGGTAGGTTAACTGGCATCTATCAAAATGGACCCTAGTGTTTGTGTGCGTTAGGGAATTTAGATTGTAAGCTCCAATGGGGCAGGGACTGATGTGAATAGTTACACATTCTTTGTATATTGCTGTGTAATAAGAATTGTGTTAAGTAAACAATAAACATAGAATCTAGCCTATTGATGTCAGTAATTTTTGTTTACATATTCTCTATATGTTGCAAAAAATAATCAACAGAAATTAACAGTAATAGTTCGCATAGAACATACATAACAGACAAGTGGCAAATGAGCTAAAGACACCAGCAGCCACAAGTGGTGACAGTGACAAGAACAGGTAGGCGAGAGCAGGACAGTCTGCCAACTGTCCTGAATCTGGTTGGGCAGTCCTGAATTTTGGTGACTGTCTCGCTAAGGATAATTGGGAGGTATGTCCCGCTTCACCGTATACTGCTCGCAGGGCCGGACTGGCCATCTGGCAAATGCCAAAAGGGCCGATGGTCAGATGGGCCGGTTTGAGCAATTGGTGCACACCAGAAAACGGGGAAGAGAAAGGGTGCCACACAGAAAACGGGGGATAATATGATTTGGGCCACTACTGTGTGGCATAATATCAACTGGGGGCACTATTGCGGCATAATATGATTTTGGGGCACAACTGTGTGGTAAAATATGATTTTGGGCCACTACTGTGTGGTATAATATGATTTTGGGGCACAACTGTGTGGTAAAATATGATTTTGGGCCACTACTGTGTGGTATAATATGATTTTGGGGCACTACTGTGGCATAATAACAATTGGGGTCATGTACTCAGGCATGAGGGAAGGAGGAGAATGTTAATATAATGTGGGAAGTAGGCTATTAATTTAATGGTGGAGTTTAGGTAGGGGGTAATTATTTAACTTGTGCTATTTTATTTGTGGGGTGATGTGGGTTAGTTTAATATTAGGGCCTAGCAATTTAAGATGGGATGATTGGACATTTAATGCTGGGGTGGTTTGGGGTCTATTAATTGAAAGTGGGGCTGTTTGGGAAAAAATGTGAAGAGGGCTCCTCTTGTGATGTTGCCATGGAGAATTTGACAAGTAAAAGCCTCTGCCGCCCTGGCAATATCCCGGGTTCATATACCCCATATACTGCCATGGCAACAGTATGAAAGCCGTATAACTGACATTTCTATTTCTGTTGACAACATGACAATAGATCGAAGCTCACAAGCTCGTTGCCAAGGTGTGATCCCTGACTCAGAGCTATCCTTTGTTCCCCACATCAAATTTATATTTAAATCATTCTGCATACATCTAAAAACCATTTCCAGAATACACACATATCTCACTCAAGACCCTGCAAAAACTCTAACTCCCAACATAGACTATTTCAATTCCCTCCTTACTGGTCCTCCCCGAATCAGACTCTCACTCCTATAATCTATTTTGCGCACAGCAATTACATTGAGTTTCCTTGTAAATCATTCTTCCACTGCTGGTACGCTTGTCTCTACACTGGTTGCCTGTTAATTACCGAATCTAATAAAAAATACTTCTAGTAACATGCAAAGCCATCAACACCGACATACATCTCTTCACTTTTTCTCAAAATATCTCCCAACTCGACACCTCCGTTTTGCACAAGATCTGTGTCTCTCTTCCACTCTCATCACTTCCTCCCATTCCCAGTTACAGGACTTTTTTCAGGCTGCACCCACTTTGTGGACATTCCTCCCTCGTACAGTAAGACTTTCCTCTAGTCTTCAAACCTTCAAGCGTTCTCTGAAAACCCACCTCTTCAGACAAGTTTATAAAATTCCTCTACCACCCTCTTGGAAACCCTATTACCACCCTATACACAGTTTACACAAGACAACAACCCTCTTGACCAACATTGCTGTGGATCATATGGCCCACTAAGTACTTTTTACCTTTGCAAGCTGACTGGACCAATATGTAATATGTAGCACTTAACCTCATGTATCAAACTCCCATTATCCCATAGATTGTTAGCTTACCTCTCTGTCTCTATTACCAAGTATTGTTTTATTACTGTTTATTTCCAATTGTAAAGCGCTACGGAATATGCTGGCGCTATATAAATAAATGATTAAGATGATGATGACAGATATTCTCGTGCTTTCTAAAGACTGCAAAGATAAAAAAAAAGACTGACGTATATATTATGGCTTATTCAAAATGATTCACAATTACAGGAATTGTCATTCCAGGCAGTTCATTGAACAAAATGTGTTTAATATGGCTGCCTTCAGTTTATAATCCAATAATACGCCTTTGCGTGTCCAAAAACAATTATGCTCAATTTACTGCATTTGTTCCTACGAATGAAACATTTGACAAGAAATATTATTTCAAATTAGCAGAGGAGAAAACTGTAAACTGGGTGAAGGGTACATTTATAAGTGGAACATTTGGAACAAACGTTTGCATTGTGATGATGGCTGTAGGTTAAGGCAGTGGTTCCCAAACTTTTGCAGTTCGCGGCACCCTTAGAGTCTCCATAATTTTTTAAGGCACCCCTCCAAAATAATTACTGAGCAGTCCTGTTTTAGAAGTAGTTGGGTCAAAAAATTGTAATAAGTATTTAGGTCAGGACAGAAATGCTTATTTAGTTGTATGCAAAAATGCCCCCTCTGCATCCAGACACTCTGCCCCCACTGCATCCAGACACTCTGCCCTCTCTCACGCTGCCCCCTCTCACGCTGTCCCCCCTCCTCTGCCCTCTGTCACGCTGTCTCCCTCCACTGCCCCTCTCACGCTGTCCCCCCTCCTCTGCCCACTGTCCCCCTCCTCTGCCCTCTGTTATGCTGTCCCAGCTCATCTGCCAGACTGTCCCCCTCCTCTGCCCTCTGTCACGCTGTCCCAGCTCCTTTGCCCTCTGTCACGCTGTCCCAGCTCCTTTGCCCTCTGTCACGCTGTCCCAGCTCCTCTGCCCTCTGTCACGCTGTCCCAGCTCCTCTGCCATGCTGTCCCCCTCCTGTCACGCTGTCCCTCTCCTCTGTCCCCCTCCTGTCACGCTGTCCCTCTCCTCTGTCCCCCTCCTGTCACGCTGTCACTCTCCTTTGTCCCCCTCCTGTCACGCTGTCACTCTCCTCTGTCCTCCTCCTGTCACGCTGCCACTCTCTTCTGTCCCCCTCCTGTCACTCTCCTCTGTCCCCCTCCTGTCACTCTCCTCTGTCCCCCTCCTGTCACGCTGTCACTCTCTTCTGTCCCCCTCCTGTCACTCTCCTCTGTCACTCTCCTCTGTCCCCCTCCTGTCACTCTCCTCTGTCCCCCTCCTGTCACGCTGTCACTCTCCCCTGTCACACTGTCACTCTCCTCTGTCCCCCTACTGTCACGCTGTCCCGCTCCTCTGTCCCCCTCCTGTCACGCTGTCACTCTCCTCTGTCCCCCTCCTGTCACGCTGTCACTCTCCCCTGTTCCCCTGTCACTCTCCTCTGTCCCCCTCCTGTCACGCTGTCATTCTCCTCTGTCCCCCTCCTGTCACGCTGTCCCTCTCCTCTGTCCCCCTCCTGTCACGCTGTTACTCTCCTCTGTCCCCCTCCTGTCCCTCTCCTCTGTCCCCCTCCTGTCACGCTGTCCCTCTCCTCTGTCCCCCTCCTGTCACGCTGTCACTCTCCTCTATCCCTCTCCTGTCACGCTGTCCCTCTCCTCTGTCCCCCTCCTGTCACGCTGTTACTCTCCTCTGTCCCCCTCCTGTCACGCTGTCACTCTCCTCTGCCCTCTCTGCCGTGCGCCAGCCATAAAACAAACAAACAGAAACACATACCAATCCGCCGGGCGCCGGGACCCAGCATCCTCCTTTCTCACGCAGCCTGTCACTGATATGACAGCTGCGTGAGAGAGGATGATGCTGGGTCCCGGCGCCCGGCGGATTGGTAAGTGTTTCTGTTTGTTGTTGTTTTTTATGGCTGGCGCGCGGCACCCCTGAGACAGCGCCGCGGCACCCCTAGGAGCCGCGGCGCACAGTTTGGGAACCGCCGGGTTAAGGGACAAATAGAAGTGTAAGTGATATGTTTTAAAAAAATTTTTTTTCCTCAAATGCACTCCTAACCAAACAGAGAAGCATTCAAATTAAAGGGACATACCCTTTTAGAGTGGTGGTAGTCAGCATATCGATACTGACTACCCCGACAAGACTTACCCCAATGTCTTCACACCGAAGGGCTCCTTCCCGACGAGGCTCCAGGACGACTGGAAGCAATCGCGATGAATGAAGAAGCCGGCGCGACTTGATGGCGTCACTGGCAACTGCAACACTGTTATTGGTGCTGTTAAGGGGGTAATGTAAGTATGCGGGCATGGACAATGTACAACGCTTTGTAAAGTACATTGTTCATGCCCACATACTTACATTACCCACTTAACAGCACTGATAACAGTGTTGCAGTTGCCAGTGACGTCATCAAGATGCGCCAGCTTCTTCATTCATCGCGATTGCTTCCAGTCGGTTGCCACATCAGTCATTCTGGAGCCTCGTCGGGAAGGAGCCCTTCGGTGTGAAGACATTGGGGTAAGTCTTGTTGGAATAATCAGCATCATTATTCCGTACCCTACCCCTTTTAGAGAACTTTATTGGCTTGCACTCCAGCAATCGCCTAACAATTCTGTAGAGATCCACAATACAATAATGTAATGAAGTGTCAGTCATAAACACAAGGAAGTGTTATTAATAAATGTGAAAGTCGCATGAAATGTAATGAAATAAAGAGTCTGATTGATCAAGGCACATATCTGCCATTTTTGAGTGTATCATATTCAAAAATCTCTCGATTTCTGGGAGTAAACGGGACGGGGAAGGGGCGTTTGGCACGTCCTTACTATACATTGACTATGGCAGAACTCAAGCACACGCAGCCATGTCCGAATCAAGGTCTGGGCATCACAAAGAAAAGATACTTGTTTTACATCCGCATCTGTTGCTTCAGCTACAGGTCTAGTCTGGGTACACACTACAGGGTTTTCAGCCGATTATCGGGCCAATCAGACGATAGACGACCATGTGGCCCGATATCGCATTAGTATTTACACTGCACCAATCAGCAATTATCATTCCAAATCCCATTGTATCATTTCATTTGATTTTTAAACTTGACTAAAAATCTTGTTCAAAAAATGGAACGATGTTATGCTGATTCTGCAGTCACAACCGGCAGTGTCCATAGACCTCTATGGACTGTGCAGTCACGATCTATTCAGCCGATGGTTATGACAGATGAAGAGCACAGATCTGATGGTAAATCTTGTAAAACGTCTATAGTGTGTACATATGAATCTGCATGCTGATCGGGACTTTTTTTGTTTTTTTATCAGTAGTTGGTAAAATCGTTAAAGATATTGCATCAGGAGAAATTTTCTGTACTGTGTATCAAGCCTTAGTCATGATCACTAGCGATACATAGTTTTTATTTATTTATATTGTTTGATCATTAATGCCTTTTATTATTAACTGGTGGCATTAATTATATATATTTTTTTTATCTGTGCGATCTTTTGCAAATTTAGAATCCACCTAGGCTTTGGCTGTATCATGCAGTGTCTTCTGTACACAGCAGACCTACACCCAAATTCAACACTGCACATATTTTGAGATCCGTGGCTCGATGGATTTGAGCGTGCGCAAAGCCGAAATATGCACACTCAGTATGCGTGCCCTGACGACTCGGGCCCGAACACTCCCACATCCGTTCTTAATCGTTATTTTTCAGTTATATGGCGCCTCAAAATCTGCGGCGCCGCACACCAAAAATAAACAGATCAAAAGACAGATAAGTTACGGGACAAAATAAATAATAGAATCAGTAAAATTCAATACAAGAGACAATAGAGGAAGCAACTACATAACAAGACACAACTAGAACAATGGAAACATTACAAAGAGGATGAGGATATAGGAGGTAGAGAGGGTCAAGCTTGTGAGACTTAATATTCAAGAGATATATAGATGTATAGGAAGACAATAGGGGTGGAGTGAAGTGAGAGGATGAGGTAGGTGAAGCTAGAGGAGGGAGATGTTTAGGATGGGGTCGGTAGCAAATGGAGATTATAGGGGAGGAGAAAAAGTAGTGGAAGGGGCAGGTGGAGCGTGAGGAAGGAATACTATTAGGGTTGGGCAATGTAGACAAGGTGAAAAGGTATTGAGGGAGCTTTTCAAAAATTTGAGGATCGGGCGAATCTGGTCAAGCGGGACAGGGAGGTCTAAATGTGGAGAGCAGGGGAGACAAAGTCCTAAGGGGTAAATGTGAGGCGGTAACAGGACAGGACGAGAGGCGAAGCTCATAGACAGAACGTAGTGAGCAAGTAGACAAGGTCAGACATGTATTTTGATCATATCATATTTTGATATTATTTCTATTTTGACCATATAGTTAGGTTCATATAAATTTGGACAGTGACACAATTTTCATAATTATTGCTCCGTGCGCCACCTCAATAGCTTTGAATTTAAACAATGTAGATGCAATTAAGGTGAAGACTTTCAGCTTTAATTCAAGGGGATGGGAAAAAATATTGTATAAAACTAGAAATTAGAACCATTTTTATCCAGTCTTCTATTTTCAAATGCAATAGGACAAATGAACATAATCATAAATAAAATGTTAATTTTTAGTACTTGTCGCGAATGCTTTGCAGGCAACGACTGCCTGACGTCTGGAACCCCTGGATGTCACCAAATGCTGGGTATCCTCCTTTGTTAGGCTGTACCAGGCCTTTACTGCAGCTGTCTTCAGTTGTTGTTTGTTTATGGGTTTTTCTGCCTTTAGTCTGACAAGTGACAGTCATGCTGATATTAGGATTAGCTCTCTGCTTCCTTCCTGAATCTGCCTGTTCTATTTGGTATTCTGAAAATGGCCCATTGTGGGAAGAGGTGTATGAAATGTATCGGTTCTTTCGTAGTGTATTGTTTTACCGTGATCCAGAATTTTTGATTACAGCAGTATCCCAGGACAGTGGAATAACGTGGCCTCAGGTTTATCAGGTACATCAGGTACATGTTAATCCTACTTAGTGGCATCTAGAGGGAGACAGATACCCCCTGTAGAGAATTGTATATATTGTTTCTCTGTACATACTTTCGGTTTGCATAGAGTAAGTTAGCTAAGGTTATTGTCGATATTTAAAGGTGTGGGGAGCGTGTTTGATATTGTGTGATGTCTGCTTCCTTGTATTGAGTTAATTGGGGTATTCATATCATTTTATAGAACAGGAAAATGTCTTTGGATGTTCTGTGTTGTCAAATTGATTGTTCCAATATGTGTCAGTCATAGTTGTTATTACCTTGTTTGGGTATTGTTGAGATTGTTGGAAGCTTGGGTTATGTGATTGTAGGATCTCATATTTTGAACTGATTTTTGATAGGTCCTTTTTAACCCAGATATTTAAATAGTGAGTAGTGTGTCCAAATTGGAATTATGTCTCTCATAAGAATGGAATAAAGAGTGATGACTGTTAAAACTTCATTTATTTCTTAAATTGTGCCATGTTGACCAGGTTGTCATTAGCAATGGATTATCCAGTATTTCTGTTGGAATGTCTTGTTTGTGGAGATAATCATTTGGATAAATATTTAGATTAGAACAGGTATAATATTGTCTGTTAGTGATTCATAGTAGTCCTTATTTAGGCCATCTAGGCCTGGGGATTTGATTGGATGCAGTGTGTTAATTGTTATTTTGATGCTTAGGTTATATTGTTGCAGTGTTATTTTTGGAAGTGTCACCTCCTTAAGTATTGCTTCCAGTAAAGGCTGTTTTGTAGGGGTGGCTGTGTATTGTGATATGAAATTTTAATTTTTCTGATTGAGATGTATAATTCTCCCGTTACTATTTTTTAAATATAGTTCTATAGTTTTTTTTTTGTGATGTTGTTTAGCTAGTTGTGGTTGAGTTTTGCCTGATTTGTTGCCCCGCCTGTACAATTTGTGTTTATTATACGTTTAATTTCCTTTGCACCTGGTGTGGGAGAAAGGTTTCCACAATATATTCATGTTTGCACTAGGCGTCCAATGCAAATTCTGTGGGATTATTTACATAGAGATGATGTGTCTCTTTTAGAGTGAATGGAGCCAGAAGATGCAGTTGTTTTTGCACCTTGGTAAAACTATCTTGCACTGCAGGGGGCAGCAAATTTCAAATGTGCAGACAGATTGCGAGGCGGCGCATCATAGCGCAACTGTAAAAAAAACCTGCCAAGTAAATGTAGGCTACATGCAAAAGTAAGCAGTAAACAAAAGAAAAGGTTTGCATTTGCATCCCTCCCCCGCTTTTCTTTGTAACATGGCGTGCCCTGAAAATTTTCACACTTTACCAGGATTTGCTGCTAACGCTAACTGAGGTCCTATATGTATATTTCATTGTTCTGTTTTTGTTTCTTGGGTAAATAGGCAATTATTTATCCCTACCTTTCAATAGCCATCGGCCCAAAACAGTACTGGGGTATCCCAGTGTTCTATTTTATCATTCACATATTCTTGACATTTATTTCAAAGATATTATTGGAAATCTTCATTTTGAGATCAGAAAGAGGAGAAATGGCAAAAGAGGTTTGTTACTGATGGCCCAGGTTTAACTGTTTTTATAGGAATATGATATGCAGGGGCAAACACAGGATTTGTAGAGGGGGGTTTCCACACCACGCCACCAGTGGGCGTGACCAGCATGCATGGGGGCATAGCTATAATATAAGACAGTGCTTGGCTGCTCTCTAACTCTACCTATCCCTATAATATACATGGGTAATGCTGCATGCACTACTGTTAGGTGCACGAATCTCTCCCTTTTCAAGCAGAGATGTGTGAAGGGGGAGCAGGATCCAGCCACTTCAATTATACAGTGCTCCAGGCTTGAAGGGGGGTTTCCAGGCACTAGAAACCAACCCCCCCGCCCCGGTTTTCCTATGATATGATATAATTATGTTGTTAGTGTGTTTGTGTGTGTGTGATTATGGAGAGGAAGTTATCTGCTGCCAGTAGACAGCCTATTCAGGTTAGAATGTTATGGACCTTGGTATGGAATCCACGGGGAAGATTCAGTTCAGCACGAGGTGCAGCGATGTATCTCTGGGGCAGTCTGTGAAGACACATTGCCTCACTGTTTTTACTAAAATCTCTGCTCATTTTCGGAGATTCCTTACCGGCAAGTTCCATCGGCACCTCATAGCCAATTTATTCAGCCCCTTTAAGTCCTGTCTGTTTGGTTATGTAGTCTCCAAAGATTTTTCCATAGATGTATGACTCGCTGGTGGTGTATAGTACCCTTTGTCGTACAGATTTATGTATTTTAGATTTGTCTATTATCAATTGTTATCAAATTTGGTGTGCTCTTTTGTATGATGATTTGGGAGGGCTTTGTATAAAAAATATGATTGAGGTTGTTAGGTGCACAAATTTGAAAATGGTGAATTTTCTCTATGTGTGAATATATTTAAGAGAAAAAACCTTCCTCTGGGTCTAACCTTGTGTCAGGGACGGTGTATTGTAGGTGTTTATTGGTTAATATTGCCAGTCCTCATTTTTTTACTCATATAGGGGACCAAAATGCAATCTTGGATCCAAATACTTTTAATGGTAGAGTTTTGATATACTGTCCCATGTGTTTCCTGGAGTAAGATAATATTTGGAGGTAATGATTTTAGATGTATTAGGATTCATTTTCTTGCAATAGGTGTGTTGAATCCTGTTCCATGAGAAGATCTTTATACAGGTACCTGTGTCTGATGGGTAGCAGAATCACAAAATTAAGGGTATCATTTGTGAACTGGTGACTCATTGGGTGTATTTATTTTCAGGTTTGTTAGTTTGTGGTATGTTCTAACTGACTGGGGGTAATGAAGCATGATCAGTTTAACAGTTGATCCAGCCATCCCCCAAAAATGTAGGCACATATAAACGTTAGAAGGGTAGTTCCCAAGAGCAAAATTTGGGCATATTTACTCATAATGACATATTTGACCTTTTGTAAATTTTCTTCAGTGTTTTACATGGGAACCCCTGAACCATGCACGGGTACATTTATACTTTGAATATTGAATTTAAGTATTTTCTTGACCATGGCCCTGGGTGGGATATTAATAGATAACAGATGTTCATAAATAAGAACACAACAATGAGCAACTTCTTTATCTTATTATTATACCCTAAGAGGCAGGGCAGTCTTTTCCACTGGTCACGATGGGCAGTTGCCCGGGGGCTCCACGGGCAAGGGGGCTCCATAGGCAGGGCTCTTAATCAGAATAAATAACCCTACAAAAAACAATTCCTGCAAAAAAAACAACCAACTTATCTTTTGCGGTCACGTGGTCAGGTCAGGTGGCGATCCGGCTCCCTCCCTGTTCCCCTCCTCCGTGTTGTGCTTGCACTGAATGACGGTCGTGACGTCATCACAACCGAGATTTTCATTGAGGAGCGCAGCACGGAGGAGCCATGAGGCGAGGAAGCAACGTAGAAGCAAGCAACAGCGAGGATTCAAAGAAGCAGAAGACACAGAATAAGAAAAAAGAAGAGAAAAGGGGGGTGCAATCGGAGAACAGGTCGATTGAAAGGTAAGTGAAGGGGGTATTTGATTTTTTAGGTGCTGTACTTCAAGGGTTGCTGAGTGAGTACATTAAAAAAAAAGTGATATATATCACGAATGAACGAACATCTATTTTGTGGACCTTGCTTGGTTTCATGTCATCGTGTACACTGGAATTGTGCACCGAATCATGAGTGCACGTGGCATAAGGCAATCGCACGGTAAAATACGCACGCACACACTCGCATAACAACATTTAGTTATTTATGTAATTCATATTCATATTGGATCCATTACACAGTAATTTATGAGCAGACAGTATTTGGTTTATTATTAGTTTATATATTATGATTATATGTACACTTTAGTGTTATCTAAGGTTCAGGTTATGGGAAATGTTTCATGTCTGATATCATACTAATCCCCTATTCATCAGCAGCTGTCCGGTTCCATCGCCAAAGAGATCGCATATTGCATACTCTAGTTATTAATGTTAGGGAATAAATAGCCAGAGTGATATCAGAATGTGAAATGCTAATGAATTCATTGTAACTGGAGCACATCCCCTGGAGAGACCTTTGGATTCCTTAGATTGAATCAGCCTATGACCTGTTTACCCTGGAACCACCCTTGTCTGGACCTATAGAAGCAAGCTACGTCATATCTATTGTTCACTCTATAACACTGACTGCATATATAATCATAGCTGCACCCCCACTGGCCTCAGTCTTCACTGATCATAGTATTCAAAGGTGAATCACTGTCCAGGGGTGCCAGTGGTTAGCGCAGCGAGCGCATGCGATAAGAGCGCGGTATATATGTAACTTTTGGTATTGGCTGTACTGTACTGTATCATACTATAATAATGTATTGAATTGTTGACTATTTACATCTGCTAAAATAAATCACTTTGTGCGTTAGAAACACAATACAATCGCCTATGCAATGCTTATTTGAAAACGATAGAATTACTTTAATACATATATATATATGGGCCCCAGTGCACCGCTTTGCCTGGGGGCCCATAATGTTGTTAAGATGACCCTGCTAAGGGGAGTCTGAAAGTGCATTACTTATAATTTGCATAAATTAATATATAGATATAGGCAGTGGTTGAAGTGGACATTTAGAAGTGGCAGTATGGAAAATGTAATGGGAATGTACATGAATGTAATTTTACAACAAAGGCAGTAGGAGAAGCAGCAGGATGACATACCACCGTATACACCCCCACTTCCACCACTGAATATAGGATATTATTATTATTATCATGTTCATGTTACTGCAAATGTATTTATATTAGTGACCAACACTATAATATGTGTGCTTTTTTAAAATCAATAAACAAAATATAGAAGTAAACTACATAAAAGTAACTGAATGCAGTAGTTATGTGAAACTGATAAATTGTTGTTGTTGTTATTATTATTGTTATAATTATTATATTTATTAAAGAATAGTCTCTATTTTTATAATTTTATGTTAATAAAACGAATAATTACATTTCTCTGAAAGTGAGAATTGCGCTACTTTTCTTTACAGTAAGTTTTTTTTTTTTTTAATTGACAAGTGTGTGCTCAGGCAACGTGACCTGTAATTTCACAAATAACATAACTAGCAATGCTCCGAACAAAATGTATTAATTCAAATTGACTTAAATTGGCTTACTGCAGCTTCTAACCAGCTGATGTAATGCTGCTTATATATGTTGCTCTGTATAATAAACGTGTTGTACACTAAACATTACTTATCAGGTTATAGGGGACATTTCACTTTTTTTATGACAGAAACAGTTCTGACAACTCTTGTTAAAGTGGTTTATTTCAAGTGAAAGCATTTGGTTCAGGGTTCTGTACCTGGTCTCCTCCTTGTCCTCTAGTCCATATGGTCTAGATGTCCTGCTGCAAGCGGGAGTGATCAGTAGTAACAACTGGACCTGTGAGTCCGACAAGGACCAGACGAACCATTTCTACCACTATGTTGGCACTGCACCCAATACTGTCAGAACCAGTTAGGGCAGTAGAAGGAGATGTATTACTTTCATGATTCCTGGAGAGAAGATGCTGCTTAGGTTCAGTAAAGAACCACCAAAGGAGTTGCATAAGCATGATTAATAGTAACCGGAAAGAGAAAGGCTGTTACACCGATAAACAGTTGCAATAATTTGGAAATTAATATAAGAATTATAATTCACCTTAGTACCAAAAAGCAGCTTCTCTTTTGTCGTTTCAGGGGTCTCTGCAGCAGCCGTGTCTCCTGAAGGAAATACAAAGGAGTGGTGGGATTCAGAATTCATGAGAAGTAGAAAACAAGATTAGCCACTGAAGTTCCGAAAGGGATGGAAGGATTGTGTAAGATGAGTGATAAACACGTTATGTAGGTTTCATGGAGATGATTTGAGATGTGAGACCAGAGAAGGTATACAGACCATCAAGGATACGGTACAATAACACTGCTATAAAGTTGGCCGGCCATGCTATGATATTGGCCATTTGGACCAATATTTCAGCATGTTGCCCCACAATGAACACATTATCTGATAATAATCCAATTGAGATCAACTTGCTCAATATCCTTCATTTTGGAAAATATGGTTAGATGTGCCCGGTCATCACCCAACTGTGCTACCAGGCCTAGTGTAAACCAGAGGCATACTGGCCAGAATGCCTGGATCTTGGCCACTCTTGTTGACAGTGGTCTTGCTGCTATGTATACCCAGATTAGAGAGTTTACAGTCTGTAGGAAACAAAAAGAAAAGTCCTACCTCATGCTAATGACTGTAACCGACCCAGCCACCATACTAATCACTGCGATTGCAGGCCACCTTCTTCATGACAACGCACTACTCCAGTGAGAAGCTCTGGTGGGGTTCAGGGAGCTGGTGAGGTAGTGTCAGTGCTCATACTCAGCGTCTTAGCTATCTGTCCCTTTCCTGGCATGGGAATCTTTCTTTCTGGTACAAAATGTATAGTAGTAAACAAAAGATGACCTGTGACAGAGGTGGCAGGTCCTCTTTTAGAGATAGAGGGCCTGATTCATTAAGGATCTTAACTTGAGAAACTTCTTATTTCTGTCTCCTGGACAAAACCATGTTACAATGCAAAAGGTGCAAATTGGTATTCTGTTTTGCACATAAGTTAAATACTGACTGTTTTTTCATGTAGCCCCGTGAAACTGAGCACTTTAGGACAGAACTTGGGATTCAGGAAGAAGCGGCCAACCTGTGGCATTTTGGAAGAGGTACTGGTTATTTCCAAGGTGCTAGTTGGATCCAACATTGGTTTAGAAGTGGTCTGAAGATTCGAAGTGTCAAAAAAACGGGAGATGGCGTCAGCTCTTATTCCTGGAATCCACTCTAAAGATAACAATAAGATTGAAACGTGTAAAGAAAAGAGACCATCTTGCCTGTCTGGGGTTGAGACAGTGGGTCGTTTGATATTTATAGATTAAGTTCTTATGGTCTGTAAAAATGGTGACAGGAGGACCCCCTCTAAATGCTGCCAATCCTCAAGTGCTGCCTTGATTGCGAGCAATTCCTTATCTCCAATCCCATAATATTTTGGAGAAAAACCCGCAGAAGTGAAATTTCCTTGATACATCCTTTTGAGACATCGACTTCTAATAAGAATGGTTGAGTGACGTCTGGTTGAGAGAGAACTGGTGCAGAGGAAAAAACCTTTTTAAAGGTTTGAAACACAGAAATGGCCTCCGGTGGCCAGGTTTTGTGAGGTGCTCCTTTACAGGTATAGGTGCTATAACTGTAGAGAAATCGCAGGATAGCCTTAAGAGCCAAAGGTTGAGACCAATTAAGGACAGAGGCTACCTTTTCTGGATCCATATGCAGACCTTGTCCTATATAACCAAAGAATGGAATTTTTCCAAAGAGACATTTCTTCAACTTACAGTACAGACGATGGGACTGAAAACGACTGAGACCTCCCCAACTTGGTTTCGGTAGGCTTTCAAATCCATGGATAAAATCAAGATGTCGTTAGGGTACACGGCAACAAAATGGTACAGAAGATCACTAAAAATCTCATTCACAAATTCTTGGAAGACTTCCATAGTGCTACTAAACCAAACGGCATCACCAGGTATTTGTAGTGGATGTTGCGTGTATTGAAAGCAGTCTTCCATTCGCCACCCTGGCGGATTCTAATAAAATTGTAGGCACCTCGTAAGTCTAGTAAAGATTTTGGCCCCGCAGATGCGGTCATAGAGTTCAGAGTTAAGAGGCAAAGGTTGGCACACACATTTATTTATTCACTAGTAGCTCTTCTCACAGTCAATTACACGCTGACAACCTCACTGAAATGAACGGGCTATTGAAATGAATGGGAAAAGCTGAGTCACTTGCGTCTAGATGCTTTCACAAATGCATATGAACACATCTAGCAGATATAAACTCCAGATCTACTGCATGTACATCAACTTGGACTTATGTACATTTTTACGCGGTTTCCACTAAATAAGCTACATCTACGTCCTCCCCTTGATCTGTTACTTTAGTCACCCACTGTATCCTAGAACAAGTGTCTTATGCTGGGTACACACTACAAAAATTTTCTCCCAATGTGTTATCTATAACAATTTTACCAGATAACAAAAAACTCCCTATCAGCACGCCAGTTCATGTGCACACACTATACATGTTTTACAAGATTTACCTTCAGATCTGTGCTCTTCATCTGTCATAACCATCAGCTGATAAGATCGTGACTCTGTAAACTCTATGGAGATCCTGATGGTGAGTGCATACACCCTGCAGGATTGGAACAACATTGTTGAACGAGATTTTTAGTTGGGTTTAAAAATACAATGAAACAATATGACGTGCTTTGGAATGATAATCGTTCATCATTTCAGTGTACATACTAATGCGATATCGGGAGAAACAGTTGTTTATCGGGTGTTTGACCCAATAATCGTCTGAAAACCCTGTAGTGTGTACCCAGCCTTATATCAAGAAACACCAGATATTGGATACTAAATTTTGACTCTCCACCTGGTCTTCTCTCCAAGCCTCCCTATGCCTGGTTTTGGGTTCACAGTCCAACAAACCTTATTCTCACATTCTAAAGACTGCCAAACATTCCATAGCTACGTATCGGATCTTCCTTCCCTCCTCCCCTCCAGCATGTTGAAATCTGGTTTATTGCTTATATGGAAAAAAAATGACCTTTCAGCTGCAAGGAAAAGCAGATAAATTTGACCCCATTTGGGAGCCCTGGTTTACATTTGCCTCCCATAGTCCTGTCACTCCATAAAGCTGGGTACACACTGAAGAATTGTTCAGACCGACGTGCTCTCAAACGATTATACCTCCCACTGAAGGTCCGATCAGTCTGGTGATTCATGCCTACACACTGATACGATTTACCTTCAGATCTGTGCTCTTCATCTGGTCCTTTACCTGGTCCTCTAGTCCGGAGAATGACAGCACAATATTCATTCATTCACTACTATCACATTGTCACACTGATTAAAACCGCCTTGTTATAGCTATCCACATGTCCTAACAAATTTCGTTAGCTTCTGTGACTCTGAAACAAAATATTCTGCCTCAGAACGAACAAATGAATTATTCCTTCTACAGCACTCTCTACATTTATTCACTCTGACATTCAGTGCTAACATCGGCTGAAAAGAGCCCGACTCTGTAAACTCTATGGAGATCGTCAGCATGAGTGCATACACACTACATGATCATTAGGTGATTGATCGGAAAAAATTGAACGGTACGACCAACCAAATGAGGCGATAATCATCTATTTGGGCAGACTTTCGACCATCGTGTCACTACACACACTGACCCGACTTTCGAATGAGCGGTCGTATGTCGGCTGGTTGAGCCGATTATTGGACAAAAACCCTGTAGTGTGTACCCAGCTTAACTGCTGAATACTGTGTCCAAGGACACTTCACATAACAATCATTAGCTTAATCTGGCCTCATCATAAGAGCCTAGTGAGCATTATGTATAATTTACCTTCTTACTGACCTTTAGATTGGCGCTCAGTCTCCTCTCCCTTTCTGCCCCCCCTCCCCCCCTTCCCTGTAATCCAAGTTAAACAGTGTTTAAAATGACATACTGACAATGTTTATATGTTGCATTATTGTTGAACACCTTCTATTTATACTGTTGGGACGATTTGTCATTTCAAAATAAAAACTTTAAAATAAGCATCAGGCGTGTACATGTCATTCAATGTACTGTGTCCGTACTTGGCTATCTAGCAATTGGTTTCCTTTGTTTGTTCCTTTACATTGCTGTTCAGCATTTCTAGGGTCAGGTTAGGTTGAGATATTTTTCTGTCTTTTTATGCTGACCACACGTTATGTTTCAGTAAAAACAAAATACAAATTTCCAATTCAGGACAGTTTGTGCTCTAGGACTATGGCGGCCGTCACAAACCCTGCAGTATCAGAAATGCAATTAGAAGAAAATAGTGGGGATAAAATATACGAGAAAGTGTGTGCGGAGATAGAAACTCTGGAACTGCCCCTTGGATCTACATTAAGGTAAAACAATCAGAACATACAGATGTGCATTAATCTGCAGGCAGAGTAGCCATTTAGATCTTGTTAAACTGTATGTATTCTGAAACCGCTGACTATACTACATTTGCTCTTCTATAGTCCATGACAATAAAAGCTTATAGAGATTCCTATCACATGACCTCATTAATTATGACATTCAATTATCGAACAATACTAGGTTTTGTATGTAAGCCATTTAAACATTGACTTGTAAATTAAAGCCAGAGATCTCTTTAATGATTTATAGTAAGTTAAACCTCAAAGAGTTAATTTCTACTTTGCAAAAGACAAATTGTAAGAGGGATCTTAAGTAGATTATAAAACAATGCAAAGAATTGATTCACTTAGTGTTTTGCTGCAGATTGAATTAATTGATCAGCCATACTAGAGAACAGTGGTTATCAGTAATACAGGATACTTCTGTAGTTTAATGTGGGATGAACAGTTAAAGCTCCGAGGAAGGAGAAAAAAAACAACAAAAACTAAACTTCCAGGTATAGAATATATTAAATTAGTTTGACAAGCAGCCAATCGCCCTCAAATATGACTTACGTTATTATAGTACAGCAAGCACAGCGTAACTCCAGATGAAAAATGATTATATTATAAGAGTTAGTGTACATGTCTTATTATCATATTTAGTTTTTCAAATGTTACATACAATAAACTGTACAATGACATAGCTCCTAGCATGCCCTGATTAACCCAGAAAACATTTATGTTTAAGGCTGGTGAATATTAATGATTTTATCTGGAGAAGAAATGGGGAAAATCTAAACAGTGTTTTGTACCAAGGTAAAATTGGATGAGCTGACTCATTTTTAAACTAGAGGGTCTATGTATCAAAATGAGTAAAGAGTCCACATTCGCCTCCTACTAACTGCTTTGCATGTCCATCTGTTGGGAAGAGTACCCAGTGGAGAAGTCACCTCGGGCAGACCTAGACTTTTTTGATGTTGTATGGGGTGGTATTTTTATAGCCACACCCCTCCTCAACTCTGATTGGTTGGCCCAGTTGGTCCCACCCCCTTTCCCCCCAATGATCTGATCTCTCCACTGCAACTTAATGGGATGAAGATTGCTGCTAGGAGGGCGATTGCCCCAATCGCCCCCCCCCCCTGGATCCGCCAGTGTTTCACGTATTGTAATGGTCATTTATTACCATCGCTCTCTCCCCTCCTTTGTGCATCAAAATCCTCTGTCATCTATGAGATGTTCTGAAGCAGAGCTGCTTTACATTTAATAACTAAATATCACATACAGCACTAGTCAGACTGTATGTACCTTAACTACATAGAGCCCTAAGAGCAAACCCCACTGTTGAAATTTTCCTCATTCAAAGTTTATGGTTGCTTATTGGATTAAACATTTATTTGAGGCTCAATCAGCTTAACAAAATTTATAATCAATATCTAGAATACAGATTAAATTAATCAAAAAGTAATGTCTTTCCCAAAGAATAGGCCTCCTTTGGCACACCTCTATATCAGACAAGATCTGATCTATAACTGGGAGAACCAATTATTGGCATGTGTTATGGTATAACATTGTAAATGTAACATTATAGTGCAGTCTGTGTTGGCGAGGACAGACGTTCCTGCTACACTGAGCTCATGTGATCATTCACAGCCAATGTACAGAAAGCAGACATGTTGATTGTGGCACAGGATGTTTCACAGGAGCACACTGAGCATGCTCCTGCCAGGACATAGGCGTGTCACTGTATCGATCATACTCATGAATATTCATAGCTGGCCAGAAGATGGCTAACTTCATGCAGACATGTAGATAATGAATAAAGAAGAGACTGCTTTAACACGCAGTACATGTAAACACTTATGCATTTTTATGTGTAGTCTGTTCATATATATGTTTAATGTGCAGTTGTGTTTAACTACCAGGTCCACTTTAAATCTGCAAACCACTTATGTTATATATTGTGTTGCGTCATGAGGTAGTGCCTGTGGTAGGGTTCAGCTGTTGTACGTTGCCGAGCCCTTGTGTGACTCATTTCATTACACAATATTGTACCATCTCTTCATCTACCGGTTCTTGTCCCTGCTTTTCTTTCTCTGTGATGATCTTGCTATTGCTTTATTGATAAAACGCCAGCATATTTCATCGCACTGTGTGGAAAAAATTAACCATATTTATATAAAAAATGTAGATAAACACACTGAGAAAATGGATGTTTAGGACCTTGCCACAAGAGTTTACAAACTAAGAGAAAGAGAGTTAGTGATCATTATAATCAGATAATTATGTCTCGTAACTTCCTGCTTATACTCTCAGCAGACTTTCTGTTCTGTGAAATTGTTCTTCATCATTAATAAAGCGTAACACAATACTTTGCATTGTTATCACTAAAGCATAATCACAATTTCTCATCACAAAAAGTATTTGTGCATGTGTGTGTGTGTGTGTGTGTGTGTATATACACACATACACACACACACACACACACACACACACACACATATAGTGATCGAATCACTGGGAAAGTGATGCATGGCAGAGGTCTATGTCCCAGGCTTTCTGCCTTGTGTACATTAAAACATCAGGGAGATTGTTTACGTGTGTGGAAAAAGCTTTCCAAAGTGTGTTTCGCTCTGTAAGAAAATATGGTAAGGATCCCTGGTGTTATGAATGGAGAGAGAGGGTGGGCTCCATTCACCGGGACCATTCTGGGTCTTCTGATCTTCCAGCTTAAGTGTAGGCTGATTTGCAACTGCACCTATGTGTGGGTGTTTAAAAAGCAGTCAGGCTGGACATACAGTCTCTCAGACCAGGGGAGGAGGTTGGATGTCTCCTGAGAGACTCTACAAATGGTGAGCAATTACCTCTATGCTTTGTATGTGTGTGGGACACAAGGTCCTACACAGGAGAGAGCGTATTCCTGTGTGTTTAGTTAGTGCCAGCCAGGCAATGTGTTTATTATGACGTTTTCTTTGACTTTCTGTTTAATAGAACTGGCTGAGGCCAATTGTACTGAAAAGACAGTTGAGAGCAGGAGTTGAGGGACGTAAGGGTTAGTCCTTCTGACAAGGGGAGTTATTGTCCAGTGATCATAAGAAAAGGAAAGAGATATAAGATAAGAGTGACAGATATATGATCAGAGAAAGAGAGGAGAGCTGATAAAATGATGAGGAAGCTGATTGATATGAACAATACTCGGAGGACAGTGTAGTATCTGTCCACTGGCATATTTGTAAACCACAATCCTGCTGGCTACAACGCAACGACAGCAAGAACTGAAACATTACGACTACATCCGGGTCAAAAATGTATAAAGTGCTGAAAATCATACGGGAAATTGAAGAGTGAAATTACATCTGCGGCTGTTACCACACCTGAGTTTATCCTAACACAAGTCAGTAACGACTATGTGATAATGGAGCTGATGTCAGTCTGATACCTTACCTCATCATCACACTTATTATAAATAAGAAGAAATAAACTTGTATTTATCTAGGAGGAGTATTTAAATTGAAAGTCTGGCCAGAAATCCTTACTATCCGTTAATGTCTAACTTTGTTACCGTAAAGTGTTCCAGTATAGATACAATTTTACTGCAAGGTTTGAATATTATGATTCTCAGGTTCATTTAAGTATCAGTTTACCAATATTTAATTGTTGCTAGGGTTACCACAGAATCCTGTTGGGAAATTAAAATGTTTATTTTTCTGCCCTAAGAGGTTACTAATCTTCTCTATGTTATGAGTATTTCTGAAAATATAGAGAGTGTGGTAGGAAGAGCTATTTTATGTATATTTTTAACTTAGAAAAAAAAACACAAAACAAAAAAGAACAACTTCTCATTTTGCTGTGCCTCTGACCGTGAAAATAATGTCCTAGATTCATTTACAGAGCTTGTAGGACTCTGTAAATGAATACCAGCTACACACATGCAGATTTTCCTTTTTTTCTACAAAATTTGCTGAGCAATGTGTGAAACCTTCTTAACCATTAAAATCAAATCCAACCTCACCTGACAAGCAGGTAAAAAAGGGCCATGCTTGGATTCCCATGTTTTAGGTTATTGATCCATCTGAAGCAGTAGGGGAGTGCTGGTGCACCCAGTTCACACTGACGTCATCTGCTCCACAGGGCCGCCAAGAGGGGGGGAGCGGGTACTAATTACCCGTGCATGTCAGGGGGCCGGGCCCGGGCATGTCAGGGGGCCCGGCCCGGTCCCTCGCGCCGACGATTTTTTAAATTTTTTTCAAAACAAATTTTTTTTATTTTTCGGCGGCAGGGGGGGGTGGGGGGGCCGAGGGCTCGGTCGTTGGTGGGGGGAGCAGGGTAGTTAAAAAAAAACAAAACCATGCTCACGTGATTGCGGCGCCGGCGTCCCTCCTCTATGCTGCTCTGTGCTCCATTGCTCCAGACTGACTGAATGCCGGGTGTGACATCATCATGTCACGCCCAGCATTCAGTCAGTCTAGAGCAATGGAGCACAGAGCAGCAGAGAAGACAAGGAGAAGAGAGACGTAAAGGTAAGTGAAGGGAGGAAAACGGGGGAGAGGGGGGGGTTAAAAAACGGGGGGGGGGGGCAGCATGACACAGAGGGGTTAAAGAAAGGAGGGACAATAGCAGCCTGACACAGAGAGGTTAAAAAAAGAGCGACAATAGCAGCATGACACAGAGGGGTTAAAGAAAGGAGGGACAATAGCAGCATGACACAGAGGGGTTAAAAAAAAAGGACAAGCAGCATGACACAGAGGGGTTAAAAAAAGAGGGACAAGCAGCATGACACAGAGGCGTTAAAGAAAGGAGGGACAATAGCAGCATGACACAGAGGGGTTAAAAAAAGAAGGATAAGCATCATGACACAGAGGGGTTAAAAAAAGAGGGACAAGCAGCATGACACAGAGGGGTTAAAGAAAGGAGGGACAATAGCAGCATGGCACAGAGGGGTTAAAGAAAGGAGGGACAATAGCAGCATGACACAGAAGGGTTAAAGAAAGGAGGGACAATAGCATTATGACACAGAGGGGTTAAAGAAAGGAGGGACAATAGCAGCATGACACAGAGGGGTTAAAAAAAGAGGGACAAGCAGCATGGCACGGGGTTAAAGAAAGGAAGGAGAAACTCAGAGAGGCACAGGGGGTTAAAGAAAAGAGGGACAAACAGCATGGCACAGGGGGTTAAAGAAAAGAGTGACAAGCAGCATGGCACGGGGGGTTAAAGAAAAGAGGGACAAGAAGCATGGCACAGGGGTTAAATAAAGGGGCAAAGGCAGCATGGAGGGCGCAGTGTGATCATAAGGGGGCATAGCGTGGTGATGATAAAGGGGCACAGTAATGTGTGTGTGATGGCACGGAGCTTTTGGCAATGTAGTGTGTGTGAGGTAGATGGTGGCTAATTAATGGCTGCTATTTTGTTTGCGGGGTAATGGGAATACTATTTTAATGTTGGGGCTGGAGGAAGGCCTAATTATTAATCATGGATGTTATTGATTTAACGGTGGGGCTGGCTGTAATTTTCTAAATGTAGCCATTTTTTTTCCAAATAGGTCCTCCAACATTCCATGATCCAGAGAAGCCGCAACTAAAGAAACCAGCAGCCACATGTGGTAAAAGTGAGAAGAACAGGTAGGACAGAGCAGCATAGTGTGTGAAATGTTGTGATTCTAGTAGGGACAATGTCAATGTTTTGGTGAGCCCAGTGGGCGCAGGCCAAGACTGAACTCTTTCTGTACACACTGCATTCTTCCTATACTACACAAGGGTGCTAGATGTCCTGAAAGTCAGGAGTGCTTGGACAAATGTCACGCTCCGCGGAATTCAGTGATTTTATTGTGGGTCTGTTTAACACTGCACACTTTTCCTCTGCATTTATTTGCAGGTATTTTCCTTTCTCGGATCTGTTGTTTCCACTCTCGCTGGACAGCAATATATAAACCAGTGGTTGAAGCCGAGGCGCAAGGTGTATACAGCGGTATGCCGTACCATCACTTCTCCTACTGCCTTCATTGTAAAATCTATCGTATTCCATTCACTAACATTTCCATTACATTTTTCACACAGTCACTTCTAAATTTTCACTTCGACCACTGAAATAAGCAATAAAAATGTTTCATAAATTGGTGGTGGAACTTATAGAAAGGACGATGAGGACGGTGCTGCACGTCATGTCACCGAGTTACTTATATACTGGATGCATTAGGAAAAGTGCGGCACGTCATGTCACCATGTTATGTTACTTATATACTGGATATATTAGGGACAGTGCTACATGCCATGTCACCCTGTTATGTTACTTATCTACTAGATACATTAGGGACAGTGCGGCATGTCATGTCACTTATATCCTGGATACATTAGGGACAGGGCTGCAGCCATGTCACCATGTTATGTTACTTATATCCTGGATATATTAGGGACAGTGCTACATGCCATGTCACCCTGTTACTTATATCCTGGATGCATTAGGGACAGTGCTGCAGCCATGTCACCCTGTTATGTTACTTATCTACTAGATATGTTAGGGACAGTGCGGCATGTCATGTCACTTATATCCTGGATACATTAGGGACAGGGCTGCAGCCATGTCACCATGTTATGTTACTTATATCCTGGATATATTAGGGACAGTGCTGCAGCCATGTCACCATGTTACTTATATTCTGGATGCATTAGGGACAGTGCTGCAGCCATGTCACCCTGTTACTTATATCCTGGATACATTAGGGACAGGGCTGCAGCCATGTCACCCTGTTACTTATATCCTGGATATATTAGGGACAGTGCTGCAGCCATGTCACCCTGTTACTTATATCCTGGATACATTAGGGACAGGGCTGCAGCCATGTCACCATGTTATGTTACTTATATCCTGGATACATTAGGGACAGGGCTGCAGCCATGTCACCATGTTACTTATATCCTGGATGCATTAGGGACAGTGCTGCAGCCATGTCACCCTGTTACTTATATCCTGGATGCATTAGGGACAGGGCTGCAGCCATGTCACCCTGTTACTTATATCCTGGATACATTAGGGACAGGGCTGCAGCCATGTCACCCTGTTACTTATATCCTGGATATATTAGGGACAGTGCTGCAGCCATGTCACCCTGTTACTTATATCCTGGATGCATTAGGGACAGTGCTGCAGCCATGTCACCCTGTTACTTATATCCTGGATACATTAGGGACAGGGCTGCAGCCATGTCACCATGTTACTTATATCCTGGATGCATTAGGGACAGTGCTGCAGCCATGTCACCATGTTACTTATATTCTGGATGCATTAGGGACAGTGCTGCAGCCATGTCACCCTGTTACTTACACCCAGGATACATTAGGGGCTGTGTCCCTGTGCACTGTATGCCATGTCACCCTGTTACTTACACCCTGGATACATTAGGGGCTGTGTCCTTATGCACTGTATGCAGCGCCTGCTGCGTGACACACGGTGACTCTACCTGTGTGAGCCCGGCCCGCCTCACTGTGCAGCCGTCTCCAGCCCCCTCTAGCGGCCGCTGCAGGCACCGCTCTCCCTCCAGGACAACCAGCAATCGCAGCCTGTGTCACCGGCAGCCCGGGCCACCTAATCTCTGCAAGATGGCGGAGAGCGAGAGCCTGGAGACCGTCACCGAGCACGAGAGGATCCTGCAGGAGATCGAGAGCACCGACACGGCCTGCGTGGGGCCTACGCTGCGGTAAGCAGGGTGGGCTTCAGGTGAATGAGGACTCATTGATTCGTTGGGGGATCGGATTTCCTCCTTTGTCTGTCTGCCCTACCGGCCTGATATGGGTCCTGTACGGTGACAGCCCCCACACCCCCTTTATGTACCCCTCCCACATCCTGGGGCTCTAGGCTGGGGCATCTCCATGACTACCATATTATTGTTATTATTTACTATTTGTATTATAGTGCAGGCTCCAAAAACGTGTCTGGTCATTACAATCCCACATCATATACTTCATATATGGTTGTATCCTCACACTGTCTTCCTGCTATTACACAGCACACCCTGCCACTGGAAAGCTGATTATTTTATACATAACTACAGTATTATGCTGTGTATAATGAAGGGTCTAATGTGAGGCAGAGTTTGTGCTACTTCAAAGCTGGCTGATACATGCATGGCACCTGTACTTGGGTAAGGTTGATGATAGTCATACAATAATGTATCTATGTGAGTATTTTCAAAATAGAACAGGCCTGACATCTTCTTATGTATGAGGCTGTGCATGTAGGTGACAATACACAGATAAATACTATGCTGGTGTGTTCTAAATTGCACCCAGGACTACTGATTATAAATCTATTTATCTGTCTCTCTGTCTGTCTATTTATCTGGAATGTATATTCTGTACAGTACATTTTTTTTATTATACACACTATGGGGGAATTCAACTGCGTGCAAAGTCATGACGGAGTCTCGTCTGTTGAGGCTCCATAAGTTGATACAGTACTAAAACATCACTGAGTTTTGCACATCACGCAAGGCAACATCTCCACTTTTTGAAATCCGCAGTTTAGTAAATATACCCCAGCATTAGAATTCAGATATTAATGGGGCTTATCTTTGAGTCAAAAGCATCATTCCCTCTGACATTAATTACATGTGTATTGGATTGTTTTTAATGCTGCTAAAACTCTTGTAAACGCATATGACACTAAAAACCGTTGCTGATAGTGTCACCATAGCCACTACTGCTGTCTCTAGTGTTAGCTTTCATCCTGTTTTTGGTTCCACGCTTCATAATCTTGAGTTTACCATGGGTTAATGCATCGTGGAAGCCAACAATGGGCTCCAGAAAGAAATGCGTGTCAAACTCATCTGCATTTGACACGCATTTTCACGCTCCTCAATACAGTAGCAGTGAGTATCTGACTTAAGGGTACATCTAAGGGTAAGGGTATACTTTTTTCCCCACTTTTTAAAAAAAATGCTGTAGTTGCCCATCATCGCACTCAGAGACCAGGAGTGTGGAGTATGAGCTGCACAGTGGCTTAGTGGTTAGCACTTCTACCTCACAGCACTGGGGTCATGAGTTCAATTCCCAACCATGGCCTTATATCTGTGTGGAGTTTGTATGTTCTCCCTGTGTTTGCGTGGGTTTCCTCTGGGTGCTCAGGTTTCCTCCCAGACTTCAAAAACATACTGGCAGGTTAATAGTCTGTCTCTTTATCTCTCTCTCAGTCTGTATGTGTATATTAGGGAATTTAGACTGTAAGCTCCAATGGGGCAGGGTCTGATGTGAGTGAGTTCTCTGTACAGCGCTGCGGAATTAGTGGCGCTATATAAATAGCTGATGATGATATGAGGCAGCCCTCATTTTTGACACCTGTACCTGGCATGTGCTTAAAAAAAGCTACTTATAGGCATCAATGATTATTAAGAAAAGTTAAAATTGTATTTTGTAAATGAGGTTTATTAAGAAAAGCCAAAAGTATTTTTATAAATAAGGTTTATGTTGAATCTTGTGGCCACTATGAATGTTCCTGAGTATTAATGAGTGTGGACAGCCAATGGGCTTGCAGGAGAATGCTCAGCCTGTGAGATCATCAAACTGCCAGCTTTCAGTACATTTGCTCTGACTGATCACATGAGATTGGGTCACTACAACTTCTACCTAGACCAATAGCTATTACAATAATCATATGCCTGTTTTATGGCCAAGAGGGAGACTGTTCAGTAGATGATTTTTCTACATATATATGTACGTATATATTAATATCTCTATATTATTGTAAATAGGCTTTTACGTTGGATGTTCCATTAATCTTAGATTTTGCAAGACTGCATAACAGGTACACATTAATGCTACATTGCCTCTAGAAAATCATCATACCCTGTCAAAACCATTACCCTTTGTCACACTACACTATGGAAATTGAAATATATTAAATCAAACTTTTTTCCCCAGCTGTATTTACACATTATAACCGTCTTGGATATGTGATGATACCCTTAGAGTAACTGTTATAAACTTGCTTAGGTACAGCCAATGACCTTCACAGATCACACAACAGGCTAATTGACCATCATCTGACATCATTTGTATCTTTTGATTTCTTCAGAATAAAACCGGCTGCTCATTAAGGATTTCACTACAAGTTGTACATGGTAAGGCAAAGATTTCACTATGGTTGGGAAAGTGCTTTCAAAAGGGTTCCTTGATTAATATGTGGAAAGTCACAAGTTTGGTGAAGGATACAAGAATATGTTCAAGTCTTCCTCAGAGTACCGTTCAAAGTATTATTAGGAAGTGGAAAGTGCATAGCACCACCAATACCTTGCCTAGATCAGGCCGTCTCTCTAAACTGGATGCAGGGCCAGGAGGCTATTGATCAGGGAAGTGGCAACTTTGAAGGACTTATAAGTCTCTGTGGCTGAGATTGGTTGGTCTGTGTATGTGACAGTTATCTCACAAGCTTTACAAAGAGCTCCTCTGTATGGCAGGGTGGCAAGAACGAAGCCTTTTTCCACACTCCGCCTCGTTTGAGCTTTGCAAAAAAAACACTTGGAAGATTCTGATGCCATGGGGCAAAAGGTTGTATGGTCAGATGAGAACAAGATAGAACTTTGTGGACTGCACTCCAAGCACTATGGGGCAAACTAAGCACACACACCACCCAAGACACACCATACCTACTGTGAAGCAGGGGGGTTGGTAACATTATGTTGTGGGGTGTTTCTCTTCAGCTGGGACTGGGCAGTTGGTCAGGTTGAATGGATGATGGATGCTGCCAAGTGCACCTAAATTCTTGAGGAAAACCTGCGGCCCTCTGCTAGACAGCTGAAGAAGGGCAGGTGGTTCACCTTCCAGCAATAAAGACCTAAGCCAGTGTTGGCTACCCTGTGACACTCCAGGTGTTGTGAAACTACAAGTCCCAGCATGTTTTGCCAATATATAGCAGCTTATTGCTGGAAGTGTATGTTGGGACTTGTAGTTTCACAACACCTGGAGTGTAACAGGTAAGCCAACACTGACCTAAGCACTCCACCAAGAAAACATTGCAGTGGCTTAAGGATAGGACGATGAAAGTCCTTCATCTGTCAAGTCAGAACCCTAACATAAATCTGTGTATGGGCTTAAAGAGATCTGTCCATTGCTGCTCACCACGAAATTGGACTGAACTTGAACAATTCTGCAAGTAAGAATGGGTATATATTCCCCAATCTAGGTGCACAAAGCTGGTACAGACATATACAGACAGACTGATGGCTGTAATCACATCAAAGGGTGGCTCTACAAAGTAATACATCAGGGGCCTGATCACTTTCCCAACAATGTTATTTTAGTTTCTCATTTTTCGAAATGTGTAAATAGCAACGGAAAAAGTTTATTTCAATTTCTATGGTCTAATGTGACAAAAGGTAATCATTCTGACAGATTATGATGATTTTCTGTAGGCACTGTATACTGAGATACTGCAAATAAAGTGGTAATTTTAAGTGAATGCCGTAATGTACGTATATTGCCTAAGGGCCCATTCACACCTGTCCACTGTTAATGAGCTCTTCATTCGTTACCGTGTGAAAAGTGGTTTCAAAATAGAATTTATGTGGACATTCCCACCTTTGCGCTTTAAAATGTTCACATTGCAATTACAAATTTTATAACTCAGCGAGATAGATTATTTTAATGAGGTTCCCAGGATACAAAGGATATATATATATATATATGTATGTATATATAGGGGCAATCCTTATTTTGTGGATGGCTGCAGAACATGTTTTATCCCGCAAAGGGACTTGCTTTTTCAATATTCTCAGATGTAGTGTGAACCAGCTTCAGTCTGTACTGACAGTGGGATTCCTTTTCCACTTGTCTGCTGCACTACACACGGGAGAGCACTTTCTCCCAGTATAATGTAATAGAAACATATAAATATAAAATAGTAACACAAGTTATAAAGACATTTACATTGTTACATCTCTCTATCATGTTCCATTTAAGACATTAATGAGGCTAAAAGGAGCAGTTATCTTAGGAGAATACATAAAAAGTTGAATTGATTGAAGCAGGTGGTCCTGAAGTGGTAGTCGGCTGGACTTGGTAGCGATGTTTTACTGTTTCTGTCCAGCGCATTTCCAACCAGACTCGCAATCCCGCAAAAGTAGAAGCGACCTGATTTTAAAGGGTCAGTTCCAGAAACCAGGATGTGGATACTCTGCATCCTGATGTATTTTGTGTATTTTTTACGCAAACACGGGGAAAACAAACAAACTCCACACAGATAAGGCCAAGGTCGGGAATCGAACTCATGACCCCAGCGCTGTGAGGCTGAAATGCTAACTAAGCCACCCATTATAGGTTCACATCTAGGTCCCTGTTGTGGTGATGTCCGTTGCCTCACCTCACATTACCTCTACGATTGGTTGTATGTTGCTGCTCATCTTAAATACTTTTTTTTCTACTTGCAAAATACTGTCCATGAATTGTGAATGTATAAATGTATTGCTAGACGTTACCACTGCTGGGTGATATTCTCCCGTAATTAAATTGTTGACAAATGATTGTTATTTATGCAATAAGTTTTGAAGTGATGCATACATGCTCTTGTTTAATTAGCAAAAAGAACATTTTTGTAGTGTAAATATTTAAAATGTTAATAACTATTTCAAGTGTAAATTGAGGAAGTAATAATTTTCTTCTTGTGGTACAGGGGTTATGTAATAATTATGCCCCCCCCCCCCCACTTGTATATGTCCCCTGCCCATAATGACCATAGATATTACTTATCTCACAAATTTAGTGCTGTTTACAGGCACTGCTCGCTACTCAGGGTGGAAGCGATTTGATGGTGTTTCCATAAATATCTCCTTTCTCTATTACAGTAATGTGCTAAATTAAGTAGCAGATTATAATGATACTGAATGCTATAATATATATTTGCAAATGTCTTTTTACATCTTAACTTTTTTTTCCCCCAGCACATACCTCCCAACTGTCCCGATTTTGGCAGGACACCCATTTCCCCTATGAGTGTCACCATTGCACCTATGGGGGAATCCTGATTCACCCATAGGGAAAATGGGGGAACTTTTTTCCAAATATGGTGGGGGTATGGTTGGAACTGGGGCGGGGCTTATTTTGTCCCACTTTCAGGATTCTAACTGTTGGGAGGTATGCCAGCATAATCATCATCATCATCATCATCATTTATTTATATAGCGTCACTAATTCTGTAGCGTTGTACAGAGAACTCATTCACATCAGTCCCTGCCCCATTGGAGCTTACAGTCTAAATTCCCTAATATAGACACACACTCACACACAGACACAGACAGACAGCGAGGGAGAGACTAGGGTCAATTTTTATAGCAGCCAGTTAACCTAACAGTATGTCTTTGGAGTGTGGGAGGAAACGGGGAGAACATACTAAACTCCTCACAGATAAGGCCATGGTTGGGAATCGAACTCATGACCCCTGTGCTGTGAGGCAGAAGTGCTAACCTTATATAATTTCAAATATCTTAGCTATTTCATTTATTTAAAAAATGAACATTGTAAAAAGTCTGAGCCAAGTTCTGTTACCGTAGAAACGGCTTTACTGTCACTGCAGCAGTAACGGGAAACTTTTACATTTGTTGTTTATGATGTTTCATACTCGGAGGGAATGCATTTAGGCGCGAGGTTCTCTCGAATGTCTGAGAGACACCTTGCGGCAGAGATTTGATAGAAGTCTCCGCTCATTTTGTGGGTGCGAGGATAAATGAGCGGAGCGTTCTACCGTAATTGCTGGCAATGTCCAATGCGACACATTGCCAGCAATTGAATCTCCCCCAAAGATATGGTATTGTTAAGCTTCGTGTAAATGTGATTTCACACATATAAATATTTATGAATATAAATACATGAATGATACGCCCAGGGCAGATGGCAAATTCCTAGAGTTGGGTCCTACAATAGGAAGACTGTGATTCTACATAGCAAAGCATGCTTCAGAACAGGACAGTTTATATATATATATATATATATATATATATATATATATATATATATATATATATATATCTAATATATAAATGCTTAGTGGCGTCTGTCTGTCTGTGTGTGTGTGGAAAAAAAAACCAAGTTGCAGCGCCACCTGCTGGGCAGAGTTATACACTGACCTACTAAATTCTTAGTGTGTGTGGGAAAAAAAATTCAAAAAGGGCTGAAATTTGGTAAGGCTCAAACTCATTTTCGTGAGGTAATTTTACCTCATGAACACACATTAAAAAGGCCGCTTGCGTCGGGAACTAACGCTCTTCCCCTGAGGAGGCCTGGGCTAGGCCCAAATGCATGACAAGAACCTTTTTAAGACCTTAAGTATCTTGATTTGACTAGAATGCATGAGTATCATGCACGGGTTAACTTGTGTATATATATATATATATATATATATATATATATATACAAATTATATATATGATATTGAGGCAACACGCCTAGCAGAATAAATAGTAATAATAAATGAACTGTATGAGTGCACCGTGTTACTGATTCAGGGCATGAAGTATTTTCTAGAGTGGATTTGCTCACAGTTACTGCAGAAAAACACTGTGAGATTTCAACTGTATGGGAAAATAGACTTATGTGACTGATAAAGCAGGCTCATGTGACATACTATATATATCCCCCTCAGGCAGAAGTACAATATGTCTTTTAACCTCCGCTAGCTCAGCCTACTGTATGTTTATTATTTTTAGCACAACTGTTGGGCGTAGTTTAGGATTTCACTTGTCCTTAGCACACAGAGATTGATCCGTTTGACTCTGTATTTTGCTTAGAGCTATGGCCTTTCTTAGGTTTCTGCATATTGCAGTATCTGTAGGCATTTAGTGTAAGAAATCATGATGGGAAATATTGTTACAGTTAATCTTTGGTTTACAAGGCCGTATTTGTCAGTGTTGTTACATGTAAACATTAGCAGTACGGTCTGTGGAATTGTGTTATTAATATAGGCTTCCCTTTTCACTTCCTAATTCCATCCATTGAAACTGGTGTTTTGCAAATTCCTCTTTGGCTTGCATATACTTATTATTGCTGGGTTATATTTTGTGTTGTTACAGTTCTAGGAACCCCTAAACCTGGACAATTTTGTGCCCACCCAGCCTCTTGACCTTTGTGTTACACACACGGGCTTGTCACCAAATCACTTCTGGCTTCATTACAGCTGATTAGTGCGGACTGAAGGGTACACATAGAGTCCCACATCCTCCCACTGCATTTTCTGCCAGTCCCTGATAAAGATCCTTTCGGTTTTGAGAAGACCATTATCAGGGATCATGATGGTTTTCAACCCATGCACACTGAGGTATTGGGCCCAATTCATAGGCAAACCGAGAGGGGGGGGGGGTTCCTAGTGCCTGGAAACCCCCCTCCAAGCCTGGGGCACTGTATAATTGAGGTGGTTGGACCCTGCGCCCGCTTCACATGGCTCTGCTTGAAAAGGAGAGCTGCGTGCACCTAACAGTAGTGCAAGCAGCATTGCCCATGTATATTATAGAGATAGGTAGAGTTGGAGAGCAGCCAAGCACTGTCTAATATTATAGCCACACCCCCATGCATGATGGTCACGCCCACTGGTGGCGTGTGGAAACTCCCCTCTACAAATCCTGCGTTTGCCCCTGCAATTGCCTGATAATGGCTGCAATATTGCAATGTATGGGCACTTTTGCTCAGTATATAGAAACCTCACCAATGTTCCCTAAAAGTTAAGTGATCCAGAGATGAAGGAGTTAAAATCTTAATAAATTAACCTGTTAACGCTTGCATGTGTTTGTAGGGCAGTGGGTATGATTCATATTCCTAAGCACCATTGTTCCACAGTATATATAACTGGTAGCTGTATTGATGTCTGGCTGTCCTTAATCGAACACTGTACAGTATATGAATGATGCAGTACAACCACATCTGGGATCCCCCTGTGATCACATGATCTCCATAAGATAGAGAGGGAATATAATATAAAAAAAATCACCTGTGATCTTCTATGTCAGCTGCAGTTAAAAAAAAAAAAGCAAACGTGCTTTAAAAACGGAAATAGATTTTTAATGTCTCCTGAGTTCTATTATGACCTACTATGGAGCACACTAATGAAAAAAATAGTAAAAGAAAAAAGTAACAGGATGTTTTTTTGTCATCAAAAGCAGTGACATAATATGTGTAATGGACATTTCTAAAAAAAAAAATGGCACTGTGCATTAAGCAACTTCTAATTTATTTTCAGAGTAAACACAGCTGTTCTAAATGTCAAGGAAACAGTAAAATAATACAGTTCACCCTACAGTTCAACTTCATTTTGCAGGGCTGCATTAAGAATGTACTGTTCATTTCAGCTATCATTTAACAAGCCGAGTTTCCAACAGTTACAGCAACAAATCACTGACCTTACAGAGAATATGTATGCGACCTCGTGCCTCATTGCCAAATGCCATCTGCTGTTGTTTTCCAAGGCTTCATGGATGGTGAGCACAGAACAAGCAGAAGTAAACATTTAGCGCACAATTGCTCTTGTTTTGTGGGAATAAAAAAAACCACCTGATCAATACTATTTATTTGGTCTATGCTCCTAAAGTGTTACATTTGGAATAAAAAGAAAGTCTCACAAAATAAAATAATATAAAGTATAAATATATAACTCATATCATGACAGACATAACCGTCCTATTCCCCCCACCCCCAGTTTGCTGGCTGAAGTGCCCCTGGCTGGATAAATAAGAGGCTGGACATAATGGTGCTATTTTTCATCTGTTTTTTTTCTGAACAGAAAATACCACACAGATCTGTCTGTGGTACAGTACACCCTTATTTTGTTTACTTTTCTTCATGTTTCTCAAGAGCAATTTTTTTAACATGTTACTTGATTTTCTTTTTTACGTTTGAATCTAAGGGAAAAATGCAGAGAAAATGTCATTAGATTAAAATGTCCCATCACTAATATTACCCCTCTAAGGGATATATTTACTAAACCGGGTTTGAAGAATTGAAGATGTTGCCTATAGCAACCAGTCAGATTCTAGCTGTCATTTCGTAGACTGTACTAAATATGTGATGACTAGAATCTGATTGGTTGCTATAGGCAACGTCTCCACTTTTTCAAACCCACAGTTTAGTAAATATATCTCTTAAGTCTTTCAAACCTAATTACATTGGGCAGCTGAAGCGGTGCCGTGATGCGATGGATGCGATAGAGCACTACCTTGTGCACAGGCTCCAGAGCTTCATCAGTGCTATCACTGGTGGACTGGGAGGGAGTCCCAGGGCCCTAATACATACCTCCCGACTCTTTAAGCTGGGGAATTGGGACACAGTGCATGTGCCATTGCGCTTGCACATGAATGAAGGCTTGGTCAAGTGGGAAAGGGTGTGGCCACTCTCCAGGGAATGGGCAGCACTTCTGAGGCGCTAGTCCACCCTTTCCCCTCCCTTAAAAACACCCCTTGCAGAGTAACCGTGAACGGCACATAACTCCCAACCTTATAGCCCGACCGGGACAAAGCACTCTAATTAAATCTAGACAGTTGGAAGGTATGCAGTAATTACCCATGTAGTGGAACTGGACAGGACACAACAGTGTACCCTTGTGCGACATCATTTGTACACTACTCAATTGTCTTTCAAAACAAAAATCTATCAGATGAACCATGTACAGTCAGGCACATTAAATACATATGCTACATGGCTCAACTTCAATTTGTTCACAGGCATTCTGTATGTTAAAAAACGGTAGGCATTCATCACACATGTGAACTAAATACAGTAAAGTCTTGCAACAGGTGCAAAACATGTATCCTGTTTTACATAGCTGGTCCTGCAGCACTGTGTGTAGGGATCTTTGAGACCTGTCCAGTGGGCTGTTGTGCTGAATTAGTTTGTCATGGTCACCTGTCCAGTCTTACTGAAGTTTGCAAACCTCTTGTTTTATAATGTGACCTTGTATACTTATTTTTCTAAAGTAATTGATTGGAAAATTCCTGCAGGTAAGTGTCCTTTTCTCAGTACCTTTAGTAATATACATTGGAACACTGTGACTGTACACATGACAATAGAATCTTGGGTTATGTGTTCCCATGGGATTCCCCTCTCCCTTCAGCTATAAGAGAGCAGTTGTCCTCTCAGCAGGGAGGATTGTGCATCTGCTGTTTTCTGATACACGCTGTGTGGGAGTAGAAATAAAAACAGTTCTAACATCTTCACTTATAATACCAATCATTGTCGTATAATACCAGTCGTTATATAAGAAACCGTTCTGGTTCCTTGTATAACGTCACCTGGCAACATATACTATCTAATTACTGTAATTCAACAGTTCAGGAACATATTGGGATGAGCTACTCCCCATCTCTGTAGTAGAAATGAAAGGGTGCCTTGTGCTGCAATGTCAGAGTTAGAGAATGGATAGACTGAATAATAGTGCGGCCCATGTAATACTTACCTCTACTCCTCTACTGTATGCAAGTGGCAGGTACAGTCATGTGACAAAGAAAGTGCACCAGCTTATATAATTCTCTATTTACATATCCGGAGATAATTAACAATCACTTAGTCCTCACCAAATCCTTAAATATAATTTCAATCTAATCCCCTTTGACAAATAACCCAGAACAGACTTTACTTTGCCATTATTTAAAAAACAGTAAATCAATATGAAGAAGTCATGTATGAAAAGGTAAGTGCACCCTAGGATTCAGCGTCTTGTTGAACCTCCTTTAGCAGTGATACCTTGAACTAGTTGTTTTCTGCAATTCTCTGCAACCTTTTCTCACCCTCGGCACTCCTAATCCCTTCCCAGAATTTCATGGTATACCATTGCACAATATGAAACGTTCTATAAGAAGTGACTGCAGATGTCCCTGTTCCGAGGAGCTAGCACTTTAAGCCCGGGGACAGAGAGAGCCGCCGGTTGCCGACGTAGTTGTGCTGTCAGTTTACAGTTAATGTGGGAGAGAAAGGAAGAGACTGCTGGAGGGAAGAGACGGCAGTGATCAGTGCTTAAAAGAGAGAAAGTTATATGAACATGAACTCACCAAAATAACCACAGCAAGTAACAGGAAAGGGGCAGTGCTAGGTCCATAACCAGGGAAAAGATAAGTAAGGAGGAGGGCAGGACTTCTGGATACAGTGGGAGAGGAAGTTCGGAAAGGAACATATGTGGGAAAGAAGATCTTGTGCTTTTTCTACTGTTGGAGATATTGCGCCGCTGCGGCGCACTTGACAACATCTCGTGGCACACCGGTTGCAGAGCACTAGTTTTCTGTATGAGTTTATCAGTCTCTTATATCATATTTGAAGAATTTTGGCCCACTCCTCCTTGTAAGACATATAAACGCCATACTTGTTTGTCTTTTTCTTTTTTTAGGACTAGGTGAGAACTAGTTGATTGTTAATTATGTCTTGATATGTAAAAGCACAGATTTAAAAGAATGTCTACTTTCTTTTTGAGATGACTGTACATTTTAAATAGGCTTTAAGGGAAGTGAGTGCAGTTGAAATTTTGTCACCGGGGGTGGGGCCAAAATTATGTTATTCACGTCATTTAGGCTCTCTACAGGCAGGTTGCGGAAGAATTGACTGTTTGCCCGGGAGACCTACCCGGAATTCGGGAGTCTCCCCCCAGACTTTCCGGGAGAGTGGGCAAGTATGAGTTATAGAGAGGCTTGGTGGTAATCATTTTAATCTGTCTCTTAATTAAAAACTTTGTTTTATTTTAAGTAATCTAAAATATATGTTGTATGAAAGGTTTATACTGAATAAAGCGAAGAAACGCCAATGTTTTGAGAGATTTGTTAGAAAGCTCAATCTTTATAGATCCAAGCAAGCCACTGAATTCTATGGCAGAACAACTGCTATGACTATATATAGAGAAACAAGTTCTCTGTGCAAGGACAAGTACTCATATATTTTACTGCCTTGGGAATCGTGTGTATGGTTTAGAAGTAAGATATTAAAAGCCGTGTTTGTTCAGCGCTACTGACGGACGCATCATGTCAAGTTCATGGTGGAAATTTGCAGTGAGATGAAGGAATGTAGAGACCTGATTGGACTGTGTTGTAGGAAACTATTATGTGTTGTAGATACCAGATCTATTGTATGTTTTTTTCGCAGAGAATTGTCAGGCGTTATAAGTCACTGTTACTCTTGTACGTTGTAGTAGCAATGCCTGACATTTTCAAGAACAAGTAAAAACACTATTTGACATTAATTGTTTATCAAAGTCTGTGTTTTACTGGGCTGAATAATATACATGGAATACCTGAAATCTTTATACTTTAATAAATGGATACACCAGGCTTTTATCGCTCTGCAGCAGGATTCCATCTGAGAAGAGAGAGAGGAGACAATGAGTGACTGAAAGGCTTGCAGACATGCTCTGCGTAACTGCAATACATTGCTGGATTCATACATAGGTTCAGTGTTTTCACAGTAGCTGAACAGACTGCATTACCAGATTGTTTGTCTATATTAGTATTGATTATCATTTATTTATATAGCACCACCACATTATGCACTGTACAGAGAATATTTGTCACTCACATCAGTCCCTGCCCCATTGGAGTTTACAGTTTAAATCCCCTAACACACACACACACACACACACACACATTAAGGTCCATTTTTTAATTAGCAGCCAGTTAATCTACCATATATGTCTTTGGACTGTGGGAGGAAACCAGAGCACCCAGGGAAAACCCAAACACAGGGAGAACATACAAACTCCACACAGATAGGTCCCTGGTGTGGAATCGAACTCGTGACTCCAGTGTTGTCAGGTAGCAATGCTAATCACTGTGCCACCCTACTGATCTGTGTCACATTCCACCAGAACACTAACGTGGCAGGGTCTTTTGCTGTCTGTTCAGCAGAGAAGTAATGGTTCTTCACAGAGTTGCAGCAGAATATCAGGTTAACACCAAACAATGTATTTTACCTTCATGCTTTATACGTGTAAAGTTTTGGTGTTAAATATTCCTTTAGCTCTTCATACTACCAGCTAAAGATCTGTTAGAAAAGCAATTTACAACAACAGTGTTTATAAATGTTAATTGAACGCTGCTAGTTTCCTGGCCCTGGTGTGCTGTGTTTTACCTCTGAAACTTTCTACAGTGGTGGAGCTGATCCACACGGAATTACAACGAGCAACATTGGTTGTTCATTAATCTGACCCCTGACTTTTTTCGGTCAACGCTTGGGCATAATTACTTGAAAGCCTCTTCTTTTATTAAAAACTGTAAATGTATTTATGTTTTCAAGTACCTGTCGTCTACTCACAGTTAAAGCAGCGATTTTGTGAGCTCAACCAGTATTTATAAGACTGTAGTCTGTCATCATCATCATCATTTATTTATATAGCGCCACTAATTCCGCAGCGCTGTACAGAGAACTCACTCACATCAGTCCCTGCACCATTGAGGCTTACAGTCTAAACTCCCTAATACACACACACAGAGACACACCTACCAGCATGTTTTTGGAGTGTGGGAGGAAACCTGAGCACCCGGAGGAAACCCACGCAAACACAGGGAGAACATACAAACTCCACACAGATAAGACCATGGTCGGGAATTGAACTCATGACCCCAGTGCTGTAAGGCAGAAGTGCTAACCACTGAGCGACCGTGCTGCCCAACTTGTTACTGTCGGTCTAATTCCTTCCTAGGCTGGGAAGTAAATATACTTTCTTCCCTATTGCATTGTGGGTAAATTGCACCATTTATAAAATGTTTATTGATCCACACAGACTAGAAAAGAAAATGAGAAGGAAGCAAATCCCGTCAGGAGGAATTTCCTGCTTTTATGTCACTGGGCTGTACTGGACCACTGAATGACTCCCAACGCAATTTTAACTGTCTATGCCCGAGATATAGATATTCTCACAGGACCTGCGCTGTTTTAGATATCATCTTTACATAATCATATACCACATAGTACAGCAAATAACGATAAGACACATACTACATAGCTTTACTATTTCAGCACAAATAAATTGCACTGAGATTAAATCTATTTAAGGAAGTCAGTTAAACCTTGGAGTAGTACTTTGCAATGTTACAAAACTCTTTGGGAGGAAATGATGTTGCCTCAGATTGTAACAGTGAAGTGATTGCCCCCATTGTAAGGTTTTGTAAACTACACACAAACCACAGTATGATACATATACAGAGATGAAAATATAACCTAGTCTTGTGGGAAAAGGAGAATGTTATATATATATATTGAAAGCATAGCATTGTCCAAAATGACTTGGCATGCTGAAGCATTAAGATTGCCCTACACTGGAGATAAGGGGCCTAACCCAAACCCTGAAAAATCGCCCCATACCATTATCACTCCTCCACCAAACTTCACAGTTGGCATAATGCAGTCAGGCAGGTAACGTTCTCCCGGCATCTACCAAACCCAGACTCGCTCATCTGAAGACCAAACAGATAAGCGTGATTTGTCACTCCACAGAACACGTTTCCATTGCTCCACAGTCCAGTGTCGGTGTGCTTTGCACCACTCTATCCAACGCTTGGCATTGGTCTTGGTGATGTGAGGCTTGCATGTAGCCGCTCAGCCATGGAAACCCATTCCATTAAACCCCCGCCACACAGCTTTACGCACCATACTTCTTAGCAGTGGATGATTACGTGGTCTTCTGCTTCGTGGGTGAGTTGCTGTTGTCCTAGTCCAGGCCTGTCCAACCTGCGGCCCTCCAGGTGTTGTGAAACTACAAGCCCCAGCATGCTTTGCCAGTAGACAACCTATTGATAGCTGGAAGAGCATGCTGGGACTTGTAGTTTCACAACATCTGGAGGGCCGCAGGTTGGACAGGCCTGTCCTAAACGCTTCTACTTTCTAATAATATCACTCACAGTTGACTGTGGAGTATCCAGCAGGGATGAAATTTCACAAACCGTTTTATTGCAATATTGCAAAGGCGGCATCCTACCACAGTACCACGCTTGAAGTCACTGAGCTTTTCAGAACGACCCATTTTGTATTACAAATGTTTGCAAATGGACACTGCATGGCTGGGTGCTTGATTTTTTTTACACCCCTGGCAACGGGTCTGATTGAAACATCTCAATTCAATAATTAACAGGTGTGGCCAAATACTTGTGTCCATAAAGTGTATATCTGAAAATGTCAGTTTGGAACTTTATTGGTCTATTAAACCCTACCCTCAATTAGGAATTATAACTATGCAATGTTACAGCTTCTACACCTTGTGTAGAATTTGTATCTTGTCACAAGGCCTGAACACACGTTGCTAATTCCATTTTTGTGTCTGTTTTGATCTACCTTTTATGTAAGGGAGCGTGATTAAAATCTTTTGGTGATTTGTTGCATTAGATTTCCATCTGTTCTGCAGCGTATTAGGTTATTATCACCCATAAACTCAGTCATCAAGCCACTAATCCCACTTAAGCAGCTTATAATAATAATAATACTATGGGATTCTTACTGATTAGTCACTCAATCCTGTTGATGATAATTGTTGGATCTGTGATAGACTTCAGGTTGTTGGCAGAGTGTCCATTAGCTCGGATGCTATTAAAGCTTTTCAATATCAGCCCCTGGAAACACCTGTTTCCCACCCTAGAGAATGACTGTTTTCTAGAGAACACTAAAGACTTAACCTGTCCAATAACTTACACATTTTTTTATATGTTCTTTTATTTAACACTCCATAAATCATATTGCCAGGATGTGTTTTTGCTATTGCTTTTGCTTTAATGAAGTATTCCTATCCGTTGAGGAATAGCACTCAGTAAAGTTGATTAAGACCTAAAGTGAACCTGTCGTCTCAAAACAAAAATGTAACATAGTGTAATGCAGCACAAAATAGCTGGATAATATTGTATGCATAAGTCAGTGGCTGCCAGTGCATGCTAACACATATTGTTCCAGCAAAAGAAATAGTTAAAATAAGGTTTAATTGTATAAAACACCCCACAAACCCTGATTCGCCTCTTTGTTTTTTTTTTGTTTTTTTAATAAAATCTTTTTATAACAGGAAATTCTTATGTTCTTGCATTTTGATGTGAGAACCGTCATTTAAACCTATGGGCGCCTGCTGTTAAATGACTGTGACCTGAATGGACTGGGACTTCCCTTAGTCTCTAGCTAATCACAAGAGCCCAACATGGGAAATTGCTTGTGATTGGCTGAGTCACTCCAGGACACAATCATTGAGTGGTGGGCGCTCATAGAGCAGTTGCATCGGCTTTATGGGTTTTTGTTTTCTCACATTGGATAATTGATAATGGTTTTAGTTTCCATTATACTGTGACCATTGGGGTGGCAAAGTCGCCATTGCAGGGGTTCCAACATTTTGAATTACCCTGGCTTACACAGACCTGGGGGGATAGTGCAGGGCTGGTAGTCTCTGGGAGAAGGAGGCTAGGTTTATTGCCCACCCCTCCCCTTAGAGGATCTAGCCTTGAGCTGATCAGACTTGTGTTGGGTCCCACTATGACGGTGACCTCACTCCACAGATTTCTCTGTGACCGACCCCACACTCATGTCCACCTGTTACTCTTTTTTTATATACAATTAGTTTTTATTGAAGTGGTGCAGCTTTGGTTACTTACAAAAACAAGAAAAGGATCATGAGATGTGTTTCCCCTAACAAAGTATTACCACCCTGCATCTGTCTCAGATCCGCTTATCAGCAATAAAAACAGCGGAATACAGATGAGCGTCTTGGAATAGGAGTTCATTATAGCCGCCAAGTGAATGGTCTGGGGCCCGTCTGGGATAATGAAAGGTACATGTATACCGGAGCGTGGATGGACCAGGTGACCTGACCTGTAAGTGTCTTTGTGGCTGAAAAAAATAGTCAAGTCGGGAGTATACTCCATGTGAATGGGAAAAGAAGGTATAGTCACGGTCTGTGGGGTGATAGAGCCTTCAGGTGTCAACCAGCTGGTGTTCGTGCAGGTTACACCTCACCTTGCGATACAACTTGTCTGAGTACCTGGCCCAACCGGGACTGGTACACTATGTAATTCTCTGAAAAATCAGCTTGCTCTGTGCGAGTGCAGGGACTGCATGACCCCACATTCTGCACTGTACTTGTCCCAGACACATCTTCTTACCTTGCTGCATCCCACAGCCTTGAAAGCGCTAGTGAGACAGGTAAGCTGAATGGAGGCAGGTTTTCTTTAAAGTTAAATTATAGCGTTGTCTGCTTGCTACAGGAGAGGACACAAATCTCACCTGTTTCAGGTCTATCTAGGGGTTATATCTAACCCCCTCCTTCCAGCTGTCATAGCTTACTTGGGATTACCATGTTTTTGATAGGTGACATTGACTGCTCCATATAAGTCCTGCTCTGTGCTGGAATCTCCTATTTCCTGCATTGCGGACAGAAGATGATATGTATATTCCACAGTATGACAGTCAGCACAGGTGTGAGGTGTGGCCAGGTTTATCCTCCTACTCAGGGATGATCCCTCGGTGGAAGGTATCCTGTCTGTTACCAGTATCTTAGCATATGACAGATGTCTGGTAATATCAGTTGATAACTGTTAGAAGATAGTGTCTGTATGCTGGACAATAATGTAATCTTCAAAAGCTGAAGCTCTGAGGGTGTAGCCTGGGGGATAGTAAATATAATAACGCCATGGTCTAGTGGAATGTATGACATTTAACACACAACTTTTTTTGTCTTGAATGATGTTCTGTGGATACATCACAGCAAGTAGCTGCATTTTATTTATAACCACTCATCCATGCAGAGTGACTTCAGTTGACGTTGAATCACATTTGGGTAGCAAGGTGGCTTAGTGGTTAGCACTTCTGCCTCACAGCACTGGGGTCATGCGTTTGATTCCCGATCATGGCCTTATCTGTGTGGAGTTTGTATGTTCTCCCTGTGTTTGTGTGGGTTTCCTCCGGGTGCTTCAGTTTCCTCCCACTCTCCAGAAACATACTAGTAGGTTAATTGGCTGCTATCAAAATTGACCCTTGTGTGTGTGTGTGTGTGTGTGTGTGTGTGTGTGTGTGTGTTAGGGAATTTAGACTGTAAAGGGGCAGGGACTGGTGTGAGTGAGTTCTCTGTACAGCGTTGCACAAATTAGTGACGCTATATAAGTAGCTGAAGATGATGATGACATTTTCTAGTTTATATTAATGATTGATTTTCTGTTTAAACTTTGATACATTCTTTGTTGCACTTGACTTAATATATTGCAAAAGTAACATTCTTCTGGCAGCGGGAAATCTTAGTATTTTCTGTCCAGTATTCATATTACTTTTCCATATGCTGCCTGGCAAGTTTTTGGCTTATACATACTGAAAAGTGTTTCTTTTGGAATATTTTGCCAAGCTTCTCAGGCAACAGAAGCGCAGCGTTCTTATGTCGGGACAGTAATGTTTGTTTTTAAACAGATCTTTTCTAATATTGTCACCTACATTTTCTTCCTGCAAGTTTAACGCACCTGCGTCATCACTTTCTTTTACAACCCATAGTTATTTTACTAGTACACCTGAATGTGGCAAAGATGTTTATCAATTTTGGCAAAGCAAGAAGTTGACCATCCTATCCAATGACCGTCTGGTCAGCTGATTATGCACATTGATGTATTGTGGGGTCATAAGCCTACTGGGAGATGAAAGCTCTTTGCATCTAGGTCAGATCCTTATAGACAGACCACCAGATATATTCCAGATTTAACCACAATGTGTATGGCCAGATCTGCCACACAACTGGCAATAGGGCCTGAATCTGGCCACATATGGATGTTTAGTCAAATCTCACATGACAGCTTTGTTATGCTGGTCAAATTAGGTAAGGTCTTTGGACAATAGGTTTATGAGCTAAATGTTTTGTTTTTCTATTTGTACCTTATTGTTCATTAAATATCTTTGTATTCAAAGTGCAAAGTACATGATTGTGTTGGGATCAGAGTTATTTAGATTTTGTTTTTAGGGTGATGCAGATTCTAAGCAACACTTTCTGTACTTCTGCTGTATGAATAGAGTTTTCCCCTTTTCACTCCATTTCATGGGAAGCATAGTCATACTTTCAATTCCCACAGCCCTGTGACGAACAAATTTATATATAGTACCACTGTTTATAATTCCCACAAATGTATTTTAAGCTGTGTAAGACCCACCTGGTTTTGAATTCAGCTCGTGTTTGTGAAATAACACGGTCCCTGGTATAAAATAGAACATGTTTGTCCAATTTTCCATTATTCACCTACAGTCATGTAAATAAGAAAGTACGACCTCTTTTCAATCTCTTTTTACATATCAGGACATAATTAAGAATCATTTAGTCCTCACCAGCTCCTAACATTGGACAACTCTAATCTCATATGACAAATAGCGAATAATAGATTGTGTCCTCTGTGTTAATTCAGAACCTATGTTAGTTCTGTCTGGGGCATTTAGATTTGTGTAAACACCATGCCATGGAGATAGGGCACGTGGAAAGAGAAGAACTGTCAAGTCCATTATTTTACAATGAGAAAGATTATTTACAAGCAGAAAACAGTGAAGGCATTTGCCAATCTTTCCCAGGAGGTGGGTGACCAACAAAATGCACCCAAAGATCAGACTGTATAATGCTCAGAGAAATTGCACAGAATCCAGAAAATACATCTAAGGATCCACAGAAATCTGTCAACAAGTTGGAAAATTAAGGTCGTCAACTGAACAACTGAAGCTTGGCTGAAATTAGATCTTGTAACAGAAGGTGATGAAAACAATTTTGAAAATGTTGCTCAAACTAGATAGATGGAAAAAGTTTACAAACTTGCGGAAAATATTTAGACACAAGTTTGAAAGGTTCAAGTATGTTTGAAGAGTCTCAAACCTGTTCGACAATAATTCTCACCAGGTTCGAAGAACATCTTACACATGCGACTAGTGCATTAGACGTGGCTCAGACAAGTTTTAGTGCCTGATATGTAAAAAACACAGATTTGATGGAGGATGGACCGTTCATCAGGGAATTTACTGACAGAAAAAATGAAGTGAAAGATTGAGGTCAGTAAAAATGACATACCTCAGCGTCATCACAATCATTTTGAAATATAGTTTAGGGTTATAAACCTTTTTCCTACAAACTGTGGATAAAATACCAAGCGTTTGCTTTTTTCTTATAACTGTCAGAAAGACAAGGCAAATGGGATATGTTTGCCCTAATTCCACCTTGTGTCTGCCATATTATGTAAGAAATAATTTGTGCCATCATTTTTGGACTTTGAATATTTAAATTTTTAAGGAAGTTAACATTTTAATACAGCCCCTCCATATATGTACCAACCTGGCCCTCGGACCAAAACAAGTTGTGTACCCCTGATTTAAAGAATATCTCTACCCAAAATTAATATTTTAATATTTAGTGCGCGGAATCTTTGATGTTTTAAAAAATAAAATAAAAAGGTACTTGCCTCTAGCCCCTGACTCCTTTTCCCGTGGTAATGCTATCACATAGTTGCCACATTCCGGGAGACTCCCGAATTTTTGGGAGTTCTCCCGGACTCTCGAGAGAGCAGGCAAAAATCCCGGAGCCAGCTGTCCCCGTTGTTCAAGATGGTGGGGGCGGGGCTAAACTCGCCATCGTGGCCCCGCCTCCTGCTGAGATTGGCTAGAATTGCCTAAGATTGACAGGGGCGGAGCATAACGTTGCACCACGCGTGGCACGCCCCCTCCACGGAACACCTCCCGGACAGCTGCCTTCAAAAGTAGGTAAATATGGGCTATGATGTCTGACAGACACATGGTAAATATGCAGACGCTCAACAACTAACACATCTTAAACTTTCCAACAACATGTCTAACCATCTTTTTGATGGTGGCTGCAGGTTGTCGTAACTGTCACAAATAGAATGCTGTGACATGCTGCAGGTTTGTTTGATTCTTGCATAGTAAATATAGCATCTGCCATGATGGGCTCACTGCAGCACAGAGGAGCTGAAGAGGCCGGAAGCAAAAGAGGGTTGTACATTTTTTATTTTTTTAAAATAAACTTTTACCTTAGCTGTTGACCTTACATTTTGTTGTTAACATTTCAGGTTGCTTTTTTTGGTTCCAGCTTTCTAAAATAACTGGACCCAAAGAAAAGCAAATAGTCTTTATTTTATTGTTTTGTTATTTCAACATCCAACGGTAAAAGATAAAGGAAAGGTCTGTATCTTGGAGCAGCACAATGAGCAGGAAAGAGGAAGTCAATTGCAAATCTGGAGCTATAGATTATCAGTTCAAACCTTTCAGCCGAGTGGAGTGTGTCCGTTACCAGCTATTCATTACAGGACTCCTGGGCTACCCACATGAACAATGACTCCACTCCTATACATCATACAGAGCACTGACCCTGGCTATAGGAAGCAATGTTAACAGGCAAACTGTGCTCTAGCCCTTCCTGCTCACAGAAACAGGATGCTATTAGTGAGAAAAAAACATACTGAAAATGCACATTTAGGGAAACCCAGCCGGGGGATTTCAAAGCTCATGTTCCAAAAAGAAAACAGACATTTTTTATGTGGCACAGCTACCAATACGCATGTTTGTTTTCTTACACTACTTTCCATATTTTTCATTGTGTATATTTTTGCATTGTCTTTTGAGTATATGCTGCGGTTATTTCCTGGATCGGAGGAAGGCTGCATTAAATGATTGTAAAATGAATCACAGTCAAACTATTTCAATGCCATTCATGAGGAGCAACACTTTCCCCAATGCATCTGCTTTCTTTTTTGAGTGTGTGTGTGTGTATGTGTATGTATCATATGTATGTGTATATGTATCATAGGTATGTGTATATGTATCATATGTATGTGTATATGTATCATATGTATGTATATATATATATATATATATATATATATATATATATATATATATATAGGTATGTATACGTGTGTGTGTATATATATATATATATATATATATATATATGTATATACAAGTTAACCCGTGCATGATACTCATGCCTTCTAGTCAAATCAAGCTACTTACGGTGTTAAAAAGGTTCTTGTCATGCATTTGGGCCATAGCCCAGGCCTCAACCACCAACCACTCCCCACTGTCACCCCCGGCAACCACCAACCACTCCCCACTGTCACCCCCGGCAACCACCAACCACTCCCCACTGTCACCCCTGGCAACCACCAACCACTCCCAACTGTCCCTTCTCCTTCAAGAAATATATATATATATTTTAAATCTTTATAAACACTTTTAACAATTAACAAATTAAATTAACAAATTAAAAACATCTTAGTATACCAAATTTCAGCCCTTTCTGAATTTATTTTTCACCACACACTAAGAATTTAGTAGGTCAGTGTATAACTCTGCCCAGCAGGTGGCGCTGCAGCTTGGTTTTATTTTTTCCACACACAGACAGACTAACACACGCCACTAGACATTTATATATTAGATATATATGTATATATATATATATATATATATATATATACACATATATACATATATACACATATATACATATATATATGTGTGTGTGTATGTATATATACATAGTGTGTGTGTGTCTGTGTGTGTATATATATATATATATATATATATATATATATATATACACACATATATATATATAGGTATATAGGTATATATGTATATATAGGTATGTGTGTGTGTGTGTGTATGTGTGTATGTATGTATGTATGTATGTGTATACATATATATATATATATATAGTATGTGTGTGTCTGTGTGAATATATATATATATATATATATATATATATATACACATATATATTTATATATATATATATATATATATATATATATATATATATATATATATGTATGTGTGTGTGTATATGTATGTGTATATATATATATATATATATATATAGTGTGTGTGTTCGCCTTCTTTGCAATCTAGAACTCAAAAATGCGTCTTGCACAAATCAAAATGTCACTGAACTCGGGCTTCTACTTCATTTAGTTTGCCCAACCCATTAGTCATTTACACCTCTTCATTTTCTCCTAGTTTACTGCATATTTGATCCTCATTTCTAGTATCCGCTCAAAGTAATGTAACATTGGGCATGCCTTTATTATAAGGAGACCAATATTTAATTTTATTTGTAAATAAGTTAGTTTGCATTCACATTTTGATGTGGTTTTTGCATTATTTATACCCTGGGTAAGTACAGTCTTCACCCGTTGGTGTAAGCTTCATGTCAGTTTGTGCTGATAAAAAGCTTTACAGGAATGCCATAAAACATGCAGACATTCTCCCATTCCCCCACCATCTGTACACAGATTCTCCTTGCAGTGGTTGGGATGCATAGCATTGTATATCACCAACCCTGTCCTGCAGCTGTGGGCTGTTTGCCCCCTGTGGTACCTCCATACTCCTGTACTTTGTATGCGCTGCTCTGTAACAATAGGTGCACAATCCACATATATACACAATTGTTGCTCTGCGCCTCTGGTATGTACTCTATGTTCCTGATTACTGGTCTGGACATTTCTTAAGTATTGCTGTCTCTTCCCTGTCACACTTTTTGTGCCATGTGTAACATGTCCATCTTTGCATATAATTTACATCTTTTGGTATTTTCTTCCATGTAAGTGAACCAATCACAGAGTAAGAAGTGCAGTGGAAGATGGCTGTTTAATGAAAGCCACAGAAGAGCAAGCAACATATAACTGTTAGAGTTCTAGTTACACCATTACATAGACAGAGTTCTAGTAACACCATTACATAGACAGAGTTCTAGTTACACCATTACATAAACAGAGTTCTAGTTACACCATTACATAGACAGAGTTCTAGTTACACCATTACATAGACAGAGTTCTAGTTACACCATTACATAGACAGAGTTCTAGTTACACCATTACATAGACAGAGTTCTAGTTACACCATTACATAGACAGAGTTCTAGTTACACCATTACATAGACAGAGTTCTAGTTACACCATTACATAGACAGAGTTCTAGTTACACCATTACATAGACAGAGTTCTAGTTACACCATTACATAGACAGAGTTCTAGTTACACCATTACATAGACAGAGTTCTAGTTACACCATTACATAGACAGAGTTCTAGTTACACCATTACATAGACAGAGTTCTAGTAACAGCATTACATAGACAGAGTTCTAGTTACACCATTACATAGACAGAGTTCTAGTTCCTCATTACATAGACAGAGTTCTAGTTACACCATTACATAGACAGAGTTCTAGTAACACCATTACATAGACAGAGTTCTAGTAACACCATTACATAGACAGAGTTCTAGTTACACCATTACATAGACAGAGTTCTAGTTACACCATTACATAGACAGAGTTCTAGTTACACCATTACATAGACAGAGTTCTAGTTACACCATTACATAGACAGAGTTCTAGTTACACCATTACATAGACAGAGTTCTAGTTATACCATTACATAGACAGAGTTCTAGTAACAGCATTACATAGACAGAGTTCTAGTAACAGCATTACATAGACAGAGTTCTAGTAACAGCATTACATAGACAGAGTTCTAGTTACACCATTACATAGACAGAGTTCTAGTAACAGCATTACATAGACAGAGTTCTAGTTACACCATTACATAGACAGAGTTCTAGTTACACCATTACATAGACAGAGTTCTAGTTATACCATTACATAGACAGAGTTCTAGTTACACCATTACATAGACAGAGTTCTAGTAACACCATTACATAGACAGAGTTCTAGTAACACCATTACATAGACAGAGTTCTAGTTCCTCATTACATAGACAGAGTTCTAGTAACACCATTACATAGACAGAGTTCTAGTAACACCATTACATAGACAGATCGCAGATTGTGAGCATAGAAGGTCACTTAAGGTGGGAAACACCTTCTAATTTATGTCCTTTAATAATCTGTTACAATTTTTTAAATGATATCAAATACTATTGTTTGTCAGTTTAGACCAGTGATGGGCAACCTCTAACCTTCAAAGGGGCTGCTCATTGCCCTTAATCTCAGCAATAAGTTAAAATAATACATTTAATTAAAGAAAGAGACACCTATCTGTAATAACAAATCAGCATGTTAAACAAGTGTCACAAGCTATAACAAATAAATGTGATAATAAAGTAGGAGGGAGCTGGGGCCGCAGGCGAAGGCTCTGGTTGTTGTCTGTTGCCCATCTCCGGCTTAGACGGAACATCTCTGGTGCTGACCCTGCCAACCAGCATTCAGCCTCCTACTGTGCTGAATCCAATTCTCAGCATCTGTTCTCATTATGTATGTTTTATAACATGAGAAATGTACAATGGTTCCACTTCCGTCATCTTAGAACATATGCTGAACTGGTATTACAGAGTGTTATACCAGTTACTCTTTTGGTGGTGTTATTTTATGTGAAATGTACTATAATTGTGTGGCCACGTCCAGTGATCGGGTCTGGTCATTGGGTCAGGCCCTATGCCTACCTTGTGTACACTGTGCAGATGAGCCTTGCGTCCTGTTATTGCAGCCGCTAATTGTTTATAATGGTCAAAACATGACACTCTCCGGTTATCTACATCGGCGCAGCCTCTGTAGAATACGGCTGGCTACTATTACTACACAGGATAACGATAAATGGGATTTTGGTGACCATGGAAGCCAATGATAGGACTTATATCCACTGGTGTTTTATAAATGCATTTTTTATCCATGTTTAATGTATTTAATAAATGCAAAAGGATCTTACACTAGAAAGCATTGTTCCGGTGTTACAATGACAACTGGCGTTTTTCTGTTGCGTTGCATTTTTTAAAAAAGCCACTTGTTCTATTGTTTGCAGTAAATGTATTTGAAAGCCTAAAGTAAGAGCCTACATGCTAGTAAAAATACAAATTTACTAACACTTTTAAATGAAACAAAAAATCACCAGTGTATTCGTGCTCTAAAGGTGTTTTATAAATATCTATAAAACAAATGAGAAGAGTGCATGGGACATAATATGGAATATATGTTGTTCATTTACTTGGCTGAAGAAAATGCTTTTGTAATGCTCCCACTATTATAACTATAGATCTGCACATTCTATAATATATTGTGTAATCCTATTTATCTTTAAACATGGCAATTTGTTTAAATAGTAAAATGCGTAGGGCATCACACAGCACCACTTACAGGTCTTTTACAGGCACTGCACACTGATTATTTGTTTAGTAACTACTGAATGATGCATCTCCCAGCAATACAAGTTGTTCTTTTTTACTGTGCAAGAAACCCTTTATAATATTTTGTGTAATCTTCATTATCTTTAAACATGGCCATATGTTTAATTAGTAAAATGCGTAGCTCATCACACAGCACCCCTTACAGGTCTGTTAAGGGTACTACACACTGATTATTTGTTTAGTAATGCATCTCCCAGCAATGCAAGTTGTTCAGTAAGAATCCCTATATAATATATGTATTAGAAATGTTTGCAATGATACACATTAATACATTTCTTGTAATTAAGTTTATATTATGGTTCTAAGTCTGTGTAACCTTCTTCCTATTGTGACCTCGGCTTGTGATCCGCATTGTTCTTCTGTGACTAATTTTCCACTAAAACAGTGGCTGATTCTAGTGTCTCCCACTGGTTGGGTAATGTCTGCGCTGCTGTTGCAGATTAACAATGGTGTTTGCTGGAGAAACTGCTGTTCAATCACAGGAAGCATCTGGACATGATCTGAAAAAAAGAAAAGCAGAGGAGGAATGAGGCTGGATTTAATAGCACATCTGCGGAAACATCAAGCCACCGGTGTCAATACAAGAAATAGGCTTGGCTTACGGCTACAGAGGGGATGTTATAATATAGTCATATCTGTCTGGCGTGATTAGATTTTGATTAATAGGACTATAGATATCTGCAGTGCCTTCCAGCTGCAAAAACTATTTTTCATATCAATTGTTATAAGCTACTACAGATAACATCATGCTTCTTGTGACTGTAGCTATTCATTCAACTTGCTTAGAAAAAAAGAATCTGATTTTCAAATTTGTTTTATAATATAGACTATATTGTGCAGCTCCAAGTGTTAGATTGGGGGATCTGGATAGAGGAGAATAGAATCTCTGCAGAGGTTTCATTCATTTAGCTGGGGTTTAATTTAGCTGTTAACAAGTTTTTTTAAAAATATACAGCCACTTATCGACACATTTAATCATAAAGCCAAGAGTTGTTCAAGCTTTCCACCTAAGACATATTAACAGTTTCAAAATATATCTTCCAGAATTCTTATGTATATTTCATAATAGTCCAGTTTACATGTGCAAGAGCAGCCTTTCCCCTGAAACATTATTTATTAGAATATATTAAAAGCCTCCATATATCTGGGAGAGCCACCATAAGTATGCAGCATATCATTATGGCTGCAGGGAGGTTCTAATTACTTTCCCAACCAGTGGCAGACAAGGATTCAGAGGCTTGTTCAGGACTTATTAGAATGCAGTGCAGGGTATATGCTGCACTTAGCTAGACATCTCCGGGGTCTCCCCTATGTGAATGAATAATGGGTATAAGATCAAATGTAGCTTTTACAAATATTTACATTTTTGTCAGACTAGAATTGACATATTTATTTCAGTTTGAATAAACAAACAAGTCCAGTAATAACTAAATATACTTGTTGTGTCTACCCAAGGCCTGTCCTGATGCACTAATAAAAACAAGTTGTTTTTTAAGAAAGAAAAAAAAAAAAGCTTGTGAGATGGATCTTATACATGTTTTGAAATAATGGCATTGTAACAGCATTGGCAAAGGAACTCATTTTGGGAGTTTGGAAAATGAAGCTTCGCAAGTCTAATGTACAATATCAGAGCGCCTCCTAGTGTCAGTAATTTGCAAAGATTTGCTTCAAATTGCACATTATTTACAGACACGTTTTACTGGGTAAAATGAGTTTGTTCTTAATTAAGAAACCAGATAAGATTTAGTATTTTTTGGCTCTGTTTAATCCTGGCTTGCGTAACCCATTAATATCCAGAAATATCAGAACCAGCAGTGTTTTGATTTAGAAAACGTGCATTAACTTTGTTCTCATCTTGATATAAATATCTGCTTTTTAGCCAATCTACTCTACGCCATGCTTCTGTTCTTTATATTCTATATAAGTAAAATGTTCAGTCAGTATGTTGTAGAAGTTATGTATATGCAATATTTTAAGCGGTAAAATAAATGATGTATGCCGATGTGTAATGATTATATGCTCACTGATTAAATTATAGAATACTTGCCGACTTCTTGAAGTCGGTGTCTCGGAGCTGCCGGCGGGAGGTGGGCATGTGAGGGGCTCAGCAAATGGGGGCTCGCGTTTGCATAATTTTACAGCGAGGGGCGGGGTCAAATGCAGCGATTCCTGGAGAATCGCGGCATTTTGGATCTAATTTTGCCCACTTCACTAGGAAGTGGGCAGATGCGGGAGGCTGCCATACTCTCCCGGGAATCCGGGAGACCTACCCGGAATCCGGGAGTCTCCCGGACATTAGAGGAGAGTTGGCAAGTATGAATTATAGGTAGTACTAAAAATCTAAAACAATATCTAATTGGTATTTATTATTTGTTTTTGAACATAATGTAGATGCTCCCATTACATACAATTCACTAATCCTGCTATATCCGTGTGCAGATTAACAGTAATGGGGGAGGAAAAGCAAAGCGTCTCAGATATAAATCTGGTATTCAACAAATGTTTTTGTCACAAAAACCTGCAGAGTTTTTTGGTTGTTTTCTGATTCTGCCTTTTAGACCTTAATCAGCCGTTATTCACACACACACACTCGTTGGGAAAGTGTGTTAACACTAACACGTGCTTTTCATGCGTTGCTCCTTTACCAATACACAATTTACGATCTGTTGCACTGGTTGTGTGTGTGTTAACGCATGAAAAATAGGGCATTCTGTGTTCTAAAATGTGGACATTTTGCTTTAATATTTAAGAACAGTGGGAACACAATTTGCTCTTTTTGTCTTATTTTAAGTGCACACTTCATTTGTTATTTAATACGTGAAAAGCACAAAAAAAATAGGTGTGAATGAGCTGTTACTGGTGTGGTCACAGTTTTCATTTGTGCTCTCCTCTGACCATAGTGGTTGCGTTTTTACCATTTTTAGTTATGCAATTTTGAAAATAATGGTGGTGGTTCTATTTCTTATTTGCATAGTGATGGGACTGTTACTGCTCTATGTGGGATCTTAACAGTTGTGTTAGTACTATTACACTATGGACTGCTGATAATAATTGTGGCACTATTACTATTTCTGTCTATGGATTATTGATAATAGTGGTTATATTATAAAGTGCTATGGAATTTGCTGGCGCTATATAAATAAATGATGATGATATTATAATTTCGGTCTATGGGATAATGATAATGATAGGTGTGGCACTACTTCTGTCTATGAATTATTAGTAATAGTGGGTCTATTATCATTTTGATCTCTGGACTATTGATGATAGTGGTGGCACTATTGCTATTTCTGTCTATGAACTATTGACGACAGTGGTGGTACTATTACTATTTCTGTCTATGAACTATTGACGACAGTGGTGGTACTATTACTATTTCTGTCTATGGACTATTGATGACAGTGTTGGCACTATTACTAATTCTGTCTATGGACTATTGATGATAGTGGTGGCCAGGGGAAGGCTGGCCTGTGTGGCAGGGGGGCATCTGCCACCCCCCCCCCCAGAGCCGGTCCCACAATGGGCTACCTTGGGCTGGATCACTGGGCCACCTGCATTTTTTCCCTTTAAAATAGGCTGCTGAGTCAAGTCTTGCCCCCCGGGCTGAAGTTTGCCAGCCCTCCCCTGGTGGTGGTACTATTACTATTTCTGTCTATGGACTATTGATGATGGTGGTGGCACTGTTGCTATTACTGTCTATGGACTATTGATGATAGTGGTGGCTCTATTACTATTTCTGTCTATGGACTATTGTTAATAGTGGTGGCTCTATTATTATTTATATCTGTAATAGTAGCACTATTACTATTTTGGCCCTTGGGACCTCTCTATATTTCTCCTGCCTTCCTCATGTAATCTGTATACTGTATGTTTATATTTATTCCAGTCGAACTGTATCAATTAAATGAAAATATAATTGGGTCTCCACAGACCAGCGCAGCCCTCGTGTGTACGTCTAACGTATTCATTCCTGTTGACTGTGATGAGCTGATCTCGCGGTGTCACCACAGTACGTGGTAGCAATCTGCGTGGTTACATGGAAGGACCATATGTTGTGGCAGATCTGAATTTAGATATTCCCCTGAAAGACACAATACATTTATACCTTTGTTCATTTTCTCTGCCATCAGTGTAGAAAAGCTGTATTCACAGTGGTGTAAAAACTGTACATTTCCATTTTGGTGTTGCCCTCTCTGCTGCCCTGCCAAGTGACCATCCGCCACATGACGTATTTTAGATATAGTCAACATCACATATCAGGATGATGCATGAAATTTACGGAAATCATATTACTGGATTACACATTTAATTAAATCGTATGAGGGGTTTATTGCATTAATAACAAGGAAAGCGAATCATTCATGGGTCACAAAGTAAACACACACCCTTGTCTATGAATAGCAAGTAATTGTAGGAGACATGTTTACAGCTCACTACAGCTGGGGTGTGTTCTATTCTAACTTAATTACCACTTTATTGGTGTTATGTTTAAAGTGTCAATGAGAGACATATGAGCGATGTAATCTATTGTTTACAGTAACTGGATACAAACTTCCTACAGTGATGAATACAGCGTTTTATACAGCAGTTTATTGCTTGGTGCAGCCTCTCTCTTCCATTGGAACACACCTGGTCCTACCACTCATTCTGTGCACCCTGCAAGTGTTATGCTGGGATCAGACAGATCATGTTGCTGCATCATTACTGTGGCAGCCTGGACCAGTTAGACAGCAGTGTAAGAAGTCACATTCTAGATCAAGGTATAGTGGGCCCGATTCATCTCTGAACGCAGCAGACATGCAAGTTGCATTTTTAAAACGCACACGGAACCTGAGCATAAGTGTTCCCCTATTCAAGTCCAAGTGGATCTCAAGATTCCTTTCCATTTTAATCTGGTTACAAGTATGTTACTAAAACAATGGATACGCTATTTATTTTCTGCAGAGTAAAATTTCTCCTCTAAACTCATTTAAGGAGTATTTCTTTCCAAAGATAAATCAAGGTAAATTATGTAAGACTTTTTACCCATTTAATGTGACCTTGCAACCGAGGAAGTTCAAATGGAAAAAGAAATAGAGAATATTTAGGAAAATAAAGCAAAATAAACTACAATACACTGGTTGCATAAATATACAACCTTGTATGATAGGACTATATCTGTGTTTGTAGCTATCCAATCACTTTCAAAATCATGCACAGAGGTAATTAGCATACACCTGCCAGCAGTGAAAGTGATTCACTCCAAATAAAGATAAGCTGTACCTGTTGGATTTCATTGTAACTTCCTGGTTGCATCCTACTGGGATAGCCATGGTCCACAAAGAGCTTTCAAACCATCTCCGGGATCTCCGGGTGTATGAGCAAGCTGATAGAGGCTAATTCAAAAAGACTCAATGCTATAATAAAAGCAAGAGGTGCTTCCACAAAGTATTAGTGCAGGGATGTGCACACTTACAGGATATTGTAGGGTTTTTTTTTTTCACTTCTTTTACCTACATATTCTCTATTTGTTTTTACTAGAATGTTTTTGGTTGCAAAGTCACTTTAAAGGTGCAAAAAAGTCTGGCATGATTTATCTTGACTTCAGTTTTTACATTCATCGTCATCATTTATTTATATAGCGCCACTAATTCCGCAGCGCTGTACAGAGAACTCACATCAGTCCCTGCCCCATTGGGGCTCACAGTCTAAATTCCCTAACACACACACACACACACACAGAGACAGAAGGACACACAGATTAGGGGGTCAATTTGTTAGCAGCCAATTAACCTACTAGTATGTTTTTGGTGTGTGGGAGGAAACCGGAGCACCCAGAGGAAACCCATGCAAACACGGGGAGAACATACAAACTCCTCACAGATAAGGCCAGATATATGATAAGGCCATGGTCGGGAACTCATGAACTCAGTGCTGTAAGGCAGAAGTGCTAACCACTTAGCCACCGTTCTGCCCAAACACAACTACTACAAACACCTGTATTTCTATAAAGCTGTGTAGACATTTTATATACACTACATTCCCTAACATATGTGGACACCCCTTCTAATTAGTGTGTTTGGTCATTTCAGCCACATCCATTGCTAACAGGTGTATAATATCAAGCATACCGTCATGCAAACCCGGTCAGCTGCAAGAGCTGTTATTGTGAAATGAAAAATGTCTAGGAGCAACAGCTCAGCCACGAAGAGGTAGGCCACACAAGCTCACAGAATGGGACCACCAAGTGCTGATGCGAGTACTGTGTTTGCCCTCAGTTGCAACACCCACTACTGAGTTCCAAATTGCCTCTGGAACAAGAACTGTTTGTCTGGAGCTTCATGGATTGGGTTTCCATGGCTGAGTAGCAACACAGAAGCCTCATATCGCAATGCTCAATCCAAACGTCGACTAGACTGGTGTAAAGCACATCGCCATTAGACTCGAGCAGTGGAAACATGTTCTCTGGAGTGAGGAATCACGCGTCACCATCTGGCAGTCTGACAGACGAATCTGGGTTTTGCAGATTCCAGGAGAACGTTTCTTGCCCAAACGCATACTGCCATCTTTAAATTATGATGCTGAGCAAAAATGGTCTGGGGCTATTTTTCATGGTTTGGCCTGGGTCCCTTAGTTCAAGTGAAGGAAAATCTTAAGCTATAGCATACAATGACATTCTAGAGAATTGTGTGTTTCCAACTTTGTGACCACAGTTTGGTGAAGGCCCTACTTTGTTGTCCATCAAACAATGGCTCACAGACTTTAGTGTGGAAGACTGGCCTGCACAGAGCCACAACCCTAACCCATTTAATACCTTTGGGATGAATTGGAACAGCAACTGTGAGCTAGATCTTATTGCCCAATAGCAGTGCTTGACCTCACTAATGTTCTTGTGGCTGAATGGATGCAAATCCCCACAGGGATGTTCCAAGTCCAAGTGGAAAGCCTTCCCAGAAGAGTGGAGGCTGATAGAGCCTATGGGTTTTTGGAATGAGACCTAAAACAAGAACATATGGATGTGATGTTCGGGGGTCCACATACTTTTGCCCATGTAATGTAATTTGGGACACTGCCATCAGATGTGGAAAAATGAGCTGTCTGTTTGGCAGCCTCTCCAACATTTTCTTCATACATCTGGGAAAATTGTATTCAATCTAATGGGTACCAGGTACCAATGATAAAAGAGTTTATAAGCATCCTCCTTTATCCTAACACAGATGGAGCTAGAGGCTGTGTTTTCTCTTTTTACTCTCTTTTTTTTCTCCCTCGCATTTTTTTCTCTCCAATTCCATTGCCCATTGTGCAGTGTCTCCCCCTGATCCTCCCAAGCTCTCTTTATTTGAATTTTACTAGCATTAAAGATGATAGTAAAGCAGATGTAATTAACACTGTTGGGTACTGGGCCTTTGTAAAATCTTCAGTTCCAAAAGTAATGTTAGCTGTCAGTGGTGTGAAAAAATGGTTCTCGGACACAACCTTCTGCAAATTCCCTATAATAAAGTATTTTTTTGAAAAAATAATTTGGAATTTGCCATGATGAAATATCTAATTGTTAAACACATTTTCTTCTTTCTCACTCCTTGACAGCCAACAATGGGTTAAGTCCCTCTTCACTAAGTTATAGACAGCAAAAGAACACTCCCCTCTTCTAGTTACCCTAGCTGCACCTCCTTAGCTTAGTTTTTTCCTGTCTCTTTAGGTAGTAGCAGTTTGTTTTCTTATTTTGGATTTGGGCTTCCCTCCTTAGTGACACTCCCCTGGGGGCACTAGAGAAGGTAGGAAGTTCTGGCTGACTGGATAAAATGTATCCCTGTAAGGATACAGATCTGCTGAATTGGTGGCTAGTCCTCAAGATTGATGCCGCAGTGGCTGGGCTATCAACTCCCACTACGATTCCCTTTGAGGATATCATAGCCCTATGGAAAGAATGATGGAAGTGTGTCTAAAAAAGCTTCACATCTCGACAGGGTCTTCCTTGCAGTCAGGCATTGCAAAATCTTCTGTGTCTTAGGCCCTGAGGCTCTTGATTTTCTATGCAAGGCATGGTTGAATTAGTATCTTTATCTTCAAGGTTTATGGCCTCTGCGGTTGTAACCAAAAGATCTCTCTGGCTTATGTCACGGGTCACTGATGCATCATCAAAGAGTAGACTGGCTACCCTGCCATTTGTGGAGTCTCTTCGTCGAAAAGCTTGAAACCCTGATTCACAAGCTCTCTGGTGGTCAATCCTTACGCTTACCACATGATCGTAGGGGTAGGTTTCCCACCGCTATTTCCTCCAACCAACAATGGAAAGATTCAGGAGCCTACAGGCTAGGAAGGCAGTATGGGAAACAGAGTGTGACTGGCCACTCTAGGCATTTGTTTGGAAAAAGGGGTCAGCCTAGGCAATGACGATTTCCAAAGTTAGCTCCAGGTACTGGTAGGGGGCAGACTTGTTGGCTTTGCACATGTCTGGGAACAGTCTGTCCAGGACCGCTGGGCGATCAATATCGTGAGTTCTAGATATCCTATAGAGTTTTCTGAGGTTCCAAGAGAAAATTGTTTTATTGCCTCTGTCATGAACGCCCAGCCTGTCCCAGATACAGCAATCTGAACAGCTGGCCGTGACTGATGTTACCGTAGTTAATTAACAATGAATACACCTTTTCTGCCACCACTAAGTATTTAGTATGGTGTCCTTATGTTCACCAGAACCACTTATTAATGTTTCACACTTAAATCACATACATATGTAGCATGAGCCTCCCTGGGCTTCATAAGTTCACAAAGAATCACGGAGAGTGTGCTAAATAAAATGTTTAATCTGAAAAATGTTTCCAAGGCTTATTTACAAAAAGGTAATAAATAGACATACATTAGTTTGGACAATCGAGTTTCAGAAAATAAGATAGTAAATAAAACCAGAATTCCTACTTACATGTTCAGGAATTGGCATGTGAGGAGTACATATTGAGAAAAATGGCACATTTCAGTCGGGGTAGACCCTCCTCAAAGAAATGGGCAATCTGATGTCTGAAACAAGGGATTTTTAAACCATTTCTTGTTGGGCTCTTCACCCTCCACCTTTGGAATTTAATTTTTCACCTAAGCTAGATGGATGCCCAAAATGACACAGGGTTTTCCCCAAAGTAAATTATCTATCACTAAGATATAAGTTTGTGCGCCTCAGAGAATCTCTTACCTCTGATCTTTCTGCCTGGCTAAGCCTAACTCCTCTGCATACACAAACTACTACTACTACTACTATTTGTCTTTGGGCCTGGCTAGTTTCAAAAGACCATTGACAATTGCCTAGGTCAGACTCAGGTCAGTTAACAAAATACACTTTGAAAGGTTACATAAAATATTCAGAGTGTTATACATAAATTCAACAGAAACTAACAATCAGTCATTAGATATACTACATAATCGCCACAGCCTCAAAGAGGCTAACATTGTCTCAGGAGTTAGGGGCACTAGTGTCAGGTGCTGCAGTCCTTCCTGCAGTCCCGGGTAATTGTAGAGGTTCCCTCAGGAGAAGAATCCACAAGTTCTTACTCACCTTTAATTGTGGTCAAGAAAGCTTCAGGGGCGTTCAGGACTGTCTGAGATCTGAGGTGCCTGAACAGCTTCATCCATGCAAAACACTTCAAGTTGCATCAATTTGGGATATTTCATGGTCTTTCACTTTCCTATCTTTGCACATCATCAAAGGTATCTCTGACTGTGCATACTGGGAAGACACTTTTAGTTTACCTGCCAGCTAATGTCCACCTCTCCAAGGACTATCATCAAGGTCCTGGTGGCATTGATGGCGCAACTAATGAAGCAAGGAATCTCGATCTGATGACGGATGACCGTTTTAATAATAGGCAAATCTCCAGAGACAATCTCCAGACTGAGTGGATTTGGACAGGGTGCGCCTGTCTGAGGATTTATGTGTTGATCAGTTTGACTTTGTCTCAGTAAAGAGTGACCATCAGAGTTGGTTTTAAGCTTCTCAGAATGCTGGTGTTACTGTGGGCAAGATGATCGGTGAGGAGTCAGATTCAGATGGATCTTGCTCAATGGGACAGGAACAAAGGGTCCTTAGGTTGGTCTACAAATCAATACCAAGAAACTTCTCTTGTGGTGGTTGACGCCATTTCTGAACAACAGGGCAAGCCCTCTTTGCTCCCCTCAAGGGGTGACTCTTTACCATCGATGCCAGCAAGAGGGAGGGGGGGGGGGGGTCGCCCAGGATTGCTGTTCTCAGTTGGAGAGCAGACTTTCTTCCAATGTGTTATAGATGCTGAAAGGATGGAGAGCTGTCCAACACTTCAGTCACCACCCTCAATTGCAGAACAAGAGTCTTCAGGTGGTTTCGGGCAGTTGTATTCTTTGTGACCATTACATCAGCAAGGAGAGCTATGGAGCTATGGGACTCTCTCACTGTAGAATGTGGACATCAAGATCAACTATACCAAATCTTGGCAACATGACCAAACACATTCTTACCCATTCTGGTCCATAGTAACCAAGTTGATTTCATCCCTGGGTGCCAGGCACGTGCAATACCAGACACGTTTTTAGCTTTGTTCACTTGATAAAGCTCAATTGACTTAATCCTTTTTGCATTCTCTGGACGCAGAGTTTGGATTTGGTGGTACATTTTTGAGGGGTATCCAGGCACTACATTCTAATATGTCTTCCATGGTACTAATAATTGGCATCCCTTCAGACACCCTCGATTTAACAAAGGGCTCTCGTCATGGGTGTCCTCTATCTTCTCTGTTATTTGCACTAGTTTTTGAGCCCTTGGCAGCCTGGATACAACTTGCTGCAGACATCAAGGACATACATCTTGGAGCAGAAAATGACAAAATATCCCTATTTGGGGAATCTTGTGCACATTGGCCTCTCCAAACCTATATAAAATCCTCTTGCCCTTCATGTGTCGACCTTCCCCCCTCCTATCACTTTTGCAAATCAATTTCAACTGGAAACAAAATCAGATAAAATATTAGGAATATACATCACTCACAGCTATAACACGGTAAAAATTCTACACAAGTCCTTGGATCCATAAAGATTAATCTTTTTAGGTGGCAAAAAATGTTTCTATTGTGGCTAGGTAAGAACGGTGTGTTTAAATTGAATGTGATGCCAAGATTTCTGTATTTGTTTCAGACCTTATCGGTCTGTGTGCCTGACTCCACGCTGGCCCAGATACACAGGTGGTTCATTCAATGTATTTGGAAGAGTAAAACTCCTAGAACACACTCCCTAACTTCTATCACACACCCATGAATGGCCTGCCAGACATCAGGCTATAGCAGTGGTTCCCAAACTGTGTGCCGCGGCTCCCTGGGGTGCTGTGGCGCTCTCATAGGGGTGCCGCGACCAGGGCCGGTAGTAAGCAAGGCGTGGACCACTTGTCAATTATTTTGGCTTAGGGGTGCCTTAAAAAAATTATGGAGACACTAAGGGTGCCTCAAACGGAGAAAGTTTGGGATGCACTGGGCTATATTATTTTTTCATTTGAGTCAGGTGGTAGCGTGAAGATGGATAGATCTAGAAAGGACCTCTCCACATCTTCAATACTAGTTATTGTCTCTGAATATGGATCAATCTTAGCCCTTTCTCACCCTGTTAGGTATCAGATTATTGTAGATTCCTTTTCAAGCTCTCCCTCTCCCATCACTCTCTACTCCTCTATGGGACAATCCTGAATTCCCTGGCAAAATCCCTCACTTGGTTGCACAAGGCTATCAAGTTGGTGGTGGGAATCTTGGAGAAAGATTCCTGATCATGACTTTGCATTTTGAAGCAAAACGCTTCGATTGCCTCCATGTAAGACATTTTATCAACCCCCTCCCAATTTCTGAAAGGACAAAACCCATGACTAATTTGGAGGGGATCTGTCATCACGCACCTTTAGCTAAAAACGTGATCTCCAAAATGTATAATTTACGCCTTACAGTCCAGAAACCCCCTGTCCCGAAACATAAGGTTAATTGGAATGCAGATCTGGGCAAACCATTGTAATAGAACATCTAGTTTACCACTAGAGAGAACATTTCACAATCATCTATCTCCTCACACTTAAAAAAATTTGTATAAGGTGTACGTTAGGTGGTACATTGTACCTACTAAACTAAATTAGATACATGGCTCACACTCCTTCTTATGTTGGAGAGGGTGTGATGGAACCTTTCCTGCATACATGGTGGACTTGTCCCAGACTCTCCAAATTTTGGCACAGTGTGACAGACCTTCTCAGTACTGTGATGTGACCAAACTTCCATTCCTTAAAAACCCCTGGTCATACCTTATGAATTTACCAATTGTGGGATTAGACAAACATACGAACAATTTAACAACCCAAATTGTCAATGGAGCAAAAGGCTTTATAGCGCCCTGTGGATCTGCCACTCAATCTTAGTAAAATCTGTCTCCTAGTGGCTACGGAGAAGATCACAGCCTACTTAAATAATAAATCTCACAAATCCACTGAAACTCTGTACTTGTGGTACCTATATAATAATCCCATTTACCAAAATAACACTACTCAAGGAGTTTTAGACCTTCTCTTTTAATATCCACCAATAACATCCATACATAGGTCCCATCAGTCCTTTTTGTCTCTTTCCTTCCTCTATCCTTTACCACTTATATTTCCTAGTTTCAGTATGTTAGTTTACCAGTTAATGACAGTAATGCTCTGGATTTATTTGTAAATCAGCTGATTATAATCTAACCAAATTGTATTGTCATTCCTCTGTTAATGTGTATTACTACGTTATTATCCTGGTGTTTACATTGTTGCTATATGATATAAAATAAAATATTCTAGATTCCAATAAGATAGTGTACATAAAAGTGACCTAATACTACTAAACCAGCAACATATCATTGATGGGCATACTGTCTGTCATTTTAGGAAATGTTTTTGCAAGACCACCTAAGACAAGTGGTATGATAAGTCGGGGGCAGAGACACATTTCACACTCAATGCTTTATATATGAAATATTCACCTTTTACACTTGCAAACCTCGTTCTTTTTCTCTTGAGAAAATGTCACATTTTTGTGGCCGTAGTACTGTAAAACACAACGCTTGTGTTGTAGAAATAATGTGTCTTGGTTGGAGAGCATATATTTTTCAGTCAGTGTGTTTGCTCTTTTTCTCTTTGTAATAACAATACATAATGTTAAAGAGTTGTAAATTGAAAGCAATGTTTAAGGTTGTTTGCTCACCTGAAAATCCTATCTAATCCACTAGATGGCGCACAGTGCTTGTGATTAAGATTTTTGGCCTATTGACTGTACTACATATAATGTATTCCTATCACAGTGTTAGAGCTATAGTTGTAAATGTGATCTGATAGTGGAGTAGTTAATTATACAGATTTCCACTTATTTGTGTTGTCTCTAGTTATGCTAATGTAGTTACATTACCAGTGATTGACGTACAGTTACTTTACAGTTTACAAGAGTTTTTATCTACAAAGCTGTGCTCCTCACACCACTTCTCAGTGAGACTGCCCCAAGTATGCATGCAATACCCTTTAGAGATGCAAGTCAATTTAATTTCCTTACTGAGCTTAGTGTAAAAACAAATAAAAATGTGAAGTATTCAGCACGCACACCAGTTTTAATTTACAATTATTTGTTGCTTCACATTCTGACGAGGATCCCACAATCATCAAGACCTGTTCACAACCTAGTAAACACAGTATAAGTATTTGAGAAAAAAAATAATTGAAAATAGTTCACAGTTCACAATACTATCCCACGGTTCACCTTCCTGGTACATATACATGAGGCTTACCATCTTACCACCTTGTGAGAAGGGGGGACAGCTGACTTCTGCGTCATGTGACCTCCTCCACGCGGTGCAGGGAGATCACATGACATACCTGGAGGAGGAGGGAGTGCACTGCGCCCTCCCTCCTTCCTTTATGTGGCATATGACCTGTTCCCCCAACATGCACTGCCATTAAAGTACTAGTACTCACATTTATAAAATACACTTATTCCCTCCCAATTAGCCCTGACATTGAATAATTAGTATTTACATTTAATAAGTACCCCCCCAAATAAACCAACATTAAATTAATGGCATTAACATTTAATAAATACACATATTTTCCCCAAACAGCTCCAGCATTAAGTTAATAGCATTCAAGTTTAGTAATTAAAGTTATTTTCCCCATACTGCCCTGAAATTAAATAATTAGTATTAACATTTAATAAATAACCCTCCTCCCCAAACTCAGCCCCACATTCAGTTAATAGCCCCAAAACCACCCCAGCATTAATTAAATAGTCTCATCAGCCCTCCTTAAATGAATCGGAATTTAACCCTACTATTAGATTAAATAGCCCCCATTATCAAATAAATTGTCCCTACTAATAACTTAATACATCCTACCCACTATAATTAGCACCCACCCTCACCATTAGCAGAACAGATCATCCTCCCCCCGTTACAGTAATATCTTCTTCCACCGGCGCTGTGTTGGAGAGGCAGACACTTCTGTCTGCTTCTCTTGTTTGCTGCACAATGGGAGGTCGTGCAGGTCCCACATGAGGTGATGTCAACGGAGCAGAACCTGGCAAATACTATGGAGAAGGTAGAAAAGGAACAGATCTACAGAACTGTTCCTGTGCATATCCTGCGACATCCCTCAGGGAGGGGGTTCTGATCAGCTAAGTGCGCGTCTAGGTCCCAGACCACGGTGTACTGAAATGGTTTGTGGAATCTTTATAGAATCCTTGCTGTTCTCTGGCCATACGTGCCCTATTCAATACTACATAAAGGTCCTGATATTGTGATAATGTATATTATGTCTGTATTACAATCTTACCATAGCTTGGGTGACAGAATGTGCTCATATTCATGGTCTGGAAAGCAAGGTTTACAAACATTAAAAGGTTAATTCATTTCCATATAGAATCTACAATGTGTCTTGAATTCCCATAACGTGCACAATATTATGACATACTCTAGAAGATATTTTCAGAAGCTCCTGTGTATAATTGATAAAGCCAAACACTGTAGTAATTAATCTACAATTCCACATATGCATCACTAGCAGTGGGAAATTCAAGCTATGTTAATCTCTTGTTTTCTGCATGTTAGATTCACTGCCTCTTGTTGTTTAACCCCAGCGGTAGCAATGAACTCATCAACCGTCCTGTGTCTCCGCAGCTCTGTCTACGATGACCAACCGAACGCCCACCAAAGGTTCATGGAAAAGCTCGACACCCGGATTCGAAATCATGACCGGGAAATTGAAAAAATGTGCAATTTTCACCATCAAGGCTTTGTAGATGCCATTAATGAACTCTTAAAAGTGAGGGCTGATGCAGAAAAACTGAAGGTATGGATTCTTATGTTCAATGTCTCCCATTAAGTGTTTACTGAGCCCATCGGTGAGTTGTAACACGTCTAGGAAGGAGCGAGGAGACCATATCAACACATGAATCAGTCATTTAACACCTTTTAAGAAGATTATGAGGATATTCACACTAATCCGTTATTTTACCTATATGTCTCCTTTCAGAATGGTGCTGGTACCATGCATAGGGTACCGTAGTTCTTGGGCTTCCGTGTACTGAGTATAGTTGTGTCATTCCTATAGGACTATTGTCAGGAGCCCCAGTGATAACTCTCCTCCAGTATTGGTTATGTATTTATTCTTTGGTAGCTATCGCCACCACACAGGTCTGGACAAACTTACAAGTAATATTTTTAAAACAATGACATAATATTATTGGTATTATGGTTTGTTCTACAGCTCATACCAATGATGAGCAAGGACACCCAACCATTGATTTATATAATTAGATTACATGCTACATGTCAGTACTTGTCTGGTATAAGAGTTTTATCTATAACTAAATGCCCCTGTCACATACACACTAAGTGCCTCAGTGATGTCACTGGTTCCATGTGAGTTGATAGGCTGCGTTCCCATGAATATTGGTTCAGCCTACACAATGGCTGCCGCTACAGTATACACATCAGATGTGTTTTAAAGAGAATGGGATAAATATTGTATATGTGCTGTAACCTGTATTAACCATTCGGATATTCCTTAGGCCAGGTTTGTGTAAGTTAGACTAATGAAAGCTGATATCTGATTGGTTGGGATTTGCACTGTTACTAAATACACCTTTTTGTGTTTTGCTGGGTTCAAGTGCTTTATCATTAGAGGTGAAGACATGATTTAGAATTATTTTTTAAACAAATGAAGGACCACCAATGTCAAATTCAGTCCCTTCCTCTAACTATGACTCATCTTATATAAATATTAAAGTAATATACAGAGGAACTCGTATTAGCCTATCCCTACCCTGTTCATCAGTGAGCAGTCAAATCAGAGGCCTGTTTGGCTATACACATGGTTAGTCAATTACATAGCTGTTGGACTCAATGAAAGAAGGAGTCGACCCAACATGTTAAATTTAGCTTTGAGTGGAGTTCAGTATGTTAAACTACAATACAGAGTGCTGCCTCTAATTTGTCAGTGCTGCTTCCCGCTGTGTTACTAAGGACCGCCTTGTTTCAAACAGACGATTGTGTTGCCGATGCCCCTCCCCTGTGAACTTGCTATTTGCATGAATGGGAAGATGACAGGGGAGGGGCATAGACAACAGCGCTGCCTGTCTAAGAGTCAAACAACAGCGTAGCAGCATAGAGGAGAAATCTGCAGGACCATTGGAGGTCTTGGGAAGCGCCGGATTAGAAGAACGCTGTAATACTCTATATTGTAACTTGAAGTAATGAACTACACCCAAAACTTTGTTTTCAGTTCTTTTTGATGTTTGATCCACCGATAACCACAAGCAAATGCTGATACAGACATCAACTGAATGCAGCATATCAGATGAAAATCAGATTATTTTTCATAGGGCTTTTATTGGTTAAAGCCATCGTTTGTGCCCACACATTCAACACTGTCTGAGTAGTGTACAGTAAAACTACAAGTTTACCCAACTTTGATGTGTGGCTATCATTAGAAGAACAGATGAGATGTGTGATACAGAGAGTAGGAGAAAGTAATATACATACTCTCTTCTATGTTTCTGATTAATCAAATGAATGGGGGAATTCAATTGTCGGCGATGTGGGGTGCGGACATAGCACTGCGCAGATTATCGACAATTACTGTAGAAATCTCCGCTCATATTTCCTCGCACCTCTTTTTCTGTCAATCTCCGACACAAAGTGTCTCGTGGACTCGTTGAATTCCCCCCAATAAATGCTAAACAGACTGTGAGTTGTTATACTGATTATTTTATTGAATCTGAAGCTTCTAAAATGGAACTATGGTACAAATAAAATACATTGATCAGACACTAAAATATAAGAAGTATATGGAATAGAGTAAGTATTGTCAATAGTTATGTTGAAGAGCACAACATAAGCTTCTTGGAGCACAAAATGACTCAATCACATTGTTCACTTAGCTCAGTAAAGTTCCTGATATCTGGAGTTTTGTCACGTAAGAGAACATCTACATGTTACAAAATACTTATCCAATCAGCTTCTGTTTAGTAGACATTAATTAAATGTTAGATAGAATTTGAGAGTACTCCAAGGCACATAGAGTAATGGGGAGTAGTAGGTAAGATGTGTGGATTTTATATTTTAAACTTATTCTGCCTGAGTCATAAAGAAAATGCAGAAAAAGGAGTAAGTGTTCTCCAGGACAAGCCATGTTACAATGCAAGGGGTGCAAATTAGTTTATTATTTTGCACATAAGTTAAATACTGGCTGTTTTTTCATCTAGAACACAAATACTTGATAGCTTTATTTTTTACATTGAAATTTAAAGTTGATCTAGGACATGCCCTACCCCAACTATAAATCTGTCCTCACATTTTAAATTTACCCCCCCCCTCCAATGTAACATGGTTTTGCCCAGGTGCAAAGTTACTCCTTTTTTATGCTTTGCTCTCTTTAATGACTCAGGCCCATTGTTGGTATACCATACACTACTGGGTTATTGGACTGTGCTTATGTCTATTTATCGTTACCAATAAATATTGATTTGTGTGAAATGTATATTTTCTTGCTACAATTACTGTATTTTTAAAATATTTGTATTATTAAACTATACACATATATGATCATTTTCTTAGATTCACTTTCACATCTTACCTACTACTTCCCATTACTCTAGGTGCCTTGGAGTACTCTCAAATTTTATCTAACGCTAAAGAGGAATAGGGGTCTTCTATTCCCTCTCCATCAGGAGCACAGATATAGGCATTGCTTTTGTCTCAGCCGTTAATTAATTGTTGATGGGATTGATTGGCTTTGGGCAAAATAGGTTATCGGTAATCTCATTTTTTATTGCATGTCTGTTTATATACATCAGTGCTCTTCTTAAAGTTACATGTAGAGGGTTGGATATGTTATAATTGTATGTTTAGTCTATAAATATTATTCTAAAAATGAAGTCAAGCAACAGAATCTTTGTCTTCCATGGAGACTGATGGCCAAAGCTCTGTAGGACCGCATCCGGCCCACGTGCCTCTGGTCAGCCCCGATGCAGGGCATAGAAAGTAAAGTCTTTCTTCTGCCTTGTTTTCTTAATTAATAACTTAATCCTCATTAGCTCACTATTTTCTCCATGTCAGACCCGCGCAGTTTTCTCGTACATGCGTGTACCACTGCGTCAGTAAATGTCTCTATGTCAGCACCTGCACATCAATGGCTGATAGTCTCCTGCATTCTCTCAGGCTGCGGTTTTGTTGTGCAGGTGCACAGACGTCGCTCGTGAGTTTTATGCAAAACACAAAAACATTCTTTCCCTTTTAAATCCTTTCCAGCAACTCCTGCCAAATTACCCTCGTTCCCCTTTGGGACTGTGCTAGAATTGTCAATTACGTGTGGGGATATCACTTGTAACTGTGCTCAGTGTTCGGCTTTGGGAAGATTACGCTTCATCTTCCAGAGAAGTGTCAGAAGTTTAAGCAGAGGTCACGCCGTACCAACCCTCTTAGCTCTCTTTACACTTCTGCAAACAAAAATCTGCTCACCAGACGGGTCGAGCGTAGTTCAGCCGAGCTTATGATCGGAAGACCATTATATAAATGATATTCAGATAACAGGGAACAAAACGCGGCGTCAATGAGGTCATTGAACATCTTTGTTTCCGAAATTAATGAGATTTTGAATCAAGGCGAATTTGCTTCCTTATTATGATGACCTAATGAGTCACTCAATATGTGGGAAAATATGAGTTTGCGCTCCGTCTGCACCTGCAGCATGGAAATCTTGCTGGGGTTTGTAGATTTCCACTTTTGATGTGAATCAGCCACCCAGTGTCTGCATTCAGCAAAGTATGAATGTTTAATTACAAGAAAAATGCCATCGCCATCTCTTGCGGACAATGAATGGAGCATAGACCTCATTGAGGTTATCAAAAAGGGACCAGTGGCCAATTGGGTCAATGATTTGAATTGTTTGACAGACCCACAGGAACAAGAAGAGTTCAAAAATCCCAAGTAAATTTGAGAAGTTTGCCACATATTCTGTTAGCACAAACTGTCATAAGTGATTAAAGTTAACAAAAGCCCTTTGTGAGCAAAAGTTCAAGTTCAAACTGTAGAGTTAATTTGAATTTGGCTGGTTTTGTTCGAAGTCTCTCATGAATCATGATCTGATTATAAGGGTGAGCAGATACATTAGGGCACTAGTTGCTTATTTCTGTAACTAAGGCAAAATCATTTTGTTCAAGGTGCAAGTTACCGATACCAACCGAGAACTTCAAGAAGCTGGGAAGGAGGTAAGATATTCTTTCCAGAGAGCTGCTTCAGTAATGGGAAGAAATGTTTGTTTCTAATATGGAATCATATCACCTTTTTATAACCAAGGTCATCGCTAAGACAGAAGAGACCATCAGGTGTAGAATACATCAAAGAAATATCGCAACTGTGGTCGATAAACTACAACTGTGCCTTCCGGGTGAGCATTCTAAGAATACTATATCTGCATGCAGTGTACATAGCATCAATGCATCGACTCATCTCGCTGGTTTACTATTTTTCATAGTGCTAAGAAATGGCTATGATGGTAAAGGATATGCGGGGAGAGAGATTATAGTGTGAGTGATGGACATGTACATAATTAAATCTATACCTGTGTGTAAATGCAGACCATTAACATTTACTTAAAGGGGAACTTACATTTGGAAAGCGTTATATTAAATACGCTTGCACTGTAGGAAGTGTGTACTTTATATAGAGTAGGGGCATCCAGGCTCCCTTCTAGTGTACTAACTGTGGAAAGGACAGGGAGTGACGGAAGCGGTGTTTAGCCCAGCTCAAAATCCTCAAACTTTAGAGAATCCATTATTGGTTTCAGAACGCAGTTCTCAGTTACTTGGTCATATGAGGATACAGGGATCAGGGGAGCTGCAAAATTTTGGCCTTTTGTGCAAATTCTTCAAAAGAATATTATCAGTAACATACATTTTTTAAAAGGTTGGAAATGTCCGGTATGAACCCCTGGCTAAGGTCTATAAATCTGAATTCCAGTCTGCACTCAACGCTATAATGACATTGTAGTTCAGTTTACTATTTCCTTCTTCTCCAAAGCGTCTTCTAAAGATTTTCCATAAAGTGTGCGATTGTTTTTAATGTACTTTCTTAATATTCCACATTCACACTTGCCACACATGCTGAAGCATGTTAATTATTGTTGCTTTTTGCGGACGGATACTAAAATATTTTTAGCATTGTGAATATCATTAATCAACAAATTTTCATCCATTGATGTCCAGGTCTGTGCGTTAGACCCGGACATCACCCGGGTGCGTTGTACCCTGGGGGCAAGGCTGGCTTTGTGCTACAGAGGCCAGAAAGGGCCATGCGTTATTTAAAAAGAGAAAAGTAACAGTTTGAGCTGTGTTACAAGCAATTTCAGAGGGTAGATTTATCAAACCTTGTAAAAAGTGGGGGTGTTGCAATTAGCAACCAATCAGATTCTAGCAATTATTTTCTAGACTACTAGTGATAGCTTGAATCTGATTGGTTGCTATGGGTAACACTTCCACTTTGCTCTTTAGAAGGTTAGATAAATGTAGTCTCAGGTCTCTTCTGGTTTGTGTGGCCATAGGCTTCTACCTCCAACCACATAGGATGGAAACTAGCATGACACCAGGATAGAGCATAATTAATTTGTTGGTTTCTAGACAAACTTAGAAGAAAGAAATCTGTTTTGTTATCCAAGGTTTGTGTTAAAAATAATAAATAAATAATGAAAAATAAACACATTTGCGGTATAGGCATAAAACAACACCATACAAAAGTCACAAAATGTTGAAAACAAAAAATAATTGCTGCTTACCCATTCACGTTACTAGTACAGCTTTCCCACACTGCTCACTGATTTCAGTTATGTGCTTGGGAAATCACCTCAAATTAGTGGCGTCTGTGACGTTTCCAGTAATATTATTTTATCATACATGCATATAATTTAGTAACATTGACTTTTAATAACATGGTTAAAATTTCCACTTTGTTAGCATGTTACTTGTTTAATCTGTTTCTACATGTTGTCAACGTATTTAATATGTAAGGAATAAATCGGAAAAGAATAGATATTGACAAGTTGCTTTGACCATATATAAATAAATGTTTTGATAGGAGACATTTAATTCCATAACCTACAAAATGCTTATTAGTATCTTTGTCTTCCTTACTCTTTGCATAGTGTTTCTTTTCAAACCGTTGACCTAGCTATGTCCCCAATAGCTCCCCACTCATACCGGCACTAGGTTCTGTCCACAAGCTGCTTTTATTAAGTATTCACACTATAATACGATTGACAGGAGGTCGTTGGAGAGAGAGATCACAATATTTTGGAACAGTGACAGAAGCTATGACTCTGTAAGAAGTCTAAACTCTGCAAGCAGAGCTATTATCACCTTTATAGAAGCTTGGAAAATGTCTGCATCATTAACGTGATTATAGAGTCAACTTATACTAGAAATATACAAATGGAAAAGAAGTAGTGTGCCTTTCATCAAAAGGAAGACATATACTTCACCTTGGAATAGTGTCTGGATAATTGGATGTAACATTTCACATTTATTAATTACCACTGGGCCCATTCCCTCGCTCACTTTGTTATTTGGGACCTTGCTTGTGTGCAGTATTCTCTTTGGCTGTTACTAGTCACCTTTCGGGGACGTAAAACTATCCAAACTTTACACATTGACAGTAAGTAGATAATACATTATTTGTAAGAACACTCTACTTTACTCTTTTATTATGCCTTGGTCAGTGAAGTTGTAATATTGTCCTCAATGTATTATATTTTATATGTATTTATATGTCTCTTTATATTTTAGCCTTAGAAATGTACAGCAAACTAAAGGAACAGATGAGCGCAAAAAGGTGAGTTTAATCACAGTCTTTGCAAAGAATATTAAGGATAATTTATTGCTCTGACAATCCTGGAGGAATACTTGACTTATTTTTGTTTGCTTTTTTAATAAAATAATAATACAAAAGTAATAAAATGTGTTGAGAGTCCACTAGTATTAGATTTATCCTTACATTGCATTATATATATATGTTTTCCTAGAGCTTCTAAACCTAACATGAGTTAAATCATGCAATATTTTAGTTATCATAATACCCCGAAGTGCGCACAGGCACTCATCACGCCAATCTCTGACGGGACTTCCCACACCACTGAATTAGAGTAAGAAAAACAATTAATTAATAGGGCAGCACAGTGGCCTAGTGCTTAGCACTTCTGCCTCACATCGCTGGGGTCATGAATTCAATTCCCGACCATGGCCTTATCTGTGTGGAGTTTGTATGTTCTTCCTGTGTTTGCGTGGGTTTCCTCCAGGTGCTCTGGTTTCCTTCCATACTCCAAAAACATACTGGTAGGTTAATTGGCTGCTATCAAAATTGACCCTAGTCTTTCTCTCCCTCTGTCTGTGTGTGTGTGTGTGTGTGTGTGTGTGTATGTTAGGGAATTTAGACTGTAAGCTCCAATGGGGCAGGGACTGATGTGAGTGAGTTCTCTGTACAGCGCTACGGAATTAGTGGCACTATATAAATAACTGTTGATGATGATGATGATGATGATGATGATTAATGAGAGTATGAAGTTGTTGCTACTCAGTGTTGTTATCACTCAGTGATTCTTTATCTTTTTTCTCAACCTTACTACTAATTACCAGTTTTGTGTGACAGTAGAAGGCATTGGCTCTCACTACAGGCAGTTCATGTCTCATTGGCAGAGCACCACTTACACATTAGGGGCCTGATTCATTAAGGAACTTAAATTAAGAAGTTTCTTATTTAAGTCTCCTGGACAAAACCATGTTACAATGCAAGGGGTGACAATTAGTTTTCTGTTTTGCACATAAGTTAAATACTGACTGCATTTTGGGATATATTTACTAAACTGCGGGTTTCAAAAAAGTGGAGTTGTTGCCTATAGCAACCAAAGTCTAGTTATCAATTAGTTAGTACATTCTACAAAATGGGAGCTAGAACCTGATTGGTTGCTATAGGCAACATCTCCACTTTTTCGAACCCGCAGTTTAGTAAATATACCCCTTCATATTTTCTGTGTTTTATGTCTTGTAAATTACATCTCATTGTACTGTACCTGCAAACACTTTATTTCCAAATCAGTAACCCACCACTGACACTGCACTCTATGTAAAAAGTTACAGAACACACAAGCAAGTTATCAAGAGGCTAAACTATCGTTGATCATTGCACTGTTTTTTCACTCTTTGGGGGGTATTCAATTGTCCGCGAGACCCCGCCCCGCAGCGTTGAAAAAAAAATAATCTCCCGCAGGTTTTTAACTGTAATACCGACCCGTTTTAGTTAGCGCAGCGTGAAAACTCGTGCAATTCAATTGAAAAAGATGGAGCACTGTCCCCGCGCATTAAACATTGTGGGGAGTAAAGTGGAGTTTTAACGCAGTCATGTATAACACAAAAAAAAGGTTTTGCATACATTTCCATACATTAGATTGCATTACACATTGATAATATCTACATTACAGTACTTTCTTTAGCATATTTTTTAATTGAACTATTTTTTTTACCATAGAATCATCTATACCATGTCAAAACACATTACTACATTTATATTTGTACCAAAAACATATATAAATATAATTAATTTGTGATTTATTTATTTTTTTATGTTTATTTTATTTCATTATTTTTTCACAAGAAAATCATCTTTTACATGTTAGGCATTAGTGATAAACATAAGTTTAACTTTTTTTTTCCACATTATTACATGATTTCAAATACTTTTCAGAGGTTTTTTATTTTTAATACACCCCAAAGAGGTGTGAGATAAACCAGCATATTTGCCTGTTTAATGCACCGCGTTAAAAAACAATTGAATAGCTTTTAACGCGGCTGCCTCTCGCACACCCTATACCTTCAATAGTCCTTCTACTGGAGCGAGAGAGGACCATTTCGTGAAAAAAAACTGAGCGTTAAAAATGGAATTGAATTGCTGGCAAAGTTAACCCGCTCGAAAATGATAAAAAAAACAGCGTTAAAAAAACCAACTCGCTGGCAATTGAATACACCTTTGGCTGTTGAATCTATCTAATGAAAATAGTATTTGCATGGTTAGCCCCATCAATGCAGGCTAAAGGTGAATTTTTACATGTTCACATTTCTATTAACAAAAAAATAAAAAAAAGCTATTAATTGGAAAGCATTGCGATGAAAACGTTATTGCTTTGGCCATATACAACACAGCACTGGCCACTTACATATTGATCATAATGGCTGCTCCCAGCCAGTAAGAAGCAGAAGGAATGTACTGTGGAGATTGTGGTGTGCAGCCCTTAGTAATTTTGCCCCTTAGGAAAAATTTTGCCCTAAGCCATGTACATTTACGCTTTTATCTCATATATCTGGTTTTGACAGCGAGCAGATGCTGCATATAAATAGCGCAATTTGTAAAAAAAACATAATGAAGGGTTCAGAAAAACAATTTTAAGTTAAACAGCATGAAATGTAATGAAAATATAATCATAGGAGATAGAATATTATCCTTTAATATTTTACACCATCTAAAACAATTTATGTAGCAGCAATAAATTAGATCCTTGGGGAGCGCAGTTGGAAGACAGAAATAATGATCTCTTCCTAGTTCATTAATATCTACTTAATCTATCATAACACATTATAAATGAATTTACAGTTTAAACCGCAAGATAATTGACCTTGAATGTATCCTTTGCAGATCAAGAGACCAGCAATGTTTTTTTTTCCCAATGTAGTCCCATTTTTGGAATTTTTTACATAATGCATCAAATTTTAAAAGTGTGTTTTTATACTAGTTGGGTATTTTTATATTTGTTACATACATTTGTATTAAAAAGGTTAATTGATGATCTATGGGCTCTCAACTAGTCTGTGCTGTCACAATATAAAACAAGTAAACTTTCATAGACTATGTACTTTGAAGGGAAACACTAATTAGGATTCTGTACTTTTAATTTAATTTTGTCCCTTTCAGTTGCAGTTTGGTGGAGAATCATATTTCCATGGCACTCGATGTCCCCTCTCTTCATTAATTTAAGCCTCATATAAAGATAAACCAAGCAGCATTTTAGAAGAGAATTTGAAATGTTTTATTTAAGGAAAGGGGTGGTTCAAAATGGGGGAGGGATTTGAACTTTTGATTTGAGATTTTTTTTAATTTTTTTTTTAAACTTATTTTATTAGGGTATTTTTCAATCTTTAAACAGTACATAGCATAAATCACACTGAGCAAACAACAAATATAGAGTGATTACAAAAAAGATCAATATGAGTAGTGACAATAAAAGTAAGGATAGGGAAGAAAGCAGTTGATTTGAGATTTATATGTTTGTACAGAAAGTCTCTTTTAGATTTTTTGAGCTGTCGACACACATAGGCGCAATGCCAGTTTGGAAAGCTGTTGCCTGAAAGCTGCGCCTTGCATCCACAGGGCAGACCATCTTGGTGCTTTGTTCCAAACCTCTGTTAGGGTAGCAGGTACACTAAGTGTTTCCTGCCACAGTGATCTCATTGGCTACCAGTTCAAATTTGGTTATGCGCTCGAAATGCCTGCCCACGGTATGTGTAGCTGACATGCCTTTAGCTGAACAGTTCTGAAAGTGCTACAATATAGAATCTAAATCTTTTCAATACCTTCTTGCATTCATTGTCTCCCAGCTGTAAGTTACTATAGCATTCATCAGATGGGCAACTTACATTGTGCTTGTGACTGCATCCCATACCTGTGTGGTGATTGGCTGACCGTACTACACAGTGTCCTGTGATTCGTCCATTCTTCCAAAACACTGAACAGAATTGACCATGACTGCAAGATAAAGCGCAGAGATCTCATTCACAATAGAGTTTCTACCATCTAAACGCAGCTCAGGCTGAAGTAGCAAACATAGTTGTGGCTACACAGCCTAAAAACAACGTACATGTTACTTTTATACTTTAGTAGGTAATTGAAAGATTTGGTTTTGAGAATTTTTGAACTATTTCAAATACATGAGACTTTTATCCATCCTAGATATGTCGGTACTAAGGATGAGCGATGTATAACCATTTTCTAGTTGTGTTAAATGTAAAACGCATGCAATACAACATAAATCCTGACCTGCAAATGACCTACAAATTAAAAAAAAGATTCAAAGCTCCCTTCCAAGCAGATGTTGAAAGGGCAAGGCCTTGAGCTGGAGATATATAATTAGCAAGGGGCTCAAGAATGGGTTTAAGTTGGATTATGCTAATTCTGATTTCAGTAACAGCACTGAAAAACCTTCCAGATGAATCAACAGTGTTGTGATAAGCTGATTTGTATAATTTGAATAAAACCGTTTATATGATTTTAATGCCGTTACGGAATTATCTCCCAAGAGGTCACGCCATGTGGAGCTGCTCTTTTGGAAATTGGATGAAAGAGTCTTGAAACTCATCTGTGGTATTCTAATTTACGGCTTACACCAACCTACACATTCACATGTTCACTGACCACGTTATTTACTTTAACGTCTTGCCAGTTTGATCCTATTAACCGCAACCACAGCTCTGTGCCGAACAAAATAACACTTACATTGAACTATATTTATATGTGCATAGCTTTTTTTTTTTTTTTTTTTTTATAACTTACGTTTGAAGTAATACGGGGACAAGTGTTAGGTTTTTAATGGTTAGGTGAAATGTTTTAAAAGAATTACAATTTTTTTAACTGCAATATTTTGGGGGAAGCTCTCACATCCCAGGTTGTGTTTATGCAGCAAATGTGTTGATTTTGCAGTTCCCGCCTATGTTAAGCTTTGCTGATACTGTAATACCCCTGTAGTTTATTTCCGTGATCACCTTGGCTTGCAAAACATTTCAGCTATGCTAGCTATACCTTTTGTAACCCAGACCTGTCACTCATTCTACAGTATACAGAGCAAGTTCCTTATAACTCAGTGATGTCACTACTTCCAAGTGAACTGATAGGCCCAATTCTGTTCAGGTTTGAAGAAGCCCACAAATTAGCTGCCTTTCCTGGGCCTTATTTGCGAAGCACACTCGGGGGTAACGTCACAATAGTGTGGTCTTTCAAAACCGTATGTTTTGGACGATTTTGTGTGTGCTGACAGATGTACAAAAAGCTAAGCCTCACGTAAAATTGCACTTTTTTCAACCGAGAGATTTGAAGCTGCCATCCCGATTTTTAACAATGACAAGCATGCAGGCTGTGGGATTCGGCCCCTCCTGTTACACCCTCCAGCCTGTACCTCACCCCCCCCCCCCCCCAAGACCTGTGGATAGCAAGTTAAAAATGTTAAAATATAGGGTCACAAGAGCGTGTGCTGCTAATGTTGGCCTTATTGTTCAATAAATAATATTGTCCCCTCTAGGTACAGAAATAGTATCTACAGCCTCTGACCATTGGAGGCCTGTTATAGAAATAAATAATAATCAGTGGCCCCATTATATAAATAATAAATACTGCCCCTCAGAGGCAGAACTACAGAGCTGTGGCCCCCAGTGCAGGGAGGAGGGAACTGGGGCTCACAGCTGACTAGTTCCCCATACAGCGGTCTCCATTACCTCCACTGCACCTGCTGCATCAATGCTAATTCCGCCACTGCTGCCCCTGATAGATATATAATAACTAATTAGTGCCCCCAGTAGTGTTATAATTAAATGTAGAGCCCTCTTGTGTAACTAAATATATTATTATTGCTGCCTTCATTAAAAAATGGCCCCATAATTTATAATTAAATGATCTTTTCCTGCTGAATACCGAAATAAAATCTTCTTTTTTTAGTCTGATCAACCCTTTCCCTGATAAAAAAAACTGCATCGTTTCTGTGTCCAAGAGCTCTGTAGATCCCAAGAAATTCATCCATGGGCACTGGTCATTCCTCCAAAGCTTGAAGAATTCTCAATGAATAAACCACTCAGTGCATATATATTGATAAAGCTGATTGGATGCCATTTCAGCCAGTTAAGGTCAGGGAAACATATATGTTAATAAACAAAAACAAGTGACTACTGTATTTGCCTTACTGAGGAAAATGGAATACAATCTATAGCCAGAAATATTTATTTATTCACAATGACGTATATTGCACCTACATATTCAGCTGAGCTTTGCAGAGATTATTTAATCATTCATTCAAGTCCCTGCCCCATTAGAGCTTACAGTCTATATTCCCTACCACACAGACACACACATCATTGTATGTTTGAGATAGCTGTGTTTAAGAAATACGCCTAGTACTGTGGTTTTGCTTAATGATGAGTTATTTTGTCATTATGCTGTGTTTCATTGTGAAAATAACCTATTGTTTTCAGGCACTAACAATATGCCTTTCCGTCATCAGGTATTACTCTGCCCTAAAAACAATGGACCAACTTGAACATATTTATCTCCCAAAAGTGTCCCAGTATCGTTTCTGCCAGTTGATGGGTGAGACTCTCCCCAAGTTACGAGAAGGAATCAAGGAGATCTCCATGTCGGGTCTAAAAGACTTTCTAGAGAGTATCAGGAAACATTCCGACAAAATAGGCGAGACTGCCATGAAGCAAGTAAGTTTTCATTCTTCTTTCCCCATGGGAGTCAAATCAACAGTACATACCTTATCACCGGCCCAAGCTGTGATATCTGTGCTGCAATCACTATAAGGCTAACTCAATCTAAGCACTTGTTAACATAGTGATCACATCACAGCAATCATCTGCTTGGATTGGTTCATAGACATTAGTGACACACAGGACCTTTGAACATCAGTCTTCGTACTGGTAACTTGCACTCTATATTTGACTGCACTATCCATAGAGAGTGCTTATACGATAGGAAGTTGCTACTTACATTGCCTGCTATGTACAGGCAAACTGACGTAATAAATGTGGCATTCTGATGTTCCCCGAGTCATGACAAACAGCCATGAATTGAACACATCTTTTGACTGCTCGAGCACCATTGCATGAATGGAAAACAGAGTTTCTTAATTGCTGTTGTGTGAGAGTACTCCAGCTTCAGAACATCACATATTTCAGCCTTGGGCATATTTAACCAAAGAGAAGAATGTGCAAATGCACCACTCATTTGTGACACATAAATAATTGGGGAAATCAATGCTAAAATTCCCAATCTATAGATAAGGTTCACGTCAGACAAACAACCTGGCTTTCAGCAGTCCAATTTATAATGGGTTGTTCCACAACTAGAGAATGTGCCATTCAACCTTAACAATGTATGTGAATGGTTCTATGTAGTTTAGGTTAGTGAAGTTCTGATTTAACGCAGGATAAAGATACAACCGTTGTGTTTTGGAGGAGATGGAGAGAAAGTTATCCCATTTCCACTGCATCATGTCATGTTCAGTCCTCAAGTCATTGCTCTTCAGATGACACAGTACTATCCCTGGCACATCTAAAGACAATTTACCAGTATAATGAAGGGATTTTTGGTGGTAGGGTTGGATTTTATTTTTGGCACAAAATGAGGGAAGGTTGGATAGAAAGGATCCTTAAATCTAAAATGTATGTTGCTTTCTTTAAAAGAGCTGCAAAAGAGGCACATTTATATGTGAAGTAATTGGGACCTTAATACTGAAGATATTTGAGATAAAGGTTTGTCTCTGTTTGCTGGCTTGTCCATTATGCTCCATGTCACGAACACGCTCCCAGCTGCAGTGCATTTGGGGGTGTTTGCTGTATGAAGTCACACGATTCCAGCCTGCAGTCTTTCTCTACCTATCACGCAGGTTATAGACCTACTGAATCGCCCCCAAACACAGCGCTCTCACACCCCCAGACACTTCAGGTTTGCCACCACCTATTGAATACAGGCAAGAGGACCCCAATATACTGTCCCACACTGGCACACAAGGCTTCTAGCTATCCAAACACTAGCAAGACCCACACCAGCAAGCAAAGGGTTAACTCTTCACACCTCCAGACTGTTACACAAATGTAAATGCAAGCACACACAGCTTGTTAATCAAATGTATCAACAAATCACACACTGGCATTCAAAGGGTTAACTTGGCTGAGCTATTTCTTCTTAACAGGCTAATGGATTCGTTAGAGTATCAAGGACACAACATATTAAATTATAGATTTAATATACAAAAGTACAGGGCATTCAAATATAAAAAAATAATTAATAACAATTAATAGATTGAGAGAACATACACAAGCAATACAGTTTAAAATAAAAGGGGTTACATTCAGAATGGCACTTACGTGAATTGCCTTTTCTGGCCAAAGGAAATTGGCTTGGCAGATGGTCAGCTTATCAATGTGAATTAATTTCCCAAAAAGTCTGACAATTTGCTATACCTGGTCTCAGCCTTTTAAAGACACTTACATACCTCTTTCTATCCTGTGACACTTTTTTCAGTCACCATTTGCATGTTGCCTGATTTACTAACCAATTCTACTATGTGATCTAACTTTTCTGTAGAGCGTCACATCGATCCAATTTTATCATTAATAAATCCCCTATGACTCTGTCCATCTTTTGATACCAAACATGATGAAATTTTGACATTGTGACATACCTTTTCCAAAGATATGTGATTTTAACTGTTCCCGGATACCACCCGTACCTGTCATTCACAACCCTGGTGCGATTTCTGCTCCTCAGTATAGAGTGACATATGAATATGAACTATGAAGGCATTTTCCTTTGAAGCTCATATTTCTATATACTTGTACAGGCCTTCAAAATGCTGCCTTGGCTGCAAGGATATCCAACTGTGACCGGCCCCACAAAGTCTATTCAGGAGTCCAAAAACTAACTTATGTCAGGATATATCTCACAGCAAGAGCTCTTTGAAGCTGCCACAGGTGACATGGTTATCTTCTCACACTGGGATGTGCAAAGCCATCAAATACATTTACATCAGACTCTCTGTCTTCACATTTTACAATTTAATAGCTCAATTTATCTATGGATTCATTTGATATAACCTATTAACACTGCAGTTATGATTTATCCCTTATAAATAACTATAAGCTCTCTCTGTTCACAACACTCCATAGTTCCTGTTAGTAAAACAATTAAAGGCACAGCTTTCTGAGCTTTAAATGAGATTTAAATTTCTCCCTCCTTCACAGACCATTATTTTGCAACCTACTTTAAAGACAAAATCGACACCATTCGACAAGATATTTCCTCATGCCAAATTCCACCCACTCTACCCACCTTCACCTACAGACCCCAATTCGCCCTCAATTCATTCTCTCCTGTATCTGAAGACAAAGTATCTGCACTCATCTGATCATCACACCCTAAAACCTGTCCCCTATTCCTTCCCAACTTCCCCATCCCTCTCCCTCACTGCATGCCCACCTCTATCTCACCTCTTCGACCTGTCTCTCTTCCCAAGGCCCTTTACTTTTTTAACTTACACCTCTTCTCTGGGGCAACTAATTCGCTCTTTCGGCCTCCAGTACCATTTCTATGCTGACAACACCCAAATATATATATCTCTTCCCCTGACCTCATCCCTTCTATACTATCGCATGTAGCCAACTGTCTTTCTGCTATCTCCACATTGATGTCCCAACGCTACCAAGTCCAAAATAGAACTTATTGTTTTCCCTCCATACAGAGTCATCATCTCCCCTCCTTTCTCCCTCACTGTCAACAACACCACAATTTCCTCAATCTCCCAAGCCTGCTGCCTTCAGTTCTCCCGCTGCTTTATTCTTCACAGACTCTCTCCCAGTCCTGTCCACTCCACCGTAAAACATGCAACCAAAACTATTATCCATTCTCTCATCATCCCCCGTATTGACTATCTACAATAATAATAATGATAATAAATGGCTGAGAAAAGAAGACATCAGTTTTCAGTTAGGTACAATAAAATAGTAAGGTAATGTACAATATGAAACATTGTAACTACTGTTATTTTGGACCTGGCAACAGGGTCATTGTCCAATTTGGTCACACACGCATCTGACCAAATCCTATGAGATGCGGTCATTCACCATTGAAGCGGAGCACCTGGATTAATCACAGTACTGCAGTTGGAAGGTGACTGCACATAGAGGACAATATTGATCATCTTCCCACCACATTTGAAAACCATGTCTAATAATGGTCCAGTCTATTACAGAAGGAGTTCAGGAGGTTCTGTGGTAGGAGCATTTGTCTCCTCAGATCCTCTTCCACTGCCACCACCACTTATAAACAAGTATGTGAGAGTCTAATCCAATCACTGTGTATGTCCTCCTGTATCCAGTGCAGAGTGTGGCTGCTGATTGGCTGTGTGTGCAAGTAAGAAGAGAAAGTGTGTTGTCTTACAGAAGCCATATGCAAATAGGTAAAAGTGCGGTGATATTGTCTTTTCAATGCAAATAAATATTTTGATACATATATAATTGTTCCTAACATTTAAGTTGCTCTCCTAGTTTATGACAGTAATACTCCTGGCTATGGGAACTTTTACTTGTGTATTTATGGATGTTACAATATGCCTTTTTATACTGTATTTTAATTTGGTTTAATACTAAAAAGATTATCATTGTCTTCTGCTATGAGGAAGACTTTGCATTGTATTTTACTCCCTCTAATGTTAATCCAGCTACTTCTTGGTTATTTTCTCTTTCCCCATTAAACACAGGCACAGCAGCAGAAAACATTCCATGTAGCATTATACAAACAAACCAATGTTGCATACAAGAAACCCATGTACATCATTAATGGCCATGTCTCCGAAGATGAAGATGGAATTAAATCACAAAATCAGACACTGCAAGATGAGGACCAAGAGGAAGAGGTATCTTTATTTTCTACTGAAGTTGACATGGGCTCCACTGGAGTTCATGTAAACGTAATCTTGGTTCTTAAGTATAAAAAATTAACAGCGCTGCAGAGCACTATTGGGACTATTTGACAGGGGGAATGTGCCTCACAAATCATAGTAATATCATTACTGTTTGATAAAATATTGAATAATGTATGCAAATAGTTTATGCAAAACAAAAACCAGGGTTAAGCTGAGCACCAAGTGACCTGATCAGTGTCCGTTTTGGCTACAAATGTGGATAACTAGATAGAATAGATCAGGCCCAGTTAACATGATGCCCACTGAATAAATGACCACACAAACTAGCAGATTGATGTCATCAGACACCCATATTTTTAACCAATACTAGTCTGTGCCTAATATATCCTTATTAGATGTTAATCGGGATGGCTGGTTGTTGTTGTTGATCTGCTGCTTGCTTGTGACCATCCAAAAGGCTGTGTATGTGGGCAGATGTTCAGACTTACATCAAACATCTTTGGCTTTGATAATTAGGGGACAGTGCATATATAATAGAACCGTTAAGTGGTAGGGCTTCGATAAGAACCCTCATTTGTCAATACATACTCTACATCTCATAGCAGATCGAGCATGGTGGTTCAGTTGTTAGCATGGTGGCTCAGTGGTTAGTACTTCTGCCTCACAGCACTGGGGTCATGAGTTCAATTCCTGAACAGGGCCATATCTGTGTGGAGTTTGCCTGTTCTCATTATGCTTGCGTGGGTTTCCTCCGGGTGCTCTGGTTGCTGACAAATATTCTCTGTACAGCGCTGTGGAATATGTGGTGCTATATAAATAATTGGTGATGATGATCTCATATATTCTGCAGGTTCAAAGTGTCCAGGATTTAGTAGACTTTACACCTGTGTATCGTTGTCTCCACATCTATTCAGTTTTGGTAAGTACAACTCTGACGATCAGATAGAATGTGGGCTAGATTTACTAAACTGCGGGTTTGGAAAAGGGGAGATGTTGCTTATAGCAACCAATCAGATTATACCTGTCATTTATTTAGTGCATTCTACAAAATGACAGCTAGAATCTGATTGGTTGCTATAGGCAATATCTCCACTTTTTCAAACCCGTAGTTTAGTAAATATACCCCTGTGTCTTTTAACCACCCGAGAAGTGAAAACTGTAGAAAGTAAACTGCACCATTAACTGCAAATATCCCCAAATCTTTCTCTTAGCCAGCTGTTGGCAGTTATTTATTGTGATGGTATATCTAGAAACTAGTTTCACACCTCCAGATGTTAATGTTTCCATGTATGTATATAAACCTGTTTATGGTTTCACCTGTATGACAATAGTCAGATGTGTGGAACAAGAAAAACAGCCCCACAGGAAAAGCAGAGATCCACAACCAGTTGAAGATGGTTGTCCTTATTCATGAATGAAACCATTTAGATTAGATTAGATTATTGAAGCATGTAAATCAAACTTCAGGACTTTCCAAAAGAGTTGTTAAACATTTGACAAATGGAAATGGACACTTGAAATGGGCGGGAAGTAAGAGGTTAATCTCAAATACAGGTAAATCCAGCTTCTTTATAAAGTTGTCACCATTCAACAAACTAGTTTAACTATCATAAACTTAACGTAAAACTTTTATTATGTAAAATGCCCTACAGTAAAGCTCTAAGTGTTTGTTTTTGACAATTTTATAATGACCTAATTTAAATCTAATCACATTTTTTTTAAACTGACCTTTAGTTGTCTTTTTATTGTACTTCAACCACATCAAACTGCCATATCCCTTCTTAATAGTCTCCCTGAGCTTCTGAATTGAGATTCTCGTGATTAGTCCTGTAACTTCCCAAGCGCCATAAATCTTCTCAGACCTGGTTTCCTGTAATAAAAATTTTATAGTTGTGTCATAATGATAAAGAAGTCCAGGTTTAGGAGGGAAATGCGAATTTCTAATGCAGAGCCTGCAAAGTTTGACTGGTTTGATATACTGTATCATGGCTGGGGAAAGGGAACATTATGCAGCAAAATTGTACAAATCAAGTCCGTGTCCGTGAAGATGCACAAAGGATAAATCTCAGACCTGTCGTGTTAGTTTCTTCAGAACAGAAAAAAGCTGATTGGAAGAAGGAGCTTTTCAGAACACTCTATGCATAGTGCAGAACAACATGGCAGAGCAGTCAGGCAGAATATCATGATCTTCTATGAGACTATGGAATCTTCTTCCAGAAATAGCACCTACACTAGGAACATTATAATAGGACATTACTTAGGAGAGACGCTTTGTTCCAAGGTGTAGTATAAAGCTAAACAATTCCTCTAACTTTTCTCATAATCATTTTCGACTGTAGGAGCAGTTCACTTAGAGTCTGTGGAGATTTGACTTTACATTGACCAAACTTCCCAGTACAGGATAGTTTCTGTCCAGGGATATTTTTGTAGTGTTTATAAAAATAATTTTTAGTTTCATTTTTTCTGTCTTTACACGTCAGCAATGTTCACTAGGTGAAAAGGGACATGAGCGCCGCTGGCGCTCCTATGCCGCATCCCGCTCTCATTCATGGGGCTCCTGGCAAAGGGTCACCTGGATATTGGAGGTGTCATCCAGGGACCCAGAATGGTGGGGCTGTGTCGGGAGCCACAGCAGCAGACCCAGTCTCCCCTTAGATAGGCAGAGACAGGGGGCTGTGGTGCTTACAGCTTCAACCATGGCAATACAAGTGAATTGGGCAGTTTTATTAAAGTTGGGAAATTTAAAAAAAAAAGTGAGAGAGAAAAGGGAGGAGGAACAAGCTTTATCTGACTAAAAGTCCCCCATTTCTCTTACTGCTCCCTCTCTTCAAATGCTGCATAGTTGTTAACACTTGTTTTTCCTGGGGAAATGACTGTGTCTGCTGCCTGTTATTGTAAATCTGTCTCACAGTTTTACTGTTCTTTGGCTATACTCTTTACAGGTTTCTTTGTATCCTTTACAGACAGAAACATGGTTATTGTATATCATTGTGTGCTGTCAGTATACTTCTCTGTACAAATAGATTAAGTACTGATTTTTCTTTATTTAGTACTGTACTCTGGTCATAGTTGTACAGACTATATTACGCACAACGTCTGCTAATCAGTTCAAGAGATTGTGCTAGACACCATATTATTACAGGAGTGGTACAGACTGTTAGATTACTCACTGTGATAGATTTTTTCATACATTGTTTCTCTATTTTCCCTATTTTCTCTCTCTGTAAATTATGTTAGAATAAGGGACTTCCAACAGGTCTAATGCTGCCGGAACCAGGTTGGTAAAGCACTTCAGCTGTTCTAACTGTCAAGTAAAATGAGTGGACGGTCGGACCCGGATGCTAGATGCTCTGCTTGTGAATCTGAGGAGCTGCGGTTGCATGTGGGGGATGCGACAGACCTGGGGGAGCCGGCCTGTACCCAGGGCTGGATTAACCCGAGGTCTGACTGAGCCACAGCCCAAGGGCCTCGGGCATCCAGGGGGCCCTTGACAGTGCTCAGCGGCATTATTGATCGGGCCGGTGGCGATCAATGCTGCTGAGCACTGTCACTGTAGTCCTTCCGCCCTTAGCCCAGGGGCCTCCATTCCTTTAATACGGCCCTGCCTGTATCAGAGATCCATTGCGGATCTCAAACGTGATTCTACACGTTCTGGGATGGTGGGTGACAATGTTATCCCTTCTACCTCCCAGGGGACTTAGTCCGCATATACCCTTCCTCAGGGAACGGTGTCTTTAAGAGCCCCTGATGACTTGGCAGTATCACAGGAGCAACTCTGGATGCAGAAGCTTGAACGGTTTGTTCAGGGTTTGATTTGAGTGTCTTCATCCCTAGATAGATTGCTGGAGTCCTCATCATCCAATAGACACCGTAAACACCAGGGTCAATTTCAGGTCCAGGGATTGGTGGACTCTGATTCTGACCTTTCCCTTTAGGAGAAGGGAGATATTCAGGACATGTCAGATGATAAGCATCTGACATCCTGGGAGGATGATTCCTCCAGCAGGCAGTGGGTGGAGGACCTCATTCTTGCGATCCATCAGACCATAAATATGGTGGAACCAGTGATTTCAGAAGGTGTCCCTTTTCAAAAGGAAGAAGGAGCAGTTGGTTTCTCTTTCTTCTTCTCCACAGTTAGCCAAAATTTGGGGGTAAGCTCATCTAAAACCTGATAGCAGATATGAAATACCTAGAAGGCTTTCATACCCGTTTGATGACACAGAGGTTGCATCATGGGATATGCAGCCTACTGTAGATGCGCGTAGCAAGATCTATTACCATTCCTCTCTCTAGTGCTGCTATATTAAAGGACAGCACAGACAAGAAATGTGAGGGAATTTTAAAATCTATCTATCTTGCTTCAGGGGCTTCACTCAGTACCATAGCAGCAGCTGAATGGGTGATTAAGGCGGTTGAGAAATGGACCTGTTCCCTAGGTGATGGCATACATTCTGGAATGTCCAGATCTGAATTGTCCACACTTGCTGAACATATTAAGTGTATTTCAGTGATGAATTTTTATACGCTGGTCAGGGTCTAATTTGTCCACACTTTTCTGAGTGTATTTGAGTGATGAAGTTCTGGACGCTGGTCAGGGTCTATCCAGAACCTCATCCATGGCAATAGCGGGCAGACGCACTGTGGCTCAGATCCCGGGAGGCGGATGCTGAATCTAAGACATATTTGGAGGCTCTACCCTTTGACGGATCAGTCCTCTTTGCTCCGCAGTTGAACAAAATTATTTCGCAAGCCACTGTAGGAAAGAGCTTGTTTCTTCCTGTAGCTACCCCAAATCGAGAAACCGCAGATTTTGGTCCTTTCCATTTGCTGGCAAATCAGGGGGCATCCTCGAGATGTCAGTCATTTACTCTGGGGGGGGCTGCTCAGATGGGCAGGCAGGCAGACTTGGACAGGAAAGCTCCTAGTCAGAAGCCTGCAGATAAACAATCCGCATGACTTCTCCTTTTCCCTGCCCGGAAGCACAGTGGTGGAGCCTCGACCTTTGCTCTTTCGGGACCGGTGGATCAGTTCATCATCAGACACCTGGGTAAGGAGCATTGTGGACAGAGGTTACATCCTGGACCTCTTAGGAGTACCTCCACTGCGTTTTCTTTCCACTCCTCTTCCTCAAGACGAAGCCAGGAGAGTGCCTGTTGTCCTCAGGAGTGATTGTTCCCATCCTGAAAGAGCAAAGAGGATCGGGCTATTACTCGAACCTCTTTCTGGTACAGAAACCGGATCAATCCTTTCACCCCATCCTAAATCTAACATCCCTCAACTTGCTCCTGTGAGTTCCCAGTTTCAGGATGGAGTCAGTTTGTTCAGTGATAAATTCTATTGAGCAGAACGAATTTCTGACATCCTTGGACATCAAGGATGCATACCTTCATATACCAATATGGAAGGGCCAGCTCAGATAATTTTCAGTTCAAAGCTCTCCCTTTTGGTCTGGCCACTGCACCAAGGGTGTTTACAAAAATGATGGCGGTCATGTCTGCGCTCTTACATCACAAGGGGGTCAAGGTGATTCCATACCTCGATGATCTCTTGATAAAGGCGAGTTCTGCTTCTCTTTCTTCTATCTCATCTGCGACTAACAGCAGAAACTCTGCAATCTCATGGCTGGATTATAAACTTCAAGAAATCCAGCCTAGTCCCATCTCAGAACATGGTGTTCTTGGGTCTCCGTTTCGACACCAGATGGCAGAGGGTGTTTCTGCCACAGGATATGGTCCTAGTTATTCAAAGACAAGTGAAAGCCCTGTTAGCCCTCAGACAGTTGTCCATTCTTCAGTGCATGAAGCTGGTGGGTCGAATAGTATCCTGTTTCGAAGCGGTTCAGTTCACTTGCTTCCATTCTCGACCATTCTAGCTCGAGATTATGGCCAGATGGTCCAGGTCCAACCCCCGGTTGAAACAACAGTTCTTTGGGGCTGTCTCAAGCGACCCGTCACTATTTAGTGTGGTGGCTACACACAAGGAATTTCAGACAGGTGCGTCCCTTCTCGGTATGGGACTGGACCATAGTAACCACAGACACCAGCCTGCTAGGCTGGGAGTGATGACACTCAGCCTGCATCTCCAGAGTGTTTGGACTGGGGAAGAGTCAAAATTACCCATCAGCATACTTTAGTTATGGGCTGCATTCAATGCCCTGGTTCAGGCGCAGAGTTCCCTGTGGAAAATGCATATTCGAGTACAGTCAGACAACGCCACAACAGTGACATACATCAATCACCATCGCTTCAACGTCTTTGTTTCCAAAGATGCTAATTTTGGCTGAAAGGTTATGCACGCATCTAAGTCTGTGCATTCCCATCCATTGGGGCACCTTTGGAACATTCCCATGGTTAACAGTGTCCCCCAAATGGCTGTGCAAGAGAAAAGAGGATTTTTTTACTTACTGTAAAATCCATTTCTCTAAACCCATTTGGGGGACACTGCGCTCCCACCCCTTGTTTTGACAGTTTTGCTTGTCTGTTATGTTAAATATGACTTTAGTCCTAACTGTTGGGCTTTGTAAATATACTGATATGTCTTTGTCCAAGGGGCATAGAGGGGAGGGAGCAGCCAGACAAGTTTGTTAGTTTTAGGTGCCATACTCCTGAACAGCGCTCTCTATGCCTATTAGCAGTGTCCTCCAAATGGGTTAAGACAAATTGATTTTACGGTAAGTAAAAAATTATTGTGTATTTTTTAAAACATCACTTTACATCCAGGTTTGCCAGTGCCTACGTTTAGTAAATCCCTTCATTTTAGTGTGATGAGCTGCACTAAGGTCTCGTCCTTTTATAAATGAGAAGTAAAATAAAGTAATGCATGAGTGTCACAGTGGTACCAGCGCCTCTTGTTGCTGTCACCCCAGCGGCTGTACACACAGATGATGGAAGACTTAAATTAAATCTTTAAAATGTGTACCTGGATCCCATAACTGCATCACGTTTTCTTTTTTTATTCTTCTGGCTCTTTAATTGGAGCTGTAAGCAGGTGACAGCTAGCTCATGTGGATGGATTCTTGTGTGCTATCTCATATGGATGGATTTCCTGTGGGATCACAGATACATTGCTATCTCATATGGATGGATTTCCTGTGAGATCACAGATACATTTCTATATCACATGGGTGGATTTCCTGTGAGATCACATCTACATTGCTACCTCATATGGGTGGATTTCCTGTGAGATCACAGATACATTGCTATCTCATGGGTGGATTTCCTGTGGGATCACATATACATTGCTATCTCATATGGGTGGATTTCCTGTGGGATCACATATACATTGCTATCTCATATGGGTGGATTTCCTGTGGGATCACAGATACATTGCTATCTCATATGGGTGGATTTCCTGTGGAATCACATCTACATTGCTATCTCATATGGATGGATTTCCTGTGGGATCACAGATACATTGCTATCTCATATGGGTGGATTTCCTGTGGGATCACATCTACATTGCTATCTCATATGGGTGGATTTCCTGCACAGATACATTGCTATATCATATGGGTGGATTTCCTGTGGGATCACATCTACATTGCTATCTCATATGGGTGGATTTCCTGTGGGATCACAGATACATTGCTATCTCATATGGGTGGATTTCCTGTGGGATCACAGATACATAGCTATCTCATATGGGTGGATTCTCTCTGTTAAATAGGCTTTATAAATTGAATTAATTATCCAGTAAACAGCATCAATTTTAAAGTGCTGTACAATGAACAGATAGTTTATTTTTTTTAACACAGTACTTTTGAGTATTAGTATTAACAATGGAACTATTTGGATTAAGTCTGACTCGTTACCTGCGTCCTAGTTTATTGTTATGGGGAGATAAATTCACATTACTGTCTGGAGACTAAGGGCCTGATTCATTTTCGGATGTGAGCCTTGCGTGAAATAGCTCTGCACATGCTCAGAAGCGGACCTTATGCCAATGAACACTATTGCATGCAAATCATATCTTAACGCAAAGGACACTGACGAGTATCTACGATCTGACAGACGGAACAAGGGAGGGAAGTGGCGGGTGAACATAGCGAATGTACACTAAGGGTGGTCTGACGCAGATGTCCTGTCTCTAAAGTACGTTTGTTTTAATCGTATCACTTGCACCAGCTACAGGGCAGGTGTAAGTGCCAACTGATTATGATGTCTGTGGCGGCATAGTGTTGTTAAAAACAACATGTACGCATGCCACTAGATAACAAAGAACATGTGTATGCAAGGAAGAATGACTATATAAATGCATTATGTGTACATTACACATTAAAAAAATCTTGATGTATGTATTTAATGTAAAAAATATATTTTTTTAATCCATATTTTTATTACTGATTGTACTGTTAAGAGTTCCTCATTTATTTTATAATTACATTTTTTGTATGTGCTCTGATGTGACCTTTTAGTAAATAGACACTGTCTATTATACTGCAGTCTGTTCTGTGTGTCTACACCCAGATTCAAACGGAAAGGTATTTTGAGATAAGCTTGGATTTAAATAAAGTTGAAACTACACAAGTTCTGTGCTCCTTTATAAAACGCAAGTAGGTCCACATCACAGCAATGTCCCTCCATCACTGATACATAACGCATATGAGTGGATTCTCTCTGGGATCTTGGATACATAGCTATCTCATATGGGTGAATAGCCCCATTCATTTTAAAAAGTTTAAGGCTGTAAAATAAAAGGAATAAATACATTCTGAAATGGTGTTAACAGAACAAGTCTGGTGGCAATACAAGTCCCACTGCCATACTTGAATATTAGGCTCCATCATGCAAAGTCATGGGGGAAGCCTTTACTCACAAATGCTGGCAAATCTTACCCCCCTATGATGTATTTGACAAACCGAAAGTAATGTGTTTGCCGGTGAAAACATACGTCATCATTATCAATCAGGCCTTTTGCCCTTTGATAAATAAAGCCATTGTTTTAAACATGACAAACCTATTTTGAAAATGACAAATTAACTCTGCAAATAATAGATTTAGTTTTAATGATGTCCAAATCCTGGAGAGATGATGGGTTATATAATATATATTATATATGTATAAAAGCATATTCCCTTCTTTAAAATTATAGAAAAGTGCTGATTGCTGCAGGATATAGGATATATAGGGTATAGGAATATAGGAATCATTAAATGATCCAGGGAAGTCAGCCACAATGTTGAGTTTTCTACTGTTTGTCATCACACACATTCTACACACCCATGGAGTAGACATTTCTGCAATTAAGAAAAGATCCTTTCATTCCGCGCAGTGGTGTGAGTGTCACATGAGTGCAATCGGTAACACCAGGGACGTTTGGTATTCCACTAGTAAGGCCTATTTCAGCTGCCGACACTCAATCTAGATCAGCGGTAATAATTATATTAATAGATATGGTTTTTGTAGTGCTCTCAGGATCTGGAACAGACACCACGAAAAAAGTTGGCAATCGAAAACCAGCCACAGCTGTTGTCGGCGGCTCAAGTACCTCATGCAAGAAAGTGTAACAGACCTGACGCCTTTAAGACAAAATCCATTATGCGTTGAGTAAGACGGTTATACTAAACTCCAAAATATTGTAATCTTCTGAAGTTTGTTGTGTTTAGGGCAAAGGTCTGTAGTTATCAAAGGGTGAAAATCTCTATTTGTGCTTCATGTACACATCATAGGGGTTACCGCTGGTGATCGCATTGGTGATGGTAAGTTTACCCATCAATGGCTTTCTTCACCCCCTTGCGTGGGGGAGCTTGGTTATTAAGTATGTAGGTGGTACTTGTACTATCGCAATACTTGTTCTATGAAAAATTACTGTAATAAATGAGTTTTTTAAGCCTGAAACTTTTTAAAATGAATGGGGACTATTGCCAGCCCCCAGACGTTTGCTTTAATTATTATTATTATATGTGCCATATATTTTATTTATATATCGATGTCTTCAGTTCCACGCATGCTCTTTAGAGATGAACGAGGGCCTCCAGAGAGATATATCACTGTTTTTCACCACATCGTCTGAATATCGTTCAGCTGCCATGGTGATAAAATAATGGTAAATTGTGGAGATAAATATTTTTTTTTTATAAAATTACACTTCTCTCAGAGATAACCATTATGATGATATATAGAGCCCAAAATAGTGAAAGGACATATCACTGAAACAAACAATAGTTATTTCTCTTATTAATTATTATTAAACATATTAAAATATAAAATAAATTGTAGCCGGTGCATTTCATAGGCTCTGCATAAGCTCTGTGGTGTTCGTCATTAAAGTTGGTGATGTGTTGGGTTGTTTATCACCAGTACGTGTACGATAACGAGAGTTAGCGTCACAGATTTTAGCCACTGAAATGGACTATTCGCATCCACCTATTTTTTGTATAAGAAGAAACTTTGGTTGCAAGTATAACAATTTTGGTGTAAATGAATGGAAAAAATATGTGAATGGAATGACCTGACCTGGGCAGCACGGTGGCTTAGTGGTTAGCACTTCTGCCTTACAGCACTGGGGTCATGCGTTCAATTCCCGACCATGGACTCATCTGTGAGGAGTTTGTATGTTCTCCCCGTGTTTGCGTGGGTTTCCTCCGGGTGCTCCGGTTTCCTCCCACACTCCAAAAACATACTGGTAGGATAATTGGCTGCTAACAAATTGACCCTAGTGTGTGTGTGTGTGTGTGTATGTTAGGGAATTTAGACTGTAAGCCCCAATGGAGCAGGGACTGATGTGAGTGAGTTCTCTGTACAGCGCTGCATAATTAGTGGCGCTATATAAATAAGTTGTGATGATGGTGATAACGAGTGTTAGCGTTTTCATTGATGAATCAGTCCAACCCGCAATAACGGGTAATTGAATTGAGACAGATCTTCTTCACCTCACTCGCTAGTGGTTGTGTTCATAAGCCAATCACTCTGCTGCCCCTAAGCACACTACTCCTCTGACCACATTCCCGCTCAGCTGCTTACAGTACAGTGCACCATTACCTCAGTGAGTGACAGGAGAGGGAAAGGGAGAGAGACACTACAATCACGCTTTTACCAACAAATCTTAATTACAAAGACATTGTGATTTACACATCTCATCATTGGTAGCCTGTTGTTGCAATTTTGTTACGTTTCTTTTATTTCACATCATTATCTTAATTGTTTTCTATATTTGTTAATGTGAAACAAGCTACAACTCCTCAAACCTTATATTGTAGCAAACAGCTCTTGGGCTTTTGTTATATTTGTAAATGAGGATTTTAGCATAACGTTGCATCTGCCTTAAATCACACCTTAATAAAAATTGACAGTCGTGTGTCTTTTGTGTTCTTTATATTAGTTGAAACATTCCATAGTTTCCTGATTCCCAAACAGCATGCACAGTACAATTGGCCAAAGAAGCAAATTAGCAGTAATGCTATGAGGTTCCTTATGCTTCCTTATCCTATTACTATTCCAGTTAATTGTTTTTCCAAAATGCTGGTAAAATCTGTTTAAATATATTGGCTGGTGTATGAGCTCTTTGCTAAATGTTAAACCCTTGTTTTTGTGAGTTATTTTGTGTACTGCTACTTTACCTCTCCTGCGTGACTCTTATTGTGTTCCTGACTCGGAAGGGGGGAGTCTTGGTATCAAGTAATGGAATGTTAAGTAACTGTGACCCAGCGATAACCTCGTGCCCCTAAAAAAAATCAAAATGCTAAGCTGCTTTATTCTTCTTGCATACAAATGACGTTGTATTCAGTAGGTAGATGAGACGCTCGTGGTGCACTGGTTTCAAACGCACAGATGGTTCTTTCTGAATGGTTCTTCTTAATGAGATCACCAGGATGTCACTTGTGTTGCTTGCAAAAGAGGGAGACAATTTTCTGTAATAAGAGCAGAAAATGTGTGCAGGAAACAAAAAATTAAAACACTTTATTTTACTTAATAAAGTACATTTAATTATTTTGTTGTATGATTTTTGTTATGTTTCTTGACTTTAATAAACTTCTTATTTCACATTTTGTTTTAGACTGTCATGTTTTGGGGCTACTATTAGTAAAAGGAACAACTGAGGTTGTGAACACCTTTCTGAACTGCATTAATGAATAGCAGAAATTATTTTCATATTTGCCCTAGATCAGGGTCCTTCAGTCTTCTTCTTTGCAAATACCCCTAATGTCTCTAATGGTTATCAAGTACCAAAATGTATGTAAATGTAACACATGGGCAAGCGGTTATAATGCACTGATTTTCATGCCTTGTACTTCTTAAGTTACTGTAAAATTGTTTTCAGTATTATATTTTATTAATGCGCCAGCAAAAGATCACACATTGATGCATGCGTATGTACGGGTCACATGGTGATGCAGGTGTCGCATGTGTGTACGGGTCACATGGTGATGCAGGTGTCGCATGTGTGTACAGGTCACATGGTGATGCAGGTGTCGCATGTGTGTGTACGGGTCACATGGTGATGCAGGTTTCGCATGTGTATCTACGGGTCACATGGTGATGCAGGTGTTGCATGTTTATGTACGAGTCACATGGTGATACAGGTGTCACATGTTTATGTACAGGCCACATGGTGATGCATGTGTCGCATGTTTATGTACAGGTCACATGGTGATACAGGTGTCGCATGTTTATGTACAGGTCACATGGTGATACAGGTGTCGCATGTTTATGTACAGGTCACATGGTGATGCATTTATGTACGGGTCACATGGTGATGCAGGTGTCGCATGTTTATGTACGGGTCACATGGTGATGCAGGTGTTGCATGTTTATGTACGAGTCACATGGTGATGCATGTGTTGCATGTTTATGTACAGGTCACATGGTGATACAGGTGCCGCATGTTTATGTACGGGTCACATGGTGATGCATTTATGTATGGGTAACATGGTGATGCAGGTGTCGCATGTTTATGTACAGGTCACATGGTGATACAGGTGCCGCATGTTTATGTACGGGTCACATGGTGATGCATTTATGTATGGGTAACATGGTGATGCAGGTGTCGCATGTTTATGTACGAGTCACATGGTGATACAGGTGTCGCATGTTTATGTGCGGGTCACATGGTGATGCATTTATGTACGGGTCACATGGTGATGCAGGTGTTGCATGTTTATGTACGAGTCACATGGTGATGCATGTGTCGCATGTTTATGTAAGGCCACATGGTGATGCATGTGTCGCATGTTTATGTACAGGTCACATGGTGATACAGGTGTCGCATGTTTATGTACGGGTCACATGGTGATGCATTTATGTACGGGTCACATGGTGATGCAGGTGTCGCATGTTTATGTACGAGTCACACGGTGATGCATGTGTCGCATGTTTATGTAAGGGTCACATTGTGATGCTTTTATGTACGGGTCACATGGTGATGCAGGTGTTGCATGTTTATGTACGAGTCACATGGTGATGCATGTGTAGCATGTTTATGTAAGGGTCACATGGTGATGCATATGTCTAGTGTTTATGTACGGGTCACATGGGGATGCATGTGTCTAGTGTTTATATACGGGTCACATGGCCATGCATTGAAACACTATAAACTTGGAAAGAGCTCACAAGCTGCACATTAAAAATGCATTTAAAAGGCATTGTCCTGTATCTTTGTAAGAGCCGTTTGGTTTATGAATGTTTTTAGTTTTCTTACCTTTGATTCCTCAGCACATGTTTGGAGAATTGTCTTTAAGGAATATAACAACTGTTATTTTTACGTTTTAGGGCGATAAAGAAATATTTGAAAACTACTACAGGAAACAGAGAAGAAAACAAGCTCGATTAGTCCTCCAGCCCCAGTCAAACATGGTAACCGTACTTATTTCATGATTGCTGCAAGGAACATTGTGTGAGTCTTCTGGTGACCATATTGAATTCTGTAATGTTTTTTTCTCTTACTTCCATTAAAGCATGAGACGGTGGAAGGATATAGGAAATACTTCAGCCAGATTGTGGGGTAAGTGCTCATCATTTGGGGTAAAAATAAGATTATATTATTATAATTGCCCAGAATGGTAGAGAAAATTGCAATATTCTCATTATCATGCATTATTCACCTTAGGATTTTGGTCTGCTACATCATATAGCAATTAGGCGTTGGTTGTGCTAACTATGGAGAACAGTTTGATCTGATTTGACATAACTATACTTCATTACTCATTAATATATATCTTGCTCAGTGTTGTAGAACCTTAAAAGATTTAAGCATGCTATTTGGGTTTGTTTTTATCTGTCTTGCTTTTGTTAGTTTACTGCATTTTGTATCTCTCCTGGTCTTTCCAGCATTCATGCAGGGAATCTACAGATCAAAATACTTATTTTTATTTAGCTCTTTGTGTTTGTATTTGTGCATAACAAATTTATATCAAAAAGGCTTATTTCCTTCCATAGTGAATAGCACAAGTGGAATGTAAACCATTGCTACCGTTTATGTGTTTTTGATTATCTACCTTAGCACCGATAAAAGGTAATATCTGATTGTTTGCTATGGGGTAAAATACATTTGTGCTATTAAATTATCCTGTCCATTCCCTAATTAACATTTTTGAAGGCATCAACACCAGAAACACCATATGGCTTTTTTGTGGCACGAAAAGAAAAGTCATAATTTGTCCAAAAAATGGCACCATGTCAATAATTAATCCCATATATGAAGCATAGATAAGGATTTGGTGAGGTGAGGTTCTATCTTTCCTCCTGATTGTGTAATGGTTTGGTATTCATCTTGCTTTAGGTTTTTTGTAGTAGAAGATCACATATTGCACGTAACTCAAGGTCTGGTAACGGGGAGCTACACCACAGAGCTCTGGACCATGGCACAGTCAAAGATCATCGCAGCCCTGCGAACACACTCGGTAAGTGGGATGAATCTCTGCTTTCTATGCTCTTAGTAAAGAAAAGGCTGCTGAAAAGCAGGACGATGTCAAAGTGAAAAATGACTCTTCCATCATTGTGCTTTTTTTGTAATTAGATGTTGTTCAGACTTAGATGGAGACCTGCCAGGCTTTTGTTTTTCCCTGTAAGACTCAGGCTGTGAGCCACAGCCATGGGCTATTTGCATAATCCTTCTCTGATTTACAACTGACTGGGCCCTCAAAACGCACTCTTAGTCCTGCACTTTAGAATATGCAGAGTTAATCTGCTGTTATTATTGCAATCTGTCCTCATTAGTCTCAACTGACCTCTTCATTAGATCAGACTGAATAGTTCAGTACTGAGAGCACCACCAGGAAATAGTTCCTAATTATCATGGCAAATACCCGGGCTGCAAAATGATCTGGGCCAGGCAACCCTTATAGCTGGCCTTACCTGTCCATGTTAGAGCTACCTACAGATCATACTTGGATGCTACAGTTCTTGGCTTGAATATTAACCGTATTTCAAGAATAGCACTAATTTGCTGTGGCCCATATCAACCAATGAGATTTTAGCTTTCAGCTGTCTAGTGTGCAAGTCTGATCTGAATGCTGATTGGTTGTTGCTGTGAGTTGCAGTACTTATTACTAAGCCTTTATGTTCCAGCTTAGCTGCATAAAGTACAAGTAGTGGTGGTGTATATTTTAATATTATGTTTCAAGTAAAATAAGTGTAACTTGTAAAAAATAAATATATCAGACATGTAATAGTCCCAAACTTAAATGGCATCACTAAGCATTTTTACATAGATGTTTGATTTTATGATCTTTTTATGTGATGAGGGGCGACCTAGTAAGACTTTCTTCAGTGGACTTAACTGAGGCCTCTGTATTCGCAGTATGGCGGTTCCTACTGATGCATATATACATAAATATAAATGCAAAGCACGTATCCCTAAAGTCGTCAAAGGGAAACTAACTTGTAAAGGTGATTTATTGTAAACTTAGCATTCTATAAAGTGAAAGCAACAACAGTGAGCAGCGGCAGCATCATGCAGTTCGGCTTTAATTCCCGGCGAAGTACAATCTTTATTCCTTTTACAGTTTATCTTGGCAGAGTTGTGTGTAATTACAAGTAGCGTTGACAGCATTATTGCATACTGTACATCTGTTTCACAGGAAGATTTGAATACTCAGGACACTTTGTAGAAGTCGGTAGCCTGCATTGTTCAGCATTAACCTCATGCCAGTTGCTTTTGCCTGTGCAATCTTACACCTCTTTGAAGAAGATGGAATTGAGCCAAGCAATAAATTGTCTGAAATAGTAGAGATAAACTCCTGCTGTCTAATGCGTGCTATGAAATCCATCTTCCTTGTTCTTAGTTTTTTTCGTCCCCAAACACTTAAAATATACCCGTGGTCTACAAATGGTGAAGGCAGACATTTTTAAAAGAACTTGTTGATTTCTTTCTATTGGCTGCGTAAAGTGTAATGTCAACACAGACACTAGTTGACTGACTGGTTGGCTACACATAGAGAATGCCGATTGCCTACCTAGAGTAGGGGCAAATGTTTTTTTCTGGCTGAACCAATATTTCATATTTTATGTCACTAGTTCAAAATAAATATCTAAATATTGGTTCAGCCCAGAAAGTTTGCTCCTACTGTTGCAAAGTTTGCTGCTTCAGTGTTTTTAGACCTTTTTGTCAGATGTTGCTATGGTATACTGAAATAAAATTACAAGCATTTCATAAGTGTCAAAGACTTTTATTGACAATTATATTAAGTTTATGCAAAGAGTCTATATTGGCAATGATGACCCTTCTTTTTGAAGACCTGCAATTCGCCCTGGCTTGCTGTCAATCAACTTCTGGACCAGATACTGATTGATGGCCGCCCATTCTTGCCTAATCAATGCTTGGAGTTTGTCAGAATTTGTGGGGGTTTTTTTGTCCACCAGCCTCTTGAGGATTGACCACAAGTTCTCAATGGGATTAAGTTCTGCGGAGTTTCCTGGCCATGGACCCAAAAATTTGTTTTGATTCCCAAGCCACTTAGTTATCACTTTTGTCTTATGACAAGGTGCTCCATCATGCTGCAAAAAGGCATTTTTCACCACCAAACTGTTCTTGGATGGTTGGGAGAAGTTGCTTTTGGAGGATGTTTTGGTACCATCCTTTATTCATGGCTGTGTGCTTAGGCAAAATTGTGAGTGAAGTCACTCCCTTGCCTGAGAAGCAGCCCCACACATGAATGGTCTCAGGATGCTTTACTGTTGGCATGACACAGGACTGATGGTAGGGCTCACCTTTCCTTCTCCGGACAAGCATTTTTCCAGATGCCCCAAACAATCTGTAAGGGGATTTATCAGAGAGAACTTTACCCCAGTCATCAACAGTCAAATCCCTGTACCTTTTGCAGAATATCTGTCTGTCCCTGCTGTTTTTCCTGGAGAGAAGTGGCTTCTTTGCTGGCCTTCTTGACACCAGACCATCCTCCAAAAGTCTTCACCTCACTGTGCGTGCAGATGCACTAACACCTGCCTGCCTGCTGCCATTCCTGAGCAAGCTCTGCACCGGTGGTGCCGCGATCCCGCATCTGAATCAAATTTAGGAGCCCGTCCTGGCTCTTGCTGGACGTTCTTGGGCATCATGAAGCCTTCTTCACAACTATTGAACCTCTCTCCTTGAAGTTCTTGATGATCCGATAAATGGTTGATTTAGGTGCAATCTTACTAGCAGCAATATCATTGCCTGTGAAGTCCTTTTTGTGAAAAGCAATGATGACTGCACATGTTTCCTTGCAGGTAACCATGGTTAGCAGAGGGTTCATTGTCACGGCAAAGAAGGACTTTGAAATTAATTGCAATTCATCTGATCACTCTTCATGACATTCTGGAGTATATGCAAATTGCCGTCATGAAAACTGAAGCAGCAGACTTTGTGAAAAATAATATTTCTCAAACCTTTTGTCCATGACTGTACACTGATTATTAAAATTCAAATACGATATGATGGCTAGCCGTGGATGACAGTGCATAAGATTGTTTTCTTATGAAGAAAAGGGGAGAGAAAGTATTTCTTGTCCCTATAATCCTTAAATAAATGTGGTAACTGAAGTCTGACGTCTTGTCCTGTTGATGTTCAGATCTCTGTTTTCTCCTCCAGGATCGTGTGTGTAAGTGTGAAAGTACAAGATGTAACACTGGGGTTAATAAAATAAAAAATAACACTTTATTAATCTAATAAATCACATTACAGCTTTCCTGGTATTAAATCATACTGGTCAGTCTATAGTGTGCTCAAAAGTCCTCCCAATCTCAAGTCAAGTACTTGACTTTCTATGTCCGTATCTAGACCCTACGCGTTTTGTCACATGGGCATTTGACTTCTTCAGGTGAGTTTGGTGTGTTCGGTCAATCCTGCTGTGGGTTTTAAATAGCCAGAACGGGTGGGTACTTGGTATTCCTTTTTGTAATTATGGTTATTACTCTTTAGATGATAGTGATCTCAATAGTGTTTATCATAAACCTGTTCCTCTACTTTCTATCATCATAATACTCAATATCAATCATAATTTATGTATGAAATAATACTGCAAGGTTGTTATTTCAATATAATAACACAGTGTTTGTATACAGTTCATATGTGTATAAGTAATTAAATAGAATCCTACACTTACAAATTGTGCATAAGAGAGAGTAGATGGTTGACATGATTTGCTACTGATACCTATGGATAATTAGATGAAGAAAGAATGGATACATGGTGGTAAACATAATCTGTATCTTACATTTATCAAGTATTCTAAAACTAGATCTCCAGATATCCTCAACCTGTTATATTAGTTGACCGTTTATGTATGTGCAGTGCAAGTAGCACGATATCTAAGCTTAGTTGGTGGTTTTTGGGTAATAATAGCTTGGAGATTGGTGGTGGTGCATACTTGAGCTAGTGTTGAGGATATTGATACAGTTCAAGGTTCATCTCAGTTGGAAGTAAAACATTAACCAGATGCACAACCCAGTAATAGCTCACTCAGACTCCATGATTCTGCCTACTACTCCAGATATTCCCAGGTTTTCCCAAAACCAAGTATTTGCCTGGTCCAACTATTTATCGCTTCTAAGACCATCAGTTCTATTGCATCAAAGGCCATCAGTTCTGTGTATATAATGTGATAGGTAGTTTCTGGTTGATGTTGTATTCATATGTCAAGTTCAATATTTAGACCCATTGGAGCTAGGGTTTTTAGCTCATAAATCATCTACCTTTTTTTAGCTTATAAATTCATCTACCTTACTAACACTGTAGGACAACCCACCTACTAACACTGTAGGACAACCCGCCTACTAACACTTTAGGACAACCCGCCTACTAACACTTTAGGACAACTCGCCTGCTAACACTTTAGGACAACCCGCCTACTAACACTGTAGGACAACCCGCCTACTAACACTGTAGGACAACCCGCCTACTAACACTTTAGGACAACCCGCCTACTAACACTTTAGGACAACCCGCCTACTAACACTGTAGGACAACCCGCCTACTAACACTGTAGGACAACCCGCCTACTAACACTTTAGGACAACCCGCCTACTAACACTGTAGGACAACTCGCCTGCTAACACTTTAGGACAACTCGCCTACTAACACTGTAGGACAACTGACCTAGTAACACTGTAGGACAACTCGCCTACTAACACTGTAGGACAACCCGCCTACTAACACTTTAGGACAACCCGCCTACTACCACTTTAGGACAACTCGCCTACTAACACTGTTGGACAACTCACCTACTAACACTGTAGGACAACTCTTCTACTAACACTGTTGGACAACCTGCCTACTAACAGTGTAGTACAACTCGCCAACTAACACTTTAGGACAACTCACCAACTAACACTGTAGGACAACTCTCCAACTAACACTGTCTTGCTCGCACTCAGGAAGGAACACCCCAGCTTCTCCCCCTATAAGATGCTGAAATATCCACCCTCGCTGACATTGCCATTGTGCAATGCAAATCTATGATCTTCTCAGTAAAAGAGGGGTGTATTTGTGCTCATGTAGGTGCATGACTTCACTAGGTAGCATTTGTACTGATCATTTGTGCTTTCCTAAGTAACCTTTGCTGTAGGGGACATTTATGGAAACTGTTCTACAAGTCGGTGTAGCCCATATTACCATTCTGATATTTTCTCTCATTTTCTATGCTGTACTCAAATAAAAGAATCTGTTTGGTTGCTATAGGTTACACATCATTTCCTACACAACTACTTGTGGAACAGTTTTTCTGCATATCCTGGAATTATAGTGAAATTGTGCAGAATTCTCATCTGTGACAATTCAGTGGAGAACGTGTTATTTAAAACATAATCAGTACTCCCGCAGCAATAGAAGGGTTAAGCAAGAAACATGAATTTCGGTGCTTTAATAGTTTTACTTGCCATGTCATGTCTTTAACAAATTAAATTTATTTTCAGTCCTACTGCAATGACCCCGATCTGGTTTTGGAGCTGAAGAATCTAATTGTGGTGTTCGCTGATACTCTGCAGGTCTGTATAATCTTCCTTCCCTCACTCGCAGTTCTAGTTACTTTTGTGGTGTGAAGACAGATTTAGGCACTGATGGAAGAAACATTTCAGTGGGTTCAGTTATTCCAGGGGTAAGATTACTATACTGTAAGACTTTCCTTATGTATGTTCATTTCCAAGCTTTCATTTTATATATTTTTATTTGTTTTTGTATTATTTTTTTTGTGTAATTTGTTTTTATTGGTAGAATAAAGAAGTGAGTGAGCAATGATTCAGTTATTTGCCATCCCATGTATAATAGTATTCAGCCTACAGCTACATGCTTGTATACAGTCACAGAACTCCTTAGTGATCTCTATTATCCATGGAATTACCAGTAGGGTGCGCATTGTCTCATATTTTATTTGCTGGGTTTCAAATTGTAGCCCTGGGTCCTTCAACAGCAGGATAGCTGACTGCATCTCCTGTCCAGTCTCCTGGGAAGATGCCTTAAATGTCACCAGTAAGTAGCGGCTGTTAACCACTACTTTACTTTACCTGATATCACTGTGCCGCTGTAGTGCTTCTATGTGTAGGGTTAGGGCATGCTGGGACTTGTAGGACAACAGCATATGGGGACTAGGATGTCCACCTTTGCTCTTTTAAATATGTGGAACAAGTGGGAATAAATAAATTGGAACAGATCAGAACACTTTCCTTAAATCCATGTTGAATGGCCCTTAATAAAAGTATTTCCCATCGACTAATACTCTATACACCAGTATGTAAGTGATAAAAATATAAGTTATTTATATATATATATATATATATATGTATATATATATATATATATATATATATGAGATACATAGATATTGAGATATATATATGAGATACATATATATTGAGATATATATATATAGTGGCCTAGTGGTTAGCACTCCTGCCTCGCACTTCTGCCTCGCAGCACTGGGGTAGATTCCCGACCATGGCCTTATCTGTGTGGAGTTTGTATGTTCTCCCTGTGTTTGCGTGGGTTTCCTCCAGATGCTCCGGTTTATTCCCACACTCCAAAAATATACTGGTAAGTTAATTGGCTGCTATCAAAATTTACCCTAGTCTGTCTGTGTGTCTGTCTGTCTGTCTGTCTGTGTGTTAGGGAATTTAGACTGTAAGCTCCAATGGGGCAGTGAGTGATGTGAATGAGTTCTCTGTACAGCGCTGCGGAATTAGTGGCGCTATATAAATAACTGATGATGATGATGAGATATATATATATATATATATATATATATATATATATATATATAAATATATATATATATATATATATATATATATATATATATATATATATAAAAAAACAGGGATACTCTGCACTCTCCAAACACATAATTAATGCTGTACTAAATACTGTTCTATAATAAAAACAGGGAATGTTAGTTCCACATATTGCAATATATGTTAAGCTGACCAGTTCACGCCAAAGTCTTCCCAATCTGGTCAGTCCTAACATGATCAAATGCTATGCTATTTTATCTGGGGCTATTTTATCTTAAGGCTTACCTGCACACAGCTTTTAATATATATATAGTTATTTGTAATATGGAGCAGGGAGACATCCAGAACACCACCGTACCGAATAGATCCACAACATACAGAAGTCCAGCTTAACATCGGCCGCAGGGTGTAGTAGAATTTCCAGACTCACATTATGGAGGGAGACGCATGAAAACCGACTCCTATAGATCAAGTGCTTGTAGGGTTATTGTGCACAAGTAGAAATAAAACACATCATCTGGCCTTAGAGCATGTATGGGGGATACACCAGGCAGTGGTCTCAGTTGATCGGGTATTAATGTCTACAACTATGCAGTTTGAGAATCAGATCTCCCCTGCTGGCTGTAAGGGGACATATATAAGGTGTGGCGGAGAGGCCAATAAATAGTGGATACATGATCACATGACATAACAGGTAAGTACAAAAATAAATGCCCAGAATAAAAACCAATTAAATTCAAAAATAGGAAAGAAAATATCATTTAAATACGGTGTATGAAAATAGAGGGACCTAAAATATATGAAATATACACATAATAATTTAATAAAAATAAACCTCATTCAAGGAAGACATTAAGGTGAAAACCATAATTGAATGATTGTTTGATATTCCCCAGTCAATTTATATTTGGCTTTTGCAGCAGACATCATTCTATGACCGTTGGTATTAATATAGGGGAACATCCATTCAGCACAGTCATCCTCAGTTCCACGACTCAAACTGACTTCTACTCTTGTAGAACTCTTGTATTGTTGGTTGCTCTGGTCCGCTGACCCAATGATGTCACAGTGCTATAGAACACCTATGATGTCACAGTGCTATAGAACACATATGAGGTCACAATGCTGCAAACTATATTAGGAAAAGGTGTTAAAATGATGTGTAAGCTACGGTCCATGTATAGGATATTCCAGTGTTTGAAAATAATGTCTTCCATTTTTTTCTGTGCACGGTATTGCACTGCGATGATAAACTCAGTTTGAAGTCTTCTTGTTAAATATTTTTTTTTAATAAACTAGTTTGATTTACACCATCAATTTGTTTCCTTATGGTATTTATGTCTTTAATGGCGTATCCTTTGTCAAAACTGTTTAGCTCTTTATATTGGCTATCAATAGAGCAGTTTCTTTCCAATAGAATAAATTGGCTTTTGGTTTATTAAGAGCAGGATCCACTGTAATGTTCTGTAAATCTACAGAAGAAATAGATCACGTACTAACTGTATGAGAAAATATGAAGTATAATTGTTATTATTCTTATGATATAAAACATTTTAGATGATCTCATGTGTCATTCGAAAAACATGATATCAGTTAATCTTTTCCATATATAGAGCTGGAGAAGGGATTATTGTGCTAGGTATTGTCAAGGAGTCCTAGGAATAAACTGGCTAGACTGGGAACCGCATTAGTTCCCATAGCGTCTCCCTCTGTCTGACGGTAAAAATGTATTATTTTATTTAAAATAATTATGAGATAAAATGAATTGAGTGCCATTTTATATAAATAACCCCTGTTGCAAGGACATATCATATAACTAGCCTGTGGTCAAATAGGAATTTGTTATTAGTAATATTACATTGTCCTGCCTAATGATACCAGATCTATGGTCTGTGGGTGTATAACATATTAAGTCAATCAACGTAAGCAAACTCATACAGCAAATTAACTACAAACCATTTACTTGCACGCTAGCTTTTTTAAACCTTTTTCTTTGTGGAATGACATGGGGAACATTCTTAACAGAATAACTGGGGTAGATCCATTACACATTGTTTCATTTTATTAGATGATACAAGCAAATAAGAATCATCATCATCACCATTTATTTATATAGCGCCACTGATTCCGCAGCGCTGTACAGTGAACTCATTCACATCAGTCCCTGCCCCATTGGGGCTTACAGTCTAAATTCCCTAACATACACACAGACAGACAGAGAGAGAGACTAGGGTTAATTTTGATAGCAGCCAATTAACCTACTAGTAAGTTTTTGGAGTGTGGGAGGAAACCGCAGCACCCGGAGGAAACCCACGCAAACACAGGCAGAACATATAAACTCCATACAGATAAGGCCATGGTTGGGAATTTAACTCATGACCCAGAATAGTCATATGCACTATTGTACCTAGACTTAAATCCCACATATTGCCAAATAATAATCTCTGTAAAGGTCATTAATGAAAGTGTACAAACAGACAGGCAAATATGACTATTGACATTCCGCCTTTCCAGAAAACTAATGTCGCCTCCTTTTTTGCGGGATTGAGAATGTCCAATTCATTTCCCGCCTGCTAACACTTTATCGCTGCACTGGAAGTTCCTGCAGTGTCTCATATAACCAGGCAGAATAGACATAGGAAGTCACATAATTACCTTTTCGTTTAAGTTATACAGTTACCTGAACTGTGAGAAGCGATGGAGAACCTCATGATCCGCCCAGTTCCTCCCAGCACAACATCATAAAATTTTGCAGCCCACAGAAAATCGTGGCGCATTGCCTAAGATTGGACTCATCTGCATGAAAACTGGTGCCCATGGCATTTGGGTAGGATCATTTGTAGGTTGCGTGCAGAGTATTAGCGCTTGTGTGTCATGAACTCTGCTGTTACTTTGGTTTCTGTCCACCTTAGGATATAAAACGAGAAGTAATGTCCAGAAAATGTTTATTTGGTTTTATAGACACTGGCAGACCCCACTCTGCCACTCTGACCCCATTGCTGCTTGTGGATCAATCAGTAAATGAGTCATTCTGACGGGTCAAACTCTGCTAAGGTTGAACTCATTTTATGGAGAATCTGGGACATGGACAGTCGTGTGTTCACTGGACATACTTAGTAAACAGATGTATTTAATGACATTTTAGGATACATGTCAGCGTTTATCTGAGAGATGTGTGTCTGGAGGTTTTATGGAGTGGACTAAAGCTGGGTACACACTACAGAATTTTCCACCAACTTTTTATGCCGATCGATTTTACATGTGATCGATGGTCCGATCGCTCGGTCCATGGACTGCATACACACTAGCCTTTGTTAGGACGATAAAGGGAAGAGCGGACGTCCCTTTAGCGACTTTTTACAGCCATGTTGTCGTGAGCAATGATTGTAATTTCGTACTCACTGTTGTGGATTGGTCGGAAACTTATACACACTACACAGTGGAAACGAGATTGGAACGAAAATATTTAACGGTGCGACCAACCAAATGAGGCGACAATCGTCCACTTGGGCAGACTTTCAACCATCGTGTCACAACACACACTTACCCGACTTTTGAAACGAGCGGTCGTATGTCGGCTGATTGAGCAGATTATTGGACGAAAACCGTGTAGTGTGTACCTAGCTTAAGAAGTCCAATCAAGGTCTGCCTAGGACATTCATAAAGTTAATTATATAACGTTTTGCCTGCAGAGATTCAGTTATACATTCCATTATAAAATACAAACTGAATAATGTTAGGTAATAGAATATGGAGTACGATAAGCCCATTATATATATCTTACCTTTAATAACTACACACAAGTGGGTTTCTGCCTTCCTTCAGTCTTTTCCCACAGTCCAAAGGCAAACTGGCAGGATACTTGGCAACCTGTGTGGTAGGGATTCAGATTGTAATCTCCCCTGGGACAGGGACTGAGGTCCTCTAATAATACAACAATACGGAATATGGTGGTACTGTATAGATTAAAGATCATATCAATAAATTATCATTAATAACTTTGTTTTCTATTCACACATATATAGTGCATTGGTAAATAATTGATCATAATAAATACAATGTAATGAACCCATCTGCAAATAAATAAACTAAATAAAAGTATTTTATGAACTATAGTCATATTGTAATTAAACAGAAACAGGTTAGTCAATGGTCCGTGTAATTACAAACAGTGACATTACAAAACTAGAACTTTTGTTGTTGTAGTTCATATATACAATATCGCTTACTAAGCCACATACATAGTGATTATTTATGTGGATTTATATATATCACAAAGTTTAGATGGCATAGATGAATAGAAAGTAATGTTGACTTTGGTTAGAACATTATATAAGAAGCCCCAGCATGACCTTGCAGCCAGGAGCAGATAACACAGCTTGTATAGTAAATGTCCGCACCAGCAAGGTGGCGCTCTATGCCTTCTTTTATCCTGCTAAGGAACAGTCTCAAGTGTAGATACTTACTATTTTATATATCATCCCCATTTGAATTATTTCTAGTGGTTTATAAATAAAAACAGAAGATGTGGTTATATGATCAAAAAAAAAATATTTTTTTTTTTTACTTTATTTATTCTTATTTAACCATTAACTTCACAGGCATTTCAGACTTTACTTTGTGATAATTATTTTAATTCAAACTAGAACCAATGCAGGATTGTATTGTAGAACTGTGTATTCGCCTGCTTGTTTTACATACTACAGTCTGACACAGAACAATGTTTTGTGTGAAGAAATGTGATTACTGAATCAAGCTGTGTTTATGTTCGGCTGGGTGCACACTATAGGGTTTTCAGCTGATTATCAGGCCAATCACACACTAAACGACAGTTCGGCCCGATATTGCATTAGTGTGTACGCTCCATCGATGAATGATTATCGTTCCAAAGTACATCGTATCGTCTGATTTTTAAATCAGACTAAAAATCTCGTTCATCGAGGAAACAATGTCACTCCAATCCTGCAGTGTGTGTACACTCAGGACCAGCAGTGTGTGTACACTCAGGACCAGCAGTGTCCATAGATCACTATGGAGTGTGCAGAGTCACAATATTTTCAGCGGATGGTTATGACAGATGAAGAGCACAGATCTGAAGGTAAATTGTGTAAAATATGTCTCGTGTGAACACATGAATTGGCAGGCTGGTCGGAACATTTTTTTTATTCATTCGTTGGTAAAATTGATAACTATATTGCATCGGGGGAAATGTTCTGTAGTGTCTACCCAGCCTTATTAAAGGTAAACTACACTGAACTTACATACCGTTTGCTTGACCCTCATTTATATAACATCAAGGGTAAATCAGACCTGGATCTGCATCAGAAATTAACATTTTGATATCGTATTTTCAGTCTTGAAGTGCGATAATAATGAGCATTCCGTTATAGAATGTGCATAGACTGTATACAATGGATTTAATTGAAATAAACAGCTGAGAACAGATCACTGCTTCCTCAAAGATGATATACAAATCTGTGTTTGGTCTGATTACCATCGCCTCCGTGTTGTCATACAAATCTGGCTGTTTTGATTGGCTTAAATTGCTCTGTGGACTCTCTGAATTAGGAATACCTTTGCATGTGTGCAGAGCCCACCCTGATATTTTGTATCACAAAATTACATCTCTTTTTTACATGTGTACTTTAACCAGGAACATTATTACATCTATTATATTTAGGAAACTTTTACACATTCCACAATGAATGCATAACCTTTGAAAAATAGGTGCACAGAATCATGAAACAAAGGATCGGGGAACATGTTCCTTCCATTGCATTTTTGTATCGTTATACTTATTGATTAAATCAAATAACTCCAATATTTAAGATAATTATTTGACCACTGGAGGCAGTGTTGCAGTGGAATCTAAAGAGGATATTTACATTTATGTCAGGCGAGCTTAGCAACATTGCAGTTCATGTTATTATGTAGAGTAATGTGACACTCTATATAGAAGTCAAAAGGAAAAATAAACCTGGTTCAGAAAATTGTTCCCGTTAATATAGCAAGTTACCCAAACTAGGTGCTCCTCCTGTGTGGATGTGTTTACTTCAGCTGACATTATCAGATTATAGAACCAGCAAAATGTGTTTGTGCAGCATTACCATCACTAGCCTACATGTAGACCATACCTCCCAACTGGCTGGATTTAGAATGGACAGTCCTACGGATCAGGACTCCAGGACATTGGGGGAGGTGTGCCCTGCTGATGGGCGCACCTTCAATGCGAACCTGGGGATGGCCCATCATTTTGGAAGCACTGGACATGCACCCTAACAAGATATGACCGCCCACTTCATGTGTGCACGGGGTATGCATAGACTGTAGGAACACATTGAGCTCACCCTGAGAAATCACCTTCTAATCAGGGACTAAACCTGCTACACAGGCTATGTGAATGCACTGAGCTTACACTCTGACATCGCAGTCACACACAGGTCATTCACAAAGCAGCAGCTCTGCAGCACAAATGCTTCAATTTGCATGCGCCTAGGTTTCTGCGCAGACGTTTGCGGAACAGCAGACGTTTGCGGAGCAGCAGACGTTTGCGGAGCAGCAGACGTTTGTGGAGCAGCAGACGTTTGCACAGGAAGAGGTGAGAAATTTGGCGAAATACAGGCATTCTATGCAAAATAGTGAATAGGAGCACCTTGTTTTGCAGAGCAGTGAAAAGCGATATTATTGTAAGGAGATAAAGGGGTGAAGAGGGTGCGTTTTCACTGGTGGTCCTTGTCATGCTACTCCCACAAAATATCTTGTCCTATACTTTTCATGAAACAAAACCGTTCCCATGCACAGTGCTCTGTTTAAAATAATTAATAAATAGGCAGATTTTGCTGGGGCATGGCAACGGTTTTGTCCACGATCATGGGTGCCCATGTCACAATGAAGACCAGCCTCAGACTTGTCAACTCAGGGCTGGTGCTTCTGTGGGGTGGGTGCACAAAAAACAGCACGGTTCCGCTTCCCGGTGCGAAGGGTGTGGGCTCTTCCCACCTACCCACCGTGGTTTAGGGGCCAAGTTAACTAACAAGATTGGGTCCTGTGGAATGTCAAATGTGCAATCCCATAGTGGTCCTAGTCTAATGGACAGAAGTCCCCCAAACCCCTGTCCATTACACAAAAAGTAAAAAAAAAAAAAATAAATACACACACAACTGAATAAAAGACTCCTCGTTTACCACTTTATGAAATAAAAATAAATATTTTTTTCTTCTATTTTGTTCTGTCATAGTCCAAATTAAACGTAAAATCTTCTTTTTGATCCGATGTTGTCCATATTGTAAAAGAATAACCCCCTCTGGGGGTTTTCCTGTCATCCGTGCCCTCCCTCTTGGGCTCCGCCGTATACGCGGGACCTTCCCCTCTCCCCTCCCCCGCCCTCTAGCTGTGCTTTGAGCTCACTGAGTTACTGTGTTTACTGTACAGTGCTGTCTCACCTCGTATTGTAATTTCGTTTGTCCCTGTACGGCGCTACGGACACCTAGTGGCGCCTTATAAATAAAAATTAATAATAATAATAATAATAACAACCGTCCCCTTGTTATTGGCTTGCTGGTGAATTGAATCATGGTTCCCTCTCTCATTACTCATTTTACTCAGTTGCTTGCTGTACTATGGGGATTTTTACTTGTTGTATTTATTTCAAATGGACTATGACGGATCAAGAAACAAGACAAAATACTTTTTACTTTAAGTGGTGAGCAAGGGTTTTGTTCAATTATATTGTATATAGCTGCAGACGGTGGGACCTATATAAACGTTAATGCTAATAATAAGTATGTTTTAAAATTGTGTGTGCGTCTTTTCCCCTTATTTCTGGTATAAAGTGCAGAGGTCCTTTTATACTACAATCACTGGGAGTAGCTAATAGGGCCAGTGAGGAGGGGGGCAGACTGTTTGCTCATTGTTTGTACCCCCAATAAGGGCAAAGGCCCTGTGCTGACATGTCTGGTTTTCACTATAGCAGGGGGACCCCACACTCGCAGTGTGAAGCAGCTTATCTAGTACGTGGGCTTGTTGAGTATTTTAAAAGGACTTTTTTTTTTATTATTCTATTTTATACAGTGCACTGTGCATGGGGACTAGTCTATTACAGGTGGTAACTTGGTATGGTTTATTACAGTCCTCTGAGTGCGCTTGCACATGCGCTTGTCCACAGAACGGGAGCAGGTCCCATAGGGCGAGACCTGATATCCGCCAGCCGTCAGGGGCTACGTGCATTTCTAGACCCACTCTGAGCAATGTAATAAAAAGATTCACATAGACAGAAGTGCCCCAATGTCCCCTCACTCTCATGATGTAGTAACACCATAAGTAAAGCACAGTATTTTAGGAGGAAAATATTTCACAGACTACCGCTCCGTACATTGAGGCTCTCCAGTAAGCGTGTACTGTCACGTGCGTTGGGATCACTAGGAAAAGGAGGAAATTGTCATTGTTAGGAGAGCCACATCATGGACACCACTGGTATACGTGTGTGTATATACAGTGTGTATGTATATATATATATATATATACAAGTTAACCCGCGCATGATACTCATGCATTCTAGTCAAATCAAGATACTTAAGGTCTTAAAAAGGTTCTTGTCATGCATTTGGGCCTAGCCCAGGCCTCCTCAGGGGAAGATCGTTACTTCCCGACGCAAGCGCCCTTTTTAATGTGTGTTCATGAGGTAAAATTACCTCACGAAAATGAGTTTGACCCCTCAACTCGTAAATTTAGCCTTTACTACCCCTCCCACGGGGGGAAGGGGGGATGATGGAAGTTAACTGACTTGACTATTCTAATTTTTTTGTCAAATAATTCGGTATACCAAATTTCAGGTCAATTGGATGAGCCCTTTCTGAGAAAATAGTTTTTTCCACACACACACACACTAACGCACGCCTCTACACATGTGTGTTCATGAGGTAAAATTACCTCACGAAAATGAGTTTGAGCCCTACCAAATTTCAGCCCTTTTTGAAAAATTTTTCCCACACACACTAAGAATTTAGTAGGTCAGTGTATAACTCTGCCCAGCAGGTGGCGCTGCAACTTGGTTTTTTTTTTTCCACACACACACAGACGCCACTAAGCATTTATATATTAGATACACACACAGTATATATGTGAGTATGTATGTGTGTGCATATATATAATGTATACTGTCCTTTTTTTTCTCTTTCAGGGATATGGATTTCCTGTTAGTCGACTCTTCGATCTTTTGTATGAAGTTAGGGACAAATATAATGAAACTCTGCTTAAAAAATGGGCTGGATTGTTCAGGTACCTATTAATATTACTTACATGTTTTAACATTTCTTTCTGGAAATAAGATTCAAAAACACACATTATACTTTCTCTCCAATAGATGTGAACAACATTTATTTATTACCCTAAAACATGAATCCCAAATGACAGTTTCCTTTCCATTACTGGTTAGACCTTGGCTGTAAGGCTGAATATTTGATTGTATCCTTTATATTCTGTGACAGTTATTACTATATCCACCTCTCGTGTATGTCAACTTGTCCGCAGCGGGCACTATTTTGAATAAGATAAAGACAGTGGAATTAATTATTTCTGATCCATATTGACATCCAACATCCCTACTACCAGATATAAATGGATTACAGTTACTTTATATAGAGATACATCTGTATGTATCTCCTTTACTACAGATTTCATTGTTTAGGACTAGTGTCCTCTCACGGGACCACTGCAGTTTGCGGGATGCAGCCACCGCCCATGCTCTACTTGTACTGGGTACCTTTGCTGGAGAGATGCAGGAGTGGTCCTCAATCTGCCGCAATGGTAGGTAATGACAGCTGCTCCTCAGTGAATGGTCACGTCACTCGTCCAATCAGGAGCCAGCTGTCACGTCACTGCATGCAGATCACCTAGAGTGCTTCTACAGTGCTTCTGCAGAGGTCTCCAGTACACTTGGGTGAAGGGTGAGATCTCCACCAATGTACAATTCTGTTGAGTGGAATACAGGGATAACTTTAATAAGACAAAAATGCAAGTTGTTGTTACAAATATAACAATGATTGTTTTTAGAATGTACAGACATATATTTATAAGTGATATACAACAAATATGCCTCAGTAATGTGGTCATTCGTACTACACCTCCTTCCTCAACCATTTTATTAGGCAAACCCCTGACCATCTTTTTATATAATCACATCCACTTAAACACCACCAAATCAAACACAGTATTTTTATCAATAACCTCCTCCATATGGGAGCGTGTACATTATAAATCTGCGTATAATTATCATACAGCCTTTGTAATAGAGAGCTCTGTAATATTTACTTTACTTAGTGTGCACTGTTATTAAAATGTAGCCGACTCCTATTCAGAATAGAGGCATTCATGTCTATCAGCATCGCCGAGGCATGAGGTTCTTTGTGCCTTTATTGAGGTCACTGCTTCCTAGTGAATCTTAGGCTACATTCTTATGAATATTGGTCTAGCCCACAATATAGGTGTCTCCCCTACAAGTATGTAGTGAGCGCCCTTTAAGCTAAATCTGCTTCCTCCTTTTGTTAATTGTATGTGTTATTTTAGGGACATTTTTGAAGCAGATAACTACAGCCCAATCCCTGTAGCAAACGAAGAGGAGTACAGAGCTGTAATTAGCAAATTTCCTTTCCAAGATCCAGATGGTGACAAGGTAAGTAAGCACTGTGTGAGAGGTGTTATAAGCATTATATAACTTGCATGTGCTGTGTTGGTCCTGTACATAAGGTAGTTTAAGGCAATGAGCTGGTTAGTTTGTATGGTCTCATTATTCACCCTTAGTGGAAATAAATGGTGTTTGTCATGTCATTAGATGTCTAGTGGTTTGGAGTAGTTGTTTTAGTAGTTGGGAATAATTTTAATCTAGGGTAACCTCATCTTTGGTCAATGCCACCATTAGTCTACTTTTTAGTAATTGGTAAATGTTAAATTGTAAAATTTGGGAAATAAACAGGGATAGAATGTATAGTTTCCAACATTTATTACATTTACTATGCTTTGAGTTTGACAATTACAGAGTTACTGTAGAGTTTTTTGATAGGTATCATAGCAAACACATGGTGAAGGCAGGGCCATCTTTTCCATTGGGCACGATGGGCAGGTGCCCGGGGGCCCCATAGGCAGGGCTCTTAGTTAGAATAAATAATCCTGCAAAAGAAAAAACCTGCATAAAAAACCTTCAAGGGTCACTGAGCAAGTACATCTATCTATCTCTACCTCTATATATCTATATATATAGGGGCCCCGGTGCACCACTACTTTGCCCGGGGGCCCATAATGTTGTTAAGATGGCCCTGGGTGAAGGTGCCCACTTCATAGGATGAACCAGTCTCTTAGTGACCTCACGGTTCTTAGTGAATTATGGGTTTCCAAGTGATGAATATTGGGTCCAGCCCATGACTGCTTCATGACTGTGTAGGGGATGAGTACACTTATCTGAGGTGCGGGCTTTTATGGTAGCCAGAACTGCATGTAGCTTGATAATATATAGTTGTCCATATGCAATGTACAGAGGCTAATAGCACTTTTTTATTTTTTCAAGCTATCCTTTCCAAAGAAACTCCCAATGTCCCAGTCCGTTCCACAGATTTATATGCAAGTGAAAGAATTTATCTACGCAAGCCTTAAGTTTTCTGAATCGCTTCATCGGAGGTAAGTGCGCTTACTATTTCCAGAGAAGGCACTACATTCTTATCACAGTGGAGTATATCCCTTTAAGGGGTTGAATATATTTTTTTTTATAAAAATTCCACTTCCGGACATTATGATGTTTCATTTCCAACACAATTGAATTAGTAATCAAAATATTTAACAATAAATCTTTTTAGGGTTTAGGGCCTTCAGTGAGATCTAGTCTATGAAGCTATGTTTTGCTTATGATGTAATAAACATAACTTTAAGTGTACTATCAGGTGTCAGTAAAGATTAATGGGATCCGCATGTTAGGGCGATTTATGATGGCTTGTTAAATAAATTGGACAGATTCAGTATTGGGGGGAGGGGGGGTCGTGGTGTGCTCATTACAACTGTTTGGTGGATGACATACTAATGCAGGGGTCAGGGAACTTTTTTTACCTTTTACCTCCAAATATATTTAGATACGCCGACGTTACCCCCTTGATTTGAAAGGGAGGAAATTATATATTATTAATTATTGGAATTCAAAATTTTATTGAATCTATTCAAAATTTCTTTGAAAGCTTCAACTTCAAAGCTTCAGGTTTTGGAGAAATGATGTTGCTTCAGTTTTGATACGAGAGCATCAATATTGGGGCATTTTAATTTCAGAGCAATTTGGATACAGTCTTCAGCGTCCAATCCATTTCTCTGCTTTGTTTTTATGTTTGTTAGAGTTGAAAATCCTTGTTCGCAAAGGTAGGTTGTTGCAAAAGGCAGCAACTTTTTGACTGACTCCTCATGTACAATTTTGATGCCTTTGCAGCTGTTGACATCCAAAAATATGACAGATCTGCTTTGTTTTCAAATGCAATACGTGCTTCATTATTGCATCGAAGCTCAAGAAGTGCCTCTGCCAACCCTTGAGGCTCTTCTGGTACAACAGCAATTTCACAATTAAAGGGGTCTACAATCCAACTGACAGCATGTGAATCAGCAGCATTACCCCCAGGAATTTCATTTTTACCCCATTTGGGGTAATTTACCCCTGTTACCTGACCATTGTACTAATGCAATCATGGCCAATCAGATTTCCCAACCTGTGCAATGAAAATCAGGGGGTAAATGTATCAAGCTGAGAGTTTTCCGGCAGGTTTGAAAAGTGGAGATGTTGCCTATAGCAACCAATCAGATTCTAGCTGTCATTTTGTAGCATGTACTAAATAAATGATCGTTAGAATCTGATTGGTTTTTCAAACCTGCAGGAAAACTCTCAGATTGATGCATTTAGCCCCCAGATTGGGGTTTTCAGATGAGACCACACAGGGGGAGAGGATCAGGAAATTGCTAAGAAGTCACCACTCATTGCCTCACTTAATGGTTCATATAATCAGATTTTATTGGGCTCTAAAGCTATTTTTGATTGCTTATTTTAAGTAATATTTTGATTATATTCATTCCAATGTGTTACTTAAAGAATTCTAAAAATATATATAGTTTGCTTAGTTAGACTAGTAAATAAATGATCCTCATTTAATCCCAAGTAATGCAAAAACTGGAAAATTGGTAAAACCTACTAATCTTCAATTTGCTAAAGTACACTTTCCGTCATCATTAGGTGGCTTTGTGGTTAGCACTTCGGCCTTACAGCACTGGGGTCATGAGTTGGATTCCCGACCATGGCCTTATCTGTGAGGAGTTTGTATGTTCTCCCCGTGTTTGCGTGGGTTTCCTCCGGGTGCTCCGGTTTCCTCCCACACTCCAAAAACATACTGGTAGGTTAATTGGCTGCTAACAATTTGACACGAGTCTGTGTGTATATGTTAGGGAATTTAAACTGTAAGCCCCAATGGGGCAGGAACTGATGTGAGTGAGTTCTCTGTACAGCGCTGCGGAATCAGTGGCGCTATATAAATAAATGTTGATGATGATCATTAACTGGACACGATTGTCCATGCTGGAGTGTCTCATGCCTTAGTGATATGACTGGTCTCTAGTCAGTGAGTTGAGCATTTTGTTCATATAGGTTTAGCCTACAGAATGGCTTCCTCCACTGTGACAATGTGAAAAATCACTTGTAAAAAGTAATCCTTGACCGTATTCTAATAGCACAGTAAACCAGGGCATTGCACAAGTGTGCAGTGTGTTTTATACTCTGGGCTGTATGTGAGTGTTTGTTTTGTCTGAGCAGATTAACCTGTTCTATTGTGATACGCATTTTCATTAATTGTCTTTCTCTACCTGGCCTGGTTTAAGTCAAATAGAATAACATTTGAAAGCTCAGCTTGAAAACACAGCACCCAGAAGCTTATCTTCTATTTCTTATCTGTTAATGAATGTAAATGAGAGTAGTTTCACACATCCTTAATTGATCCTCAGTACAATTTACACATAGTAACGAGTAACCTTTTGACCTAAGCTGCAAAAATGAACTCACAAAACACAGGTAGAAATACACTGACTAACAGCCTGTCACATCTAGACAAACAGTTCATCAGTGTTCTGGACCAGGGCGGAAGACAAACAAGCTGCAATAATTATGAAGTGTTAACCACACTAATTATGTGACATGTGCCCACCACAACTAAACACCCTGCTGTTGTGATATGGAGCAGATTCCGCTTACGCTGTGTTACCCAGTGACAGAAATTGTGTGTGCTCTACATATATTAGTTATATAGTGAGGAAACACAACTTCCGTTTTATTGTGTAATAAGTACCACAGACATATCATTGCCTTTTTTTCTTTATATAAAACAACTAAAATGTATTATACTGTTATCTGTTATTTGTAAAGTGCCAACATTATTTTACAACGCAGTACAGTGAAGGGATTGTTGGCACAGTGGTTAGCATTGCTGACTTACAGCGCTGGGGTCATGGGTTGGATTCCGAGCAGGGCCTGATCTGTGTGGAGTTTGTATGTTCTCCCCGTGGTTTCCTCCCACACTCCAGAGACATACTAGTAGGTCAATTGGCTCCTGACGAAATTCACCTGTGTGTGTTTGTGTGTGTGATGGAATATAGATTGTAAGCTCCACTGGGGCAGGGAATGATGTGAATTATTAAATATTCTCTGTAAAGCGCTGCACAATATGTATGCGCTATATAAATAACCACAAACAAATGACACCACTGACATGATTCAGAAGCTAACGATGGTCCTGTCCTATTCTTAGATATGTTATATGTTTATCATAGTACACTAGACTGCTGCCTACACTCAGCAGAGGCTGCCGCTTGTGGGCGGAGCCAGTGTACATGTGACTCCAGCCTATCTATTTCCATTCTCTTCTTTTTCCAGCTCCACAGAGATTGATGATATGCTTCGTAAATCCACCAACTTACTTCTCACAAGAACCTTAAGCAGCGGTTTGCAAAACCTCATCAAAAAGCCGCATATAGGTCTGACCGAAGTAAGTATTTATTATGTGGACGGAAAGAATTTGCAAATGGTGTTAGACGGCCCATTGGACAACTTCACTCAGTAGGACAGTTGTCTCTCCGTCCAGCGTCCTTTATGTGCTTTACTATAAGTTATCCCTTGTGTGCATAGATTATTTTATAACACAGTCCTTATAAGCACACCCCTTGTCCTGTCCATCTCTTGATACTAAACTTGTATCAATCTCAAGTTGTTTAGAGAGTATTTGGTAATAGCAAAGCTGCTTATTGACAAACACATGATAGATAATTTGCCATTATTTAAAAATATATATAAATGGTCTACTACTCATAATGGCAGCTCTGTCCTAGAATAGTGATTTATGATAATGATGAGGGCACAGTATATAATATAATCTATAATGATGAGGGCACAGTATATAATATAATCTATAATGATGAGGGCACATTACATAATATAATCTATAATGATGAGGGCACAGTATATAATATGATCTATAATGATGAGGGCACAGTATATAATATAATCTATGATGATGAGGGCACAGTATATAATATAATCTATAATGATGAGGGCACAGTATATAATATAATCTATAATGATGAGGGCACATTACATAATATAATCTATAGTGATGAGGGCACAGTACATAATATAATCTATAGTGGTGAGCCCACAGTATATAATATAATCTATGATGATGAGGGCACAGTATATAATATAATCTATAATGATGAGGGCACAGTATATAATATAATCTATAATGATGAGGGCACATTACATAATATAATCTATAATGATGAGGGCACAGTACATAATATAATCTATAATGATGAGGGCACATTACATAATATAATCTATAGTGATGAGGGCACAGTATATAATATAATCTATAATGATGAGGGCACAGTACATAATATAATCTATAGTGGTGAGGCCACAGTATATAATATAATCTATAGTGGTGAGGCCACAGTATATAATATAATCTATAGTGATGAGGGCACAGTACATAATATAATCTATAGTGGTGAGGCCACAATATATAATATAATCTATAGTGGTGAGGGCACAGTACATAATATAATCTATAGTGGTGAGGCCACAGTATATAATATAATCTATAGTGATGAGGGCACAGTACATAATATAATCTATAGTGGTGAGGCCACAGTATATAATATAATCTATAGTGGTGAGGCCACAGTATATAATATAATCTATAATGATGAGGACCCAGTATATACTATAATCTATAGTGGTGAGGCCACAGTATATAATATAATCTATAATGATGAGGGCACATTACATAATATAATCTATAGTGGTGAGGCCACAGTATATAATATAATCTATAGTGATGAGGGCACAGTACATAATATAATCTATAGTGGTGAGGCCACAGTATATAATATAATCTATAGTGGTGAGGCCACAGTATATAATATAATCTATAATGATGAGGACCCAGTATATACTATAATCTATAGTGGTGAGGCCACAGTATATAATATAATCTATAATGATGAGGGCACATTACATAATATAATCTATAGTGATGAGGGCACAGTATATAATATAATCTATAATGATGAGGGCACAGTACATAATATAATCTATAGTGGTGAGGCCACAGTATATAATATAATCTATAATGATGAGGCCACAGTATATAATATGATCTATAATGATGAGGGCACAGTATATAATATAATCTATAGTGGTGAGGCCACAGTATATACTATAATCTATAGTGGTGAGGCCACATTATATAATATAATCTATAGTGGTGAGGCCACAGTATATAATATAATCTATAATGATGAGGCCACAGTATATAATATGATCTATAATGATGAGGGCACAGTATATAATATAATCTATAGTGGTGAGGCCACAGTATATAATATAATCTATAATGATGAGGGCACATTACATAATATAATCTATAATGATGAGGCCACAGTATATAATATAATCTATAATGATGAGGGCACAGTACATAATATAATCTATAGTGGTGAGGCCACAGTATATAATATAATCTATAGTGGTGAGGCCACATTATATAATATAATCTATAATGATGATGAGGGCACAGTACGTAATATAATCTATAGTGATGAGGCCATGGTATGGGGTAGTTTTATACACAAGCATTTTTCTTGTCACCTCCACTTTTTGGGGGTACTTTGTGCCCTGTCCATGGCATTCTTTACCTCACTTTTCTTGTATTTCTCCAGTTTTCCTTGACTTAGTGTGACCATGCAGAGTTTAATCTGGCACCAATCCACTTGTCTGATTTGGAAGTTTGGGACTTCTGGTTGGCCAACAGACACCGATGTGCATCATAGTCAGCTTTCTGAACGTTCCATTCTGTCCAGTCATGAACATGATACAAGAGACCGCTCTGAGGACATTGCAGGCGGGATCAATGATCCCGGATCCTGAACACCTCTGTTGTTCGCTGAAGCGCACAATTGTAATCTACACTGTAGAATTGCGTGTGTTTCTGGTGTTCCTGCCTGCCCTGCGGAGTATGCTGCTTCTTGCTTGTACAACGGAGGCATGATCCCAGTCAGTGCCTGCGGTATTTTCAGAGCTGCTTGCTCAAGTCACATCCTATTTAGGATGTGGCGAGGGCAAAGTCTGCCGAAATAGTCATTTGAACAAGCCCATAAACTACACTTTAGTTTGTAACCTATTGAGAGGTTGGTGTTTTGCTTCCAGTAAAGGAAGCTATATAGGTCTGCAAGCATAGCTCGTAGCTATATATAGCTTTGGAGTTTCCTGTAATACACTAATTGCCAAGTATTGCTGCAGTGTCTGGAAGTACAATACCTCCTCCAAAATATCAGGTGGAATTTTGTGGTACAAGTTTCTTATGATGTGTTTTCTCCTTTGTAGCTTGTGCAAATCATCATAAACACCACACACCTGGAGCAAGCCTGTAAATACCTGGAGGACTTTATTACAAATATTACAAATATTTCTCCAGAGACAGTGCACACCACAAGACTTTATGGCCTGTCCACTTTTAAGGTAAGTGGTGCTTTAATATGTAACAATGCCAATTCTATAAGATCTTTTTTACAGAAGTCATGATGGTCCAAAATTCCCACTAAATGATAGTCCCTTCAAACTTTATAATTCCAAATTCTCCAAATAATTCCCTTTAACAAATGTTACATGCCCCCATAATTGTACCCTCTCTGTGGTAAAAGACATTGCTGAGCTGGGTTCTGTAATCGCTAGAATTAATAAAGTTTTGTTAGTTGGGAAATGAGCTGCATTCGTGGGAGACCGCTAAAAAGACTACCTTCAACCGCGCAGTTATAAACGGCAAATCACACCAATGCTCTTACAGACTAGTTTAATTTATATGAGCTTAGTTTGTTAATGTGTATGTTACCTTTTGTCATCACCGTTGCTATTTAATGAATATGAAAATAACACAGTAAAGATCATTTTACCATAGTTCATAAATGGAAAGGACACACAAATGCACAACATTTCCACCAATTGTATAAATTTGTACATACGCACATCTTAAATTACTCACGTGTGAGGGAAATGCAACTGAGCAAAAATACTTGGGAAAGACTTGCCTTTAAAAGCTGTGTGCAGGTAAGGCTTAAGCCCGGGTGCAAAGCATAGAATTTGATCATGCTAGAACTGGCCAGACGGTGAAGACTTTGGCGTGAGTTGGTCAGCTTAGCATAGTTTGCAATATTTGGAACTTACCTTCCCTGTTTTTAATATTAAAAAGTAGTTAGACCTTTCAATTGTGTGCTTGGAGAGTGCAGAATATCCATGTTTTTTGTATGTGTGTTTGTGTGTATTTTTCTATATATATATATATATATATATATATATATATATATATATATATATATATATATATATATATATATGCACAGATACAGCAATGCAGGAAGCCAGTACAACTAGCAGGAGTTAACAGAATGAATGCAAAACTTTGTGGGAACATACAAAAACAGCAGGAAAAACAAATAAGCAAGGTGGTCCATATTAGCCACATGATAATCTCCCCTTGTGACTATTATAATAACATCAGCATCAATAAATAAACATATGTGGAGGGACAGGATGTTGAAATATTTTAAGACTCAATAATATAGCCAACTTACACTTTAAAATATTGGTGCAAATCACACATAGTTGAAGTACATAGTGCCAGGTGGGTAACCCATGGTATCCATACAAAGCAGATGAACCACAACCAGATTTCTCCTCCTGGTGGGTCTAACATACATGACTTAATTTAAAGTGGTCATAGCCACAACCCGATCAGAAACTATGAATAACATGATAAAGTCTCCACTTAGCCCCTTGGGGTTTAGAGTTTTCAGGACTCTTTTTGCAATAGATTCTGGTCAACCTCTCCCTGAGTTCTATCAGCACACATTGAAAGTCCAATACTCGATGCCCAGCTTGAACAAAATGTTTGACAACTGGTGGTCTGTTGTTGTCAAGTACCATTGAGAAACAAAGTTTTCTTTATAGATGAACGATGAAGTGTTACACGTTCTTTGAGCATCCTAGATGTTTTTCCTACATAAAGTTTTTGGCACAGGCAAACAATGATATAAACAGTGAAACGACCATCAAAGGTGCAATTATGTAGTTGATTCCCTAAGGTAATAAATCATTCTTGACCAAAGTGTCTTTGAGGTTGTATCTTCGCTTATATGAAAATACTGGTGATTGAGTAAGGTCCTTAACAAGTACGGGATCAGTTCCAATAATGTGTTGGTATTTATTAAGTGATTTTTTTAATGGTCCTCAAGGTCCTAGAAAAAGTACTAATGAAATTAATCCTTTTAGAAGCAGTATTTCATGGATGCCAGCACAATTTCAAAATTAAATGTGAGACAACACTGAATTTTATTGTCAATCTCATCCTTATTATAATCTCTATGTAGGGTTGTATTTGGGAAGTTTAAGGGCTGTATGCATTATCTCACAAAGATGTAATTTCTCATTTCAGTCAATGATGTGACTAATTTTCTTCTGTTAGAGATAATGCATACAGCGCTTAAGAGCTGAGTCACACTTATGTCCAAAAAGTTAAACAGTTTGGGACTAAAGGATAAAGTAAAACAAAGAATAGAATCCAATTTATCAAGTTTTCAACAAAATTCACCTGTTGACACTTCTCTCCTGTCCACAATGCAAAGAGGTTATTGATGTAGCACACACAAAATAAGGTGTATTGTCAAAATTGGTGATCATTCAAATTGTACTCATAAATGAAAAGGTTGACGTATGAGGGGCCATATTTGACCCCATTGCCGTGCCCTGCAATTGTAAATAAAATGAGCACTCAAACAAAAATGTTTTTTTATCAGGAATAACTTCAATGAATAACAATAAGAAATCAACCAGAGGACCAGAGTTGATGATTTGCTAATAAATTATTTTGCCTCATTGTTTTAAACTGAACACAAAACATTTTCATATTTTTGCATGTGGATGAGATTAAGATTAATACATTTCATATATACTTTAGAAATAAGTGATATATGCAGCTGGAGGACTGGATCTTCCCATCTGTGAAATATATTATTATGCAATGCAATTGAGTCACTTACTTTCACTTACTCTTTATGTATGTTGGCCCAGACCATAAGAAATGGGTTGATATTGAAGAGGCCTTATTGAGTGATCAAGGATTGAGCTTTCTTCCTTGGCTTCCCAGACACTTCAGGCCAACCTCCGCCTATACTATCCCAACTATTTAATTTACATTAGAGACCTGGAATTATATAAACAACTATTAAAACTAGCAAAGTATACTTCATCACTCACTCCCCTTTTGGAATCACCCAAATCTCCCACTAGGTTTTACTTTTAAATATACACAAAGATGGGTTAACATAGAGACATTTTTCCACATCATGGGCGATTTTGCACCTAATTCCTTCATGAATATTTGTGAGGTGATTAAACCTGTCAAATACATTCCACATTCACTATATTCAGATGAAAAGTGTAATTCTGTCCTAAATCTTCTAGACTATGGGACTTAGCCCAATATTAAAGATTTTAACAATCCTTGGAGACATGGAGACATTTCTCTTTCATATAACACAATTCTCGCTCCTGACTCCTGACTGTAGAACCATTTGAAACTGCCTGGGAACAGGACATGTATCAGGTGGTCGCTGATCCTTAAGTTCATAGCTTAGTCCTCAGTCAGCACAGCAATTAGAGGAGACTCATATCAAGTCTATACCAGCTGTTATATGGTTCCCTCTAAAATACATAGCATCTGTGGACACATATGCACAGTTTTACATACATGGTCGGGCGGTCTGTTAATTTCTGGATTCTGTAACAATTTTTTGTTTTTAATCACATAAATTACCAATATCCAACTTACTCATGATCCGCTGATAGACTGATGTAATGCAGCCGAACCTCAGTTAGCTAAAGTCTGGAAAAAACAGCACAGCTGTCAACTATGGAACATATACCTCTAGCTTATTGCACGACACTATCCAACCCTTCCATAGAACCTGGGGTTCTTGGTACACATTTAACAATACAGCTATGCCAGGAAATATCTCCTTCACCGTATTTTATATATGTTCTCACCTATAAGGCTTCTTACAGTACCTGATGTTAGAATACGCTTCCCTCTCTCCCTTGTCTCCCCCTTACCAACTAATGACATCACTAAGGCATGAAACTCCATGTGACATCACTTATTCCTAGGGAATTCATAGGCTACTTTCTTATGAATATTAGATCAGCTTATAAAACCTTTACCTCTACTCATAGTATACAATATGTGCACTTTAATCAGTTGATCTAACACCCTACAGAACTGCCTGCCAGTGCTGACAAACATCTATTTTGCATGATGCCATGATAGCCAAAGAAGATGAATGACTCCATGATATATTAATGGGATACAGATAAAGGTAGTTAGTTCAGTTACTAAGCAATGTTGAATGTGCTCTTAACCCAGAGATCACCTTGAAATAACCTCACTGTACACAGTTGGCATATACTGTTTTTATAAATGCCCTGTGAGGTCTAGTCACAGAATTCACTGGCATAGATCATCATCAGTTATTTATATAGCTCCACTAATTCCGCAGCACTATACAGAGAACTTATTCACATCAGTCCCTGCCCCATTGAAGCTTACAGTCTAAATCCCCTACTATAGACACACACTCACACACAGACACAGTAGCAGTAGCAGTCAATTAACCTACCAGTATGTTTTTGGAGTGTGGGAGGAAACTCACGCAAACACAGGGAAAACATGCAAACTCCACGAAGATAAAGCCATAGTCGGGAATCGAACTCATGAACCCAGTGCTGTGAGGCAGAAGTGCTAACCTCCAAGCCACTGTGCTGCCCAGTCACAATCAGACACTTTGTGTGCACCCTCAGTCCATTATGTCTAAGCTTTTTTCACTGCATAATGAATGCAACATAAACAGCTCTTAGAATTAGGATTATTGATCCATATAAGGGATGGACCCACAATACAAATGTTAGTTTTTTAGACAGCATGAACAGCGAAAGCACTATTTTCTTGCATCCGTGGTCCATCCTCGCTCACATTCACTGTGGGCCGTTCATGAAAAGTGTCTATTTACATATACCTTTAGACTTCGGCATAATAACTTGTACACTCCTTTTTTAGCTGCGTTCAAAGAATTGTGATCACTTATTAACTGTAATGTATATAGGTTCATTAAACCCTGTGTAGATAATGGTGACAATACACACACAGATTCATAGTGAAGACTGGACTCATCATAAACTCAACATGTCCTTGTGTCCATGATCCATCCAGAGGTTACTCTGAATGCTCGTGTGTACTGTTGGCATGTTCGAAGCACCGCATAAGCTCACAGGATGCAGGATGTACCACAGGCTCATGAAAAATATTCATGCGTGTGAGCCCAGGTTCTCCCGCAGACACCAAAGAAGGGCTAAAAAAATGATTTACATTATATTTCAAATCCTGGAGAATCTTTTGTTTATAGACTGATGCTAATTTTAATAAGACATTATTTTCACAGACAGTTATTTAAAATATAGTTGTCTACAATACATGTTGTGAAATGAATACTGTATTTATAACATTCATTTGACCTCAATGAAGTATAGACCTGCACACAGAAAATGAGTTTGCTAAACCCACACCGGTCTCTTCTTGAGAACATTTCTTTACTGATTAACAAGCTTTTAAAAATGATCTATAACCCTCTTGCTAATTTGGGCGTTTTGCTCATGAGTAAAGGATGTACTGGCAACTCAGCTTTAAGTGAGTTACTGCTGTAACACTGACACTATGATTAATTCTCTTCAAAGTATCACTAATGAGCTGCAAGATTGTAGATCTAAATTTAAAAGCAAATTTCTATTTGTCATGTTGGAGAAGCTCTGGAGTTTAACTGAGTGTCCGTCTAGATTTATTGTAATGGACAAGATGCTAACCTGCACACTTGTTTTGTTCAGGATGCGAGGCATGCGGCTGAGGAGGAAATATACACCAAACTCAACCAAAAAATTGATGAATTCATCCAGCTGGCAGACTACGACTGGACAATGTCGGAGCCAGACGGGAGAGCCAGCGGGTACCTAATGGATCTGATTAATTTTTTACGAAGCACATTTCAAGTTTTTACTAATTTGCCTGTAAGTTGACAGAATTAGCTGCGGTTTACGAATGAATGGATGTACACCTATCAATTACCAAAACTTTTTTGCCTTTCCTCAATCACTTTCCTAAACTAGTCTAAGTACCAGATTTTAGTGTGCTGTTTAAACTGACATATCGTCAAAATTGTCTACAGTTTATTTATTTTAAACTTCTTCTTAATGAGGGTATAGTTGTTATACATTGTCAATAGATAGACACTATTAAGGGCTAGATTTACTAAGCTGCGGGTTTGAAAAAGTGGGGATGTTGTCTATAGCAACCAATCAGATTCTAGCTGTCATTTTGTAGAATGTTCTAAATAAATGAAAGCTAGAATCTGATTGGTTGCTATAGGCAATATCCCCACTTTTTCAAACCCGCAGCTTAGTAAATCTAGCCCTAAGGCTTAAATAGGGTGTGAGGTTTTTAGGAATAAAAATGGACAGGCTAGATGGGTCGTGTGGCTCTTACCTGCCGTTTTCTGCAATGTTATGGACCACAATTGACGTCCATATTGGTTATAAAACAATAACCAAATCAGCTGACTACATCCATCCGAATATAGCAAGCATAAGTCTCCTTACCCTATTTTTCAATATGCCACTAACCAATAATTAGCTGATAGTGTTGTTTAACGTTTGATATCTTTATTATGTGTTTCTCAGTTGCATATAATTTATATATGCTGAATTTTGTTCTCTTCTGCAGATTTTTAGTAACACAATTCACGTTCTCTTAGCTATACAAGAAGCTTTCCTAATGAAATGACATTGAGAACTATATAATTGGGAATGCAGTCAGCCTACACTCAGTTTAGACTTCTAAACGAAGGCCTGACGAGGTGCAGTACAGTGCAGTCTCTTTAAACTGTGCCACAGCTATGGCAGCATTCCATGGCGACATATGTGAGTGGGAGTATTCAGCCAGAACATAGCTATGAACTCCACAAACATATCTAGAGCGTGTCACCAGTTGGAAGACTGAATGGAAGTTTAGAAGGATACTGTGGGTGGCAGTGCTATTAGATGAGAGCAAGTACCCACTGTTATCCAGTGTCTCTCCAGGACATTGCAAATATAAATACATACTGACACAAAGTCCTCATCTTAAGAATGTGAAGGCAATCTGTTATAATGATAAAATATTAGTTTTGTAGGAACTAATTATATTAATTGCATGTGGCATTCTCATCATATATGCAATGAGATTAGGTTTAAATGTAGTCAGGGGCTGAGGTCATTAAGTTATCATTACGTTCTGGGTAGTAATCAAGTTCCCAGCCCACCCTGCAAAGCTCTCCTTCTAGCGTCCATTATATGTGTTATCATGGGCATTAATTTCACACCCTCATTTAATATTAAACACCCCAAGATAATCTAAAGGCAATGTCAAACACTGCAACAATGCTGCAAAGTGTTCACAATGAATAGTAGCCAAGAATGCCCAAAGATTACAAATTAATATTAACTGCAGAAAATTACTAAATTACCCTAAATTACTTTAAACTCTTAAAAATAAAAATTCAATTTTCAAACTGGTATAATATCCATATTTAAATATGCAATACTCATTTCGCCTACCAATGCTGAATGCTGCCACTCCTAAGGTACACAAGAAATCCACCAATATTTCATATAGGGACAAATACTCAAGTTGTTTAAATTTACTTTTATCTATCAAGTAAAGATAAAGCCCTCACATCCTCCTATCTTTCTTTACCAGTATAATAGAACAGGCATCGAAAATCTGTGGCCAGGTGTTGTGAAACTGCAATCCCAGCATTCCCTGGTAGCTGTCAGCTGGTAAAGCATGCTGGGGCTTGTAGTTTCACAGCACCTGGAGAGCTGCCAATTGTACAGACCTATAAAATAACTCTGCAGGCAGCCACCGTTTACCCCTGGGTTTTTGAAACCGAGAACACAAAGTTGCTTTTGTATAAAACAGTTATCCTTATGGATGCAGAGAAGAGTGTAGTTGAAATGTTGTTTTCAACCATAAGACAACAGAATGATGAGCAGCAATGTTTGCAACTCATTTTAATGTAAACGGTTGATTATTAATTTTTTTAAAAAAAAATGATTTGTGTCTTTTGGTAATCTCTCAATCTCCTCTTAATCAATCCTGCCCCATATGTAAAGCAACCAATCTCCCAATTACCTGAGTTTAAAAGTGGAAACCCCTTCAAAAAGATCACTATTAAAGCAAAGATTAAAAATGTTGGGCCCAGCTGCTGTTTCCTAGGTGCAAGTGAAACCAAATATTGTAAATAAGTGCATAAACCTATAGCACTGACAGCTATGCTGCCCAGGTCACCTGGGCAGCATAACAACCAGTGAGCCATTCATATAGTATAATAACCAGTGAGCCATGTTTGTAGTATAACAACCAGTGAGCTATGTATATAGTATAATAACCAGTGAGCCATGTATATAATATAATAACCTGTGAGCCAAGTATATAGTATAACAACCAGTGAGCCATGTATATATTATAATAACCGGTGAGCCATGTATATAGTATAACAACCAGTGAGCTATGTATATAGTATAACAACCAGTGAGCCATGTATATATTATAATAACCGGTGAGCCATGAATATAGTATAATAACCAGTGAGCCATGTTTGTAGTATAATAACCAGTGAGCCATGTACATAGTATACTAACCAGTGAGCCATGTATATAGTATAATAACCAGTGAGCCATGCATGTAACATAATGACCAATGAGCCATGTATGTAGTATAATTACCAGTGAGCCATGCATGTAGCATAATTACCAATGAGCCATGTATGTAGTATAATAACCAATGAGACATGTATATAGTATAATAACCAGTGAGCCATGTTTGTAGTATAATAACCAGTGAGCCATGTATATAGTATAACAACCAGTGAGCCATGTATATAGTATAATAACCAGTGAGCCATGTTTGTAGTGTAATAACCAGTGATCCATGTACATAGTATAATAACCAGTGAGCCATGTATATAGTATAATAACCAGTGAGCCATGCTTGTAACATAATGACCAATGAGCCATGTATGTAGTATAATTACCAGTGAGCCATGCATGTAGCATAATGACCAATGAGCCATGTATGTAGTATAATAACCAGTGAGCCACCATGTATATAGTATAACAACCAGTGAGCCATGTATATAGTATAATAACCAATGAGCCATGTATGTAGTATAATTACCAGTGAGCCATGCATGTAACATAATGACCAATGAGCCATGTATGTAGTATAATTACCAGTGAGCCATGCATGTAGCATAATGACCAATGAGCCTTGTATGTAGTATAATTACCAGTGAGCCATGCATATAATATAATAAACACTAAAAACTTGCAGAAAAATCATGAAATGAGATTCAGTGATAAATAAGAAGTGAGAATCCGGACACATAAATAGGAAATCAACAAAGCCATTCAAATGTCACAAGTCACACTGCAGACATTAAGGTGACGGGTTGGAAAGGGTCCATGGCAGCCAGTTATTACAGTGCGGTTTGGCTTCTGGTGTTTTTCTGGCGGTGATAGCAAATTTTCTACAACAAAGTGTAACTGTATCTACAGTAACTTTCTGATATCACCCAAGCTCAGAAGGGTGCCCTGTAGTGTCATTTAGTTATCTTAGCAACAGGAAGTCTGGTGTGCAAAGAAAGATGTCCCCCCCCTTGAACAAAGCCTGATCTGAATATATTTAGTTCAGATACCTCCCTGAAAAGGTTACATGTGTATCTGTGAATATATCAGTAGCTATTTTATAGAAATTAAATAGCATTTTAGATGTAATGCTTCTCTTACAGTAAGATGACTTTGAAAGCTAGAACATTTGTCAGATGAAGCAGGTATCGCTGTACTAACGTTTCATTAATGCATGATGCAATAACTGCTCACTCTTTCCATTTAATATAGTGTAACAACTGTAAATACTCACTGCTAAACCCTCATCATGTTACATAATGTTGTTACTTGCTAGTATTGACCATTGTACAACAGTATTTATCATCAAGCCCGACCATTCATTCCTTTGGTTTTGGAATGTGGTGGAATAAATTTCACCTTTTTAGTGACTGTAGGATATTGTCTTTGGAGTCTATTCATCAAGTAAAAATTCTGACATGTAGATTTCCTAAGTGGTGGAAAACATGCTCGAGTCCTAAATTTAGTTTTATTTCACTGATATAAATTATCCCCATTATGCAATGAGATGTTTTGTTATGACACACCCGTTCCACACTGTTTCCTGAATGAATAAATGGGACAAAACACATGACCCATCCACCCAGACCACATGCTCATTTCACATAACGCTACACACCTCTCTCCAGTAGGGCATGACCCATTTCCTGGTAATCACTCGGACTGTCCTACAAAAATTGGGCCCATGATTGTGACCCTGGGATCGATGCACACAGCATTGTGACCCTGGGATCGGTGCACACAGCATTGTGACCCTGGGATCGGTGCACACAGCATTGTGACCCTGGGATCGGTGCACACAGCACAGTGACCCTGGGATCGGTGCACACGTCAGTGTGACCCTGGGATCAGTGCACACATCAGTGTGACCCTGGGATCGGTGTACACAGCACAGTGACCCTGGGATCGGTGCACACAGCATTGTGACCCAGTAGAGCACAATCCTGTGTTGACCCATAGTTACAGTCAATCATCAGGGACTTCCTTGGCTGTGGGCATTCTAGGGTAAGGGGCAGGGCAAAACAATGGCAAAGTTAATTAGATCTTTTTTACATTAGATGGAATAATGCATATTGTTAAAGCCCGTGTACAGTGTGTCTGTAAGCAGAGCCGTAACTTAGAATTCTAGCGCCTGGGGCGAGAAAGACAAATACCGCCCCCCTAGCCCTCAATTTTAACCAAATGATCCTAAAATATTCCTCAATTGCACCCACCTTCAGTGTTGCGCCCTGGGCGATCGCCCCTTTTGCACAGCCCTAGTTACGGCCCTGTAAGTGTTGTCAATATGACACATGACGGTTCTCCAGTTTACATAAACAAGTAATACAAACTGTATATTTGTTTCTGGGCTTTATAAGTACATCATAACCCATATTTTGTGTCCTATGCATGGGAGAACCAGACTATTACATCTTAGACAATGTTTCTGCAGATGCACTTTTTACATAAATGCAGCTGAGGAAAAAAGGATCAGGAAAAGGTCTTCAGTCAGATGTATTGTTGCTCCCACTCAAAAAAGTTAAGAACCCCCTGACATATTTTATTTCCTCAATGTTTAGTTTCAAACGGGACTCAACAAACGTCCTCCATCTTAGATTCAGGATGGTTAACACTTATCCTCTGTGAATAGCTGTAATTCTGAAGAGTAATCCTCGCACTGACGGCATATGCCATTGTATAAGCATATTTTTTAGGTTGAGCTAAAGATTATAGCTCATTAGTTTATTTTCCATAATCTCTCCAGGTGCTGTAGGAGCAGGCACAGTAATGCCCATATCTACAGTACTTACAGAAAACCTGATGAATTAACCTCTGCAATTACATGAATGCAGAACAGTACACAGAGCAAGTGAAACCGTTTTCATTAACACTCGGCCTATCATTGGGCTCATTCTTCAGTGATGTCTCTAGTTCCGCTGGCCGAATTGTCATAAATATTGGTTTAGGTCCCAATATGGCTGCCTCCAGTGTTTGTAAGCGACAAGTACACATTGATACCATCTTGCTTGCAAGTGTTTCCATTTTACTGCAATATTCGGCTTATGCATAGTGTAAAGGGCACAATAAATGGTTATATGTGCTCACATCTGGAAATAATCTCTATAAATAATTCTTAGTATAATAGTAATCATTTATAATCATTAATTCATTATCAATTAGAAACAGCTACAGAGTATAGAAAATAGCAAAACCCCTATATCTGCTGTCTTTTTTACCATGACAAAACTGGTTGGCAATCTCTGATATCCTTAGAATTAAAGGCATGCATTGCCCCGTATATGAAATGAACACTTTCCCTGCCAAAAGTTGCTTTTGAAATTGATGACCTGTCACTAAAGGTACACAGACGATTTAGTTATGACATCACAACATTATAATATATTGCATCTTTGTTGCTTGGTTACACCCAACTATGACATAAAACATTTGTAGAACGTTGAGATAGACCAAGAGTAGTAATGCTGTACAGTTGGTCACTATTTAAAGAAGTTGTCCCACCCCATTCCCAATTTTTTTTTTAAATAAACAACCGTTAATCGTGGTATGGAGAGCTTTTCCCTTCTAATATCTGTCATGATCATTTTTCCAGGGCTGACAGCCTGGAAAAGTTTGAATACACCACTCAGAGGAATGTATTGCACTGATGCTGTGGCTCGTCCAATCTGCTTAATTTTACTCTGAGCGGTATCTTCTTTCAACCTTCTCAAGGGGGTCAGTCCTGAAGTAGTGAACATTTCAGAGAACCTCATCATTACAGTATCTATGACTATGTCCACAATTTAAATATGTACATAGCATAGTTTATCCTTCATCATCATCAACAACAGCAACTTGATAAATAGACTCCAATGTTCATCCTGTTTAGAATAATATTTAGAAAATGTAACCCGCTCCTCTGCTTTTCTTTTCCTACTTTCTGCTTCTAACATTATTTTGCTGTTTATATTTATTCCTTTTTTTCTGTTTTGATTGCTCTGCTGCTTTCTCTCCAGAATAACAGCAATGACCACGGAGCTATGTCGGTAAGTAACTGCCAACTAATAAGCTAAACATGGAAATGTACTTGCCTGTTTTTGACTGCTTGAAAGCTTAACGCTTCTTGGGAAAGAAACACTGACATTACTGTAGTCACAAAATATACATAGTGGTCTTCAGAATCAACAGGTTAGTTATGTAAAGGTGAACTCCGTCCAGTTGTTCCACATACCCTCCTCTCCGCATCTAGTAGAAAGGTGGGATCCCATGCCCGCATTTTGTGACACTCATTGCTTGCCCCAGCATGGGCTCATCTATGATTCTTTTTGCATAATAGCCAAGGGAAATTGAGATTTAAATAAGTTTGTAAGGTTGTGCTATGGATCCACTGACCCTACTGTCCACCAGTTCTACCAACTGCCCAGTCATACTCTGTGAGCGCCTAAAGAGCAGCCATCAGTAGTCACTCCCACTATCTTCACATACACAGGCAAGTGCACAGTGACTTGCAGAAGATGACTTTGCCTTGCGTCATTTTTGCCTGTTGTAAATTGTACCCACTGTATTATACACCTTAAAAGATGCTGAGCCCCATCTGCATTTGCTGTACGGTTTCATAGAGCAGTATGTGATAGCATAGGACCTCATAATGAGCATATGGTGGGTGGCTTTAAGGCAGATGGGCCCAGTAGCTGTCCTATTCCCTCCACCTCTGGTAGCTTATTCACTTACCCATCTGTCTCTATTACTGGCAAGGAGCTTTTATAATGTATTAAGATCCCTGAACAGATCTGAAATGCTGCTGCAGATATCTCAGGGGTATTAAAAGTGCTGTTTACAGAGAATAATGCCAGTTTTATTTAATCATTACAGGTCATCCAACATTAGGAAGTATTTATTCAAAAGTTTCCCCAAATCATGTTGGTATTAGTCCCAATCATGTTGGTACCAGCATCTTGCATGATTTGAGCAGTTCCCTGATTTCAGCATAATAATAAGTATAAAACAATATCATCTGTTTGACATGTTTTTCTTGTTAAATTTAATTTTAGTATATACTTTAAATAGTTAAGAGCTTTCATCTTGAATCATATATCTGCCACAAATATACAAATGTCATCTGTAATACATCCTAGCCCAACAGAGATGTTGAAAAGCAATGATTATGTCTCATGTAGAACACTGATATACTAAATCTATTGTATAGTGTTTAACTAGCACTCTCATAATGGAAAGTAGATAAGCAGATTGGTCCGGGTGTTACACATCCGGGGGTATTGAAAGAACTTGGATCTGCTTTTGTATCAACATTAACCAAGTTTTTTTAACAAGTCACTACTGAGAGGTGGCGTTCCAGGTGCCCAGAAAATAGTAAATGTAGTTCCTCTACACATAAGACATTCTCAGGTTCAGTTACTAGACTTTGTTTTTATGTTTTTGTTGGTAACCGGTGTTGAAGTAAGTGGTGTTTTATTAAGATGCTTGGAGTAAAAGTTACTTTAGCTCCTAGATCTATATCTGGAATGTACAATTTCATCTTCGTTTAAAGTGGACTACTAAGCAGGGGCGCACGCAGGATTTTTAGGGGGTGGTTTCCCCGCCACCCAAAAAAAAAAAAAATGCAGCTCCGTTTCGGCAGCACTATACTATACAGCAGCCGCGATGCTGTGAAATATGCTTCTTTGACAGCGCCACTGCTGCTGTATAGTACAGTGCCGCTATGTGGGGCACCTCGTTAGCGGAAGGGTTTATGGAGACCCAGAAACCTCCCCTGCATGCGCCCCTGCTAAGGTGCCCCTCCCCATAACCAAACCCTTGGGAAACTCCTCTTCAAGGAGCAACCCTCTGTTCCTCTTATAGCCCTGGTGAAAACCAGCGGAGGTGTGAGCAAGAGATTGCTGTTTGTATTTTGTCGTTCCCCCTCCCCCCCTCTGCCGCCATTTACAGTTGATTTGCCGGTTGGCGTAGAGCCCCAGGAACACCAACTGCTTGTAGCTGCCCTGGTGCACTGGATAGGGGGGGGGGGGGTAGCTTTCACAAATCTTTTATGTATGTGATAGCGCAGCTTTAATGACTTTGATTTTCTTATAACTGAATGTGTAAACATCAAACATAGCTATAAATGCTACAGGACTTGCACAAATAGAAATCCACCTACATTTATGTGTCTGAGGGTGTTAAAGTTAAAACTGATTTTATTTTATTTTTTTTTAACACTTTTTTTTTTTATTTAGAGTTCTTTTTTACAAGGCAGCCCTTTTACTCCAGACATGAATATGGAAGCTTAGCATTTTCTCTGGGATGGGATTAATTTGCAGGGAATACAGTAAATGTCACCGGAGTAGAGAATGAATTATGAGGAATACAATGACCTTTTCCTAGCCAAGCTCAGAGTGGGGTGTTTGCTTGTGCTTGAGCTCAGGTTTAATATTATGTGCTGATGAGAATGTGATAAAGCCGCCCGTACATATTTTAAGCATGACCAGAATGAATTATTGGCACAGGGAATCCTGTCATTACAAATCTCTACTTGCCTCTCTGTGGTTTGTCTAATCTTTCAGAGGCTCACACTAGAACCTTAGAGATATTCTAACCTAATTAGAATCTTTTATTTGTGGAGAACAATTTTATCCAGCCATAAATGTAACCCTTGTAGAGTCCACGAGACTGACTTAAGATTAACTTCATTGTTGATGCAGCTTTGGCAGAAGGGTTAAAAGTCTGCATTGCCAACCTTCTCACAAGTCCTTAGATTGGAAAGCACTATATCGCCTTATCAATGAGGATAAAAATGGTTTTATTTTCTGCTCCTTGCAAATTTGCCAAGAGCAATATTTCCAGGGTTCATGTAGCCTCCGACCACAAGCCTGTTTGTCAGCATGTGTCTCCAATTTGATGTACATTTGGAGCTAGTATGATTTCAGCGTAGACAGACGCCTTTCTGCATTGTATACAGCCAGAGCAGTAGATAAGACCATGCGTATATTCAATAAAGGAGAACTAGCATCAACACTTTCAGATGTTGTGTAAAGATTTAAGATGTAATTAAGCATTGGGGATTACTTCATTAGAAAAAATGGCATTTGTTACGTTGTTCTACTCCTCCTCTTTAGAAAGTTGCTGTCTAAAGCTGTGTACACACTACACGGTTTTCGTCCAATAATCGGCTGAATCAGCCGACATACGACCGCTCGTTCAAAAGTCGGGTCAGTGTGTGCAGTGACACGATGGTCGAAAGTCTGCCCAAATGGACGATTATCGCCTCATTTGGTTGGTCGTACCGTTAAATATTTTCGTTCCAATCTCGTTTCTGTTGTGTAGTGTGTATAAACTTCCGACCGATCCACGACAATCCTCCGATACTTGCTCGACATTGGAGGCGTATGTATGTTAATTTTTTATGTCAATCCTAATCCCATGTGGTGCGGAATCCGCACATCACAGACTTGTGTTTTGTATAGATGTGTATTGCACCTCTCTGGCAGCAGACCATTACACGTGTATAAAGCACGTGGGTTATTACCCTTTGCATGTATGTTGGCAATCATTTCACATTTAACCTTTATAAAGTTTAAAAACTATGAAAGTTATAAAGTCATATTAACCTTTACTAAATAATAATTATAAAATACTCTGAATAAACCACACAGTGTTAATGCAACAGTTTTATTGCAGGTAAAAAAAATAACAATATAAAATTTGTATAGTACAATATGAAACGTGAAAAAAAATTAGTATTACAGTGAAAGGGTGCTACTGGTTTGTGGCACAACAGTTGCAAACAGCATATACATGTCATCAAAAGTATTATCAAGGTTTTTGATTTTTTTTCTTAATGTTGGCAATATTTCCTTTTATTTCTTTAAAATAATCGTTGAGCTTGCCAACATTTTTTTTCTTCTTCCGAACTTTCATCGGATATGACGATGGTATCTATGAAGCAAGAAAATAAAAATGTTTTACCATTTAGTTTCTATATCTGTAATAAAGTTAATACAAGTTTTATTCCAACACCTGAAATGTGCTCACCTTGCACACTGCTCGAGATCACCTTGTGTTGTGGTCCCACTGGCACATTTATTTTTTCTTGTTTTATAACAGGTGTTATTACATCTATGGTATCTACAGTGGCCTTGTCACCTTTAACTCTTGCTTCTGACAAAACAATAATCATGCGTTTGCATTGGTTCATGTGACAGTAGAATGAAATACATAAAGTCCTTCAAACAGGTACATTACACGACTACACGGGCTACTCACTTTTTTTTATGTTTTTACGGATTCGCTCCAGTCTCCTAGCCTCTTTATTTTTAAGGTCCGACCACCTCTTCTGGAGTTAACTATAGTGAAAGCTCTGCCCCTTTATGCTAATATGTTTGGTATCTCGTACATTTCCTGCAAATGTTGCTGCAGTGTGTACGAAATTTAAATCATTGTTCACGACAACATGGCTGTAAAAAGTCGCTAAAGGGACGTCTGCTCTTCCCTTTATCATCCTAAACAAGGCTAGTGTGTATGTAGTCCATGGACCGAGCGATCGGACCATCGATCGCATGTAAAATAGCTCGGCATAAAAAGTTGGTCGAATTTTCTGTAGTGTGTACCCAGCTTAAAGAGTGACTAAACCCAGGAACATAACTTTATAATTGTGCCCTGTGGAGAGAGAGATCGTGAGGAGTTGAAGAGTTCCGTCTGCCAGACAGCTATGCTTCCTTCAGCTGGGGCTGTGATTGGCTGATTAGGTTGCATATCTTGTCCTACACTGACCTCTGACATCCAACCTGTGATCAGTACAGAACAAGAAATGAAGATCAAGCCATTCCCATGGGGCACAGAAAAGTAAGCCTTCACCAGAATCAGAGGAGGAGAGAGGTTCATTTATGATAATAGTGAGGGTTAGTCATGATTACCAGATGCTGACTGGCTCATATATATGGGCAGCTCAGTGGTTAGCACTTCTGCCTCACAGCACTGGGGTCATGAGTTCAATTCCCGGCCATGGCCTTATCTGTGTGGAGTTTATATGTTCTCCCCGTGTTTGCGTGGGTTTCCTCCAGGTGCTCCGGTTTCCTCCCACACTCCAAAAACATACTGGTAGGTTAATTGGCTGCTATCAAATTAACCCTAGTCTGTGTGTGTGTGTGTGTGTGTGTGTTAGGAAATTTAGACTGTAAGCTCCAATGGGGCAGGGACTGATGTGAGTGAGTTCTCTGTACAGCGCTGAGGAATTAGTGGCGCTATATAAATAAATGATGATTATGAGTGCTCCAAAAGGTTCTGAGGTTTGCTTAAAACAGAGTAAGGATTTTACTACTTTTCTAAAGCTGGCCACACAAGGGCCAAGTCTACCATTTGGTTAAAGCACCAACAGTACCAATGCTTAATTTGACCACATGCATTGGACGAGATCTGTCTGTTGAGCATCTGGATTCGCTTCTGGCAAGTCTGGGTCATGTAATACCTGTTGGACGTTTACTGCACCTCCACCTATAGACATTTTGAGATATTTTTCCAATCATATCAACCAACATGTGCAATAATAATCTGATCAGATTATGATCGGGAAATATGGTCTTTTTTCGGGCCATACATTCTGCAACATCGGTCTGATTTCCCTTTGTCTGCTGTGGTATGGTAGATCTGATTATCATTTAAAGTAGAACATCTTTATCACTTTTGGTAATGGGTTTAATATGTTGTCACTTTTTTATATAAATTGTGGACTTGTATTAAATGTTTAAGAGCTTGAATTTGTCTTATGTATTTTGTAATATTCAGCATATATTCTACAGTTTTTATCATTGCGTTTGTTGGACTTTCACCATGAATATGGAAAATAGATTAAATTGAAATGTAATAATTATATGTATATAATTATATATTCAGTCTGAGAGAGCCTTCTAAAATTCCCTCCCTGTTACATATGCAGATTAGTTGGCCTTAGGGCAACCTTTTCCTTCAAAATAACATTGCCATTGTTATGCTAAACAAAGTTTTGAAAAAGATTTTAACTTTTAATCAAGTCCTAAAACGGTTGTTACAAATAAATTGTAGTGGTTATATCGTTCTTACTTGGTTTCTCTGTGTGCTCCAATATTTGCGTTTTGCTGTCTATGAACTTTAAGTATATTTAATACATCATTATAATTAAATTGGGGAATGTGTGTAAGTGGACGTGTATTCTCTTCAAGTGCTGTCTTAACAATTCTAGCCAAGATTACAACTCACGTTTTGTTAAATCTTAAAGATTTTGGTGGACATGAGATAGTGTCAGCTTAGTAGAGCCGTCACAGGTCATAGTGGGGAAATATCTAGTTAGAGAATGGTGACATTCAATCTAAAGATTAATTCAATCAAAAATTAATTCAATCAAGGATTAATTTGAACTGGAGGCCACCTATAATTTTATTTACCAATGTCTGAAATTGCTTTTTTTTCCAGTAAATAAAGGAATTCATTAGTCTAGATCCCCATGTTCTTACGTCTAAATCTACTGTGAGCTATTAAATAAATAGTAATTATTAATTATGTTTTAATATATGTTGAATAGGTCCAGGACCTTCATATATATATATATATATATATATATATATATATATATATATATATATATATAATTATTACATTTATGTTTCTCTTTTTGAGATCAGTAAAATAATTAATAGGAAGCTCATTATTATATTAAAAAAATGAACAATGGATTGTAAGAATAGACATAAGTTGGTACTAGGCAAAAAAAAGGACTAACAAAGAATCCCTACAATGCTGTTAGCCTTTATGTTCGAAAAGATATATATATATATATATATATATATATATATATATATATATATATATATATACACATCTATGTATATATATGCATATATGTACATATATGCATGTGTGCGTGTGTGTATATATATATATATATGTATGTATGTGCACACACACAATGTATTTCTATATATTTGTATAATACACACGATTGTATCACCTATATACATATATAGATACATAGATAGGTAGAGAGATAGATATATAGATATATGTATGTGTGTGAATATATATGTTCCAATGTGTTTCTTGTACATTTACTGTCATTATTTTGGTCTGACCTTTAAGGTCTTGTGTTATTTTTCCTGAAGGGTGGGGGGTTGGTTATTTGTGTTGGTTCTTTGTTTCTTTGATTGGCAGTAAGAGCCCTATTTCACAGCTTGTAGTAAAAAGCCAATGGTTAAAGGATGACCCACCTCGACAAGCTAAATTCAAAAACTGTCAATCAGCAAAAACTCAGGGAATAGGGATCTTCACTGATCTCCCCAAATGTCGCCTCATGCTGTCCTTGATTGGCACAGTCTGGCAGGTAGGATGGATGAATCTGTCACCGGCTGGTTAATTGTGTTGCCGATTTCAGTCTGACATCAAGTCTTTGAGAAGTAAGTAGCTCAATGCAAAACAAATTAGCTGATTGTAGTCATATTTCTCATCCTATGTGCCTTGACTTTCCTGAATGGAGTCCATAAATCATACTGACTGACGTCCTTGTGAATGATGAAGGCAGCTTTTGAGGCTGCGAGCGTGGATCTAGAAAGCGTGGAGACCAGTAACATGAAGGTGGCATGGAAGGATGAATATGGCTGACCTTTTGGGAATTTTCTGAGAGCCTTATGTCTCTTGATCACAATTGTTTGGAGAATGAAAGCTTTTTGGCCACTATAGAAAGGATTGAGCATGTCAGCAGATTCCCGTTCCCAAATTCCTTTGAAATATAAGAACCTAGTCTAAGGGGTTTCTTTCTATAAAACCTAGGGCGTCAGCTTTGTCCCACAAGATGCAGAGAACTTTTGGAGCAGGTGTTTCTTCCTTTATTGTCTTACAAACATTGTTGTCCATTACATTAGTAAATGTTTCGTTAGTATAACAATCTTTTTTCAGATATAAACTTTAGCTGGGTTTCAAAAACACATAAATAAAACATGTATGTACTATGCACTTTTGTAGGGACACATATAAAAGTTGAGCTTAAGATATAATGTAGGAAATATTACAGTAACACATCCCTATAGTGTATATATTAAAGGTGACCAATCGGTTATATGATCATAAGTGTGATGTGTGTTGCCGGAGTTTATGCACATATCGTACAGGTAATACCAGTTCAGAATGCAAAGTAACTATTAAATATACTTGTATAATACACATTGACCTTAATATGTACACTTCTACGTTAAAGTGATAAACAATGAGGATGGTCTCCATGTTATGTCACTTGTATATTGTATATTACAAAAGCATATGCCATTGAACAGACTGCGTTTGTTACATCTCTTCTGAAAGTGTAAACATATAACAGCAAATTATATATAGAAGAACTACGATGTGCTGTAGAATTTCAGGCAGTTATCACAGAACATTGTTCTTGCTAGAAAATGAGTGAAAAGAAACTGGGATTGATGGGATTACACTGTAGTGTTATAGTTGGGACGTGGTCTGGCTGTGAATTTGAGATGCTGGTTCTGCATTATGTTCTTATGGACTTACATTTTTACGTTGGGGGTGATTGTGTTCTGCCATGGATAGGATGGTTTGAAGAACACATAACAGATCAAAAAATATAGGCATCAAATTGTCTAAAGTGGAACCTTAGAGAACACGTGTATAGTAGATGCAGGGATTGGAAAGGCCTTGTGGAAGCACAGACCAGTGCCAACGTACTTCAAATTATATGGAAAAGTTTTCTAGTAATAGAATGACGGAAATTATGTGGAAATGGGTGGAACAATAGAGACCGAAAGAATGAAGACTTATATATAAATATTATGTGTTAACAATGGTAAACAGAGGAGAGAATAGTGGCAATAATAGGAGCAATTAAACTTACTTAAATGGGAATATGAAAATTGAAGAGTAAAATTGCACAATAAAGACTAGTAGTCAGACAATTCATTTTCATAGAGTATATATATTGAACAGAGAGTTGACAGGTTAACGTTGATGAGGGAATATCAGTGATTTAGCCCTTTTTGACATGTATTTTTATTAACATAAATATTTGTGAGTTACTCAGTTCTACAGTCAGTGATTTGTATGATAGTGTTTACATAATGCTACCTAAGGTGTGTCCTCCAGTGCGGCATCATAAATGACAGGAGATAGTACAATATAAAAGGGACAGACGTTGGAGAAGTGAGCACATCCTACGGCCAAATATCTTTTTTTAGTAGACTTTTTCACTGCAGCTCCACAGTCATTATGATAGATGTAATAGTTATACTATTGCAATTGGGATCAAAGAGAGGGTGTAATTCTAGCACAATAAGGAGTAAGAACATTTTTGTAATTTAGTCATTTTCATGTTCACTCTGAACTAGCGCAGAGTCTGATTGAGACCTCATTGGGCCCTAAGGAAGATACTGGTTTGGGCCCCTTTATAACATCTCTGTTTACAAAAAAAAAGGCCACATAAAAATGGGTTAGGGTAATCAGGGTCCCTCAGTGCCCCATGGGCCAAGGGCGCTAGCCTAGTTTGCCTCATGGTTGATCGGGCTCTGAACTTTTGGAGTCAATGAGGCACGAGGCTAGGCCCCCCTGTGATGTCACTAATTCTTAGTGAATTGATAGGCTGCAATCTTACAGATACCTCCTGTGTCTGTAGGTGATGGGTACACTAGAAAGTCTTCTGGTTATTTGAGTATCCAGGAAAAAAAGTCTTCAAAGACCTAAAAGTATTGTTCAAATCACTGCCAGGTTTCAGTGCCCGCAATAAGGGAACTATCAAAAGTTTCTGTTTCTCTCTTAATGACTTTAACATTTTATCTGTCTGGGCAGAAAAACCCAAAAACTAATGGTTTGTTAGAATTTCACTTGACAACCTATTTGTCTGCCTATACAGTTATTTCATTATCATCGCAGAACAAATAGGAGACAGAGCTTATTTAATGGAGCAGTACATTAAACTAAAATGCACTAGTCGTTCCATTAAATCAAAATGACACATCCATTAGGTATCTCAAACATATTACATTGTAATTAAATGAACTGTGGACCATTGATTTCTTTTCTTTTTCCCCCCTTTCTATTCTCCGCTCATATTGATACTGTCTGCTTGGGGAATAGTGGTGCATGTCTCAATGTAATTACCGCTGCTGTTTCTGCATCACTGGTATAGTTCCATACTGAGGGGCTTCGGTGGAGACGTGTGATTTTAGCAGGAAAACTCCGATTCTCAGGGCAGATTAGTTGAGTTTGTTTAACCAGAACAGTTGTGACAACTGGGAAATTTCCAAAGAGTAACAGGGATCTGTTATTACTTGTGTTTCTCATTTCCATACCAAAGATATTTCAGTGATACGCAAACATAAAGATATATTAAAGGACCAATAACACTAAAACACAAGTTGCTACTATTAACATTCTCAAATATATATGTACCGTATACATTTTAATTATTTTATGTTAGTTATTTTATATGAGCCAAAGCCAATTGTTTTTTTAGGTTTTGTAGGCCTAACAGTTCTCATCATAGTTAATGCCACACTCAAAACTGATTTGGCTATGTCTTGTCCTGCCAAGATCTGTCTCCTATCTGCTCTGTGTACTATGTGGGCCTCAGCTTGGCATCCATGGTGCACAGAAAGGGCACTGGGAAGCCATGACAGTAAAACTAAACACTGTACAATATGATTGGTCACACAACCAGGTGGTGTTAGCCCTTACTTGAAGCATATATGAATTTCTGGATGAAGTAGCTAATTGTAACACCTCTGTATTCTACAGATTTATAACGGAGAACTGTGAGCACGAGATACATGGTGTAATTCATGTGCCTTATTATGGGTAGCAGTGCCTTGAATGATCTTCTGGTACAACTGAGCCATTACAGTGTCCTGCCAACACTAAAGTAGTGTATGTCTCTCAATATGTATCCAGTTCATTTATACAGGATTCAGTAATATAATATACTGATTTATTACCTCTTCTGCCCCCTGTCCTCATCCCTAAGAGAAGGTTAGTTTATATAGGAGGCCCAATATAACTGTGGGAGGGGCAGGGATAGAGACTGGACTTGCACTGCCATATTAAGGGTAGCCTAGACAAATAAAATACAGGAACTAATTTAAACCTTCTTGGAAAATACCCCAAATCCAGCAGCCCTGGTACAATGTGACAACTCTTGTGTACAACAAACCCCCCCTTCTACCCTCTGGTGCGTCACAATTTTAATCTGATCGTGTTTCCATTGAGTAATGCAAATAGATTTTCACACTACTTAGTTCTCTCCACTGATGTCAGCAAGATAATGGGGGTGATGGTGGCTGGGCGTATATAGAGAAGTTGGTATACCTAGTACACAGACAATGATAAAACTGAAGCAAAAGTCCTACATGCACCCTGCTATAGAGTGTATGGAGCAATCCATTAGATGTAGGGTATAGGTGTTACAGACAGATTTTCTTCCATTTCATGTGTTCACCATTGATGAGCATAGTTCCATAGAATACCTTTAAAAGCAAATTCTGTAATGTTGGTAGATTCTGAATTGCGTCCTGTGTTCATGTACAATGTAACTCTTTATATTAGGAATACCCAGTTCCCATGCATTGTTGGCTTTGTGGGAACATTAAATGCACAATTGATTAAAAAAATACCGTACCTCTCCTCTCTGTGGGCTCCTCTTCACTTCGCTATGCCTCTTCCACTTTCTTCTCTACGCGGTCCGTCCTCCGTCTCCATTGTCCACCTTTTGTTTCATCCACCACTCTGTGGTCCCATTCCCCTCCATGTATTGTTTCTGCTTCCATTAAGGATTCTCTTTTCCTTCTTTCTCCCTCAACAACGCTCTCTCTCTCTATTTCTCTCCACACCACTTTGTGAGAAGAAAAGCAGTGGTAAATGGTATGACACCAGCAGGTTTGTTCAGCAGTTTAATGTCCAAAGCAGGACTGTCTATTTTGGTTCACAAACAGAAATTGATCAACATCTCCTATTATAGGTAACTGAAACTAGTTGCTTTCCAGTCTACTGCACAGTGAGAGGTTGGCAGCAGCTTCATTGATAACATAGCACTGCTTGCTAAGGCAGAGCCGTAACTTAGAATTCTAGCGCCTGGGGCGAGAAAGACAAATGCCGCCCCCCCTAGCCCTCAATTTTAACCAAATGAACCTAAAATATTCCTAACTGTGCCTCTCTGCAGCGTTGCGCCCTGGGCGGGTCGCCCCTTATTGCACAGCCCTAGTTATGGCCATATGCTAAGGAAATAGACCCCTGCCTTGTTTATTAATATTTATTTATTTAGTGCCAGCATGTATTCAGCAGCACCTTACAATTGGGAACAAACACAGTAATAAAACAAGAATGGCTATTAACAGACAATTAAACAGGTAAGAATGCACAAGCTTACAGTCTACAGGAAAACAAAATTTGATGCATGAGGTTAAGTGCCTCTTATTTCATTTTGGTATAGCCAAATTGCAATGTGAAAAAGTGCTTTGTGAGGTTTTGTGGTCCAGTCACAGAGCAATGATGGTTTGGTGGGCCAGTAGGTTGTTTGAGCATAAAAAGAGAATACATGTACGTGTTGTGTGAACTGTGTAGAGGGGGGTTAATCGGGTAGAATAGCTTTGGGCAGTTTAGAGGGTAGTTTACAGGGAGCATTTGGAGGCTAGAGGAAAGTCTTATTATATGAAGGAGGGAATTCTGCACTCCGAAATAAGTCATGTAACTGGAAATTGGAACAGGTAATACGTGTGGATAAGAGACATGGGCCTGGTTCATTATGGAAAGTTAAGTAAGGCAAAGCCATGTTGCATTGGAGGGGGAGGTCAATTTAAAGTGTGATGGAAATTTTATATTTGGAGTAGTGCATGTCCTAGATCAACCTTAAATTTCAGTGTATAAGTCAGCTATCAAATATTTGTGTGCTACATGAAAAAACAGACAGTATTTTCCTTATGTGCAAATAATAAACTAATTTGCACCCCTTGCATTGCAACATAGTTTTGTCCAGAATGTATGAAAACCTACTAATTTTTTGCTTAACTTTCCTTAATGAATCAGTGTAATACTGAATACATACCCAAGATCATCCACCGATAAGAAACAACAGCTAGCACAAGACCCTAGAAATAACAGTAACAAATGGAGAACTGTCGGTGCAGGATATCAGGAGCATCAGGTTTAGCTGCGAAGCAGAAGTCACTGGATAGTAGACACAAATAAAGAACTGCAGATCAAAGATACCAGGATTACCAAGTTTAGCTAATAAGCAGGAGTCACTGGATAATAGGCACAAAAAGGGGTAGCTGCAGGTACAGGATACCAGGATTTCCAGATTTAGCTGAGAAACCAAAGTTACTGGAGAGCAGGCACAATAGGATAATTGCAGGTACAGGATATCAGACTGACCTGGTTTAGATGTGGTAGCAGGAGACACTGAATGATCAAGTGAAAGAATCAGACTGGCGGAAGGTGAGGCAAGCCAAAGTCAGAAGCTGGAAGGTCCACAACCGTACCAGGGAATAAACAGGAGTGAAGTTAACAAATTCCAAAGTCAGTGTCACTGAAAAAGGTGTAATATGATGAGATAAAAATTAATCTGATACTAGGAGACAATTCAGTACCCAGATCACAAGAGTTTCCCAGAGAGACCAGGAGCAACAAACATTTGAACAGACTGTTGGAAAAGGCAATCTTTAAAAGGCCAGACACAGGTGATCCAGATCAAATGATGATTAACCCCTTGTAGGCAGGATCGGAAACAGTCAAGGCAGTATCCAAAGAGGAGGTGAAGGAGGTGATGTGCTGCAGACAGAGGCAGATCGTAAAAATGGGTTGATACAATTCTAAAGAATGCCGCTTGGGCTATGTAATGACCTGAGGACATTCTAAAGACTAATGGTACATTGCCTGGGTAGTCAGGATTATGGGATGGTAGTATTTTATTTATATATTAACTATTTGCATAAACTTAATGTAATTGACAGTAGAAGCCTTTGACACTTATAAAATGCTTGTAATTTTATTTCAGTATACCATAGCAACATCTCACAAAAAGGTCTAAAAACACGGAAGCAGCAAACTTTGTGAAAACCAATATTTGTGTCATTCTCAAAACTTTTGACCATGACTACACCTAGATCAAGTGCTATTCACATGTACCAAAAAGTACACAGGGGACATAGGCTTTGGAAACAGCTCTGCCTATTTAAATCAGGCGAGTGGTGAGTAGAATCCAGATGAGTAGCTCAGCACTGTTAGATGTTTCACAAACCTGGGGAATCGGGCAAACTTATCATTTCGTGTTAGAAGGACAGCAAATTTACTCCTACCATAGTGAACATACACTTAAATAAAATCATTTGTAGGGGTCAAGTTGTTCTTTAGCACTGACTTCAGACTGCTACTTGTTCAAAGCAATTCTATTAGGCTGGATTCAAACCACTACTGCAGACAGGGTGGTAGACCACTGGTGAGATAACAGAGGAGTAATATGAGGTCTGCTGACTATGGGATAATGTAATATTTCTTCCAGAGTGCAGGAGCCCTCATAGCATCAAGTGTGGCCCTTAGTAAGATGTACTTACTCGCTTTGATCCTTAATGGTATATTTACTAAAATGAGTGTTTCAAAAAGTGGATATGTTGCCTATAGCAACCGATCAGATTCTAGCTGTCATTTTGTAGAATGTACTAAATAAATGATAACTAGAATCTGATTGGTTGTTATAGGCAACATCTCCACTTTTTCAAACCTACAGTTTAGTAAATATATCCCCTAATGTTATTTGAGTTTGGGATGCCTGAGTACTCACTATCTAATTATGGGTTACTCTTTGATTTAATATTAGTGCCAGTATGGAAAAAATCTCTCTTAATCTTAAAGAATGTTTAGTGTCTGATTATTATTGAATTTGTAAAGTAAATTAATGTTCCTTTTTTTTTTATCAAGGGAAAAGTTGCACAAACTGCTTGTATGTCGGCCTGCAAGCATCTCTCCACATCGCTAACACAGATGCTGCTGGACAATGAACTGAAGCAGATTAGCATGGGCGCAATACAACAATTCAACTTAGATGTCATCCAGTGTGAAGGTGGGTACAACGCTGACAACATGAGGGTGTCATCAAGTATTTCACGTAACTAGTCACGTGTTGTTAAAGGTACATATTTTAAATATGTCCCAATAGTATTGCATAAACTTGTCAAATACAAATTTTAATTTAGTGATTTAGTAATGTTTAGTGCATTAGAGAATAGTATTTATATTAACAGCAAACAGTCCCAGTACGATAGTGTGAAAATTGTAGCAATAGCAGAGGCTAGCGTGGTTTCTTATCTGCAATATATACAACTAGTCACTTGTGAACTGGATGTAGCATACAAACGTTTGTTACTAATAGTTTGTGAAGATGTCAAAAACACCTTTATTAATTGCACATGTCAGAGGCTTTTGCAGCAAGTATTATAGTCTATAGCTACAGCAAATTCCAGGAACCCATGTCAGAAGTTACCATTCAAACATAATGAATCTAACTTGGATATATTACTTCTGAAGTTTGTTCACTCAATAGTAAATACACTCTATGGGTTATTGGTTGTATAGTAATGGTAGATGCAGAGGCTAGTACAGTGCCATTGTGTATATTTTCTGACAGATCTCTGCTCATGACAGCATAAAAATTCAGTTTGGATGCGTCAAATTTTGTACAGGCATCACACTAATTAACTCTGCCACCTGAGAGATGTAGACGCGGTGTATGGCACAGCTTAGGGAGTATAGTCCTATATCTGCTCATGAGTTTCCCCATCAATGTCATCAGCCCGTCATGACATCAACACGTTTTGTGCCCTCATTATACATGTTTCCAGACAGACTGGCGACTCTTGTGGTCAATGACTGGGGTTAGAGGCCATTGTGAGTGGGTGGAATAGGTATTTACTGAACATTCAACAATTGTTTTTGGATTTGTATCCTATATTTTTACTACATGATGTTGGCAGACTTGGCTTCATTGCTAATGAACACACTAACATACCTTCAGGCATTTTGAAAAAATGTAGAGGACAATTGTTTCTAAGGATACATCATAGAGACAAATAACGATCAGAGTCGGAATCCTCTGGAAGTAAATAAATTTTAGTCAATGCCAGGACCTTCTATAGTTCTCTGCATTATTAATATTTTGAGGCACAGAAAATCAAGTTCAAATGTGGACAAGGTTTATTTAAAATCTGTTAAATGTACCAAATAATGAATGACTTTCTGGGCCCTTCATACCCATATATCTGCCATATACTAGTTAGAGTTGAGGTGGAACTCACAGTGAAGTTTTGGATTGCAGGTAAAGGTCTGGACAGCTGTACAGTGATACCAAACTATGGTTTTATCTTTTAAAAATTAACAAGTAATAGGATTATATTTACTGTGCAGCAGTTCCGTAGAGCCGCCAATTCCCGGCGGTATGAAGGCAATATTTAAAACGCCCATTGGTTTTTGCCTTTGCTAAAATTGCCGTTTGAAGGAAATGCCTTCATTGCTCTGGGAATTGGCGGTTCTACGGAGCTGCCACATAGTAAATATACCCAATGGTGCAGGTAGTCATCGGTTTCTGGATGCACTGCGGGTAGAGTACTTTTATTGAACATGGATGGTCAATGATGTTTTTTGCGACAGACACATTTTTGACACCAGTTAGCAATCAACTTCTGTTCAAACACCCCTTAACCCTTTTGGTGCCAGAGGTCTATGCTGATTTCTCACCTTAGTTGGCCAAACCAGTTTTCAAACTAATGGGCCGAGAATTATTTTGTTTTGTCATTTTATTGCAATTATATAGTGCAAAGGAGCATTTGCATTTAAACCTAGTTTTGTCCTTTATTTTCATTTATTTACTACAACCCTACAAACATATATATTTGCAGACTTCTACATTGTAGAGGAATACCAACTATTTGTACTTGTATTAGAAGTTTGCTCTATGTTTGTGGGCCATTATACTTTATTTTTATTTTGCCATCCAGTCTCCATTAAGAAAAGAACTGTATTTATTTCTATGTTTACTTTTATTACAATATGTGTAAACATGATCTAACACTAGTGGCAGAGTCTCTCCCTGTATCAGGATATATACAGTGATGGTATGGGGCACATCACATGGCTGTATAATACAGATTAGTCTGTGTGATGAGGAAGCATCCGGGTACCAGATCTCTCCCTGTATCAGGGTATATACAGTGATGGTATGTGGCACATCACATGGCTATATAATACAGATTAGTTTGTGTGATGAGGAAGCATCCGGGTACCAGATCTCTCCCTGTATCAGGATATATACAGTGATGGTATGGGGCACATCACATGGCTATATAATACAGATTAGTCTGTGTGATGAGGAAGCATCCAGGTACCAGATCTCTCCCTGTATCAGGGTATATACAGTGATGGTATGTGGCACATCACATGGCTATATAATACAGATTAGTTTGTGTGATGAGGAAGCATCCGGGTACCAGATCTCTCCATGTATCAGGATATATACAGTGATGGTATGGGGCACATCACATGGCTATATAATACAGATTAGTATGTGTGATGAGGAAGCATCCGGGTACCAGATCTCTCCATGTATCAGGGTATATACAGTGATGGTATGGGGCACATCACATGGCTATATAATACAGATTAGTCTGTGTGATGAGGAAGCATCCAGGTACCAGATCTCTCCCTGTATCAGGGTATATACAGGGATGGTATGGGGCACATCACATGGCTATATAATACAGATTAGTATGTGTGATGAGGAAGCATCCAGGTACCAGATCTCTCCCTGTATCAGGGTATATACAGTGATGGTATGGGCACATCACATGACTATATAATACAGATTAGTATGTGTGATGAGGAAGCATCCGGGTACCAGATCTCTCCCTGTATCAGGATATATACAGTGATGGTATGTGGCACATCACATGGCTATATAATACAGATTAGTCTGTGTGATGAGGAAGCATCCAGGTACCAGATCTCTCCCTGTATCAGGGTATATACAGGGATGGTATGGGGCACATCACATGGCTATATAATACAGATTAGTATGTGTGATGAGGAAGCATCCAGGTACCAGATCTCTCCCTGTATCAGGGTACATACAGTGATGGTATGGGGCACATCACATGGCTATATAATACAGATTAGTCTGTGTGATGAGGAAGCATCCGGGTACCAGATCTCTCCCTGTATCAGGGTATATACAGTGATGGTATGGGGCACATCACATGGCTATATAATACAGATTAGTATGTGTGATGAGGAAGCATCCGGGTACCAGATCTCTCCCTGTATCAGGGTATATACAGTAATGGTATGGGGCACATCACATGGCTATATAATACAGATTAGTCTGTGTGATGAGGAAGCATCCGGGTACCAGATCTCTCCCTGTATCAAGGTACATACAGTGATGGTATGGGGCACATCACATGGCTATATAATACAGATTAGTCTGTGTGATGAGGAAGCATCCGGGTACCAGATCTCTCCCTGTATCAGGGTATATACAGTGATGGTATGGGGCACATCACATGGCTATATAATACAGATTAGTATGTGTGATGAGGAAGCATCCGGGTACCAGATCTCTCCCTGTATCAGGGTATATACAGTAATGGTATGGGGCACATCACATGGCTATATAATACAGATTAGTCTGTGTGATGAGGAAGCATCCGGGTACCAGATCTCTCCCTGTATCAGGGTATATACAGGGATGGTATGGGGCACATCACATGGCTATATAATACAGATTAGTATGTGTGATGAGGAAACATCCAAGTACCAGATCTCTCCCTGTATCAGGGTATATACAGGGATGGTATGTGGCACATCACATGGCTATATAATACAAATTAGTCTGTGTGATGAGGAAGCATCCGGGTACCAGATCTCTCCCTGTATCAGGGTATATACAGTGATGGTATGGGGCACATCACATGGCTATATAATACAGATTAGTCTGTGTGATGAGGAAGCATCCAGGTACCAGATCTCTCCCTGTATCAGGGTATATACAGTGATGGTATGGGGCACATCACATGGCTATATAATACAGATTAGTATGTGTGATGAGGAAGCATCCGGGTACCAGATCTCTCCCTGTATCAGGGTATTTACAGTAATGGTATGGGGCACATCACATGGCTGTATAATACAGATTAGTCTGTGTGATGAGGAAGCATCCAGGTACCAGATCTCTCCCTGTATCAAGGTACATACAGTGATGGTATGGGGCACATCACATGGCTATATAATACAGATTAGTCTGTGTGATGAGGAAGCATCCAGGTACCAGATCTCTCCCTGTATCAGGGTATATACAGTGATGGTATGGGGCACATCACATGGCTATATAATACAGATTAGTCTGTGTGATGAGGAAGCATCCGGGTACCAGATCTCTCCCTGTATCAGGGTATATACAGTAATGGTATGGGGCACATCACATGGCTATATAATACAGATTAGTATGTGTGATGAGGAAGCATCCAGGTACCAGATCTCTCCCTGTATCAGGGTATATACAGGGATGGTATGGGGCACATCACATGGCTATATAATACAGATTAGTATGTGTGATGAGGAAACATCCAAGTACCAGATCTCTCCCTGTATCAGGGTATATACAGTGATGGTATGGGGCACATCACATGGCTGTATAATACAGATTAGTATGTGTGATGAGGAAGCATCCAGGTACCAGATCTCTCCCTGTATCAGGGTATATACAGTGATGGTATGGGGCACATCACATGGCTATATAATACAGATTAGTCTGTGTGATGAGGAAGCATCCGGGTACCAGATCTCTCCCTGTATCAAGGTACATACAGTGATGGTATGGGGCACATCACATGGCTATATAATACAGATTAGTATGTGTGATGAGGAAGCATCCAGGTACCAGATCTCTCCCTGTATCAGGGTATATACAGGGATGGTATGGGGCACATCACATGGCTATATAATACAGATTAGTATGTGTGATGAGGAAACATCCAAGTACCAGATCTCTCCCTGTATCAGGGTATATACAGTGATGGTATGTGGCACATCACATGGCTATATAATACAGATTAGTATGTGTGATGAGGAAGCATCCGGGTACCAGATCTCTCCCTGTATCAGGATATTTACAGGGATGGTATGTGGCACATCACATGGCTATATAATACAGATTAGTCTGTGTGATGAGGAAGCATCCGGGTACCAGATCTCTCCCTGTATCAGGGTACATACAGTGATGGTATGGGGCACATCACATGGCTATATAATACAGATTAGTATGTGTGATGAGGAAGCATCCAGGTACCAGATCTCTCCCTGTATCAGGGTACATACAGTGATGGTATGTGGCACATCACATGGCTATATAATACAGATTAGTCTGTGTGATGAGGAAGCATCCAGGTACCAGATCTCTCCCTGTATCAGGGTATATACAGTAATGGTATGGGGCACATCACATGGCTATATAATACAGATTAGTATGTGTGATGAGGAAGCATCCGGGTACCAGATCTCTCCCTGTATCAGGGTATATACAGTAATGGTATGGGGCACATCACATGGCTATATAATACAGATTAGTCTGTGTGATGAGGAAGCATCCGGGTACCAGATCTCTCCCTGTATCAGGGTACATACAGTGATGGTATGTGGCACATCACATGGCAATATAATACAGATTAGTATGTGTGATGAGGAAGCATCCGGGTACCAGATCTCTCCCTGTATCAAGGTACATACAGTGATGGTATGTGGCACATCACATGGCTATATAATACAGATTAGTATGTGTGATGAGGAAGCATCCAGGTACCAGATCTCTCCCTGTATCAGGGTATATACAGTGATGGTATGGGGCACATCACATGGCTATATAATACAGATTAGTCTGTGTGATGAGGAAGCATCCAGGTACCAGATCTCTCCCTGTATCAGGGTATATACAGTGATGGTATGGGGCACATCACATGGCTATATAATACAGATTAGTATGTGTGATGAGGAAGCATCCAGGTACCAGATCTCTCCCTGTATCAGGGTATATACAGTGATGGTATGGGGCACATCACATGGCTGTATAATACAGATTAGTATGTGTGATGAGGAAGCATCCGGGTACCAGATCTCTCCCTGTATCAAGGTACATACAGTGATGGTATGGGGCACATCACATGGCTTATAATACAGATTAGTATGTGTGATGAGGAAGCATCCAGGTACCAGATCTCTCCCTGTATCAGGGTATATACAGTGATGGTATGGGGCACATCACATGGCTATATAATACAGATTAGTCTGTGTGATGAGGAAGCATCCAGGTACCAGATCTCTCCCTGTATCAGGGTATATACAGTGATGGTATGGGGCACATCACATGGCTATATAATACAGATTAGTATGTGTGATGAGGAAGCATCCAGGTACCAGATCTCTCCCTGTATCAGGGTATATACAGTGATGGTATGGGGCACATCACATGGCTGTATAATACAGATTAGTATGTGTGATGAGGAAGCATCCGGGTACCAGATCTCTCCCTGTATCAGGATATTTACAGGGATGGTATGTGGCACATCACATGGCTATATAATACAGATTAGTCTGTGTGATGAGGAAGCATCCGGGTACCAGATCTCTCCCTGTATCAGGGTACATACAGTGATGGTATGGGGCACATCACATGGCTATATAATACAGATTAGTATGTGTGATGAGGAAGCATCCAGGTACCAGATCTCTCCCTGTATCAGGGTACATACAGTGATGGTATGTGGCACATCACATGGCTATATAATACAGATTAGTCTGTGTGATGAGGAAGCATCCAGGTACCAGATCTCTCCCTGTATCAGGGTATATACAGTAATGGTATGGGGCACATCACATGGCTATATAATACAGATTAGTATGTGTGATGAGGAAGCATCCGGGTACCAGATCTCTCCCTGTATCAGGGTATATACAGTAATGGTATGGGGCACATCACATGGCTATATAATACAGATTAGTCTGTGTGATGAGGAAGCATCCGGGTACCAGATCTCTCCCTGTATCAGGGTACATACAGTGATGGTATGTGGCACATCACATGGCAATATAATACAGATTAGTATGTGTGATGAGGAAGCATCCGGGTACCAGATCTCTCCCTGTATCAAGGTACATACAGTGATGGTATGTGGCACATCACATGGCTATATAATACAGATTAGTATGTGTGATGAGGAAGCATCCAGGTACCAGATCTCTCCCTGTATCAGGGTATATACAGTGATGGTATGGGGCACATCACATGGCTATATAATACAGATTAGTCTGTGTGATGAGGAAGCATCCAGGTACCAGATCTCTCCCTGTATCAGGGTATATACAGTGATGGTATGGGGCACATCACATGGCTATATAATACAGATTAGTATGTGTGATGAGGAAGCATCCAGGTACCAGATCTCTCCCTGTATCAGGGTATATACAGTGATGGTATGGGGCACATCACATGGCTGTATAATACAGATTAGTATGTGTGATGAGGAAGCATCCGGGTACCAGATCTCTCCCTGTATCAAGGTACATACAGTGATGGTATGGGGCACATCACATGGCTTATAATACAGATTAGTATGTGTGATGAGGAAGCATCCAGGTACCAGATCTCTCCCTGTATCAGGGTACATACAGTGATGGTATGGGGCACATCACATGGCTATATAATACAGATTAGTATGTGTGATGAGGAAGCATCCGGGTACCAGATCTCTCCCTGTATCAGGGTATATACAGTGATGGTATGGGGCACATCACATGGCTTATAATACAGATTAGTATGTGTGATGAGGAAGCATCCAGGTACCAGATCTCTCCCTGTATCAGGGTACATACAGTGATGGTATGGGGCACATCACATGGCTATATAATACAGATTAGTATGTGTGATGAGGAAGCATCCGGGTACCAGATCTCTCCCTGTATCAAGGTACATACAGTGATGGTATGGGGCACATCACATGGCTTATAATACAGATTAGTATGTGTGATGAGGAAGCATCCAGGTACCAGATCTCTCCCTGTATCAGGGTACATACAGTGATGGTATGGGGCACATCACATGGCTAAATAATACAGATTAGTCTGTGTAATGAGGAAGCATCCAGGTACCAGATCTCTCCCTGTATCAGGGTACATACAGTGATGGTATGGGGCACATCACATGGCTATATAATACAGATTAGTATGTGTGATGAGGAAGCATCCGGGTACCAGATCTCTCCCTGTATCAAGGTACATACAGTGATGGTATGGGGCACATCACATGGCTATATAATACAGATTAGTCTGTGTGATGAGGAAGCATCCAGGTACCAGATCTCTCCCTGTATCAGGGTACATACAGTGATGGTATGTGGCACATCACATGGCTATATAATATAATACAGATTAGTCTGTGTGATGAGGAAGCATCCAGGTACCAGATCTCTCCCTGTATCAGGGTATATACAGTGATGGTATGGGGCACATCACATGGCTTATAATACAGATTAGTTTGTGTGATGAGGAAACATCCGGGTACCAGATCTCTCCATGTATCAGGGTATATACAGTGATGGTATGGGGCACATCACATGGCTATATAATACAGATTAGTCTGTGTGATGAGGAAGCATCCAGGTACCAGATCTCTCCCTGTATCAGGGTATATACAGTGATGGTATGGGGCACATCACATGGCTTATAATACAGATTAGTTTGTGTGATGAGGAAACATCCGGGTACCAGATCTCTCCCTGTATCAGGGTATATACAGGGATGGTATGGGGCACATCACATGGCTGTATAATACAGATTAGTATGTGTGATGAGGAAGCATCCGGGTACCAGATCTCTCCCTGTATCAAGGTACATACAGTGATGGTATGGGGCACATCACATGACTATATAATACAGATTAGTATGTGTGATGAGGAAACATCCAGGTACCAGATCTCTCCCTGTATCAGGGTGTATACAGTGATGGTATGGGGCACATCACATGGCTATATAATACAGATTAGTATGTGTGATGAGGAAACATCCGGGTACCAGATCTCTCCCTGTATCAGGGTATATACAGTGATGGTATGGGGCACATCACATGGCTATATAATACAGATTAGTATGTGTGATGAGGAAGCATCCAGGTACCAGATCTCTCCCTGTATCAGGGTATATACAGTAATGGTATGGGGCACATCACATGGCTATATAATACAGATTAGTATGTGTGATGAGGAAGCATCCAGGTACCAGATCTCTCCCTGTATCAGGGTATATACAGTGATGGTATGGGGCACATCACATGGCTATATAATACAGATTAGTTTGTGTGATGAGGAAGCATCCAGGTACCAGATCTCTCCCTGTATCAGGGTATATACAGTGATGGTATGGGGCACATCACATGGCTATATAATACAGATTAGTATGTGTGATGAGGAAACATCCAGGTACCAGATCTCTCCCTGTATCAAGGTACATACAGTGATGGTATGGGGCACATCACATGGCTATATAATACAGATTAGTATGTGTGATGAGGAAGCATCCAGGTACCAGATCTCTCCCTGTATCAGGTTATATACAGTGATGGTATGGGGCACATCACATGGCTTATAATACAGATTAGTATGTGTGATGAGGAAGCATCCAGGTACCAGATCTCTCCCTGTATCAGGGTACATACAGTGATGGTATGGGGCACATCACATGGCTATATAATACAGATTAGTCTGTGTGATGAGGAAGCATCCAGGTACCAGATCTCTCCCTGTATCAGGGTACATACAGTGATGGTATGTGGCACATCACATGGCAATATAATACAGATTAGTATGTGTGATGAGGAAGCATCCGGGTACCAGATCTCTCCCTGTATCAAGGTACATACAGTGATGGTATGTGGCACATCACATGGCTATATAATACAGATTAGTATGTGTGATGAGGAAGCATCCAGGTACCAGATCTCTCCCTGTATCAGGGTATATACAGTGATGGTATGGGGCACATCACATGGCTATATAATACAGATTAGTCTGTGTGATGAGGAAGCATCCAGGTACCAGATCTCTCCCTGTATCAGGGTATATACAGTGATGGTATGGGGCACATCACATGGCTATATAATACAGATTAGTATGTGTGATGAGGAAGCATCCAGGTACCAGATCTCTCCCTGTATCAGGGTATATACAGTGATGGTATGGGGCACATCACATGGCTGTATAATACAGATTAGTATGTGTGATGAGGAAGCATCCGGGTACCAGATCTCTCCCTGTATCAAGGTACATACAGTGATGGTATGGGGCACATCACATGGCTTATAATACAGATTAGTATGTGTGATGAGGAAGCATCCAGGTACCAGATCTCTCCCTGTATCAGGGTATATACAGTGATGGTATGGGGCACATCACATGGCTATATAATACAGATTAGTCTGTGTGATGAGGAAGCATCCAGGTACCAGATCTCTCCCTGTATCAGGGTATATACAGTGATGGTATGGGGCACATCACATGGCTATATAATACAGATTAGTATGTGTGATGAGGAAGCATCCAGGTACCAGATCTCTCCCTGTATCAGGGTATATACAGTGATGGTATGGGGCACATCACATGGCTGTATAATACAGATTAGTATGTGTGATGAGGAAGCATCCGGGTACCAGATCTCTCCCTGTATCAGGATATTTACAGGGATGGTATGTGGCACATCACATGGCTATATAATACAGATTAGTCTGTGTGATGAGGAAGCATCCGGGTACCAGATCTCTCCCTGTATCAGGGTACATACAGTGATGGTATGGGGCACATCACATGGCTATATAATACAGATTAGTATGTGTGATGAGGAAGCATCCAGGTACCAGATCTCTCCCTGTATCAGGGTACATACAGTGATGGTATGTGGCACATCACATGGCTATATAATACAGATTAGTCTGTGTGATGAGGAAGCATCCAGGTACCAGATCTCTCCCTGTATCAGGGTATATACAGTAATGGTATGGGGCACATCACATGGCTATATAATACAGATTAGTATGTGTGATGAGGAAGCATCCGGGTACCAGATCTCTCCCTGTATCAGGGTATATACAGTAATGGTATGGGGCACATCACATGGCTATATAATACAGATTAGTCTGTGTGATGAGGAAGCATCCGGGTACCAGATCTCTCCCTGTATCAGGGTACATACAGTGATGGTATGTGGCACATCACATGGCAATATAATACAGATTAGTATGTGTGATGAGGAAGCATCCGGGTACCAGATCTCTCCCTGTATCAAGGTACATACAGTGATGGTATGTGGCACATCACATGGCTATATAATACAGATTAGTATGTGTGATGAGGAAGCATCCAGGTACCAGATCTCTCCCTGTATCAGGGTATATACAGTGATGGTATGGGGCACATCACATGGCTATATAATACAGATTAGTCTGTGTGATGAGGAAGCATCCAGGTACCAGATCTCTCCCTGTATCAGGGTATATACAGTGATGGTATGGGGCACATCACATGGCTATATAATACAGATTAGTATGTGTGATGAGGAAGCATCCAGGTACCAGATCTCTCCCTGTATCAGGGTATATACAGTGATGGTATGGGGCACATCACATGGCTGTATAATACAGATTAGTATGTGTGATGAGGAAGCATCCGGGTACCAGATCTCTCCCTGTATCAAGGTACATACAGTGATGGTATGGGGCACATCACATGGCTTATAATACAGATTAGTATGTGTGATGAGGAAGCATCCAGGTACCAGATCTCTCCCTGTATCAGGGTACATACAGTGATGGTATGGGGCACATCACATGGCTATATAATACAGATTAGTATGTGTGATGAGGAAGCATCCGGGTACCAGATCTCTCCCTGTATCAAGGTACATACAGTGATGGTATGGGGCACATCACATGGCTTATAATACAGATTAGTATGTGTGATGAGGAAGCATCCAGGTACCAGATCTCTCCCTGTATCAGGGTACATACAGTGATGGTATGGGGCACATCACATGGCTAAATAATACAGATTAGTCTGTGTAATGAGGAAGCATCCAGGTACCAGATCTCTCCCTGTATCAGGGTACATACAGTGATGGTATGGGGCACATCACATGGCTATATAATACAGATTAGTATGTGTGATGAGGAAGCATCCGGGTACCAGATCTCTCCCTGTATCAAGGTACATACAGTGATGGTATGGGGCACATCACATGGCTATATAATACAGATTAGTCTGTGTGATGAGGAAGCATCCAGGTACCAGATCTCTCCCTGTATCAGGGTACATACAGTGATGGTATGTGGCACATCACATGGCTATATAATATAATACAGATTAGTCTGTGTGATGAGGAAGCATCCAGGTACCAGATCTCTCCCTGTATCAGGGTATATACAGTGATGGTATGGGGCACATCACATGGCTTATAATACAGATTAGTTTGTGTGATGAGGAAACATCCGGGTACCAGATCTCTCCATGTATCAGGGTATATACAGTGATGGTATGGGGCACATCACATGGCTATATAATACAGATTAGTCTGTGTGATGAGGAAGCATCCAGGTACCAGATCTCTCCCTGTATCAGGGTATATACAGTGATGGTATGGGGCACATCACATGGCTTATAATACAGATTAGTTTGTGTGATGAGGAAACATCCGGGTACCAGATCTCTCCCTGTATCAGGGTATATACAGGGATGGTATGGGGCACATCACATGGCTGTATAATACAGATTAGTATGTGTGATGAGGAAGCATCCGGGTACCAGATCTCTCCCTGTATCAAGGTACATACAGTGATGGTATGGGGCACATCACATGACTATATAATACAGATTAGTATGTGTGATGAGGAAACATCCAGGTACCAGATCTCTCCCTGTATCAGGGTGTATACAGTGATGGTATGGGGCACATCACATGGCTATATAATACAGATTAGTATGTGTGATGAGGAAACATCCGGGTACCAGATCTCTCCCTGTATCAGGGTATATACAGTGATGGTATGGGGCACATCACATGGCTATATAATACAGATTAGTATGTGTGATGAGGAAGCATCCAGGTACCAGATCTCTCCCTGTATCAGGGTATATACAGTAATGGTATGGGGCACATCACATGGCTATATAATACAGATTAGTATGTGTGATGAGGAAGCATCCAGGTACCAGATCTCTCCCTGTATCAGGGTATATACAGTGATGGTATGGGGCACATCACATGGCTATATAATACAGATTAGTATGTGTGATGAGGAAGCATCCAGGTACCAGATCTCTCCCTGTATCAGGTTATATACAGTGATGGTATGGGGCACATCACATGGCTTATAATACAGATTAGTATGTGTGATGAGGAAGCATCCAGGTACCAGATCTCTCCCTGTATCAGGGTACATACAGTGATGGTATGGGGCACATCACATGGCTATATAATACAGATTAGTATGTGTGATGAGGAAGCATCCAGGTACCAGATCTCTCCCTGTATCAGGGTACATACAGTGATGGTATGTGGCACATCACATGGCTATATAATACAGATTAGTCTGTGTGATGAGGAAGCATCCGGGTACCAGATCTCTCCCTGTATCAGGATATATACAGTGATGGTATGGGGCACATCACATGGCTGTATAATACAGATTAGTCTGTGTGATGAGGAAGCATCCAGGTACCAGATCTCTCCCTGTATCAGGGTACATACAGTGATGGTATGTGGCACATCACATGGCTATATAATACAGATTAGTCTGTGTGATGAGGAAGCATCCGGGTACCAGATCTCTCCATGTATCAGGGTATATACAGTGATGGTATGGGGCACATCACATGACTATATAATACAGATTAGTCTGTGTGATGAGGAAGCATCCAGGTACCAGATCTCTCCCTGTATCAGGGTATATACAGTGATGGTATGGGGCACATCACATGGCTTATAATACAGATTAGTTTGTGTGATGAGGAAACATCCGGGTACCAGATCTCTCCATGTATCAGGGTACATACAGTGATGGTATGTGGCACATCACATGGCAATATAATACAGATTAGTATGTGTGATGAGGAAGCATCCGGGTACCAGATCTCTCCCTGTATCAGGGTATATACAGTGATGGTATGGGGCACATCACATGGCTATATAATACAGATTAGTATGTGTGATGAGGAAGCATCCAGGTACCAGATCTCTCCCTGTATCAGGGTATATACAGTGATGGTATGGGGCACATCACATGGCTATATAATACAGATTAGTATGTGTGATGAGGAAGCATCCGGGTACCAGATCTCTCCCTGTATCAGGGTATATACAGTAATGGTATGGGGCACATCACATGGCTATATAATACAGATTAGTATGTGTGATGAGGAAGCATCCAGGTACCAGATCTCTCCCTGTATCAGGTTATATACAGTGATGGTATGGGGCACATCACATGGCTTATAATACAGATTAGTATGTGTGATGAGGAAGCATCCAGGTACCAGATCTCTCCCTGTATCAGGGTATATACAGTGATGGTATGGGGCACATCACATGGCTATATAATACAGATTAGTCTGTGTGATGAGGAAGCATCCAGGTACCAGATCTCACCCTGTATCAGGATATATACAGTGATGGTATGGGGCACATCACATGGCTATATAATACAGATTAGTCTGTGTGATGAGGAAGCATCCAGGTACCAGATCTCTCCCTGTATCAGGGTACATACAGTGATGGTATGGGGCACATCACATGGCTATATAATACAGATTAGTCTGTGTGATGAGGAAGCATCCAGGTACCAGATCTCTCCCTGTATCAGGGTACATACAGTGATGGTATGTGGCACATCACATGGCTATATAATACAGATTAGTCTGTGTGATGAGGAAGCATCCAGGTACCAGATCTCTCCCTGTATCAGGGTATATACAGTGATGGTATGGGGCACATCACATGGCTTATAATACAGATTAGTTTGTGTGATGAGGAAACATCCGGGTACCAGATCTCTCCATGTATCAGGGTACATACAGTGATGGTATGTGGCACATCACATGGCAATATAATACAGATTAGTATGTGTGATGAGGAAGCATCCGGGTACCAGATCTCTCCCTGTATCAGGGTATATACAGTGATGGTATGGGGCACATCACATGGCTATATAATACAGATTAGTATGTGTGATGAGGAAGCATCCGGGTACCAGATCTCTCCCTGTATCAGGGTATATACAGTGATGGTATGGGGCACATCACATGGCTATATAATACAGATTAGTATTTGTGATGAGGAAGCATCCGGGTACCAGATCTCTCCCTGTATCAGGGTATATACAGTGATGGTATGGGGCACATCACATGGCTATATAATACAAATTGGTTTGTATGATAAGGAAGCATCCAGGTATTAGATCTCTCCCTGTATATAAGCCAGGTTCCTACCAGCTTACAGGTCCTCATAATCACCTGGGAGGAGATGTACCAGTGACATAGGAGTTATGTCTGAAGAAAGCAGTGTTTTTGGAGCTTAAGAAAGTAAATTAAAACATTGATATTAAATTTCCATTATAGATATAATTGTTATGCTTTTTAAAGCTCTAAACTAGTTATCCTCTTGTAACATTCATATAATATCTGTGTTTTTTGACTAGGAGTTGCCATGACTGACAGTAGACAGAGAAAGGAAAGGTAAATGCTTGAAAGCAAAGCTTTATGTAAGGTTATATGGCAGTGTGCAGGGAACTAAAGCTGAGTATACAGCTGTTAACAACCTTGGAAAGTTTACATTGTACCATATGAAAATAATATTTTGTTTTGAGTTCACCTTTAAGACTCTGTATTTCCTGTCCAAAATAATGGCCCTGAAAGCAGTGGGGAAATGAGGTTTACATGATTCCCCCACCCCTAGGACCCCCATCAGGTGGAGGAGATTATCATTGGTACTAAGATGTCAGACCAAATAGAGTCACAAGGATAAAAACCCACCAAAGTGCATTAGGGGGGTTGTATTACTTTGGCCCCACACTGCACCTTTTGGAGCTGGGTAGGGCCCCGGCACTAGGTTGAGTGCCATTTTATTGCCCCCCCCCCCTGCCCTCAATTTCAGTTATTTAATTTATCATTGGCTAATATGTCTCTTACTTTCTTCCTCTGTCTTTTCTGATAATCCCTTTATGATTCCTGCCCCAGGCTTTTAGCATCTGCGTTATTGCTGTCTAGTGCCTGCTCATATTGCACAGTGCTGCCGTTACATGTGGATGCATGTTGGAGATGTCAGTCATGCTGTGTGTCTCTGGAGTTGTGGGTGGGCATAGATTGCTGATGTAAGAAGACGCTGCCAGCACACTGGAAATCTGGGCCAAATATTTACCATTTTAGCACTCCAATTTACAAGGTGTATCCATAATCCAAAGTGCTTTTTTTTGTTTTATTGCAATATGATAGAACCCATTTAACCCCCCCCCCACACACACAAAAACCTTTAATGAAAGACAGTGCTAAATGAATGACACTGAGAGTCTCATTGTTTCATTATCTCATTTCGCGAGAGTCTCCCAGACTCCCGGGAGAGTGTGGCAATCTCCCTGATCTGCCCAAGTGGGCAGAATTCGGTTCAAATGCCGCAATTCACCGGGAATCGTGGCATTTGGCCCCGCCCCCGCTGTAAAATTACTCAATTTGCGTCATTACATCACGGGGCCGGGGCTAAAATGACGCGATTTTCGGGGGCCCGCCCCCTACACGCCCACCTCTCCCTGGAAGAACAATTTTAAACGTTGGCAAGTATGTATTATCTCATTACCCGCAACCCGGTATTGGCTTGAAGAGCGCTTCTCAGTTCGGGACTGGTGCGCCATAGCGGCTTCCAGCACAGTTCTGACCAGTCTGGGAGCTGGTTAGTACTACAACAGGGAAACCAACTGGGCTGGTTTCCGCGTTATAGTTATAATCAGCCCAGGCCAGCTTCTGCCGGGTCTATTTATTATTGTTATTATTGTTGATATTATTACTATAATTATTATTGTTATTATTACTATTTTTTATTATTATTATTACTATTATTATTATTGTTATTATTATTATTATCGTAGATTTGTAAGGCACCACAGTGCTCCGCAGCGCTGTACAGTAGGGAGAACAGAACATACATAAAACAGGGACATAGAAGGCAGACAAAATAAATGCAGATATGAAAACATAGGGTATGGAGGACCCTGCTCATTAGAGAGCTTACATGCTAAGTGGAAGAGGGCACAGCTGAAACAAGAGAAGCAATTGTGGCTCAAAGTGGTGATTGGGACAGTTGTGAGGGTGAATTAATGTGAATAGTGTTATCGGGGATAAGGTCACCTCTATAAAAGAGATGGGTTTTCAAAGAACATCTAAAGATTTGAAGGATGTGGGAAAGTCTGATTGAGCGTCGTAGGGAATTCCATAAGTGGGGAGCAGCACGGGACAAGTCTTGTAGGTGGGAGTGAGAGGTGGTTGCCGGAGATTATTGAATTTCTAGTGGGAGCTACCTGTTTTTGTTATTTTTTAGTTATTTACTTTGGGCATTTTACTTTATTTCTTTTTTGTTTTATTTTAAAGAATGATCATTTTAGACCAGGACCAACACTGGGGCCAGTGGGATTCATTTAATTATTTGTTTACTGTAATCTATTATTTAGCGCTGTTGTTATCCACCAGTCCACTTTCAGCAGCTGGACAGCATATATTGCAGTTCAGTAAGAGGGACTTGACAGGGATACTACCCCTGCAACTGCCACTCACCACTGTGCACCACCGCTCACCACTGTACACCACCACTCACCAATGTGCACCACCGCTCACCACTGTACACCACCACTCACCACTGTACACCACCGCTCACCACTGTACACCACCACTCACCAATGTGCACCACCGCTCACCACTGTACACCACCACTCACCAATGTGCACCACCGCTCACCACTGTACACCACCGCTCACCACTGTGCACCACCGCTCACCACTGTACACCACCACTCACCACTGTGCACCACCGCTCACCACTGTACACCACCACTCACCACTGTACACCACCGCTCACCACTGTACACCACCACTCACCACTGTGCACCACCGCTCACCACTGTACACCACCACTCACCAATGTGCACCACCGCTCACCACTGTACACCACCACTCACCACTGTACACCACCGCTCACCACTGTACACCACCGCTCACCACTGTACACCACCACTCACCAATGTACACCACCGCTCACCACTGTACACCACCGCTCACCACCGCTCACCACTGTACACCACCGCTCACCACTGTACACCACCGCTCACCACTGTGCACCACCACTCACCACTGTGCACCACCGCTCACCACTGTACACCACCGCTCACCACTGTGCACCACCGCTCACCACTGTACACCACCGCTCACCACTGTGCACCACCGCTCACCACTGTACACCACCGCTCACCACTGTACACCACCACTCACCAATGTGCACCACCGCTCACGACTGTACACCACCACTCACCAATGTAAATCACTGCTCACCACCACTCCCCACTGTACACCACTGCTCAGCACTGTACACTACTGCTCACCACTGTACACCATCACTCACCACAGTACACTACCATTCACCACTTTACACCACCACTCACAATTGCTCACTACAGTACACCACCACTCATCACAGTACACCACTGTACACCACCGCTCAGTACAGTACACCACCGCTCACCACTGTACATCACTGCACACCACTGCACACCACTGTTCACCAATACCACTGTACATCACTGCTCACCACTGCACACCACCGCTCACCACTGTACACCACTGCTCACCACTGTATACCACCGCTCACCACAGTACACCACTACTCACCATTGTACACCATCGCTCACCACAGTACACCACCAATCACCACTGTACGCCACCACTCACAGTTCACTACTGTACACCACCACTCACCACAGTACACCACTGCTCACCACTATACATCACTGCTCACCAATACACACCACTGTACATCACTGCACACCGCTGCTTACTACTACTCACCATTGAACACCACTACTCACCATTGTACACCACTGTACATCACTGCACACCACCCTCCGCTCACCACAGTACACCACTACTCACGACTGTACACCACTGCTCACCACTACACACCACTACTCACCATTGTACACCACTGTACATCACTGCACACCACCCTCCGCTCACCACAGTACACCACTACTCACCACTGTACACCACTGCTCACCACTACACACCACTGTACATCACTGCACACCACCCTCCGCTCACCACTGCTCACCACTGTACACCACTGCTCACCACTACACACCACTGTACATCACTGCACACCACCCTCCGCTCACCACAGTACACCACTACTCACGACTGTACACCACTGCTCACCACTACACACCACTACACACCACTGTACATCACTGCACACCACCCTCCGCTCACCACAGTACACCACTACTCACCACTGTACACCACTGCTCACCACTACACACCACTGTACATCACTGCACACCACTACTCACCACTGTACACCACTGCTCACCACTACACACCACTGTACATCACTGCACACCACCCTCCGCTCACCACAGTACACCACTACTCACGACTGTACACCACTGCTCACCACTACACACCACTGCTCACCACTGAACACAATATGAACACAGTAACAGTAGTCCTAGTTACCTGTCAAGTTCTATTGTAGTGAATAAGGAAAGGGAATGAAATGTTAGAGCTTAAACTACTACTACTCTTTTCAAGCTGAATTGATCTGTCAGCTGAAACCTTCTGCTAAGCTATCTAAGTAGATAGCTTAGAGTCAAGTTTAATATTTCCTTATTGTTCTACCAGAAGGCAGCAGAAATTGTTAATAGCAATAATATCTTATTATCAATTGGGGGATATGAATATTTTACGATATATTGCAACATGTACTATTCATCTTTTTAATGATTCTGCAGTAATTTGGATGTATTCTCGTATTCAAACTTCCCTTCCACACAACCTCACATAACCTCTTCAGTATTATAACTCATACACTATTCAAAAGTTACTTGCATGGTGGAAGAGACGCCACTGCCAATGATATATTGGGAATATTTTCTGCTACACAACTGAGGTGTAAATAAGATGCAACAATGATGTATTCTGTGTTATTTTGAATGAGAAAATGAAAAAAAAAACAAAAAGAGCCCCAGGTGTGTTCTAGCAGTATAGTTGCATCTAGTCAACAGACCAACAAATCGTATAAAGCAAACCCAAGTCAGAAACATCTGGTCAAGACGGTACATTAATGGATTCCGAAAACATATTGCGGTCCAAAACAAAGTTAAAGGCAAACTGGCTTCAATGTACATAAGACTACCAAGGAAGACGTCAAAAGCCGCGGTCAGCATGGGCAGCCAAGAGGCAGCGTAAAATCCACTTCAGATAGTCTCACCCAAGTATCAGTAGTATGAACCTATCATAGGTAATGTTTTGATGCCAGGCTTGATCTAGATGCACTGCTATAATACGTTAATAACTGTGTGTAACATGTAGGCGTATGGTCATGTGAATGAGTTCCTAAGACTCAAGCACCCATCCAGAAAACACTGTGGATGGTAATTAGGCGGGCACTCTACATGGAGGCATGGGGATGGGGTGATATGTTGACATGTGACTGTCTAGGTTAGGGACAGCAAAAGGAAGTACATGGTAGATATGAAACTAATGGACGTGAGGTTGAGCAGCGGGGATATAGTGGCCATGAGTATGTAAGGCTGAGCACTGGGCTATGTATGGTGGCAATTGGGCTGCTGGGTATGAAGCTATTATGCTGTGCATAGGTCTGTGGTGGGCATGAGGCTTTTATGCAGGGCACAGGCAGTATATGTTGGGTACGAGTCTGGTGGCCATGAGCTGGGCTCAGGTTTGGGTATGAATGGCATGAGGATGTGGTGCTATGTGTGTTGGACATGAGTTTGGGTTTGTCATAAGACTGTTATGTTGTACATGGGGCTGTGTTTGGTGGGCATGAGATTTTTTATGCTGAACACAGGGTATTATATTAGGCAGAAGACCGGTATGCTGGGATGTGTATGGTCGCCATTAGTATGTAATCCTGGTCACTGGTGGATATTGAACAGTATTTAGTTTAGTTCTGTATTACACATGCAGATTACTTATCTGCCATAAGCACAGTACACTGGATCTATACTTTGTTACCATTCATGCTGCTTAAAATTTTCTCAATGCACTTTGGACTATTATACACAATTTACTATTCATATACATTTCTTATGCAGTCCAACTAAATACCATGTTGGGACAAAAAATGTGGCCCTCTAAATTCAAGAACTTGGGCAGCATTGTCGTACAGTAAGGAGATATCCCGGGAACTGATTTCGGGATGCAGTGATTCTATGACAGTAACCCACGACAGAGGTGGGGTCAAGTGATATGGTAAAGTAAGGATAAAACCCAGATACAGGTTTCACTGTAATATACTATAACAAGGGTTATGTCACATAGGTGAGAAAACACTGGAGCTTGAAAATCTCAGCTGAAAAATCCTGACTTATAAAATGAGAGATTTGAGCAATGTAATCACTGAGTGACAGGCACTCGGTAGTTTACATTTACTTTAGATGGGCAATTATAAAAAGAAGCAATTTAATCATTCTGTCAGAATGCGGCACACAACATTTTTCAACAGACGCTAGTGAGACAGACTGACATGAAAGCATCGATTTCAGCGGCACAATATTTTGGCAGGAGAAACGCGTAGTGAAACCCAACTGTGAAAGTCAGCTAATAGGAAAAGAGCAAGAGAGGGAGTGGATTTGAGAAGATGCAACTGATCAGTGTGTTCAGACGCAACACAGAGCATCGTCATTCCACTCTTTGCATCGCAGGTATATCCAGCCATCATCATCATCATTTATTTATATAGCGCCAACATATTCCGTAGCGCTTTAACATCTAATATAACATCCAACATCTTATATGACTTTGTACTCTTACTTTATTCACATTTGTGTGTCTCTTGGAACACTAAGCAGTACGTCTTAGATGGGCCTATACAAATGCAGATACAATTAACGCCTTTTTAATATCGGCAATATTTTCCAATTACTGGTATTAAATGAGAATACTGAGGCTTCATCTGATGTATGAACCTTTAATGGTTTGTTTTAAATGCCTTTTGTACCCTGCCCTTCCCTGAATGAGAGAAAACTGAGAGTGAATGTTACACAATAGCTGAAGATACCATCCTAGGATACTGACTTTGATTGATGAGCAGGGAATATTATGCATTTAAATACACAACAACAAAATATATACTAACAAAAGACAAATTATGAATTATTTTAATGACAGTTACTTTTTGCAGCAAGAAAATGATTTTGTTGAACCAGAATTGTATCACATAGGAGTAAATGTGGAACTAAAAGCTGCTTTTGTTGTTGGATTTCATTCATAAGGTCTGTCAGGCGCATTCTGTGCATCCCTGTGTTCCTTGTGATTTATAACCTTTCTCATTGGCCTCCTCCAGCTTTTCTCCTTTGACATTTTGGGATTAATGGCTACAATGGTGACAGTTCCATTAGCACTCAGAGTGTGCAAATAACTCACAAATGGCAGGTAGCTTCCTACTGTATTGATAAATGGCTTTTTAGGTTTTACAGACACAGAAGGGGAGGTGTGTTCTACAGCATTCTACATTTTAATGTGCAGAATTTAATGACCGCTGAACTATTTTTTATCATTTTTTGTAGTTTGCAAACTGCTGTAAAAGGATCTTAGAGTTACTATGCTCTGTTTATAAGCGTTAAATCATCAGAGATTATTAATGCGTATCTGTCATGGACATTGGCCTTAAGAACACTGATATTGTCACATATTTGACAGAACATCTTTCTAAACCTGAGCCAAGAATACTGAAAAAAACTAACTTAAACTATTTATTTTGTGTGTGTGGTTGTGTTGGTCGAAGTTTGTCTTATGTTTCTTGTTCCACCCAGGTTTTCTTTATCTAGAAAAACTATGCAAATATGAAATATCATCATCATCATTTATTTATATGACGCCTGCAAATTCCAGAACGCTTTACATTTGAGATGTGAAACAAAAAAGGATATACAAATGTTTGCGTTTTATCTGCATGAAAAGAGTGTGATTGACATTGAATGGATATGGATCATCATCATCATTTATTTATATATCAACACTGATTCCGCAGCGCTGTACAGAGAACTCATTCACATCAGTCCCTGCCCCATTGGAGCTTACAGTCTAAATTCCCTAACATACACAGACACACAGAGAGAGAGGGACACTAGGGTAAATTTTGATAGCGGCCAATTAACTAACCTACTAGTATGTTTTTGGAGTGTGGGAGGAAACCAGAGCACCCGGAGGAAACCCACGCAAACACGGGGAGAACATACAAACTCCACACAGATAAGGCCATGGTCGGGAATTGAACTCATGACCCCAGCGCTGTGAGTCAGAAGTGCTAACCACTTAGCCTCCGTGCTGCCCCAATGGATGATATTCTAAGGGCAGCAAAGAGTTGTATGTCGGTTCTAAATAACTCCAGTCAGTCTGTATTGATAAGTGCCTTATAAAGCTGTAAGAGATCAAACACTCGCTCCAGTATTTAGTATAGAACCCTTAATGCAGAACATTTTAATCATTTGAAAATGAATTCAGTACACTATGTTTCCCCCAGATATTGTTGCATGAGAAATCTGTCTCAGTCTTCCTCATTATAAGACCATATTGGGCTATGTGTTGCCCTCACTGACAATTCTCCATTGTATCACCGACCACATACAAAGGCAATGAATAGATGCAGTAAAGGGGCAGCCAGGAGAGACATCCTCTCTTAGCCGTCACAGCAGTGAGAGTGGGGCGTAGTAGCCGGGTGTCCTCATTGGCCTCTTCTCTCAGGAGCTGTGCTCACTTTTTACATACTAAGTAGGAGGTTGAATCTGCCACCCAGTTCTCTCTGCTGGTGTACAGGCAAATAGATATTTGATTTGATTTTTACACTGCACCAAAAAAAATATGTAGTCTGTTTGGTTGCTATGGCCAAAAACATTTTTTCCTTTGCGCAAGTTTTCAGCAATGTCCCATACTGAACAACCAGTCATTAACACCTATTAATGAGATAACTGTTTGAGTGCGCAAATAAAAGATTTATTGTTGTTTCCAAATTCTGAATCTTTAGCCTCAGCCTTATTTACCTCATGTTTAAGGAAACGTGGTCATGAGTTGTAGGGAATTATCAAATAACTCATGTCAGCTGACATGTCTTTCCATTCTGTGCGGGCTTCCAGCTTGTATTTATGGCGATATGCACAGAGGCTATGTATATGTGACTGCATTATATATTAAAAAAAGAAGATATTTCAGACTGCATTGTATGATTTATGATGTGTTGTGATGGCATACATATAGGCAGGTGTGTTTAATTGAAGAATAAATTATGCATGGCCATCTGTATGGAAGAGATCACATGATTAGTCCCTCCCCAGGGTAGGATATAAGGCAGATACGATGCACTTTTGTCTTTCTTGTGTCCCGTAAAACTTGTTTCCTCATCTGTTTACTACTGCTATGTTCCTCTGGAATGTTTTATTATTGCCAGAGAGAAATGACCTGACAGCTTTGCATTATGGCCGTGATGACTGCTACATCTTCATGCTCAATTGTTTTTCCTTTACAAACTCCAGGAAATAGTTCTGAGGTATTTGTTGTTATAAGCCACCACTACTCTGCATTGTTGTCACAATGGATCACTTTCTAGCACAGGAATGTACCACATGTCAGATGCAGATCCGTATGGACAGTGAAGGTTATTTAGTAGCAGAATATACACTAAATTATGTTCAAGTTGTCAACCAAGCACATACATAGGCATTCTAATTTCATATTTTTTTTTATTTAATTGTATTTTGGAGAGGTCAGTTTGAGTGAATATCCAGTCTGTGTTTTTCCTATGGCTAGAAGACTCTGATCCTCCACAAAGACATTAATTAGTGCTATTCCAGCTACTTCAAGTTCCACATATTGCAATACATGTTACGCTGACCGACTCCAGCCAAAGTATTCATCTTCTGGCCAGTCCTGCGTTAAATACAAACATGAATTCAGTTTGAATTTTAACATGATCATAGTTATGCTTTTTACCTGGGTGGAGTCTGTTAAAGGCAAGTACTCCCAAAGCCTTAGCTGTTTTAGACACCTAGGGAATCAGCTGACACCAGGTGGATAGGCAGGGGAGCTACAATAAGAGTTTGTTCACAACAAGTATTTAATAAATTTAATTTCTTTACATTTATTTACATTCAATTTTGTTTTTGCCTTGACTAGCCGACAAGCTTTCTATGTGGAGACCATCTTAGGTGGCAGCCATATTTGCTGAGCTCTGAATTCAGCAAGCTTCCTCTATTGCACCAATCACTGCTGTTTTAATATACACAGGATAAAGGAATAGCCAAACTTGTGAGAAAGGGAAGAAGAGTGAATGGTGAGCAGATAGATTGGGTTTTCCGTGGATGGAGGGAGAAAAAGCTGTAGAACACAAAGTATTAAAGGCATTTCATACAGCAGGGAGATGCCACCTCTGGCCACAACTGTTATAATAAATATGGTATTGTGGAATTCCTAACATATATATTTTTCATACTTCATAACAATGTAAGTTACAACATTTCGTAGAGGTGTTGGCCAAAATGGCGCCGTTTGTGTAGCCACATTCCCCCTTTATTTGCCACAGGTTTTTAATGTTGGCAAGTATGCTTTGAAGGCCATGGAATCACTTTGATTTTAACTTGATTGGTAATTGTTAGTCCTGATGTATTGGACAAGTAATTAGAGAATGTTTGCACAGGAGTAATCAGTCCGTTATTTACCACTTTACTAATCCAATCTATTTTCCTGCATTAGTCCAACTGGAAATGACAAATATGAGATTAGAGTAGACGGCCGCTGCTTGACATAATACACCGATCAGCCACAGCATTAAAACCACCTGCCTAATATTGCGTTGGTGCCCGTCATGCCAATCAAAACTGCTCTGACCCGTGGATGGTATCTGGCACCAAGACGTTAGTAGCAGATCCTTAAGTCCTGTAAGTTGCAAGGTGGGGCCTCTATGGCTCAGACCTGTATTTGGAGCACATCCCACAGATGCTCGATCGGATTAAGATCTGGGGAATTTGGAGACCAAGTCAACACTTTGAACTCTGTCATGTTCCTCAAATCATTCCTGAACAATTTGTGCAGTGTGGCCGGTGCATTATCCGCTGAAAGAGGCCACTGCCATCAGGGAATATCATTGCCATGAAGGGGTGTACTTGGTCTAATACAATGTTAAGTTAAGCGGTACGTGTCAAAGTAACATCCACATGAATGCCAGGACCTTTGGTTTCCCAGCAAAACAATGCCCAGAGCATCACATTGCCTTTGCTGGCTTACCTTCTTCCCATAGTACATCCTGGTGCCATCTCTTCCCCAGGTAAACGACGCACATGCACCCGGCTGTCCACATGATGTAAAAGGAAATGCGATTCATCAGACCAGGCCACCTTCTTCCACTGCTCCATGGTCTAGTTCTAACAATCATGTGCCCATTGTAGACGCTTTCGGCGGTGGACAGGGGTCAGCATGGGCACTCTGACCGGTCTGCTAATACGCAGCCTCAGGTACCCGCAAAAGATACGTCTCTAAGAAGCATATCTGGAGATGTGTCCAAGGGGCATGCTACATTTACATGTACATGCACTTACTGTACTCACTTTACTCTTGCCTACCCTTGTTTTACTATTTCACAGGTGTAAGGGACTGCGAGTCTGAGATGGGAGCCCGCATATGCGTGCATCATTCCCACATATCCTTGCACTCTCTTTTTGGGCATGCACAGTGGAAATTTTCATTATTTGCGCTACACTAACAGACGTACGTCCAACTTGGCATCAGACCCAGAGTTTCCTGTCTGACACTTTTACCTTATTAGTGCACTAGAAGCTATCTGTAATAAGTTATTTGGTTGCTTTTTCCCTTACAAACGAGCAAGTAGCAGAGTGAGATCCTGGGAAGACAGTAAGTTAATCATATGGAAAGGGGGGGGGGAGCAAGTCTATTGGACATTAGCCGCCAGATTCGATGTCTGCTACATACTAGCACCCAGATTGAAGACTGTCATCCAGTAGCCACCATGTTTGAGGTATTTTATACACTAATCACTAGATTTGAGGCTGTACACTAACTACCAGATTGGAGGTATATTGTACACTAACTACCAGATTAGAGGTATGCAGTAGACTAACCACCAGATTAGAGGTATGCAGTATACTAACCACCAGACTAGAGGTATGCAGTATACTAACCACCAAACTGAAGGTATGCTGTACACTAACCACCAGACTGGAGGTCTGCTGTACACTAACCACCAGACTGCAGGTCTGCTGTACACTAACCAAAAGATTGCAGGTATGCTGTACACTAACCACCAGACTGGAGGTCTGCTGTACACTAACCACCAGACTGAAGCTATGCTGTACAGTAACCACCAGACCGGAGGTATGATGTATACTAAGCACCAGACCGGAGGTATGCTGTACACTAACCACCAGATTAGAGGTCTGCTGTACACTAACCACCAGGCTAGAGGTCTGCTGTACACTAACCACCAGGCTAGAGGTATGCTGTACACTAACCACCATATTAGAGGTCTGCTGTAGACTAACCACCAGGCTAGAGGTATGCTGTACACTAACCACCAGATTAGAGGTCTGCTGTAGACTAACCACCAGGCTAGAGGTATGCTGTACACTAACCACCAGACTGGAGGTATGATGTATACTAACCACCAGACTGGAGGTCTGCTGTACAGTTACCATCAGACTGGAGGTCTGCTGTACACTAACCACCAGAATAGAGGTAGGATGTACAGTACCCACCAGAATGGAGGTTTGCTGTACAGTAACCACCAGAATAGAGGTCTGCTGTACAGTAACCATCAGACTGGAGGTATGATGTACACTCCCACCAGACTGGAGGTCTGCTGTACAGTAACCACCAGACTGGAGGTCTGCTGTACAGTAACCACCAGACTGGAGGTATGATCATCAACATTTATTTATATAGCGCCAGCAAATTCCGTAGCGCTTTACAATTGGGAACAAACATTTATAAGGCAATACTGGGTAATACATACAGACAGAGAGGTAAGAGAACCCTGCTCGCAAGCTTACATTCTATATGATGTACACTAAACACCAGACTGGAGGTGTGCTGTACAGTAACCACCAGACTGGAGGTCTGCTTTATAACAGGAGTCTCAGTTTTGTATAGTGGCCACCAGAATGGGCTAGGCTTTGTATAATAGCAAACAAAGAGGAACCTCTACAGGCCCTGTACGTCCGGCATCCAGGATTTCTGATATTTAATTTGTAGATATACTTTATATTATCACTTAGTAGTCATAGTGTAAATATATTTCTATTTTATCTAAGACAAAAATGAGTGGGATAGTGAATATGACACATAATACCAGTAGAGCATCACTGGTCTTTGCAAGAGCTGGAGATGTTATGTAAAGTCTATGTGTCCTAGACACAGTGTAGGCAGCCCTATTGATGGGAATGCTGGCAGTACATTTACTAGACACTAGTGATATGACTGTGGTGTGATGACTATGGCTGCCTCGCTGTATGAACTTACACTTTAAGAAACACGCTTAAGCCACAACTTCAGACACGCAGCCGTTTTGTTATGGGCAGCTCTCATTTTGACAGACACTACAATTTGGCTAATCCTAACTTCTATTTAACTTTAATTTGCCGTTAAGGGTTTTTTCCTAAAGACATGAAGGACCTACTCCTATAAAGCACTCGCCCCAGACTTCTCTATGCTGACATCCATTTTAGAGATAGAAAATCGCATTCCAGGCTGGTGCTTAGAGGCTTACACCTGACGTGAGCATGCTAAGCTTGCTCCCACCTTTAAGAATGTATTTTAATTGCTGTCTCGCTAGAGGTAGGCTTTTTATTGAGCAAACGCTATAACAAAAGCAGATGTTTAAAATATGTTGACAGCTTAGGAATTAGTATCATTCAAAATCCTTCTGTAATCATTCCCCTTGGGGCATCAATAAGCTCTTTCCATGATAATAGCATATTACATGTTTTTGAACTTTGAGCAGAAAAGCTCTTGAAAATGTAATGTAATTGGGGGAGGGGGGTGAATAGCTTACATGTTAAGAATACAGATTTGTATATGGTATGTTTAGCAATTTGCACAATTACATTTTTACATGGATCATACACCTTAATTAATAAAGTTAATATAAGTGAAATTGAATGGGCCCTTTGTACTATTGTAAATAAGTTTAATAGGGTTGCTTTTATTGTGTTAGCATTTAACCAGGTAAATGAATGTCATCTGAAAGCATCATCATATCAGCTGTGTTCCCTCAGTAGGCCACCTACAGTGATGCAAGTTGGAACTTATACAGCTGGTTGCTTACTCCTACCATAGCTGCACCTCCTCTCTAGAAGTTGCTATCCTCATATAGCTATTTGCCGGTGTTGCTTGCTCCTGGTCTTTAACGTATAATCCGCTTCCACCAATTGCGATCAGGGAAGTGAGAAAGCTTCCAGCGATGGAGGGCTACTACCGTCTATAGCTTGCATTGTCCTGTGAATGGGAGGTCTGTATGCAATCAGCATCTGATTGGGTTGCCACAGCTCTTGACCAATCAGGTACTGCATTCACCACAAACCTCCTGGCATGGCTGATTTTCATTTTTAGTTCCCTGCAGAGGTTCAAGGGGTGGGGATTGGAGCTTATAAGAATGTAACGTTAGATGTCTCAGGGGTGACTTGCTAGACAGATGGCGCACCTACTGAAGATTAGGATTGTCCTAATATTTGTATCACTAGCATTCAAACATGCTTTGCTTTGCTCTACTACAAGTAATACAACTCTTCCAGTGAATGCCGGGGTAAGCTTTCATAAAGTGTAATATGTAGAATTATCTTTCATGATTGTTTTGTATGAAAGATTTGCATTAGCTTTTTTTGGATATTTAAATATACCTCCACCCCCCGCCATCTAGGTAACAATGCAGTGTATGACCATATTCTATAAATGGCAACAATTGTAATCTAAAAATATCCACCATTCTTTAATGATAGGAATTAAGAGTTAAAGTTACTTTCTTTATAGTTTACTGACAGCTGTCTAATGCGACCAAGCAGCCAGTAATTGTCGCTAGCGCTCAGGAGTTCGAGATACCTTTTCAAGGTACATTTCGACACGCTTATTTTGCTATACAATATTTTGAATGCTGACTGCATTTTCCAGAAGACATCTATAGATACTTATTCAGCATCTATACACTGATATGTGTGTGATGATGCAACGTGTCTAAATACACTGTAAGGTGGAAACACATGTGTATGTAGCAAGCTGCGCCAAGTAGCCATGTGCTGCTATCACAGAATAGCTCAATGGGATGTATACCCAAGTCTTAAAGGTGTCCTTACTAGCAAGCGGTAATAACTGCTATGGCTGTCACAGGGGTGGTTTCCTAATCAGTAGTGTACAAGGCAGTAACAGGCAGTTCAGCTGTGTCTCATGGTATTTACGAATGTGCAATGGAAGCAGTCCAGCAATGTCCCACTTACCAATCTGTGATATATACTACGCAGCTGCTGAAGCTGGACAGCGCTGATCCTGTATCCATCCCCAGCCAACCTGGGCTGATTATCTCTGTGACTGGGAGACCAGAAGCTTGGGGGTGGTCACCGCAGAGCTGGATGCCTCTCTTAGGTGAGGGAGGAAAGAAAAGGTGCCACACTCTCCACCTCTGCTGAAAGTGCTGTGGCCCCTACAGACTCTATGGGCGGTGGTGACTGGGTACTGAGAAATTGGAATCCCAGAAGTACGATCATCAGGGGCAGGTTCGGCTGGGATCAGGGGCACATCTGCCCCCTGGATCAGCCCCATAATGGACTACCTTGGGCAGGGTCACTGGGCCACCAGCATTTTTTTTCCTTTAAAATGCTCCTAATAGACTGCTGAATCGAGTCTTGATCCCCAGGCTAAAATCTGTCTGCCCTCCCCTGCTGTCCTATATACCCAAATCAGTAAAAAATAAACCCACACATTTAAAAAACAATATAGTTTAATAGAACAAAGTACATACACCTTGATCTTGTTCTAAAAATCCATAAAGACAAAACTTTTGACATATAGTCCAAGTACCAAATATGTTTTTCCAATCCAGCAATGCCCTTGTCCCTTTGTCTTGTTTCAACATAGTCCAAAGGGAGAGGAAAAAAAAGAAATTTTGCATTAAGATAAATAGATTTTTTTCTTATTTTATAATACATATATTTGTGTATATATAGTTGGAAACATACAGTACTCACGTCTCTGTTACGTTTGTTTTGTAACCAGGGTCAGGTACTGATATCATTTATAATAATGGTTATTCTATGTAACATTTACCAGTGTACTGCGAGTAACATGCATCTGTATTTGCCTTTGCAGTGTTTGCCAGTTCTGACCCTGTACCGGGATTCCAGGAAGACACCCTGCTGTTAGCGTTCATTGACCTCAGACAAGTAAGACAAATCTCTCTTATTCATCCATATTTTATAGCTGTCTCTCTACATCAGTTCTCTTAACTTGTAGTCTGCTGGCCCTAATTGGCCTTCAAAGGCCTGCTTTTGGCTCCCAAACTTTTATTTATTTGTTAATAGGTTGCATCCCGGTAGTAATTCACGCTCTGTGTTTGAGTCACTCCATTAATATTTACAAGTTTTTAAGAATGTTAAACTTCAAAACGTAATTGTCCCGATAGGAAACTTGAAGGTAAAGTACAGCACCCAGTGTTATGTAGATTTTCCACTGACGCTCTATTTTATGTGTGGTTTTTAGGACAAACAGAGGGCGGTGGCGGGGAGGCGCCAGAAATGATCTTGTCTAGGGCCCCATAGGGTCTTAGGCTCTGATGCCTTCCCACACCATTACAAGTTCCTCCCACATCTTTAGGACCATGTCCAAATAGGATCTCATACAGGTCAAATAGCTGAAAATTTAGTCATTTCGCTCCCTGTGACATCACCGGCTCTGCCCCTGAGTATGGATCCACAAAGTGCAGCAGTCTGCAAAGCTGTCACACAAACAATGCCTGCTATTATTTACAGTATAAACACCTCAAGTTAATAAATGTACATTTGCAGCTCAGTAATACACAGCATTTGAGTGTAGAGAGTGTGTGTGTGTGTGTGTGTGTGTGTGTATATATATATATATATATATATATATATATATATATATATATTGCTTTTGTCTTTTTCTTTTTTTTTGGGCTTTTTGTTCAAAAAATCAATATACCATAAATATTGATTGATCCCTTTTGCAGCAACATTTGATAGCATTTACAATTTCATGGTATACGTAAAACGTTCCATACCAGTGCATTCATTGTACTTTGTTAATTAACAACCATCTGTCTCTTGAAACCCACGACAAGAGGTTCTGATTGGCTCTATGCTGTCTCCAATCAAAAATTTTGTGCCGTAGCTTTATGTTCTGCAATGTGTACGGAAAACAGGTTTCTACTAGGACAAATATGTTTGGTTCTGAAAATACACATAAATTTTCTTGTTTGGCACAATTTAACTATTAATTTATATCTCACGCTCTATTATACTGAAAAGATTAATTTTGTTTCTGACTGAAAATACTGACCCTTTTATATTATAGCTGTGCCAAAACTGTGTACAAATTTACTAGGGCAGATTTTATTTAGTGTACTGACATAAGTCACCTTTTTAATAAAACCAGTCTGAACATGTTTGCATGTTGTCCAATAATTATTTAAACGCGTAGAGGCAACAGATGCTCTTGAGGCTGTGTGATATAATTTAACCACAAATATGTGTGACCAAACAGCAAAGGTGCAGCCATTTTGTTAGCACAGTGGTTAGCATTGCTGCCTTACAGCGCTGGGATCACGGCCCTATCTGTGTGTAGTTCGTATGTTCTCTTACACTGCGCACCATGAATCATGTTAACTAACGATTACACTATTATAAGTACACATTGAACAGCATTATGTTTGTTAATTTAACATCTGACAACTCGTAAACAATAAAAGTTGTGTGGGTTTTTCTTCTAGTTGGTGGACTGCGAAATAAACACATTAATGTGTGAAATTTAGATTGTATAGATTGAATTGCTAACACGCTTGCCACTTCTTTCAGACAAGGTATTCAAAGGTTACCCACAATCTTTCTTTAAGGGAGGGAAACTGACACCAAGACTTAGAAAAAAACTTTGCAAACACTTAAGTTACATTGTTAAGAGCCTCCTGGGCTTTATTGGGTCTGGTGTCGGGGTAAGTGAAATTATTTTTCTCCCCTGAGTCTTATAGGCCGAAACGAGAAACTCTGTTTAAGAAAAAAAATTGAGCAGAAAGGTTAGAGTTGACAAAATGGATCACTTAGTAAGAACAGTGGACAATTGAAGCGCAAGAAGTTTTTACATTTGTACGTTAAAAATACATCATTTGCTTGTTCTTTTGGGGCATCTGTTCTTTTATCGTAAAGAAGTTAGAAGATGGTTTAAATATTGGGGTTTTGCTACTTCCATTCAGCAACGTGATGAAACCACAGCCCAGGATCCCGTCTCTATCACCAGAGTTAGTGCTTCAGATATTTTGTTACATTGAAGCAGCATTTTTGTCTCTGTTAGACAAATGCTTATGTTGTATGATTGCTGAAGATTACTGTGGAGTGGAGTAAAATAAAGCTAATTTGATAGCATACAAGGGTGTTAATCAGTCCAGTGCAGCTTGGATAAATGTAAAGGGGTTTTTCACTGTTAGATGAACCTTACTATTTATGGCAGACTGTGTCTTGGAACCTGGGCAGCCCCACACAGCTGATGTGTACAGTGTACATCGGAATCCCAAATTACTTCAATAAGATGAGTTTGTTCAGTCCAGCCAGCAACATACACCTTACACCACTCCATCAATCTTTGCACTATAAGCAACGTGACAAGTATAATTGCCGGTACAAATATTTTTCCTCCCATATTATAATAAATATCGCCATTTTATTTACCAGTTAATTGCATTTTCCATAGAAAATAATATAAAAAAGAGCAGGTACTGCTGAGAGGTGGAAACATATCCTGAAATTAATTGACTGACAGCTATTGTCTAAAATTGTGGCGCTCCCCTGTTTGCAGCATGACCGTTCTGACTGCTATTATCATACATAGCAATGGATTTACAAAACATCACAATAATTTCCATCCATGGGGAAGAAAAATAAATATATATATATATATATATATATATATATATATATATATATATATATATAAAAAAAACTGACATAGGTCCTCTGCACTCACCATGTACAGACTGGGGTGCAAGAGGGGGTTGCCCACATTGTATAGACAAGAAAACAGGGATACTCTGCACTCTCTAAACACATAATCAATGCTATATCAAGTACTGTTCTATATTAAAAACAGGGAATGTTAGTTCCACATATTGCAATATATGTTTAAGCTGACCAACTCTTAAACAGCTTAAACATATATTGCAATATGTGGAACTAACATTCCCTGTTTTTAATATTGAACAGTACTTGATATAGCATTGATTATGTGTTTGGAGAGTGCAGAGTATCCCTGTTTTCATATATATATATATATTTATTATTATTTTCATTTATTTGTTAGCGCCACAAGAGTTCCGCAGCGCCATACATCATACAAACAGTAGACTATACAGGGTGAAACAGTACAGAACAATAAACAAAAAAATAGTAATACTTCAGAAACACCAGGCACGCTAATGCAATAAAGGCGGAGCAGAAGAACAGGTAAGGGGACAGGAGGGAAGAGGGCCCTGTTCATGCGAGCTTACATCCTAAGGGAGGGTAAACAGAACAGGCACAAGGGGAGCCAGTTGAGACATGGGGGAGAGAAGAGAGGAATATATATATATATATATATATATATATATATATATGTCGCTTTTTAATTATGTAATTTGCACCCATGGCAATAATGTGTGAATGTGTGTATATATATATATATACATATATATAGTGGCAGATTCCTCTTCTGAACATGCACAGAACGGGGGACCTGAGATTCTATAGCGACACTAGCCAAGGTTTGCTTGGAGGCCCAGAGAGAAATAGACTATAGTTATTTTATTATATTGTTCACTGGTCAGATACCATTGGTCCTGTATTGTATGATAAGGGTCATAAGAAGAAGATTTCTGTATGGGGGCTCTACATTGTACAATCCATTGTTCCCCGCAGCTGCTTGTTCTGTGATACAAGTGACAGCACTAATGTATAGAGAAGTCATCCCCACGCAGTGTGTAAGAACACATTGATTTCTATCAATGCCAGCGTGGATGTGTGCCAGCAATTTTAGGAATATGTGAACGGCTTATAAAAGGGTAAAGTACTGTTATGGACAGAATCAATCAATTATTTTTATATGAAAGTAAAGCATTAATTACATGATAACTGTTAGTTTTGTTATTTATTTAATCAGATTGTTTTTGTGTGTTATTTATTATACATTTGTAACTGTTGTGTTTTTGTAGTTGTGTTTCATGGGATAAAAAAAATTAAGTGTCACAAAACTCTGTAATTTGGGAAACAGAGATTGATTAATTTATTAAAAATCTGTACATGTGTAGGAATTAGGAAAGGACCTCGGTACAATATTATTTTTAGGACGGTTTCTGTCTCTGGAGAAATAAAAATATGGGGAGAGCAGGATCTATTGTTGGGGGTCACCTATAAAATATCTGCATCTTGTAGAAATGTGGAATGTTCTGTCATTGTTGGAGAATATCATTTGGAACCTTCCTAAGATATAGCGGCAGAGATTTACAATCTACCCATCATTATGGAATGTCACCTCGCCACCCTCTTGTGTTTGTTTTCATGTTATGCCCTCACGTTAATATGCTGAATGACAGCTTTTTTCCAAGTGTTTGTTGGAAAGTAACTGAGCCCATTCCTTTTGTAAAATTCCTTGGAAAGGTCAAGCTTCTGTTTTTCTGGGTAAAATGTGATACTCTTGCCTGGTTCTAGCATATGAAAGATAAGGAAGTTGGCCCAGTAGCACAGGGTATACCTGCCCACCCGGACAGCGCCCCCAGGTCAGGCCCCTGATGTGTCCTGCTCTGCACAGAGCAGCTGATGACAGGTAGAGTCTGATACCGAGGAAAGTCTGGGCTGCCAGGCTGCAGAGCCGGAGCTATGGGCTCCTTAGCAGACATAGAAGTCAGATCAGCAGGATTTCCCTCTTCTCCAAAAGAAGACTTGACCTGTGCACGAAAAAAGTTTGATCTCTCTGACAATCACAAGCTTGTTAATGGAAGCCAGTTATCTCAACAACCTGTTTTTCCATCTTACAGCAATGGGGGGAATTCAATTGATGGCAAGATATTTTTTTAACACCACGTTAAGTCATTTTAACGCTGTTTTTTATAATTTTTGAGCGGGTTAACTTTACTCGCGTTTCAATTTCATTTTTAACGCTCAGTTTTTTTTCATGAAACAGTCCTCTAGCGCTCCAGTAGAAGGACTATTGAAGGTATAGGGTGTGCGAGAGGCATCTGCGTTAAAAGCTATTCAATTGTTTTTTAACGCGGCGCTTTAAACAGGCAAATATGCTGTTTTATTGAGCACGTCTTTGGAGTGTGATAAAAATAAAAAACCTAAGAAAACTATTTGAAATCATGTAATAATGAAAAAAAAAAAGATAGACTATGTTTATCAGTAATGCATAACATGTAAAAGTTGATTTCCTTGTGACTAAATAATGGGGGGGAAAAAACTAAAATCACTAATTAAATATATTTATGTATGTTTTTGGTACAAATATGTATGTACTAATGTGTTTTGACATGATATAGACGATTCTTTAGTAAAAAATAGTTAAATAAAAATATATGCTAAAGAAAGTACTGTAATGTAGATATTATCAAATAGAATGGTTGTGTAATGCAATCTAATGTATGAAAATGTATGCCAATCCTTTTTTTTGTGTTATACATGACCGCGTTAAAACTCCCCTTCACTCTTCTAAAAACTCGCAAACACAGTGATTAACGCACGGGGGCAGCTTTACCTCTTTTTCAATTGAATTGCACAAGTTTTCACGCTGCGTTAACTAAAAACGGTCGCTATAGCAGTTAAAAACCCGCGTGTGTTTTTTTTTTTCCTCTTTACGCTGCAGGAAAAAAAACAACTTGCGGTCAATTGAATACCCCTCAATGTGTAGTATTAACATTGTCTGAGCCCAGTATTGTATAGACTAAATGGAATTGATTGTTTATCTGTTTATTAATAGCTATGTATGCTTAATGTTATCCTATAGTTTTATTTATTTGTAATACAGCGAAAGCAAACCTCTGTAATACTCAGTAAGATCGCTATACAAACATTTGCACCATAACCTAGTTTAAAGTTAATTTAACACACCACAAACATTCTGACATACATCAACAATCTGCCAGAGGTGTCACAATGGGCATCTTGTATATTGGATATGAACACATAGCAGAACCCTGCAATGACTGATCAGTAATCTTATAACTGTGAGATTCAAGTAACAAGAGTTAGATCCTAGTTGTACAGTACATGACCTCTTCTACATCACTATACAAGGATAAAACAATATTTCTCATATATTTTTGTGTTGAAATAAAGACTCAGCAAATCATCCAGCATTTATACAGTGACAGAGGCTAGCACTCAGTGAGCTGTTTCTTAATATTCTTAAAAGAGGCCAATCTGTACTAAACCGTGAGTAACCAATCAGCTTTTACCTGTCTAGTGCAGGTTACAGAGTGAAAACACATGTATAGAAAATGCTACGTGGTTAGCGCAGATTTGCAACTTTGTATCCAATTACTTAAGTATAGGTCTACCATCATATTGTATTGTATATGTTTGATAGAGATTGCTTTTGGATTTTTGTGCAAAACACCAGCACTCCGCTCAGTCCCACTTCCTCCAGATTTGGGATTAGAATTAGGACTTGATATAGCTGCAATTTGTGGTTTTAGTGCCCAGCCTTGGAACTATAGAATGCAGCCTTTAAAATCCTTTTATCTAGTTCCACAATTGATCTGTGATATAAATGGACAAATCCATAATCTGTTCTGTGTTTACAAACCCCTTTTACAAGTTAATGAGTATTATACCTGCCTGGACAAGTAAGATGTGTGAAAATACTGTTTACTTTTAAGCACAACTGAACACTTGGTATCCCAGACAGAAAACATCACATGTATTAACAAGTGATATATTTGCAAATGAAAAGTCCTCTAACAGAAATCCTAGCTCATCTACTGTTTCCAGCACTAACGCCGCTGTCTTTGTAGCTGTTTTTGTAACGCTCGCTCTTCTGCACCTCTGAGCGTAATAAGTCACCACTAACTTCTAAGAGTAATGTTTAGAGGAGGTGAAAGAGAAAACTCAGGAGCAATTTACTATCTCATTGCAGAGGAAAGATAGAGGTTACTAAGTATTTCTAAGTGTTTTCAAATGCTAGTTTGTTGAGTAGCTAATTTTACATGTTTAATGTGTTTTTTGACTAATAAATTTAAGTCATTGCCAAATGGATTTAAAAAGTCTGTTTTGGTACCTATTAATCCTGAAATGCTTACAAATACATAGCCAAGAATACAACCTTTTAACTTACTAGGAATAAGTGGCACTGGGTGCTATTGTCTTGTGTTGGTAACAGTGTTTGTGCCTTAGTGATGACACTGGTTCCTAGTGAGTTGATAAACTGCTTTCCCTGAAAATTGGTTCAGGTCAAATGTTTACATTCACTGTAAGTTAGTAATGGGTGCATTTTAAGTGCTCATTGTTTAGTAGTCCTGATAGTTCTAGTAGTGTACTCTAGTGGAGAGTCTGTTGTAGCAGATTGTTGTCATGTAGAACAAACTATATATAATTGTATTAAAAAAATAGATCAAAGGCATTAAAAGACAATTACATCAAATAAATATATATATATATATATATATATATATATATATATATATATATATATATATATATATAATCATCATCATCATTTATTTATATAGCACCATTAATTCTGCAGCGCTGTACAGAGAACTCCCTCACATCAGTCCCTTGGAGCTTACAGTCTAAATTCAGTCTAAAACATACACAGAGAGAGAGAGAGAGAGACTTGTGTCAATTTGATAGCAGCCAATTAACCTACCAGTATGTTTTTTGGAGTGTGGGAGAAAACCGGAGCACCCGGAGTAAACCCATGCATGGGGGGAACATACAAACTCCACACAGATAAGGCATGTATGTGTGTATATATATATATATATATATATATATATATATATATATATATATATATATATTATAGAGAATATATATTTTCAGATGTAACCAAAGCATAATGTTAATAATACCCATACGCTGTTGTTAACCTGACATTCCGCTGCATCTGTGTTAATAACTATTATTTACTATTATTTACTATTATTATAATGTATTAACTTTCCGATGTATTACAGCTTCTTTAGGAAGCTGTCCTATAAGTACAGGTCAAAAAGTTGAAAATGGATTATTCATCTTAGTTACTGCGATGTCACTGGCCCTGCCCTTGTGTATGAATCCACCAATCCAAGCAGTGCATTTCTGCAAAGCAAGTCTGCCAATCTGCAGCTGTGCTAGGGTAGCTCCTCCCACCTAACATGAGGGAGGAGCTACTTTCACTATTCTGCCTCCTGCTGAATAGTGAAAGCATGCTGGATATATTGACGTATAAACAATCCAGTCACTTCATATACAGTATATTATTCAGCCCTTTGATCCATATTAATGGCAAATACCTACTTTACTTGCTCTTCAAGTGCGATAAGTTAACTTACCTGACTTTGCCCATACCCCTTTTTCGGCGGGTCACCTGATGCCTGTAATGTTCCCCTGCAGGAGATCCTCCTTCCTGCAGCTTTGTGCCTGCTTTAAGCAAGCAGTGGTGTTGACAATAACACGCCTCTGTGAACTTCCCATGCACAATAAAGGACTGCGGTTGACAAACTTGTTGTTTTAAATAAGGCTCGCCAAAGCAGGGATTTCATGAATCGCTACAAGCATGAGGTTACAGGCATGGGGGTATTGCGAAACGCAGGTAACTAAGATGTTGTGCTTTATTTTATATTTCTTGATACTACCCACAATATTTTGTTTTGTTTTGGTAGGATTAACTTTTAAACCTTTCATAAGAAAGAAATACAGCTTTGATGAAATCATATAATAACACAACACGGTATCTGCCCCCCACAGATATATATGCTATTACTTACTACTTTAAATAATATGGATATTAGAAGTCCTAGAGACGATTTGAGGCTATATAAAAGCACAAGGCTGTAGAATACAAACTTTTATTCAGGTCATAGAAGACCAAGGTGCATTATTCTCTTCACTTCAGAAATCATAGGGAAAATATAATGCTTTTATAGGTTGTAGCTATACCTGAAAAGCTCAAAGTTAAGCTCAGTTACCTGCTACATTTATTTACATGTAGTAATAAGTGGGAGTTGGTCCACAACAGCTGAAGAGGTTGTCTAAGCCTGCTCTACAGGGAGGATCCTCTCCGTCTCATCAGAACAGATCATGGCTGCCTAAATTATTGATTACAATGTTTGGTGATTGTCATTGGAATACAACAGTGTTAACGCTGGTTAATATGAGCTTGCAATACATACTGCATTGTCCGCTTGTTTACTTTGCTTAAAGAGAGAAAATACCCAATTTATAAATCATCATCATCACCATTTATTTATATAGCGCCACTGATTCCGCAGCGCTGTACAGAGAACTTATTCACATCAGTCCCTGCCCCATTGGAGCTTACAGTCTAAATTCCCTAACTGTGAGAGACACTAGCGTCAATTTTGATAGCAGCCAAGTAACCTACTAGTTTGGAGTGTGGGAGGAAACCGAAGCACCCCGAGGAAACCCACGCAAACACAGGGAGAACATACAAACTTCACAAAGATAAGGCCATGGTTGGGAATTGAACTCATGACCCCAGCGCTGTGCTAACCACTAAGCCACCATGCTGCCCATATAAATCAGACTTATTTTTATTTATTTTAGTTCAGTTAAACATGTATAAAGGATAAGCAGCACATAGAACATCATTTGTTTGCATAGTTTGACCACTGAGCCTCAGGGAGGTCGGCCAGGCCCCGAGTCTCAGAAACCAAGGTTCATTTTTTTAATTGATGTTAAATGACTCTAGCAGTAGTATACAACAAATCCTCTATCCTTTACTAGTGTCACTTGTAACTTTATACTAAGTGTATGGTAGAAGTGACTAAAGCTGAGTTTGGCTAGGGCCCTGGGTCTTTTGAGAACCTCGTGTAATGCCCTTTTGACATACAATTTTGGCTTTTTAAATGTAAATATTGTATAATTATAATGTCCCAGACATGTGAAAGGCTTTGCTTCATTCAGCAATGTAACCTCTATATTATTGTTATCAAATACAGCTTTAATAATAATATCCCTGTAATCCACATGATCTTTGTAAAATTATGTTTTCACCATTATATTATGATCTTTGCCTAAAATTACGTCTGGAAAAATCACACACATTAAAGAGTAGTTTTTAGTTTTTCAGTAGAATAAACCTTTCATAGGACAAAAAAAAGTTTCATATATCAAAGCTTAGCCTATTTGCAAGTGTTTTTCTTTGGCTCTAATCTGTACATATGAAAATAATCCCTACCATTTAAAGCTTCCAGCTGCTACACTCGGAAAATGAGTATTTGTTCTGGGGACCCTTCAACATCTTTTAGTGTTAAGGTCAATGTACAATTTTTAACACATTTGAGAAGTTGTAATTGATCTCAGGAGATGGATTGAGCTGTGAGGAATGTTTACTGGTGACTGCTCGACCTGGATTCCCATCCCAATTAGTAGTATTTCTTCACACCTTCTTATGGAAACCAAGAAACTATGGGAAGGAATTCTTTATGTTTTGACCTCGATGTTATCTGACATTGATGTCAAAATTTCTACTACTAATAGAGTGCAACGATACCTCTGCTTATTTAGTTGTTGGACAACCTATGTCTGCACCATGCACCTGAAATATAGAATCACGGAAAAAGCGGGATATCTTAATTCAATGATGTGGTCACAAAAAGAGACATATTGTATTTTCACAATGTAACATGTTGTTCAACTAGAAGTTTTACTCCAATGTATATAAGACAAATGGTGGTAATATATGCATAAACTCCTGCAAATAATACCTGTAAGCACTGAGTTTGGATGTCTACCCTTATAATTGTGGGTTCTGATGTCATCATTTAAATGTTCATTAGGAAAACCTGTGTATTATAAGGAATAATGTAAATGATGAGAGATATTAGAAGTCACCTCTGATTTATGTGACCTGTATAAAAGCTCTCTGTCTGCACCCTTGTCCTAGGTGACTTCTAGGAGCATATTCAGATAGCATTTGCGGCCGCGGATACGCGCAGCTGCACGGGTCCCGGTACCGCAACATTGTGGATTTCTGCGCACAGAAATCTGCGATGTTCCGGTACCGTAATGGCACTTTACAAGTGCAGCCACTTGTAATCACGGCCACGAATCCTAATTGAATACCCCCCCACCCCCTAATATCCATATGATGTAGAATAGGACAAAAATGATCTACTTATATAAAGGAAGAATGTATCTTCACATTATATCACACAGAAATAGCAACATATTTAGGTAGTATGTACTGTTGAATTTGTTATTATTTAAAGACCAACTAAACCACAAGTTATATGTATGTATTCTGCATCGCTCATGTTTTGTTGCTGCTTATAATGTAGTTGGGTCTGTTAACTGTTGTCTTGTGAACATTCTAATTCTCTGGTTGACCTCAGGTTGTTTTTAGACCTTTCCATGTTCATGTTGAAAGCACAGCATATTCATTATTTTCATCACAACAAGCAGTGACATCTTTATAGTTTGTTATTGTTAACTAAAAGACTGCAGTCCGTCAAGTTAAAGGTAAATGTATGCACTTGTTCAGAGTGATTCAATATAGAGGCACCCCACCCTTCCATGCAGAAAAGATCTGTCAGTGGTCGATAAGGGGATGGGACAAATAGTATGTGAGATACAGTTACATATAATAACATCATTTGTTTAAGGTATATTATTAGTGTGGTTATATCCATAATACCACAAATATCTAAAATTTTAACCATAAACGTATCACTTTTAAAACTTTACAAAGGAGTTTCTAGGAAACATTTTGGTAATAAGGACAATGCCAGTCAAAATATCTCTTCTTCAGTACTGGCCAGTTATTTATTAGCTCTCTTGTGATTTGGCTTGGTGCCTTTGGACTCACAAAATATAAATAAATAAAACATATTCATTTCCAATGCACATCATATCCAAGTGATACAATAGAAGTAGGTTTATTTTCATCAAAACTAACACATAGCAAAACCACATAGCTATTGAAAGCCTGTATATGTATGAGCCCATAGAGGTTATATGAGGACTGGGCTCCAAAGTCTGATTTAGAGGAGTGCACAAACAAGAATGTATTTCAAGATTCTCAACCAAACATCTCTACAGTGATGTTTTAGACCTGTTTAGGACATAAACTGTGGCCAGATCTTTTTTGACTTAAAATATGAATACAACTGGTAACAAGTGTGCCGGACTGGACTCTAAAGGTTATATTTTCTTCCTGCTGTGCCTTGTGGTGAGTTGTGTATGAGGTCATGACATCCCCGTTGTCCCTTTCACCTCTACTGCAGGAAAGTAGCTTTTCTCTTCTATGATCCTCACTTAAGGGGTTACTATATAAACTATCTACAAAATACTTCTAGGCTGATAAAATAAAAATCTATGACTATATGTGTGTGGAAGCTGTTTTAACTTTGTTTAATAACTTTTTTATGCAGTGTTTTTTTATTAGCTGTCTGCATAGGAAGTCGTCCGTGCAATTAAAAATAATTTTCCCATTCGAGTGAGTATTTGCTGGCTTATTTCCTTTCAAGAATAGTTCCACATTATATATAACGAATATACTGAGTATATTAGTTTTTCAAGATAATTACATTTGGTTGCAACTTTCAAGTCAGCTTGGTGTTTTAAAAACAAATGGGTTAGGCTAGGTACACACTGAAGAATTTTCCGACCAACGTGTTATCTCAAACGATTGTACCTACGACTGAAGGTCCGATCAGTCTGGCGATTCATGCGTACACACTGACACGATTTACCTTCAGATCTGTGCTCTTCATCTGATCCTCTAGTCTTCAGAGAATGACAGCACAATATGCATTCATTTAATAATGTCACATTATCACACTGATTAAAACTCCTTGTTATAGCTATCTGTGACTCTGAAACGAAACATTCTGTCTCAGAACGAACAAATTAATTTTTCAATCCACAACACTCTCTACATTTATTCACCGGGACATTCATCGCTAGCATCAGCTGAAAAGAGCACAACTCTGTAAATTCTATGTAGATTGTAAACATGAGTGCATGCACACTACATGATCGGTCAAGATATAAAAGTTGGGGTGTCTACGTTCAGGAAGGTCCTGACGAGACTCGTTACTAAATATGGAAGCTTGCTTAATGAAAAGAGATATCCACACTCTTAACAGAAAATTTGCAGTAAAAATAAAAGTATACGTATATACTTCTCAAGCGCCACAACCACAGTAGTATACGTGAATCTCAATTGTGGAGGGGAACCAAGTGTAAATTGATAAAAAGTAACCTAAATAACACTGTACAATTTGACTGCAAAGTCAGAAGAAAAGCCTGCCAGGCCTAGTATTTGTATTTCAGCAATGACAATTAGCAATAGAGCAATGGAGCTCTCCTCTTTGTGTGTTACCTATATAACACTGTACATTATGGGAATGCAGATTTAGAAGACCAAACCTGCCCTATTAATTCTATTTCAGCAATGACAATTAGCAATGGAGCTCTCTTTGTGTGTTATCTATATAACACTGTACATTATGGGACTGCAGATTTAGAAGACCAAGCCTGTGTATTTAAACCTGTCCATTTAGTTGTTAGAGGTGACTGATACTGGAAGGGCTGGCGAGTCGGTAGAGAGCCAGACTGTGTATAGCCAGCATTAGGGTCACTAGCAGGTGTAAATAACGTGGGATTGTTTACCGGTGTCATCCTGACAAGTATTGCTGTTCATTGTGATGCAAACAATAAAGCACCATTTCATTTAAAACAAGTAGCTGTCTGCGGGGTGTCCGTGTCACATCAGGCACTCTCTTCAGTTGTGGGATGGGAGGTAGCAATTTCTGGCTGTACACCCCCTCGTACAATCATCATCAGCTGAAGGCCTAGATAACAGGGAATCCATATTCAGGTGTGTTTTCCTGGACAGATTGATGCTCATTCCTTTAGCAGCGCTGTTCTGCAGTTGTTGATGAGAACATATCCTCGGACTACAGACCGGAATGCCTGGAAACACATCTGATACGCCTTGATATCCCCCAGGCAATTTATATTTGGGTTTTGCAGCGCAGACATTTTATGACCATTGGTATTAATATAAGGGAACATCCATTGGGCACAGTCATCCTCAGCTCCACAACTCAAACTGACTTCTACTCTTGTAGAACTATTGTATTGTTAGTTTCTCTGGTCAGCTGTGATCAGCTGACCCGATGATGTCACAATACTATAGAACACCTATGATGTCACAATACTATAGAACACCTATGATGTCACAATGCTGCAACAATAAATATGTTTTAGGGCAGGGTTTTAAAATTAGGTGTAAGGTTGGGTACATGTGTAGAATATTCCAGTGTTTGGAAATAATGTGATCAATTTTTCTATGGATTGTATTGTACTGTGGTGATAAAACAATTTGAAGGTTTTGTGTTTTAGATATATTTTTTTAATCAACTAGTTTAATTTACACCATTAATTTGTTTCCTTATGGTATTCATGTCTTTAATGTCATATCTTTGGTCAACAAACTGTTTAGCTTTTTATATTGGCTATCAATAGATCAGTTTATTTCCAATTAAATAAATTGGCTCTTGGTGATAGTTTTGAGCCATGTTTTTGTGGCCGCTGTAAGCATGTTACAGTACACAGTTGTAAAACATGTGCTAGTAACTAACTGTATGAGAAAATATTAGGTTAAAATAATTATTATTCTTATAGGATATAAACCTGTTTAGATTACTCATGTATCTTTCAAAACTAATATGATATCAAAAATTGTTTCCATATATGTATAGAGTGAGAGAAGGGATTATTGTGCTAGGTATTGTCAGTTTCCCAGAGCCCTGGGAATAAATTGGCTAGACTGGGAGCCACATTAGTTCCCATAGCTACTCCCTCTTTCTGACAGTAAAATATATTATTGTATTTAAAATAATTATGAGATAAAATAAATTGAATGCCATTTAATATAAATAACCTCTGTGGTGAGGACATATCATATAACTAGCCTCCCCTCTATCTCCTTATGTATTCTGTAGTCACATATGAATTGGTTATTAGTATTATTACATCACATATACTACTTGATGGTGGCATAACCATGGTCTGTGGGTAAATAACAAATAAATATATATATTATGTGATATGGAGCAGTGAGGTATCCAGAGCACCACCAGACTAGAATAGATCCACAACATACAGATGTCCAGCATAACATCAGCCGCAGAATCTCCAGACACAGAGTATGGAGGGAGCTGCATCAAACACGATTCCAATAGATCAAGTGCTCATAGGGCAGCGGTGGGCAAGGGATGGGAGTAATGTGGGGGATGCGAAGTTTGTTTTTAAACTAAGGGTAATGTGCGTCCCTTTTGGAGGTTGGAGGGCCGCACATGTGGTCCTTGAAGTGTATCAGGTTGCACATCACTGGTCTTACACCTCCCAGTTTTAAACTGGGGAAAAATGGACAAGAAGGAGAAAAACAGTTTATAAACGGACTTTAAAAACGGTTTACATTTAGACTCGTAGTTTGTCATTTTTTTTATTTTTATTTTTGTATCAAAATCCTGTCCACAACAATCACTTACAAGCTGGTAAATGTTATTCAGGCATGTCTTCCATTCCTCTCCTTTGTGTTCTAAGTGGAACTTACAGGGCAGAAAGCTGCAGAGAAGCTTCTGTTTGGCCATGGGAGAGAGTGTATAGTTACGGGACGTTGCTGGTAGTGGTGGGACACAGGCCATACCGCTAGTCAGAGAACGTATATTAAAACTGTTTTTATTATGTATGATGTATGAACTTTGTTTCATATGTAGATGTGTTAGAAACCACAATGTTCACCTATCATTTCATAGGTTCCTCATATTACTAGTAATATAACTCTCAGTCCATGGGTTTTGAACTTGCCTTCACTCCCCTCCTGTCATTATAACGTTACCCATCTCACATTCATTCTGGTCCTCACTAACATAATCACATAAGTGGACAGGTCACTGCCTCCCACAGAACCAGCACCTCCTGATATACTATTTTCTGCTGTGAACATCCAATGATATAATCAACTACAGATAGTTCTATACACCCCACTCCCCCTCCCACTTCAAAACTGGGCACACACTGATGAGCCGAAGATGAAAGTCATAACAAAAAAGTGTTGTGACCCTGTTAACACACAACTTAAAAGGTGGATATTTCCCGTTACTTTGGCTCTGTTATGGTTTGTTTACACATACAAGAAGTCAATCTGATGGTTCTTAGAGGTCGGCCCATTTGCTACAAAGAGAGAAAGCATTGAAGAAAAAAAGTAAATTAAAGTACATTTTATTATGAAAGCAACAAACCGGATGCAATACTTGCCAGAAAGTTCACTGTAATCTTTTCTTTTAAAAAACCTAAGTTCAAATAAATAATGGGCTGTTTTGCGGACTATCGTACCAAATTGCATGACGGAAAGAAAACTGATCCTATCAGTACTTTCTATGCAAACTTTCAGGAGTGTCACAGGACCATGCGTCTAGTCTTGTTGCTGAAGTCACCCAAGATGAGGTGTATGAGACAATTGGTGCATTTAATCTGACTTGTCAGCTGCTTATTATAGGATTCCCACATTCTTACTAACATGGATTATAGACTGTTATCTTCATCCCTGTTTTACACCCAGATTTGCTCTGAGCCAATATAATGATTCTCCCCACGCTGGCAATAGATCCCTTGATGGGCAGCTAAAAGCTAATTAATAATGATAGAACTATTGGCTAAATATGGTCTGAGCCTTAAGAAACCCTGATAAAATGGGTTTTATACCTTAAAGCGCTAAAGCTGACAGTATCTGTCACATTTCGCAACTACATCAGGCTCATTTGCAGCCAACATGTTTTATGCTTTTTGGCTTCTGAAGCTGTAAAAGCCTTTTCTTGGGTGGATTGTAAGTTAATCAATATTGTCTTAGCTCATTATGGCCTTCCAGAGGATGTAATTCAAGCTGTGGCAACATATCGATGCCCTAAAGCTAGAGTTGTTGCCGGTGGTTATGCTTCTGATTTTTTTTTCTTATTTCGGGATGAAATAAGGATACCCTTTATTTCCACTGCTTTCTGCACTATGCGTAGAACCTTTGGGCCAACTCCTCCGCTCTGATTCAGACATCATAGTCATAAAAGATGGAGATTGCGACTATTGGATGTCTCTGTTTGCAAACGATACACTGCTCTTCATCACCAAATCTCTGATCTCCAAACCAAATTTATGTATTATTGGTATTCTCCAAAGTTTCTGGCTTTATGATAACATTTCATTAAATAAGAAGACTTGATTATTTTCACCCCGTAACATTGCGGCGGAACTTCTTGAAATTAAGTTAAATGGTCAAAAAACAAACAACTAATGTGTTATAGTTTTCTATACGGTATCTGATGACACAGTATGGAGGAGGAGCATAGAGCACATGATGGTTAGGCAGAGGAGCCTTTTGAAGACGTGGGTCTGAAACCAGGAATTTAGCTATATGTAGTGCTTACTGACATCAGTACAAAGATCGCCAGGCAGGTAAATATGGGCAGCATGGTAGCGTAGTGGTTAGCACTTCTGCCTTACAGCACTGTGGTCACGAGTTCCCGACTATGGCCTTATCTGTGTGGAGTTTGTATGTTCTCCCTGTGTTTGCATGGGTTTCCTCCGGGTGCTCCGGCTTCCTCCCACACTCCAAAAACATACTGGTAGGTTAATTGGCTGCTAACAAATTGACCCTAGTCTGTGTGTGTGTGTGTCTGTCTGTGTGTCTCATGTGTGTTAGGGAATTTAGACTGTAAGCCCCAATTGGGCAGGGACTGATGTGAGTGAGTTCTCTGTACAGCGCTGCGGAATTAGTGGCGCTATATAAATAAATGATGATGATGAAGGTATCAGCACAAGATCCTTGTAAAAAATTGGGTTGAGATGGGAACAGATTAGAACAGATAAGAACACTATTACGTAGGGAAAATGCACATTGGTCATTGAAACAACATTCTCAGCAGCCATAGTGTTAATGAGTGAGGTCTAGGTGTAATCCTGTCTGCTTGTGTTTAATATACACAAGAACTTCACAAAGGAGATCACATTTCCACAGGTTGAGCCTGATGGTTTCCTGCTGGACATTTTCTGACATGTAGGGAGTTTGAAAGAAGTGTAACATGTAACAATTTCTTTGATATGAACAGTGTAACATTTGAGACCTGTCCTGCAGTTGTCACATCACAAGTAGCGAGCACTCAACTTCAAGGCTTCCTGTCTGTTCCTGGCTCAGGGTGATCATCTCTTCAGGGCAGGTTTGAGAGGAACATCTGGACATTTGTCAATGATTTCAGAAACTTTTGTGAAAACTGTTTTGCTTTCTGTATTAGTAATATTGTCAGATAACATTCAGAAAGAGGCTTATGTCAGGTATCTTTGATGTCTTCGTATATGTCATTAACTTGAAAGGTGAGAGGCCATTTGGTAAGGATTTAGGTGGATTGTGTGTGGTATGTGTACAGAAGTGTATCATCCATGTAAATGTTGAAAGACTCAAATAACACTAAACATGAAAATGGATCAACCTATGTCTTCTAGAGGATCGGTATATTCTTATGTAATGAATTAATAGGAGTCAGCCAATTTCATCACAATTTATTTGTACATTTAAAGCAAGTTCTTGAGCTGCTCTTGGTTACTCTGGGCCTGATTCATTAAGGATCTTAACTTGAGAAACTTCTTATTTCAGTCTCCTGGACAAAACCATGTTACAATGCAAGGGGTGCAAATTAGTTTTCTGTTTTGCACATAAGTTAAATACTGACTGTTTTTTCATGTAGCACACAAATATCAACTTTAAATTTCAGTGTACAAATAAGCTATCAAGTATTTGTGTGCTACATGAAAAAACAGTCAGTATTTAACTTATGTGCAGAACAGAAATCTAATTTGCACCCCTTGCATTGTAACATGGTTTTGTCCAGGAGACTGAAATAAGAAGTTTCTCAAGTTAAGATCCTTAATGAATCAGGCCCCCTATTTGTTGTCCTGTGTGTTGGGTTAGGGCATAGTATTGACTTGTGAGTCATCTATGTAATAGTTGTCTTTTAATTCTTTAACTAGAGACTTTTTCTGCGTTAGTTTCCTTTTGAACGCAACAGAAGTACTTTATAGATGACCCACTCTGATGGGAGTTATTGTATTTAAACCTATATTGTCTACTGATAATATTTACAAATAAAAGATTCATGATATTTTTAAAGTGGACCGTCAGTTTATTAAGGGGTCATGAACAACAAGTGGGGGGCTGCGGAAATGCTTGTGATGACATTCCAGCTACATTTGTGCTCTGGATTGTGTGAGCAAACCTGTCAGCATGGAAGGTATTTCGTTTGGTGTATGGATGGATAGAAGCGGTAAAGCAGGGGGTTGGCTGTGCAGACTCAGGCGGTTGGAGTGGCTGCCGGACATTTTTAGGGTGCTATCTGCCTAGAGGACATGCAAACTCAAAGCGATCTGATATACAAATGCAAAACTGATAGGATAGATACATTAATGAAACTTATCAGTAGTTTCATCAAAATATGAATGTCAAACGAGCATCATAGGGCCATTAAATCTATAATACAAGTTATATAAATGCACTGCTAATAACATGCAGAAAAAAAATTGCCATAACTTTTAAGAACTTTGGATATTTAACAATATATTTACATTTCAAATGTACTGGTGTGTAAGCTGTTATTCTCTATTACCAGCTATTTTATGTCGGCATAGTGGTCAACATTTCTGCCACAGAGTACGGGGGTTATGGGTTCCCAGCCCAGCCTGCCACATAGGGGCAAGCTGGGCTGGGAGGCATCTGCCCCCCGGGCTGGTCCCATAGTGGGCTACCTTTTTTTTACCCTTTAAAATGTTCCAAATAGGCTGCTGAGCTGAGTCTATACCCCCCTGGGCTAAAATTTGCCAGTCCTCCTCTGTATATAGAGCACATACATTCCTGGTGAATACATGCATGCTATGGGCTATGTATGAGCAATACACATAACCTGGAGCATAAAAGGGAGTTGTGCTGCACATTATTTGCCTGTTGTAAATGACTCCCAGTGTGGTGGTAGTTTGGAAGATAAGATCTTGGTGTATATTTACTAAACTGCAGGTTTGAAAAAGTGGCCATGTTGCCTATAGCAACTAATCAGATTCTAGCTGTCATTTTGTAGAATGTACTAAATAAATGACAGCTAGAATCTGATTAGTTGCTATAGGCAACATCTCCACATTTCCAAACTTGCAGTTTAGTAAATATACCCCTTGAATTAGTTATCAATTGATTATAATAGTGGTTCTGTGAGCTAAGGAAGCATGAAGATATTCGTGTTAAAAGCTTTTTTGGAGACAAGAGCCTAATTTTGGGAAGTGATGAGTTCTCTGGAAAGTGTAGTATATAGTGAGTGGGATGACCTTACCAGAGTGGAGGACATTCCGTCATCAAGATTGCTAATCAAGATCATGTTGACATCATTTTTGTTTTAAACATTACATAATTTTCCTTGCATATAGTTTTGTGTTTATGAGTCTGATGATCCACTTTAGGACAGATATAACAATAATCAATAATCCTAGGTGGATTCTTACACATTTACACATTCATACTTTCTAATCTGTTAAAAAAAATACATTTTACAAAATACATCACAAACCTAAAAACCCCAAATCATTACAAACGATAAGTCATTATCATCATCATCATTTATTTATATAGCGCCAACATATTCCGTAGCGCTTTACAATTGGGGCCAAACATAATAAACTAATAAACAAACTGGGTAAGACAGACAAAGAGGTGAGAAGACCCTGCTCGCAAGCTTACAATCTATGGGACAATGGGAGATTGACACATGAGGTTAAGTCTACATTTTGCATTTTGGCCCAGCCAGGCTGCAAAGGTATATAATTAATAAGGAAGCATTAGGACCCAGTGAGACTACACAGCCCAAATAAATGGCGGCTCTTTTTAATCATTGTGTGAAAATATATCATATTTATGTATAATATGGAGACGTTTTAAACACCCTCTGTACAGTATTTATAATCACAGCTTCAAATCTACCAACATTAAAAAGAATCTTGAGAAAATAGGCCACACCCTTCACGACTATGACCATTTAGGCAATACCCCAGCCCTTTTGGATACCAAGAAATGTGACATCCACAAGAAAATCTGGATTGCTTTCAACTGCTGTAACTAAGGAACGGACTTTAGTGGATTCACTGTTGAACATTGTTGCAGAAATGTTTGACTGTAATCGCTAATGTTCCGCTGCTGTTATGGTACTACAAGTCCCAGCATGACTTGTCATAACAGTTAGAAAGCCAAAGATTGCCAACCACCAGTTTAAGGAATAACCTTCTTTTAGAAAAAAAACACATTTCTGACCATTTCAGTTTTTTTTTTACTTTTATTAAAATAATATTTTGGTTGTATTTATATCCCTTTACTTATTGAACCCTTAACATTTGAACAAAACATGTTTTTCTTATGACATGAAGTAGTGATATGATTACACGTCTCCTAGGTCCCCTACCCCCCATCCAAGGTGTTAATTATCAGCGGATTAACACCATGCTCACATGCAATGAAAGACACAGCCAGTGATTTGAAGGTGAAAATATTTAAATTCATGTTAGAAGTACAAATGATGCCATTATGTCAATCTGACAGATGTATGTGGGTCTGTATTCAGAAGAGAGAGCCGTATCCTATAGGAGTAAATTACATGTCACCAGGATGCACTGTGCTTGTAACTAGCTAGGGATGTACATTGTTGTAGACCTGATTAAATATTCAGCGTATGTTACACCTTTGGAGAGCAGTAAAAGTGTGCTTGCTGTAATAAATAATCACGCTGAGGAGCAGCATTAAATCACAATGAAACACGTGCTCCTTGTAAACTGATAAAAATTAACGACAAAGCAGAAAGGAGCAGTGTGGGAAAATATATGGGAACTAATGTACTCGATCAAGTTATATGGCTTTGTGCACCACACCTCCCAGTGCTTCTAAATCAGTGTTATGCAGATCCAAGTGTCTCTATCACCTACACAGTGGGGGCAGCCAGTCTTTGGGCTGAACCAATATTCCACCTATCGGTTCACTAGAATTGATCACATCACTGAGACATGTTGTGCCTCATGCCTCATTGGCAGTGAATTAATAGGCTGCATTCTCATGACTATTGATTCTGGCCAAAATATCTGCCCCACACTGTGAGTAAGCAACAAGTATACTTTAACAAGAGCCTGACAAGGTGAACACCAGTTTACATTGTGCCTTTTATACTGTTAGACCCAGGGGCGTAACAATTGGGCGTGGGGCGACTACATGCCTAGAGATGATACCCCTCGTTCGTCTCCGAGGTCCCCGCTCTGCTCTCAAAAGACCAGAGAAGAGACCTCTTCTCAGTAATGCACTCTGGACGTCACACGCTCAGAAGAGGTCCTCGGTCTGTTCTTTTCCCCTGCCCAAATTTTGCTGTGGGGCCTAACAATGCACTTTTCTGCCCATGGTTAGATCTAAAAAGAACCGTCCCCCACTGCATGTGTGCTGTATGTATATGCCAAATGTCAGCTGCAGAGGTTCATGCTCGATCCTGTGTGGCCTCCTCCTCTGTTACAAGCTAGCTGGTGACATCAGCGGTAGTTGCCTGGTGGAGAGCCTGGCTCCACGACTGACATTCAATATTTGCATAGAGCGAACATTGATATTTCATACTCTCTCCCAGGCAGTGGGAGACATGGTTCATTTTAGGTACATTTGATAGAGTGTGATGACAGCCATAGTGGACACAGAATGAATGTTACTTTTAACAGATGGCACCTTGGGGCGATTCAGCTTTACAGGATTTTCAGATTAGAGATGTAGGATGTGTAAGTGATGGCAAAAAATTAGTAGATATTAGCCCATTATATTTGCCCATTTAAACTGCTGGCAAACAAAGTGGATAAAATTGGGCCTAGTGTACAAAGCTCCTGCCCCAGGTGCTACGTCATAGCAAGATGTATCAGCTCCCTATAGATGGTGCATATAGAGCTGTATTTATCATATTGGCTCACTAAACACTTGCTTTGTGTAGCTTTGTCCTACACACTAGGATGGAAATGGATTTAAGCAAATTTTCTTTCATGTTCATTTTAGTTTTAAGCTAATTTTCTTTCATGTTCATTTTAGTTTTAGGGGCATATTTACTAAACTGCGGGTTTGAAAAAGTGGAGATGTTGCCTATAAGAACCAATCAGATTCTAATTATCATTTGTTTAGTACATTCTACAAAATGACAGCTATAATCTGATTGGTTGCTATAGGTAACATCTCCACTTTTTCAAACCCGCAGTTTAATAAATATACCCCTTAGTCAGTTTTGATAAATTTAGGCTACTTAGTCTTAAACAACCACCTATTTTCCAGTGGATGAGCACGGAGAGAGCTATGAGCATGTTAGATGCAATGTTGCCAATTTAGAACATATTCATTCACAGAATCAAGTCTGAATATGGCCCTGGATAATTATACACCCTAAATATAAGGTCTGAACCCTAGGGGTATATTTATAATAAACTGCGGGTTTGGAGATGTTGCCTATAGCAACCAATCAGATTCTAGCTGTTATTTATTTAGTACAAGACAGCTATAATCTGGTTGCTATAAGCAACATTTCCACTTTTTCAAAGCCGCAGTTTAGTAAATCTAGCCCCTAGTATCTTTTGACAGGCATGGCTCCGTGATCAGAGTATTCTGGTTACCATGAGAGGTCACAATCTGGATAACTGAAGCCTGGAACTAGTTAGCCTCTTGGTTAGCCAGTGATCATTGCTCTGCATGAATTCCCATCTCAGCAGGTGAGGTCTGTAACTCACAGAATCCTATTCCAGTGAGATGCCAAATGTATCCTCCAGACCTTTCGAGAAATATACCGTAAGTAAAGAGACAAATATTTAAGATTACTAAGGAAATATACCAGCGCTTTTCTCTTATGACTATAAACGCTTAAGATAGCCCCATGTTTAGCGTACTCAGTATGAATGTGTGCAGGTCTTTCTATAACCTATATACCATACTTGACTTATGTGCTGATATCTGTCATGAAAGTGTCAGAGTAATCTCTCCGCTCTTCTGAACTATGATTAATGTGAGAAGAGAGACTGTTGCAGCTTCCACCACGGAGATGATTATGGCTGTCTGAGATTTAGATCAGCACAATCATCTCAACTCCTGCTGCTTCTGACTTAATCACAGCTCAGCGAAGAATGAGAATTACTCCACTGAAAGTTCTTTATAGTGTTTTTAAATAAAGCAAGAGCCTTTGATTATACCAGGCTGTCGATTTTGTTGACCAAGTAGACTAAGTTGGCATAACATCGGCAGCTGTGTGGTGCTCTACCGGCCACTACAGGTGAACAAGAACGATTTATACCGGTACAAAAAACATGACCAGCCAGTGACAGCTATCACTATGTGAGTGTGGGCGTTGTCAGGCCACGGAAACACAACCTAATGGAATACCGCCGTTTTCTGATCAGCCCAAACATCCAGATCATGTGTGTCCTGCAGGTCTTCTGTGCTACCATAGATTCCACCAATAATATACTTTGGTCATGTCCCCGAGATAAAAGCCTGTTAGTGGTTATTTATGATAACACTTTTGTCAGATGAGACTTAATGGGGGCAACGGAATGTCCAGACTGTTGGCTGTTCCAGAACTTATTTATTCAGAGTAAAAGCTCAGTTTAGATTCTATTTTTCTGATTAAAAAATACATGTTGGGTGACTAGTTACTAATTAAGGATATATTTGCTCAACACCTGTGGTGCAGGCAATATATCATCATCATCGACATTTATTTATATAGCGCCAGCAGATTCCGTAGCACTTTACAATTGGGAATATAAATATATAAGTGTGGATGAGTAGTACTAGAGGAGGGGTCCTCCTCCTCAGGCTCTGAGGAGCACAGTATTGACCACCAGTGATCGTCTAAATAACTCCAACTCCTCTCATAGATCTCAGGTGGGGTCGTTTCACTACATACAGTTCTCTTTTCCTCTATACTACTTCAAGGAAACCAGCCAGGTAACACAACTGAACAAGGGACTGGCCAGTAGGTGCCAAGACAGGCAGAGACCTCTCCCCTAGGGAAAGAAACCCCTATATATGTATATTCCTTTGTTTGTATGTAATATTTCAGATTAGTGTTTGCTGTTTTCTATGGGTTACAATCACATACATGTTAGATCTCTCACACACGGGCAGAGTTCTGGATACAAAACCACACCTTGATAAATGAAGACTGTATAATACTGAATGAGTACACGTATACTGCCTTTAGGAGAGAATATTAGATGCAGAATGGAGATAATAAAGTGTCACATCATCATCATTATATAGCGCCGCTAATTCCACAGTGCTGTACAGAGAACTGATTCACATCAATCCCTGCCCCATTGGGGCTTACAGTCTAAATTTCCTAACATACACACACAGGCAGACAGAGAGAGACTAGGGTCAATTTGATAGCAGCCAATTCACCTATTAGTATGTTTTTGGAGTGTGGGAGGAAACCCACGCAAACACGGGGAGAACATACAAACTCCACACAGATAACGCCATGGTCGGGAATTGAACTCATGACCCCAGTGCTGTGAGGCTGAAGGGCTAGCCACTAAGCCACCGTGCTGCCCCACGTGATTATGTGATGCAGGAGAAATAAATAATTGAAAAAAACGGCAACTAACTCAAAATTGTTAATAAAGCAATACAATAAAAGCATAATATGCAGACACTTATATATTGCAAGACAAGTTTGTGCAATAAAACAATGAATAGAATCTTTATTTCAATAGTAAATAAGAATTAGAACTGCTGCTGGAACAATTGAAGATCTATTACACTCAGCAGGTTCTTCATCTTCCACTATTAATAATCACTTTTCACTTAGGACTATTATATTTAACATTTCACTGCTTTTAGCCAATAATATTTTAATTAAATAAATAATAAAGTTTTGTTTCTTATTGAGGATAACTATATTTTGAATATGATATAAAGAAATTGGCTGTAAGTGCACTACAGAAAACAAACTCTGTTCTTCTCAATTCCTTTGTATTCATTAGGTTAGTAGTAGCACCCTTATTAAATAAATATACAAAATTAATAAAAAATAATACGTTACATAAAAGGGAAACTACAGTCCTGTTAAGTATTCATATAATACCTAGCTTCTTCTTTTCTTATAAAGATATTGTTATTAGTCTAATTTGTAGGCAGCCTATCAAAGCTTATTGCTGATTGGTTGCTACCAGTGGCTGAACATTTTCATTTTTGTACCATTTCTTGGAAAATAATTGTTTTAAATCATATGTGATGTAATGAGAAAGCAAAAGGACTCCTCAATTGTGTTTGAAATTAATTAGTTTAGTGACTTAAATGCAGATTCATTTATTTTCTTGTAGAAGAACTACCAGATCATGTCTAAAATGAGGTATTTTGGTTCCCCCGCAAAAGGACTTGTTTCTTACATATGGTCAGCGGTAATAGAAACCAAGCCTCAGACTATACTTTCATTGGACACCTTTTGCACCACACATTTCCACCACTGTAATAAAAACATTCCAACACACAAAAGTGACACATCTAATAAAGGCAGTCCTGATGATTAATACAATCAGGCTTCCCAGAGCATTTTTATGGGGGCATATCGAAATCTGGAATGTGGGTGTGCTTCTTGTTATAAGCAAAACAGATAATTAGGCACGTCTGCACAAAATGGAAATTGCAGCTTATCCTGCTCGTATTCCTGGGTTCCTTAATATAGCAGTTTGGTTGTGAACATCACCTACCCCACATATATTTTGGGGTGTGTGTGAATGTTGCAAGCTACTCATGTTATCCGGTATCAACCATTCAGCCTCCGGCTGTAGTGTCCTTCAGTTGTATCAAAGGAAAGAAGTTTGCTGTGCATTGGGGGAAAAAATGTCACCATAATTACATTCAAATATTTTGATATTATCCTGAAAAACACATATTTGTGAATGTTTTACGTTGCTTTATTATTTAAGGCAACAAGTATTCTAGCTTGTGTGGTCCTTTTAAGCTGCACTATCACCTACTGTAAAAATTTACTAATGTGCTTCTCCGCCTAGCCGGAGCTCCAGGCTGCTCCATGTAGCTGTTTTTCCAGGGGCTCCCGTAATCCAGGAACAACAAAACATTTTCATTTGCAACTTTAAAACGGTAACAGAGAGGGGTGGTGAGCGGGAGTTTCGCACAGAAAAGACTTTGATATTTAGCTTGTGATTTGTCCACCTGCTACAGCCCCCTGTCCCGTTAGTACAATGTTACACTAGGTGATACTGCAGCTTTACGGATCTACAAACCAGTCGGTCCTTCTAGTGTGTCCATTTAACCATTTCATGGCCAGGGCAGATTGGTGTTTATCTGAAGGGATTTCCTAATATTACTTTAGCTTTCAACCAACTGGTTTTCAAGAACGTTCCCTCGTATTGAAATATACTCCACTTCTAGGCCATAGCTGAAATAATTATATCTAGGAGACATAGGGCTGATTTATCAAGGAACATATAATGAGCGCAATCCCCTGTTCAGTATTATACACACGTATTTAGGCTTTGCGTACTCACGAATACAGCAAGGCACTGATCTGGATTATAAATTTGTTAAAGAACACACAGGAAAATAAAAAAAAAATTGAATTAATGTCACTGAGTAATAATAAAGGAAATAATGATAAAACGGTTTTAAAAAAAAAGTGTTGTTTTTGTTGTTTTGCGAACGATAGGCACAAAATCAGCAGATCTGTGCCTTGGTATCTCAGGCCCATAGACCAGAAGCCCAATAACAGCAGCATTCTAATCTCTATCCCGCAATAGGATTTACCCAGTTCACATAATCAACTCTCACAATTACCACATCTCTACTTTTTCCTTTGCATACAGTACAGTCTTCTACTTTTACTTTATTGTTTTTTATTTCTTACACTTTAGAGTTAGGTATTGGTTGAGAATGCTGTGGGCAATATATTTTCTTTTCTTACTGATGCTTGAAGTCTACAAAAGCATCTCTTTAGTTTCTTTCAATAATAATATAAGCGTTTTTGAAAGTATTAGTAATCTGAGTTTGGTAATACCTGATAACCATCAAATTAGGAAAATTTAGATGTGGCGATCCCTGCACTTAGCTAAGTCTGTGATAAAACAACGTTGTAGTCTAGATTCCTGTTGGCTGTGGGAACGCCATCCTTTGACATCCTTCGTTTTTAATCCAAGTGCATGAAATTTGAGCATAAGACATTTGTTGACCATCGACTTTGTTCTAGTTTAATAAAATCAGGCTCACGCAGCCCCTTTGTCAGGAGGTATTCGGATTATTATCCTTGAAGACTCTATTTTGTGAGACGCAAACATCTAGGCACAATACCTCGATTTAAAAAAAAAATGTCACTTATTCCTCCCCGGTCACTGCAGGGGCTCTAAATCCATATCGGTACAAACTGACGTGCATCAATGATCAAAGCACCTTACAAAAGAAAATGTTACAGGGATTGCTAAGCTATAGAAATCATTTGTGTTCATTTTCCGAAGACATTGGATACTGAGATTAGGTGCATAGCTGACTTCAATTTGAATAAATGTAACCTCATGTCTTCTAGTACTACCAGAGTCAGAGTTGATTCATGCTGCATTCTGCTGATCTCTGACAGTGACAGATTTACAACTCAAGGCAGCTAAGCAGTAGGGAATGTAGATAGAGGAACACGTTTTGCACATATCTGGGCTCTTGGGACCAATACACCATGTCGCCACATCACACATTCATGATCAGTCCGTTAAAGGTCAGTGTCTCTTGTTCTGTTCTGAATGTTCTCAGATATAAAACAACAACATTTTTATTTCCTTCCTAGACCTTTCTAAATAAGAGCTCTTTTTCAGTTCTGTGTGATATTTAATTTATTGCTGAGTAATTACAGCTACTTTACATTAAATAGATATAGATATAGAGCCTTTGAAAAAAATATTTTGTGCATACATGCAATCATTACTTTAAATATTAAAAAGAGCAAACATTGCTGAAATAGTTTATATGTGCCTTGTCACCGTTAGTGGCTTCTGAGTGTATTTAGTTCAATGACCAGTATACATGAAACTGCATACAGTGATGGGCAACCCGATATACTTCAAGGGGCCTGGGTCACTGGCCCATCTGCATATTTTTATCCTTTAAAATGTTCCTAATAGACTGCTGAGTCAAGTCTTGCCCCCCGGGCTAAAAATTGCCAGCCCTCTCCTGTCTGCCACTTACCCCAAAACAGATCCACATACCCTCACACCCACTCGTCACAAAATACACCCACATGCCTCTCACACCTCCCCACACTTACCTGCACAGTCAGAGCAAGGAGGGAGCGGATGTGGTCCAGAATGCACTGCAACTGTTACTTCTCCCTCTCCTCTGATTGGTTGTGCTTTTATTCCTGCAGTGTGCAGAGGAGGTCATGTGACACCATGTAGCACCATTCACTAGTATTCTCTGCTAAGTAAGATTGGGAGCTGCAAGTGAAGGCTCGGCAGGCCGCCTGTTGCCCACAACTAACATACATACTAAAATCTGTTTATCGTGTTCACTTGCTTGACTGACCCATAAGAAGTAAGTTTGTAATTATACTACTTTTGGCTTTACTCCTGCCCTACTCCCATCCACTAAGAAAGACCAGACAGCCAGTAGAACTCTAAAATATCCGCTGTATTCTCAAGCCAGTTTAATACATTTAAGACACAATCTTTATATATATATATATGTGCTTGATATTTTCTTAAACATAGCATAAAGATGAAGGCACACTTTAGACTTTTTTTTTCATGTGTTAATGAACATGAATGCACTGTTAAATACACTATTGTGTTTATTTATTAAACTCCATTTATAACTACATTTAATAGAAGGTAAGATATGAAATGCTTTTGGGAAACAAGTCTAAATGAATTTCTGTGCAATTTTCATGCATTTCTAGCCATCAGGCATTGAATGCACGTTAGCTTGTGAAGAATAGAACATACTGCATTGTAAAATTTTTAACCCAGGATTAAAATATAACAATGCAATGGCGTAAACTCCACCATTACAGTCCATTTGTTCTATTTTTAATGCAGTTGTCAAGTATTAATTAACCCACCAACAGAAGAAAAAAAAAAAGAATGGTTGGCAAAACACCTTATTTACAGATATGCAATATTGATTTTGAATAAAATTGTGACCTTCATTTTCTTGAGATTTTTCTTTTTTCTTACAGTAAATGTCTGGGAGACTCCCAAATGTCAGGGAGATTCCCAGCAGAGTTGGCCATCCTACTGGATCGCACTTCACTTTCTTCTGTAGTTGACGGGGTGGGGCCTTGCCAATGCCAACCAAGCCATTGAGCAGCAGGGAGGCGTGATAGCATGAATTACGTAGTCACTTCCGTCACACTTGTAACCTTGGACCTCCCTCTGGGATCTACTGGAGGGAAGGTTTAAAAGTATGCAAGTATGCTTGCAGTTAAAAATAAGTTAATATGTTTTATCTGTGTGGTGTTTCTATGTTCTCCCTGTGTTTGGGTGGGTTTCCTCCGGGTGCTCCTGTTTCCTCCCACATTCCAAAAACATACTAGTAAGTTAATTGGCTGCTATTAAATTGACCTTAGTCTCTCTCTCTCTTTCTGTGTGTGTGTGTGTGTGTGTGTGTGTGTGTGTGTGTGTGTGTGTGTGTTAGGAAATTTAGACTGTAAGCTCCAATGGGGCAGGGACTGATGTGAGTGAGTTCTCTGTACAGCGCTGCGGAATTAGTGGCGCTATATAAATAGCTGATGGTGATGATGTTTCTACTTTTTTGTTTGTAGGACTGGACTAGAGTTTTCTGTTTACATAGTTTTGTTTTATTCCTTGTTAGTTAATATTGAAAATATATTTCTTTAGAAAATGATAACTGGTGTGTTTTTGAATATTAATTTGTATGTTTCTTTTTTTTTTTTTTTTTTTTTTTTATGGCTATTCAAATATTTTTTCTTTACTGTTTTGATTCAGAACGGCAGCTGCCTTTTACATTTCTCACCTACATTATGCACATTTTAGAACATGTAAGGGAAAATAAATGCTACATAAAAATTGAGCATATTCCTATGTCATTCCTAATAATTCCTAATAACATGTCCTTTTTCATAATGTTTTGACCTTTAGAACTTGCTGAAACTGACCAGTTTTTTGTAAAGTTTCTTTAAAGTTCTAATCCAGTGGTATAGGAATAATAGTGTATAATGGCACGCACGAAGGTCCACTTTAAGCGCCCTGTTTAAGATGCTTATGCAAAGTGTCAATAGTGGCAATTGGCCTAACAGTATGACAACATACTTGCTTGGAAATGGTCTAATCTCTTGCTTGGGTTATTCAGAGGTCAGAAAGGGATTTTATTTTTTTTCTCTCTTTCAAAACCCTGTTCAGCCCCTATGTGTTTTTATAACTGCTTTTTCAGTGGTAATGATGCCCCCAGGCTGGGGAACGATGGCATTTATCTTCTACTACAGAACAACAGCAAGTGTTCTAACATGTTTATCAAGTAAATTGCACCTTACAAAAGGTAATTACATATACAATCAAATGTAGATGTAACTGGGTGATTAGGATTTAATAAAGTGTTCAGCATATGAAGTGCCTCACAAGTTTATTTTAGCCTATTGCAAAAGGGTTTTTGAATTAAGATTGCTGTGTAGTGCTGTGCAAACATGGTAGAGGTGTAAGCAATACTTTGTGAATGAATTGAGATCGCATTAATGGTCTTATCTCTGCATGCTCAATGGTGAATTTGTGACCCCATAGAAAGTTCTCCGCTTGTGTGTCCCATGCATTTCAGATGCTCTAACCAAAAGCGACAAATGTACTACCCTTAGCTAAGTCAAAGGACAACTGTTCTCTTCTCGTACTCCCTCACCTCTCCGCTGTTTTCGACACTGTCGATCACACTCTTCTCCTTGACACCCTTCACCTTTAGCCTTTGTGACACTGCCCTCTCCTGGTTTTCCTCCTACCTCCCATGCCTCTCCTTCTGTGTCTCTACTTTTCCTCCCCTCCTCTTTCTCACTCCATAGGAGTTCTCCAAGGCTCTGTTCTTGGCTCCCTGATCTTCTCTCACTACAACTCCTCTCTCTGCGTACTCATATGCTCCTGCAGCCTCCACTACCACCTCTAAGGTACAACACCCAAATCTACCTGTCCTCCCTTGACCTCTCTGTCTGTGTGTCCAACTGGCTCTCAGCCATCCCTTTTGGATGTCCCAATCCTTCCTCAAACTTAACATGTCCAATTGTAAGCTCATTATCTTTACCCCTGCTAAGGTCACTCTCTTCCCCTGTTCCCCACAGTCACTACCTTGGTGTCATCCTTGACTCTGTCTTCAGTATCACTCCTCACATCCAGTTCCTCGTGCAGTCCTTTTGCCTCCTCATTAAGTAACCAGAACCCTGGTCCAATCGCTCATCCTTTCTCTCTGTAACCTCCTCCTCACTGGCCTTCCCCTCGCCGCATTGCCTCTCTACAATCCTGAATGCGTGGCTAGACTAATCTTCCTCTCCTGTTGCTCCTTTCTTCACTGGCTCCCCATTCCCTCCAGAATTCAGTTCAAGCTGTTCATCCTTATTTACAAAACCCTCACCTAAGCTCCCCCCATGTCTGCTTCATGTCTGACCTTCGCTGCCACTCTTCCCCTCTCATAAATTCCTTCCATTCCCGTCTCCAAGACTGCTACCGCTCCCCCCTCCAATCCTTAGAGAGCTCCCTCAAAACCCACCTCTTAACACTTGTCTAACCTACCCCCTTCTAGACCTTTATGTCCAATCCCTCTACTTCTTCTGTCCACCACGCTCCACTTGTGACTCATAAGCTCCCACTGTCTCTCTTCACCCCTAGGTCTAGAATGTACACCCTCTCATTATGTCTCATGTTTATCATGTTTATCCACCTTGTCTGCCCCTTGTTATGATTTGCTGAATTTTGTGCAAGTGCTATGCATTTTGTTTACGGTATCCGTGCCTGTGTCTGCATTATTTGCAGATAGCTCCTTCTCTGTTTGTGCATGATGTCGCTCTAATGCGTAATTGTGTCCACGTGTTTTTAGACTTAACTGTTTTCATGCTTCTGTTTATGCATATTGTATTAATGTATGTCATTTCTGTAACGATTGCCCGATGCTACAGAATCTGTGGTACCCTACAATACAAATGCAGCCTATCATTCACTAGGAACATGGTGACATCACGAGGCATGAGACTGAATTTGTGATTTCACAGGTTCCTATTGAATTGCATTCTCATGATAATTGTCTGGTCCCACAAAATGTCTACTTTCACTGAGCGTAGGTCAGTGATGGGCAACGGGCAGCCATTCACCCGTGGCCTCCAGCTCCTACCAGCTTTATTATAAGATTTGTTTCTTATATCTTGTGACACTTGATTTAAAGTGCCTGCCGATATTCTATAACAGACCAGTGATGACTGAGATTAAGGCTAGTGCGCTGGCCTTTTGAAGGTTTGAGGGCCTGCCCTCAGCCACTGAAGTAATTCAGGTTGCCCATCACTGGTGTAGGGGAGTATACATGACCACCTCTGATAGTGAACTAAAAGGAGAGCAAATTTGGTGTACAATATCATACAAAAATGTAATACACGACCACAGGGGTGGATTGGGAACTAAAAGTGGCCCTGGCAAAAAGTCTGAAAGTGGCCTCATGTAGGCGGGGCCAAATAAATGTTAGACGGGGTCCAGTATGTGTATAGACCCAATGTGTCTTCCCCTGTGTGTGTGCCCAGAGTATGTGTGCCCAGTGTGTGTACCTGTATACGTGTGTCCTGTTCTTGTCACTTTCACCTCCTGTGGCAGCTGGTGTCTTTAGCTCAGTTGCTGCTTGTCTGGATCCTGGAATGTTGTAGGCCCTATTTGGAAAAAAATGGGTAAATGAAATTTAGAAAACTCCAACCATCCCGGCATTAAATCAATAGCATATACATTTACTAAATCGCCATCCTCTCCCCAAACTCAGCACCACATTCAGTTACTAGACCCCAAGCTACCTCATCTTAAATTAATAGGCCCCACCAATAAATTAAATTGTCCCACCATCACCCCACAAATAAAATATTACCCATTAAATAATTAGGAAGGTGGCAGGTCCCGAAGGAGGGGCCAGCCACCCACTACCACACTGACTCCCTCCGCTAGCACCCGTTCCAGTGTTATACACTCTCAATTTATTTTTATTTATTTTTAAACAAAAAATACATTCGGCGGCCTCCTGAGGCCAGCGGCCTACCGGGAAAAGTCCTGGTAGGTTGTATGACCAATCCATCCCTGCACAACCATAAAGAATATTTGGGGGAAAAATGCAAATCTATATATGTCAGATAATTATTTTATACTTTCACAACACAAAGAGCTTTCTTTCAACTCTGTGGAAATGTATCTAAAACTGAGCTGTGATTGAAAATGGTATCTCAGATACCAAAATTAAATGGGGTTTAAAATTTACAGACAGCTTTACTTTCAATCTAGGATAACTGAGATAAAATCTGTCTCCTACTGAAGCATTAGCCTTTTTTTTTCATTCTTACAATAAAACAAACAAAGCATTTAAGAGAGAAACTTGTAATGAATTTTTAGGCACCGTGGTGAAATGACACAATCGCACTGCCATTAATGGATCATCATCCAGCTTGTGGCTGCCAAGTGTCTAAAGATATCTCCTCAAGTAAGATAGATGAGGAAAGGCAAGGTACGGACAGATCACTTTCAGTTTTGAGAATGAGAGAACAGATTAGCTCCCTGCCGAAAGACATCTATTGGCAATCGGCTAACTCATTTGACAATTTCATTTCCAGGGGGGTCTGCTCTGTATTATAATAGTGATGTTTTTCTGGGAGTAGGTTTCAGCCACTTCATTGCTGTAAAAACCCTACAGCTGCGCTGAATGTGTGAGAGGGAAAATATAATATGGTGGCAATATGTTCTATAAAGGTTGGAACATGCTGGTTGATCGGTGTAGTAGTCAATTCATTACTATGCATCATCGAAATCAGTATTTCTTGAATTCACGGTGTTCATATAAAACTGATGACCTGATAAATCCCAAAATAACCTTTTTGGCAACAAGAGGAACAGAACTATCAATGGAGGTGGTAAAAAAAATGATTCTAAATTATTACGACACCGTAAAGGTTTAAATACATTAGCACAGCCCTTTATTTTATTTCTTGTCTATTTGTACCAAAAAAAATAACCTATGGAGAGTGCCCTTCCACCCACCCACCCCCAGTGCAGTTCTAAAAAGAAGTCCCCATGATGTTGGGTCACGTTACATAATTCCTGGGAACTTTGCTGATCACATTGTCCTTCATATCCTAAGCTGGTCAGTGCAGGGTTCCGTACTGTTTAGGGAAGGGTCTGTGAGTGTCACCATCTCTACTAGAGGCGGCAGCGTCCGATTCACGCTCTGGGCATCTCCATGGTACGTGTTTTTCTGTCGTATCACTAGCACCAGCTACAGGTTGGATGTAAGTGCTGAGTGATAGGGATGACGGTCCCTTATACACGCTAGAACATGTGTTTGCAATAAAAAACAACTGTAAAAATCAATTTTATGCACAGTGGACATTAATAACATGTATTTTATGCACAGTGGACATTAATAACATGTATTTTATGGAAAAACATAATGAAAAAAATATTTTATTCTTAAATGATTTTCCATTAATGACTATGGGCCTGATTCATTAAGGATCTTAAATGAAGAGGTATCTTATTTCAGTCTCCTGGACAAAACCATGTTACAATGCAAGGGGTGCAAACTAGTTTTCTGTTTTGCACATAAGTTAAATACTGACTGTTTTTTCATGTAGCACACAAATATCAACTTTAAATTTCAATGTACAAATAAGCTATCAAGTATTTGTGTGCTACATGAAAAAACAGTCAGTATTTAACTTATGTGCAAAACAGAAAACTAGTTTGCACCCCTTGCACTGTATCATGGTTTTGTCCAGGAGAAATAAGATATCTCTTCATTTAATGAATCAGGCCATATATTATTAACATGGCATCACCACACCCCCTCCCGCACTGACCTCCCCTCCGGGATCTCTAATGTCTCAATAGTAAACTTGAGGTGTTGCGCATAGCAACCAATCAGATTATAGCTATAATTTGTCTTGCATATTCTAGAAAATGATAGCTAGAGTCTCATTGGTTGCTATGGGCAACTCCTCTACGTTTCCTTTTTTTGACGTTTTAGTAAATCTACCCCCTCCTCTCTAAATGGGAATAGAAGCCTAAGACCACACACAGGCATACAGGGGTCTACATTTATATTCATCATAGGCACATGTGTTATAAAGTGTTCAGCTGTAGTGAAGGAGTGAGGGTAACAAATGCTATAATTTTATGCCACCGATAACCTTGTTCTAATGGTCATTTAATAAGTTTAATGATTATTTGTGCAGATGCTCAATTGGGAGGTGGAGATTAGATTGTTGCTCCTATAGCACTTTTGGTTCTAATATTTGTGCGTTAAAAAAAACATTAACTACAAGAACAAATTAAATTCTTCTGATTTGTCCATCAAATTGAGTTTTAGCTGAAAGGCTTATTTTGAAGCAAAGCATATAGTGATTGTGAGCTTGAAATGTCACCTACATGTATCAATTCAGTATGAGAAGACGGTAGTCTGAGCTCTCGCAAACCCCATTCTTCCCTGTGACTACTATAAAAGTTGGCGGACAGGATGGGCTGCTATTGGATGTTTGCAGAAAAATGTTGCAGTCCTCTCCAAAACAGTTAGTGCTGCAGAGAATCTATGTTTATCAGCCATAAAGCAGCAGATAAATAAGTTTATTCGTCCTTACCTCTCTGCTAGGCCAACGCTGATCCAATAGACACTACCCACTGCTCAGCTGCCGGCAGTGTGTCTGGATTGCAGTGAAAGTGATGAGAATTTAGACCCGGGTGTCCATGCAGCTAATGATAATTAGAAGTTCACCTAACACATTTCCAGGTGTACACCCACATCCCAGCCTTTGGAAACACCCCAGTATAATGAACTGCATTTACATTTGCAGCTTGACAGATACTCTGCAAAATGTGCAGAGTGGAAACAGTAAAGACCTCACACCAAAGTCCAACCTACTACCATATTAGGACTACCGCTTTCGTTCACTTAAATGTTTTCTTTTTCTCCTAAAAAACTGCTTGGCTTAACTACATTTATGATTACAGGAACAGCTGTAGGTTTGTATTACATTGATAGTGCACCTACAATGGTTCTTCCAGCAAACAAATGCAAGTGGAAAGTGCATAGCGCATCCCAGAAGTATAGGTATGAGGTGGTGTTTGCATGAAACGAAGGCCATGGCATCACAAAAGAGCGTACATGAGCTGTATTGTTTTCTTTTACTCTTATTAAATGAACATTTTTATGGAATTTCATAGACGAGAAATAGTAGAGAACAGCACAACAAAATACAGACTTACATTATCTTCCCATTTACACGACATACACACAAAACAGTGTTATGTCACCCAGGAAACAATCACATTGGTTATGGCATTATTATCTGTGTTCGCTAATAACGAAGGATTGAACTATATATCTAAAGGTTCACAAACAAAATCATGCAGCCAAATCCATTGAAATGTGGATGGGCACCATCTACTTTTTCCACTCTAGGGGGTATATTTACTAAACTACAGGTTTGAAAAAATGGAGATGTTCCCTATAGCAACCAATCAGATTCTAGTTAGCATTTATTTAGTACATTCTACAAAATGACAGCTAGAATCTGTTGGTTGCTATAGGCAACATCTCCACTTTTTCAAACCCCAGTTTAGTAAATATAGCCCCAGGAGTGTTGTCGACATACTTAATCTCCACTCGTAGGCTATAAGCTTTGTAGCATAGAGCATATATATACTTCTCATGAATCTATTTGACTATGTGCTTTGATAAGCAAACATTGGGACGACCAAAGACACAGGATGTAAACTCTGTCACAAGAATAGTCTAAATAATGTGCAGTGCAACACAACATGCAGGAGATGACTGTTGAACTCATATCACCGGGCCACCTCTCTACTTGCAGGACATATATGTATGATACAAAGATATGGTTATTGTTATATGCACTACACAGATTTCATCTATTAATGTCATGTAATTTTAGTTCTCTATTTTTATAAGATACATTGCAGTCATCAGGTGCTATGGTCTTATTACTCACTTTCACTGCACCCTGGCAAAATTTTTGGTGGTGGGGCCATGGGGTATTTTTGACCCCTGATTGTTAAGATCCAACAAATTGGTGTAAAGATACGCCTCTAGTAAATTACCCCCTTGTGGGTAAATTCAATGTTAACTCAATAAAAAGGAGGCAGTTACCAACGCTTTGTCCATTAACAAACTTGTCCCAGGACTCTGCCCATGTGTGTAGACTGGCAAAGAGCCTGAACTCTGCCCATGTGTGTAGACAGGCAAAGAGCCAGGACTAGAGAGAAAGTGGCCCAGACAGAACAACAGTGGAGAGACACATCATTCAACCTTATTGCAGATGAAAACTTATATTTGTATTTTGAATGAAAGGGACATTCTGTGCTGACTTGCGTTTAGCACAGAGAATGGGTGTGCTAGGTACAGCATTAAGGATTCCCTCTGTACAGGTTACCAGCAAACTTGGGGAGTTGACAGCTACCTCTTTGGTCACTTTCCATCACATAACACCCCAATGCTGGAGTGCCAGTTCAGCTTTAATATTTTAAGGCTGAACACTACATGGACGTATCTGATGGTGGAGGTGCAGACAGAGAATCCTGTCTGTCATCTAATTGTGCCTAATACACAATTATAGCGGCCGGGCAGTATCCACTGCCTGCTTCTCTGCCACCAGGCCGTGCTGGGCACAGCTGCACAGTTACTGATTGGTGGATGGTGGTACTAGCAGAGTCATAGATACTAGGTCAAATTTATTAACAAGAATATTTTATACATTCATCCCTTATACAAAAGCAAAAGGCAAAATAAAAATATATTTTATTTACAGTTTGAATGATCTGGAATTTGAGATGTTTTCTAAAAATAAATGTCCTCCAATTGATGATAAAAATCTTTGCAAACATTGTTGTTTATTTACATTCAAATAGATTATTTCTTGTGTAGCATTAAAGGGAACAAGCACACAGGTATTATTATCTGTATTTATAAAGTGCCAATGCTGTATATTGAAGGGATTATGACCCAAACCAATCACATACAATGACATGAAACAGAGGTGACGATGGCTCTACCCACAAGAGCTTACAATCTAAGGTGAGGGGAACAACTGATACATAATGCAGTGGAATAACATTTGTAGCTGAACAGGGGCGGATCCAAAAGTTAATTGTACCGGGGGCGATTTAAGTCCTGCCCGGCTGCTCTGATTGTGTCAATCAGAGCAGTTGGGCAGGACTCTCTCCCTAACTCTCTCTGCTGAACGGATCTGCACATAGTGTGCAGCCGCCGGCAGCAAGCCCCTGCTAGGGGGGGCGATCGCCCCCCACTGGATCCGCCACTGCTGGTGAAGGAGAATGTGAGTACGACAGCAGTATTCTCAGCCACCAATAATAAAGCAGTCATTGACTACGGGCATGTCTGTGTATCTTCTGGTGGTGTCTCACTGTTGGAACCAGGAGAGGTAGAGAAAGGTGAAGACACAAAACAGGAACCAATCAGAGGAGGAATCTTCTGCTGGCAGCCATGACTGTCCATTATCATTTACATTGAAAAACAGCTCTGGCTAAAACAGACAAAACTTGTATTTGTCCTCTCTATAACTGAGCAGTAGAAGCACGTTCTGTAACGCCTCTCCAAGCTTCCCATGAGTATATTATCATATGTACTTAACGCTGCATACAAAAGTTACCAACGATGCAAAGCAGAAATCATGGGCCTAATTCATCAAGGCACACATACTGAGCACAACCTTCGCAGTGGCGTGTCCGTGGGGAATGGGGGTGTTCGGAACAATCGCACCCCCCCCACCCCTTTCACCGGAAGCAGCAGGGGCTCGCTGCTGCCGGTGACTGCACACTATGTGCAGGTCCGTTCAGCAGAGACAGGCAGGGAGAGTGTGCTGCCCGGCTGCTCTTATTGTGTTTTAAAAACAATCAGAGCAGCTGGGCAGCACACTCTCCCTGCCTGTCTCTGCCGAATGGACCTGCACATAGTGTGCAGCAACAATCAGAGCAGCTGGGCAGCACACTCTCTCTGCTGAACGGACCTGCACATAGTGTGAAGCCGTAGGCAGCCTTAGCTGTCAAAAGGGGACGGGGACTAAATCGTCCCCGGTAAAATTATTTTCTAGATCCGCCCCTGAACCTGTGTTCAGTATTATACGCCCGTATTTAGGCTTTGCACACTCCCGAATTCATCAAAGCACCGATCTCAAGATACGCGCGCTGTTGAAATCTGGTGTAGGTCTGCTGTGCTCTACTACATAAGGCGCAGCAAGATGCGTGCAATACCTACAGTATGTAGATTATATATTCACAAAGGAACGCACAGAAAAAAAATAAATGATTAATGTCACCTGTTAATAATATAGGTATTAATGATAAAAAGGTTATTAAACTAAAAGTGAGGTTTTTTTTTTTGGTTTTTTTTATCCATGAAATACATTTATTAGGATTTGTCAATGACTACTGAGCATAAAATACATTGGGTACACATCTATGCAAGTATCGTGCGGATCACACGATTCACGACCGTTTGGTGAGTTATTGCAAGAGTATGTCCACTCTTGCGATTATATTTAATCATGCCAAAACACATCACATCTGTTGATTTGGTTTTCTAAACTTCCTATAAATCACTATCAACGATGGAACGTTGTCAGGAAATGTGGAAGTGTGTGTGCACTGATAAACAGCAGCATAGACAGACATCTTAAGAGTGTGCAGAGTCACATTTCTTTTCTTTCGATGCTTATGAGAGATGAAGAGCACAGATGTGAAGTGTGTAGATGTGTACGTATGATTCAGCGCACTCATCAGGGTTTTAGTCCTTGGTGAAATTGTTACAGAAATTGAATCTGAAGTAAGATTGCACAAGTGTGTGCCCAGCTGTACAATGATCCTGGCTGCCAACATGAATTGTAACAAATGTAAGGAGGGGGGTGTTAGTTCCCATACTACAATGCTTTCAAACTCACTGGCGTTACCCACAGCCTTAGCTACTATGCTTGTCATACTTATTGATTGATATTGGTCATATTGATTTTTTATTCTGGCACTAATCACTTTTCTCTTTGCCCTGATACTTGGGCGACAGGAAGAGAAGAGTTTTTTAATGCTGTCCGATAGGTTGAGACCTAATGGCCACATTTCTATTGTATTTCTTTTTTTTACTTGTTTGTGTCACTTTACACTTGTTCTGTGTTTGTTCTATGCATTATTGAATTATGTGTGTCCTTTATGGGTCCCGTCCTCTAATTCTAGGGGAGGTCCTAGTGGCTCCCACCTCCCTGCTCCTTCAAAGAATACTCTTTTTCCTAAACTAAAGATGCAGCCCTGGGTGAAGCTCCTGTGGATCCCAAGTCAAAGGGATCCCCCTGGCCTTCAGGCAAGGACAGTTTCAAGACCCTTACCCCCACTGAAGCCTTAAGACCCCGAGGGTGAGGGATGGGCTGTTCCTCTAGAGTAGGACCTTAAGAACCATACCCCCAGAACCCTTGATTGCACCTATTAGAGCACGTGCAATGGATGAAGCGAGCACCGCACGTCAGGCTTTCTAAAAAGAAACAAGACAAAACAACCGATTTGTTGATCACTATTTTGACAAGCGACTTAAGCTGCTTGTGAGCACTGACCATAGGACCTGGCTCACAGCTATGAGAGCACTTTACTAACATAGTCATTGGTTCATTTTCCTTAACGTCCATAAACACTTCTTGCTCATCATAGCTGGTCACTACTTTCATTTCTCCTGCAGATCTTTTCAAAACAACGGCCTGATTAAACCTCACATTTGTTGCCAATATGAGCAGGTGTACTAATTATTTCCCAATGTGTTTGTTTTTTTCTGGTGTATAAAGTCATAATAGTGCTGTGTACCAGGGATGGTAACTGTGCAGCTTTCTGCTGATGTAAATGAACGCGGTCTTTTTCCCATCTTACCAGGCACTGCTGGCTTTTTTGTCTTGTGTTTGTGCAAGAACTTTATGCCTAAACAACAGCCAGCAGTACGACTAAAGATTTCAGGAAATAATAAAATTGTTCAGTTTGATTGACAGTGAAAGACAGCTAACTGTTTTATGGAGAAAGCCAACCTATGCCACAGGGGGGTTCATTGTGTGAATGGAAGGATTGATCACATACTCACAGCGGGAGCCTCTGCATTCAGTGAAGTTGAATCTTTCTTCTAACCCAGAGCCTATAGAAGAGGAGAACAGATGCACCCCTCACCCAATGCCTCAATTTATTTCACTATGTCTCCCAACGCACCCCAGAGTTAAATATTCATTCCTGGTGCATCTGACATATAGAGGGGAAGAGTAAAAGCCAGTATAATAAAAGTCAGATATATTTGATGGGTATTTAGATCAGGGTCACTATATAACTATAGACAGGACTCCAATTCTATCAGGTTGCCTAAAATCAATAATTCTCACTTTTATTACTCTTTTGACCTTAAAGACCCCTTTTTTAGAAGTAATTAAAATGATACGACCAATAAGTCAAAATATGTTCGTTAATTTTATTCATTAGCAAAGGAGGTGTGCTAATTATTCGTATTCCTGTTTCAGTAACTGTTATATATAGCTATATACAGTGTACATCGTCACATTTTATAATCTAGGATTGTTATGCTATCAGTTTATTAGGTGGTTGGTGCCCCTTGTCTCAGTGATGTCACCGGTTCTAGTGAAATGACCTTTCTTATGAATGTCAGCTGAGCTAATAACATGGCTGCCTCCGTTGTGTAGAGAACAGCTACAATATAATGTGTGCGCTCAAGACAGACACAATGGCAGCTTTCTTATAGCATTATGTAAAGAAAAACTTCCGCATGGGTAATACATATATTTTTTTTTTTATAACTAGATATTTTACAATGTGATACAGGAAAATGTGTGTTTGTTGCCGAAAAAAGAAGAAATAACGTGCCCAGAATGCCCACTGGGCATCATTGTGCCACTTTACCGCCTGTTCTTCATCAACATACCTCCCAACATGCCAGTCCCCGGCAGCGGGACAGGGCATGTGGCCCTAAAGTCGGGATATTTGGGAGGTATGCCCCAACACTCCTCATTAGGCCAGGGCCATCTTAACAACATTATGGGCCCCCGGGCAAAGCAGTGCATCGGGGCCCCTAGATATAGATATATAGATGTATACAGATATAGATATATAGAGATAGATAGATGTACTTGCTCAGTGACCCTTGTAGGTTTTTTTTGCAGGTTTTTTCTTTTGCAGGATTATTTATTCACATTAAGAGCCGTGCCTATGGGGCCCCCTTGCCCGTGGGACCCCCGGCCAGCTGCCCATCCTGCCCAATGGAAAAGATGACCCTGCATTAGGCTAGTGCACTGACATAGAGCTGACCCTCACTGATGCCCAATGATCGATCAGCATAGGCTGTGCCCTCTGCTATGGGGATGGTAGAGCTCATGGGAAATGTTTATTTTATTTTTTTTCAGCACAATAATTTTGTTTTTAGCATATATACAAAAAAAAACAAATGACATAACATGATGACTGGAAGACAAAGGGCCTGATTCATTAAGGATCTTAAATTAAGAAGCTTCTTATTTAAGTCTCCTGGACAAAACCATGTTACAATGCAAGGGGTGCAAATTAGTTTTCTGTTTTGCACATAAGTTAAATACTGACTGTTTTTTCATGTAGCACACAAATATCAACTTTAAATGTCAGTGTACAAATAAGCTATCAACTATTTGTGTGCTACATGAAAAAACAGTCAGTACTTAACTTTAATGTGCAAAACAGAATACTAATTTGCACCCCTTGCATTGTAACATGGTTTTGTCCAGGAGACTTAAATAAGAAGTTTCTTAATTTAAGATCCTTAATGAATCAGGCCTAGAATCTGTATGCATTTTACTAGTATGTGGTCCATTTTAGTCAGTATTCATTATAACTTAAATTGTAAAGTAATTAATTTTGTTGTACAAAATAAAATTGATTATGAGAGTAAATGCATATTACTGTCAGATAGATGCTGGACTTTATTCGTCACTATAAGAAAATGAATATGTACGTATTTATATAAGTGTGTGTATATATTTATATGTGTACATGGGAGACACCAGAAAGCTGTAGCGAGACCCAGTAGAATTTGTAAGCACAGTATTTAAATGTTACAAACAATTATAAACGGGATAGGAAGTGGGTTTAAAATGGCTTAAAGGGATTATGGTTTTAAAGCTGAATAAATGGTTCCCTGTTTTAGTTCAGACACATTAGCTTTTAAAAGATTACTTGTGTATTGACCAACAACCTCTGTAGCAGATCTTAAAATAATGATCTGTGCTGAGGGGGTATCGTTTTATTTGTGTTTGGGAAGGAGGCTTACCCTAGAGGATAGCTGACGTTTGGACTCTACTGACTTCACGTTCCCAGCTAAGGGATTCCCCACTGAGGATAATCTAGCTGGGGATGTTTAATGCACTTAATTAAGCCTAAGTAAAGATCTGGTTTAAATTAGCATGGAATTCCACATACCGCACCCTGTCGCTGACAGTGCCAGTGAGATCAGAAGTGTTACACATGGTCATTACACTGTAGATTGGGCCATGGTCACCTCCTGTATATGCTACCTATTCTGATGCAGATAAGTACAGATATGAACTGTGTTTCTGTATTTTGAGAAATTCCTGGAACATTCAGATCACTGCAGAGAATTGGCCTTACTGTACAGACATTGAGCTAACGTGGTTGTTCATTCTGTGTCTTTTAGCTACTGGACCTGTTCATGATTTGGGACTGGTCGACTTATCTCGCAGACTATGGTCAACCAAACTCCAAGTATCTGAGGGTGAACCCCGGCACAGCCCTAATCCTGCTTGAGAAGTGAGTATGTAGCGTCATGAGGACCTGTATGTACGGAACAATTACATGAAGGGAATTAAGGCTTATCTGTAGGTCACACTATGACCAGGACCTGGATTTATGGGAAGTCCACAAATTAAATCCCGGCCCTAATGTGGTAGAATTTTAGGGGTGTTAGGCCACCCATTGGTTCCTCATCTTATCACTGTGTATTTAAACTACTAATAGAATAGACTTATATTATTTTATTCTTGAATTCACATATTGGACCTCATTTAGAGTCGGACGGAAAGTCCGTTTAAGAAGTGTAGGAGTGGGAGTGTGCCGCAGCTTGGTAGGGTATTACCAGTGTCAAGCAACCCCAGTTGCGTCCCACTCTTAATACCCTACCGAGCTGCGAGCAGTTCCTGCAGCTAGCTAACCGCTTGCGCCACCTAATTCCTGCCGCGCAGCTTTGGCCCTGTTTTGACGTGTGTTGCGTCTGCGCCTCACTGCGACTAGGATGTATTTACATGTTCACGCCTTCACAATTCCACGTGCCTCCCATTCTCTCGTAGTGAGCCGCAAGCTGTCGCAATTGTTAATTGCGTCCAAAATGCGGGCGGATATGGTGCTTTCTGCACATGCGTGGTAGTGGGGGGTTTTTTGTTGGATACGCCCAAAACGGACTTTGCGTCCGACTCTAAATGAGGTCCATTATGTGGCGGAGTTGGGTCATAAAGTTTTGCACCAATGACAAGTTGCATGGCCTAGGGGAGAAAAAAAAACGAGATCCAGACCTAACTATGCATAATATATATTAACGTATTTTAAATTTTGCTGTACTGCATTCCATAACTAATAAATTGTGCTCAGTATCACGGGCAACGCATGCAAAACGTAAATGAGTTTGTAATGGTTTGATGTGAGGAAACGGCAGTGTGTGATAGATTTACCAAACCTTCTAAGACACGAAAAGTGGAGGTGTTGCCCTTAGCAACCAATCAGATTCTATCTGTCAAATGATAGCTAGGATCTGATTGGTTGGTAAGGACAACACCTCCACTTTTCCTTATTAGAAGGTTTGATAAATCTATCCCATATTTCCTTGTTAGAAATCCGGTGGCTCTCCATCTGCTGTTAAACAACATGTCTCATCATGCCTGAATGTCGGGGCATGCTGTAACTTGTAGTTCGACAGCAGCTGGAGAGCCACTGGTTGCCTATCTGGCCTCCCTGATTATATATTGTGAGCCTGATGATGATAGCCCTGTTGTGTCAGTTTGTGGAGATACGGAATTACAGGCTGTCACTTTTCCCTGTCTTATCCTAGGATGAAAGACATCAGCAAGAAGAATAATATATTCGCTCAGTTCAGGAAGAACGACCGAGACAGACAGAAGTTAATAGACACGGTGGTGAAACAGCTTAGAAGTCTGGTGAATGGGATGTCCCAGCACTCCTAGTGCTGGTCCCTGTTACAAAGTGTATAGAGACCTATAATCAGCACATTACTTTCCCGCTATCCTTATTGTTTCTGCAAAATAAAGAGTGGAGCGCAGATGTTGGCTTGGAGGGGAAGCAAACGTTTATAGGATTTGTTTTTATAACAAGAAGGTATTTTATATACAGCACACGGGTGGAGTCAATGAGGATAAAACAAGTCACTGATGTGTACACCAAACGAATGAACTATAAATATTGTATTTTAAATATTGCTGCTACAGCCTGCCACTTTCTGCTACTAGGAGGGTTTTCTAAGTTGTATGAAGTCATTGCAATGATGAGAAGTGAGTCAGACATTGAGAAGGACAGGCTGGTAATGGTGACGTCACATTACAGACCTGGATCAATGTCTGCTGGATGGAAATGTCTTCCTATCCGAGCGTAAGACTGTGACTATCCACTTTTATTATAGGTTTGGTTCTCAGGGTTGTGATTTTGAACTGTACTTTGTAAATACTGGCTTTTATCTCCTTTGGGAATAAAAAGAATGATGATGAAAACATGAAACATTAACTTTTTTTATGGCATCAGACAAGAAATACTGTATATGAATCAATAGACAAGTTTAGCTTCTGTAACATCCAAATGGTCCTATGGCTCCTAGCGACTGTGTCCATCATTTGGATCTTGATTCATAGACTACAGAAAAAAATATTTTGAAAGATCGTCTCTGTTTACCCAGAAACCCATGCAGAGCTTGCTCATAGTACACTGACATATTTCTACAAATATCTCTTACACATCTCTAGTCGTTGACTATATTTCCTCTGGGAAGCAGTGTATGTTATATCCCTTTTTAGATCTTATACAAGTTTTGTTGAACCTGGAACTACCTTTAGCATCATTATATATAGGACAAACCCCACTTTTTGTTAATTCAACATGGCAACGCCCCAGAATGGTTCATTCAAATGAAAGTGCACTTTTAATGGAAAGCATTTTGTAGCCTTTTAGAAAATATATGATATTAAGAAGGATATAGAGAATGGGGGCTCTTGGTTCTTAAATAAGGTTTGTGTAAGCTCTTGTGACGCTACAAGTCTGAGCACACCCTGTGGCATAGCTGGGGAGCCACCTGGGGCAGGGGAACCTCTGAACGCTGGGTCACTGAGCTACCTGCATATTTTTTTCCCTTTAAGATGTTCCTAATATGCTCCTGAGACGGGTCTTGCCCCCAGGGCTACAATTTGCTAGTCCTCACCTGGGAGACACTCTGGGCCTGAGTCATTAAGGAGAGTAAAGCATAAATAGGAGTAACTTTGCACCTTGGCAAAACCATGTTCCATTAGAGGGGGAGTTGAATTTAAAATGTGTAGACAGATTTATAGTTGGGCTAGGGCATGTCCTAGATCAACTTTAAATTTCAGTGTAAAAATAAAGAAATCAAGTATTTGTGTTCTACATGAAAAAACAGCCAGTATTTAACTTAAATGCAAAATAATAAACTAATTTGCACCCCTTGCATTGTAACATGGTTTGTCCTGGAGAACATTTACTCCTTTTTTTTGCCTTACTTTCTTTAAGACTCAGGCCCTCTTTGTTTGCCGCTGTACTGGGCAGTCTATATCCCATCTTTTGTGTGACAGGTTTAGTGCACACTATGACTTTCTGACAGTGCTCTGTGTAAACATCTGCACTGATCACTGTGGCCTTATTTACTAGTAGCATTTTGATTTGATGCTCCCCCTTATTCCCCCTAAAATAGTCTCCAATCACTTAGCAGGTAACACATATTGGCCTTGGTGGGTCATCTGCTATTTGCAGATGACTCCATATCGTGAACAGAAAGAAAGGTCTTCGGCCATGTGCAAGGCAAGCTACTCTCCTTTTATTGCAGTTTGTGATCTGGGGAATTGCCCTTCATTGGGACGTACATTTGAAGCCGTAAATTACTGAGAGTGGGCTCAAACTCCGAAGAGATTTATACTGATGGTGCTATAGATTATTGCCAAATGTATTTCATTTCTGCACTGCCACGGGTAATGCTGTGACTGTGGAAAGACATATGTATATCGATCGAGCTCAGGTGCCCATGTCTGCAATGACAGAACCCTGGGCAGCGTCCTGCTAGCTGGGTGACACTTAACTATTTCTCTGATTATCATACACAGAAGTCTACAATACCTTTACAGTGACTTGGATGGTTTCCGTTGGGTAATAAGGTTTTCTACACGTGCCATATATTCCAAGTGTCACACAATATCCCCGAATATCCAGTTAGTCACCCCTACGGTCCCTGCTAAATTAATTTTACTGGGAAATAATACAAATAAGGGATGCAATGTAAATAACGCAAATTATATGCTGGAACAGTGCTAATTAAGTGTGTGTCTAGCTGGTCTATATGGTACATCGTGCCCTGACTAAAGCAAACGTGATTATGGATGTGTTTGCATTATGCAGGAGATGTGCATTCAACGAATAGGTAATGAATACATGTACAATAATGTATGTTGTATGCATAATCTTTATCTTATGTAAGTATATTTTATATTCTGGCCCTCACCGCGTAAAATGCAAATGTTATTTGCGCCCAGGCGCAGTTCTCTCGCTTCTGACTCCCGATTGCGCAATAGTTCTAGAGTATTTTATGGTGTTAAAACTTTTGTACAGTCAGAACATTTCATAACCAATTGATCACCAGACTACAACAGGTGTTTACAGTACAGCTAGGTGTGGACACCTCTCCGTGAAACAAGCCTAATATCACATTTGTGCAAAGATCTCGCCAGCCGGATTTGCACGGCTTAATGTTCATATAGTTAATAACAGCCCATATTTATTGAAAGTTAGAGGTCCCCCCCCCGTGTAACGTACCCCAATGCAGTGTATACATTAGTAGAGGTGGTAATGTGTCAGAACACATTGTTTTATTTGATAAATAATGGGCTAAACATTTAAATAAATAGAAGGAAGATGATTATAAGATAAAAAGATCAGGACAGATTGCTAATTACAAACATCCTCTTTCTCTACAATCGTGCAATGCGTGCCAGAGTAAAAGTGAAATGATTTGTTGTGTTATCTTACGTAAATACTCATCTGATAACCTAACCAGTGTACCTGTCAGACTATCCCCCGTTTGCTAGAGATAAATGGAGTTTACAATAAGTACAGGCGATTTGTAACCGATTTATTGTATCAAAGGCATTTAATTACATTGTATCTTCTCCAACGCACGCATTTTCAACCAAGAAGATGCAGGGTTTTCCCAGAGCACTCTAATCCCCAGCTAAGGGCTAGTAGTCACTGGCTACCAGGTCTTCTGCAAGGCAGAGTGTGCACAGAGCTGTCTATCTCTCTCTCTCTCTCTCACACACACACAGAGCTGTCACATCACCCCCCAGCTCCTGGCAAGTCCACAAATTCCTTCAATCAATACCATCACCTCCAATGTGCCCAATCATAGCACTTTTTCCAGCTACTTAAATATGCAGAAAAACACGTCACATATGAAGGTGGAACATATATTAAGCCAATATGTATATAAATCTAGCTAGGAGGCAGGCTAAGCTTTATGCTTTAGAGTGATGGACTAGACCCCCTTCAAGACATCAATCACTTCACTGAGAACAGTGTTTCTGAAAAGAACTGGTGAGTATTCTCAGCCTATCCTTAAATAAGAAGCTTAGCTTTTGTCAAACACCTGTTAGAAAAGTTTATGTAGTAATTTTTAAGGGCTAGAAAAGTCTTCTGTTGTTTGAATACATTTTTTTTTTATGGATTATCACCTATAGTTCTTTTATAGCCAGTAATACGGAAGCAGCAGGGTGCATATTAAAGTGGAAATTGCACTATAGCCGTTCAGATGTGTAGCCTGCAGCTAAACCCCTTTATCTTTCAGAAATAAATCTCTCCAGCCAAGATTCTTCATAAGAGTTTTTCTTGGGACTAAATATATCACTTTCCATAGCATGCCAAATATATAATAAAAAATGAAAGCTGCAATTTTAGCCCTTATAATCAGCATAGCTGCGTCCTATACTTTTTCTTCCTAGACTAAAAATAACTCATTTAGGGAGGGGGGGAGATTTTAAATAGATCACCTACAGAACATGCTTTGTTATTTTGGCAAACAGAACATATGAGGTATCCATGTTTACAGGGTTGTTTGTTTTTTGCATGCCTGTCTTAAAGAGCCGGGATATCTTCATGGATTAATCAAAGTGTTAAGCATCTCGGAGAACAGTAACGCCTCCCAGTGTCAATTAAACCATTTTCAGCACAGTGGCTGAGACTCTCCAGAGCTGTGTAGTTGGAAGTGACACTAATTTCACTACAACCGAGACATTTGCATCAAGCTGAAGCCTCGCAGTCACTGGAGAGAAGATGTTCCTCACTACAGACCTCAATTACTTGTCATTCTTTGAAGCTGCCTTTACTTCAGTCCTCTCCTTGGTCCTTCTCCTGGCAGTTTCTCACCAGTTATGGTCCCTGAGATGGCACAGTACTAGAGACCGGGCCAGCAATTTACCTCTCCCCAAAGGGTCCATGGGCTGGCCGTTTTTTGGGGAAACTCTACACTGGCTTGTCCAGGTAAGAATCCGTTCATATATTAACTTTAGAATCATCCATGTGTTCACATTACCATCATGGGATATGTTCTAAGATTCTGACCTAGAGACAAAAGCTTTACAGTTGTGGAACCATAAGTCCCAGCAAAACTTTCCAATCGATGGTGTAAAGCGCATGCTGGCACTTCTGGTTCTACAGCAGCTGAAGAATCTCATGTTGCCTACTAGAGACCTAGATATAATCTCATTATTTCTGTATTCAATGTCTAGTGTCGTTGTCTTTACTATGTACTTTTTTCTATATTATTTCTGCCAGTGTTGAGTTCAGATGTCAGTAATAACATATTAGAAAGTGAATGTAATGTAATTGAATTTAGGACATAACTTTGTTGGAGATGCTGATCATTCCATTGTGTCCTTTGCAGGGCTCAACTTTCCATAGCTCCAGACGGGAGAAGTATGGTAACATTTTTAAGACTCATCTGCTGGGGAAGCCACTGATCCGTGTGACTGGAGCGGAGAACGTCCGCAAGATCTTGTTAGGGGAACATCATCTGGTTAGCGCCCAGTGGCCCCAGAGCACCCAGATAATCTTGGGCTCCAATACACTAGTCAACTCCATTGGAGAGCTCCATAGACACAAGAGGAAAGTGAGTAGTAGTTGTATTCCACGTAATAAACTTACGCGTGTTTTATATATGTATTGATATATAGAATGTAATTAATAATTACAATTGAATGTAATAATTACTAATTATTACATTCAATTCCTATTCCTAGCTCCCTGACTGATAAAAAAAAATGCCATAACTATACTGAATTTTGTGTTTCTGGAATGAGCAGGATTAATTGACTTATCTTCATATGCAATATATTTATATTAAGCTTATAAACGTCAGTATTTGCTAGCAGTGAGATGTCTATATATCCCTGTGCTGTCTTTATATAACCAGGTCCTGTGTATACTTTGTCCTAGATTATGGCCAAGGTGTTCAGCCACCCGGCGTTGGAGAGCTACATTCCTCGTATCCAGGAGGCTGTGAGCTGGGAGCTGCATGGCTGGTGCAGGGAGACCGGCTCCATCTCCATGTTCTCCTCGGCTAAAGCTCTTACTTTCCGGATTGCTGCCCGCATCCTACTGGGGCTCAGCCTGGGGGAGAAGCAGTTTAAAGATCTGGCCAGTGTGTTTGAGCAGCTCGTGGAGAATCTCTTCTCTCTCCCCCTGGACATCCCATTCAGTGGTCTCCGCAAGGTAATCCCCCACCCCATTATTTATATACCTGTAGATTTTGCGCAATGTCTAGAATCCTTAGAGTAATTTGCGCCCCTCTTCTGTAGCAGAACAAAGCGCTTCTTCATCCAGTACATTCTTCTTTCTTGGTGCCTGGCTCTTGTTATATACAAGTAATAACGCATTACAGATAACTGTTACTATGGTAAAGAGTATAACAAGCACACGGGAAAGTGAGCGGATCCTTAAAGTATATAATAATTACAGTGGCCGCTAAATAAATAGCGTCCGGGAACGACGTGCGCTTTTGATCAACTTCTCCACTTGCATCGCTAGAAGGTAATATAACTGTCACCGCCCCGCATGCGGATAATGCCCCGTGAATGGACGACACATACTGATTGGCACCGCACATTGTAAAATATAATTTATGGACATAAACAGGGTAATAGCAAGCAGCTTGGATCAGGGTCTATAAATCACATGTTGAATGGGACAGGCCATGTGCCCCTAGTAATTCAAGTGTACTACTACTAGTTCCCTCATTTAGCAAACAGGCGTGCTATGTAATTGTTCAATAGGATCAGCAATGAGAGTAAAAGCACTTTGGAGCGGGGAATAGAGAAAACATTGTCTTACAGATAACTGGCCAGCTGGGTGACAGACAATGAGCAGCTCCAGGGAGACTAAGCTCAGACTCCTAATGACTCCCTGGTATTTGTGTCCTGCTTGGACTCGGGTGTTGAGGAACTTTCAAATGTCTTTATCAGCCAGTTAAATGAACAGAGCTAAAGACCATCTTACAGCCTAAGAGCTATTATGTAACTTTGATTTACTTACATGATTCTGTGGTCCTGAATGTAACAGCTGTATCCCTAGACAGGTGTAGGCAACCTGCGTATCTCCAGCTAGTGGGGAACTACAAGTTTCAGCATGTCCTGAAATTCATAGTTCCACAACAGCTAAAGACCCACTGGTTGCCTTCATCTGCTCTACCCCCCAATGTGTTCATGCTAAATAATATTAATGTGTATGTGATTCATTTTGCAATATACTTCAATATTTATCATTTTTATATTTAATTAGTGGTGACAACAATTTTGCATACGCCAAAATAATAATAGTTACATGGTTGGTGAGTTTGAAAAATACAAAATTCTATCAAGTTCTCATTCTCCTAAATTCTCTGGGGATCCAGAGGAGGCCAAAAAAAATACCCTGCTGGTAAGTAAACCTCATAGGGGAAATTTCCTTCCTGACCCCATACATGAAAACCAGACATGCCTTGGTCCTATCAACACAATTTACTCAATTAGTATAGGTACAAGTAGCATTTTCGGCTAAAAATATGTAACACAAATTATATTTTTCAGTATATATTTTTCAATATACATATTATTATATGCTGTCCATTATGTTGTATTATCTGTACACCATACCCAAATATATATATATATAGATAGATAGATATTATGCTAACAGCTTGTGTGCTTTCTCAGGGCATTAAAGCACGGGACACTTTGCACCAGTACATGGAGGAAGCTATTAGGGATAAAATCACCAGGAGAGACCCTGAGGTGTGTGAAGATGCTCTGGATTATCTAATCGACAGCGCCAAGGAGAATGGAAAAGAGCTGAACATGCACGAGCTGAAGGTATGGGACTTGTGTTCCATAATCCGGTGTGTTATTACCAGCAATAGGTCTATCAGCAGTTATGGAATGTTGTAACAGTTATGATTCTATAGCTCTGTAACAAAGCCAACAAGTAATATACAATGCTTATTTATAGCATACTGTCAGTGGTCCAGGGAATAGCAAATGTATCCTTATTATTACTATTATTATTGTAACCTAACTTGTCCCTTTAGCCTGTGAAAGATGTCACTCTAGAGACAAATGTACATGGAGTAACGATGTACTATAAATATTGCTATGTGCATTTTACAAGCAGTTTTTTGTTGTTAACATTTTTTAACCATTTAAGGCCTGACATGTTTCCCTATTACCATAGCAAGAGGGGTACCTGAGGGTAATGTACGTAGATGATTTTAGAAAGCTCACCCACAGCATTTGCACTCAGTAGAAATGCAGGTTCACATACAGATGCTGGCATTCAGCTGCGTTCATAGCAGCCCTGCTTTGTTCTGTTTTCATGCATCATTCTTTATATTAAAGTTTTAGAAACTCATGAAAAGTGTTTTGGAGAATGAAGTAAATATAGAAAGGACAGATGTGGCGGTGAATCTGGATTTAATTCAACGAAACAAAGACAGCTTTAAGCGGCATATAAAAAGAAGTCTAAGGGGTATATTTACTAAACTGCGGGTTTTAAAAAGTAGAGATGTTGCCTATAGCAGCCAATCAGATTCTAGCAGTCATTTATTTAGTACATTCTACAAAATGAAAGCTAGAATCTGATTGGTTGCTATAGGCAACATCTCCACTTTTTCAAAGAAGCAGTTTAGTAAATATACCCCTTAATATACAAATATCTAATTTCAGTATAGCATGCGGTAAAGCCCTAACTTTGTACTGCTCAGAATTTATTATTCCCTCTTAGAGTCCAACTTGAGAATTGTCACATAGGATTTACACGTGTTTCACCTATCAAGGACAGTCCCCCTGCCCTGAAAATGAGAGCTGCAGTCCCACATATTTTTTCACCCCATGAAAATCCATCTAGTTAGACTCAGCCAGTCGGAATGTCCACAGGTGACTAGTTGGCTGAACCCGTGATTGTTAGTTCAGTATTTCTTCCAGCGATCTATGGAGCATTGTCATATACTTATTGCTGCTTGACAGATACACATTGATATCATTTTCAGAGTATCTTCATCAGTGGTGGAAGTGGGCTGGTATACGGTGGTACGCCACACCGCCACTTCTCCTACTGATAATTGTAATACTATCACATTCCATTCACTTACATTATACATACATATACAGTGGTGGAAGTGGGCTGGTATACGGTGGTATGTCATACTGCCACTTCTCCTACTGATTATTGTAATACTATCACATTCCATTCACTTACATTATACATACATATACAGTGGTAGAAGTGGGCTGGTATACGGTGGTACACCACACCGCCACTTCTCCTACTGATTATTGTAACACTATCACATTACCATTCACTTACATTATACATACATATACAGTGGTAGAAGTGGGGTGTATACAGTGGTACACCACACCGCCACTTCTCCTACTGATCATTGTAATACTATCACATTCCATTCACTTACATTATACATACATATACAGTGGTAGAAGTGGGGTGTATACGGTGGTATGTCATACTGCCACTTCTCCTACTGATCATTGTAATACTATCACATTCCATTCACTTACATTATACATACATATACAGTGGTAGAAGTGGGGTGTATACGGTGGTACACCACACCGCCACTTCTCCTACTGATTATTGTAACACTATCACATTCCATTCACTTACATTATACATACATATACAGTGGTAGAAGTGGGGTGTATACAGTGGTACACCACACCGCCACTTCTCCTACTGATCATTGTAACACTATCACATTCTAGTCACTTACATTATACATACATATACAGTGGTAGAAGTAGGGTGTATACGGTGGTACACCACACCGCCACTTCTCCTACTGATTATTGTAACACTATCACATTCCATTCACTTACATTATACATACATATACAGTGGTAGAAGTGGGGTGTATACAGTGGTACACCACACCGCCACTTCTCCTACTGATCATTGTAACACTATCACATTCTAGTCACTTACATTATACATACATATACAGTGGTAGAAGTAGGGTGTATACGGTGGTACACCACACCGCCACTTCTCCTACTGATCATTGTAACACTATCACATTCTAGTCACTTACATTATACATACATATACAGTGGTAGAAGTAGGGTGTATACGGTGGTACACCACACCGCCACTTCTCCTACTGATCATTGTAACACTATCACATTCTAGTCACTTACATTATACATACATATACAGTGGTAGAAGTGGGGTGTATACGGTGGTATGTCATACCGCCACTTCTCCTACTGATTATTGTAACACTATCACATTCCATTCACTTACAATTTCCATACCACCACTTCTAAACTCCCACTTCCACCACTGATCATAACAGTAAATAATCGTTACCATGATTATTACGTCCTGTGGTCATGTTTTACTGAAACCACCATTATTTGTGAGTGCATATAGTGGGCCAACAAATTATTTTATAAATGACATCTTCAGCTACATAAAGTCCTATATGAATACCATAGGATCACAACATGAATCTGGTATGAAGATAGATACAGACACATTCGCTTCCAGTTATACGGCTCTCTCTCTCTCTCTCCTTCCCTATCTCCTGCTCTCTGTGACAGATGAAGACGTATAGACATAGTATTGTGAATGTCAATGTGTGAGAACATGTTCATTACTGCAGTCTCTTGTTACACAGGAATCCGCTATTGAGCTTATGTTTGCTGCCTTCTTCACTACTGCCAGTGCCAGCACCTCCCTCATACTTCTCTTACTCAAACATCCATCTGCCATACACAAGCTCAGGCAGGAGCTGGCATCACATGGGTTAAACAAGCAGTGCCAGTGTCTCCATTCAGACAACCCGAATAACAACAGTGTGGATGATCAGTGTGTGGCTGCAGGTTGTCACTCTTCTGTCCTGCTGGGCTCAGAGGGGCATGTGAAGGAGATCTGGGAGCAGACAAAACTCATGTTAGTGGATAGGAATGAGAGAGAACAGATTTGTTCTGTAACCAGAAGATCCCATGATGGCGTGAGCTGGGAGCACCCCTGTAATGGTGCATTGTACAAACAGGATACTTCCATTTATCATCTGGGTTCTACCAAGTTACTGGAAGAGCCCAATGGACTGAAGGCTGAGTGCACCTGCCAAACAAACATGAGTTTGGAGAAACTGAAGGGACTTCACTATCTGGACTGTGTAGTGAAGGAAGTACTCCGCCTGCTCCCCCCAGTCTCTGGAGGCTACAGAACTGCTCTGCAGACCTTTGAACTGGATGTGAGTATGAACTCTTACTATTTTGGGGGTATGTCTTGGAGAGAACTGAGTAGGAGCAGGTACTCCATGGACATGTATTAGTGTGAGCTAAATAGGAGTAAGAGCTGCTAGTCTAAGACCTATCTTAATGTGACTAGATGTGAGTATGAGCTGGTACTCTGAGACATCTCAGTGTGGATGGATGTGAGTATGAGCTGGTACTCTATAAGACATCTCAGTGTGGATGGATGTGAGTATGAGCTGGTACTCTGAGACATCTCAGTGTGTATGGATGTGAGTATGAGCTGGTACTCTATGAGGCATCTCAGTGTGTCTGAATGTGAGTATGAGCTGGTACTCTATGAGGCATCTCAGTGTGGATGGATATGAGTATGAGCTGGTACTCTATGAGACATCTCAGTGTGGATGGATATGAGTATGAGCTGGTACTCTATGAGACATCTCAGTGTGGATGGATAGGAGTATGAGCTGGTACTCTATGAGGCATCTCAGTGTGGATGGATATGAGTATGAGCTGGTTCTCTATGAGGCATCTCAGTGTGGATGGATACGAGTATGAGCTGGTATTCTATGAGACATGACATTATGGTTGAATATGAGTATTTGCTGGTTCTCTATGAGACATCTCAGTGTGGATGGATGTGAGTATGAGCTGCTAATCTATAAGACATCTCTGTGAGACTGGATGTATGAGTTGGTACTCTCAAAGACATCTCAGTGTGGTTGAATGTGAGTATGAGCTGGTACTCTATGAGACATTTAGCTGTGGATGGATGTGAGTATGAGCTGGTTCTCTCCAAGACATCTAGCTAAGGATGGATGTGAGTATGAGCTGGTTCTCTCCAAGACATCTATCTGTGGATGGATGTGAGTATGAGCTGGTTCTCTCCAAGATATCTAGCTGTGGATGGATGTGAGTTTGAGCTGGGACTCTATGAAACATCTAGCTGTGATGGATGCAAGAATAAAATGGTACTCTCTGATACATCTTTCTGTGAGTGGATGTGAGTATGAGCTGGTACTCTCAGAGACATCTCAGTGTGGTTGAATGTGAGTATAAGCTGGTAATGTATGAGTCATCTCACTGTGGATGGATGTGAGTATGAGCTGGTAATGTATGAGTCATCTCACTGTGGATGGATGTGAGTATGAGCTGGTAATGTATGAGTCATCTCACTGTGGATGGATGTGAGTATGAGCTGGTAATGTATGAGTCATCTCACTGTGGATGGGTGTGAGTATGAGCTGGTACTATATGAGACATCTCAGTGTGGTTGGTTGTGAATATGAGCTGGTACTTTGGGAGATCTGTGTGGCCGGTTGTGAGTATGAGCTGGTACTCTACAAATCATGTCCCAGTGTGAGTTGGATGTGAGAATAAGTCAAAACTATGTAAACATGTCTTAAAGATGGCCTTTTATAAACATCTATGAAACATGTCTTGGTGAGAGATAAATATGAGGATGAGTGGGTAATTGACAGTGTACACCAGTATGAATATATTTTAATATATAATGTAACATATCCCAATGTACCAGTTATAGAAAGTTATAAAATGTAATATACTTTGCTAAAGACATCTATTCCTTCTTATATAACTTGTACTTTGCACCCCATTACTTCTGTGTGAACACATGACCCGTGTGAACCTATCACTGACAATTCCCTTATTGAATTATAAGAACTAAATACAATGTAACAACCAAGAGGAAGAATCCAAGTGTTATAAACTGACACCGGAGCTTGGAATTCTTCAACAGAATTCAAGGAATGTCTTCGGTACAAGGCTGTTCCTTAGTCGCCCCCTTTTGGTTGAAAAGGAAACAGATTTACTTTAAAATAGAGAAAATGTGCAGGTGAATGTTTGGTGACAGTGTTCAGTGTTTCAGGGTGTTGCTACAACTGGATACAATTAAAATAAATCTAGGTAGGATGAGAGAATATGGACATGATTATTTTTTTTAAAGTGTTACAATATGAACTGAGAATATAATATAGTATTTTTGGGATTTGTTTTTTTGTGTTGCTTTTATTTTTATATAGTTGTTTGTTTTTAGTTGGTTTGTTTTAATGTTATGGCTAATGAATATTAATGTCTTACATCTTCTCCCTTACAGGGCTACCAAATCCCCAAAGGTTGGAGTGTTATGTACAGTATCAGAGACACTCATGAAACAGCAGCCGTTTATCAGAATTCCGAATCGTTTGACCCAGATCGGTTCAGTGTGGAAAGAGATGAAGGGAAATCGGGCAGATTTAATTATATTCCCTTTGGAGGTGGGGTCCGAAGCTGCATTGGCAAAGAATTGGCACAAGTCATACTCAAGATCCTTGCCATAGAGCTTGTTGGCACTGCTAGCTGGGAATTGGCCACCCCAAGTTTTCCCAAAATGCAGACTGTCCCCATCGTGCACCCTGTAGACGGACTCCAGCTCTTCTTCCGATTTTTTAATTCTAGTGACAATGACACAGGGTCAAAGGAACTATGATTTCTTCGTCCTTGATGAACAGCCATTAATGCTCCTAACACTTATCTTAAATTATTTTATTCAGGATTCCCAACAGGGGGTCTGTACTATCTGTAATGTAGGTAAAAAGAGATTATATTATTTATAATGTAATATTTATATGTCAGTTAGCTATTAAAAGAGATGTGGGTGTTGTTGAGCTATAAAAAAAGAAAAACAATTCTGAGATTTTAGTTATGTTCATTTTGATTTCAAAATATAAAGGAGGTAGCTTCATAATACACATGAAGATCATTTTATTAGTATTTATCTTTGTAATGACAAATATGAAATATATAACATTTGCCTTAAAAACATTCATTTCAAATGTCAACTCTGCAGTCGCTCAGTTAAATCCTGGGTGGGAGAGGATTCTGGGAGTGACTATTGGGCGCCATGTACCGTCAAGTGTCATTTTAGCTTTTCTGGACACAGAATATGGGTATTGGCACACTGAGGATTTGCTAGCTGTGGATTTCCGCAGAAGAAATCACTAAGTCCATTATCGTGAGCGACTGCTAAGCGATTGTTTTGCAGCAATTTTCTGCTGCTTCCAGTTGCTGATGACAGTTTGTACAGCAAATACTGAGCAATTGTCTGTTGATTTTGACATACAGGTGGAGTTTGACGTGTAGTGAAAGAACACAGCTAGAAATCGCTGTTAAACAGCTGTGAATATGCTCAGTGTAATAATGCCGCATTTTACAATAGCGTTATAAAAGCTGGTCAAAGTCGCTAGCGGCAGCAATTGACAGGAAAATACTAGAGGAAAATCATCCCATAAATTCTTTAGATCGGTATGGAAAGATATTTACACTGTTTTATACTAACATAATTACGGTAGAAAAATCGCCACTGTGATTTACCCAGAGTCCATTCCAAAATCCAATCCCTGAGTTATTCCACTCATATGCATGCAGTATGCAATGTATATAATTGATGTGCTTGCAGAATGGGGACAGGGTACATTAGGATGTACAGTGTTATTCATGTAAAGAAATATTTTTAATGGATATACACAACACAATGGGGGGAATTTAACTGACCGCGTTACTTGGGAGAATAACGCGTCCCGCGCACTATAACCGTTACTACAGTAATAGTGCGTATTATTACCTTTAGTACGGTAATTTCAACGCTGATTTTTGCTTGCAGTGCCGAGAGCCGCAAGCAGAAATCCACGTTAAAATTACCGTACTAACGGTAATAGTGCGCGGGCCACGTTATTCTTACAAGTAACGCAGTCAATTAAATTCCCCCCAATGAATCCACCAGCTTCCCTGGTGGCAGCGCATGGAATGACTTTCTATAAAAAAAAAAAATACTTGAACTAAAAGTTTGTACTGAACTGTAATGTGTTTGCATGGGTATACAATGGCATGGCATGAACAATGCCAAATGGCATTGGGTGACTTGCATGCCACCAAAATAGTTAGCAAATGTATTACTGTTGGCATGTTCTCTGAACCTCAATAGCAGTTCCCATACAGAAGATCAGTGATATTTATAACATTATTAGTAAAATCAGTATTATTATCGCTGTCCATTGAGGTTCAATACTAGGAGTGAATATCTGTTAATCATATCGGTGCTATGTGTTATTAAACTAAAATGACCCCCCCTCAAAAAAAGCTCTACAGTCTGGGGGCTGGGATAATGAAGTCTATCAAAGTGGCTTATGCGCACTGAGGGTGTAACATATAGTGCTATGTTGTTCATTATACACAGCAAGCACAGGATCTATACTAAGCCTACATATCCTCTGTAAGGAGCCAGAACCCTGCTACAGTTGGCAGCAAATCAGTTCTGTCTGTAAGATCATCAGCAAGTCTGTTATACTTTCGCTTATCATGTTTTACAGATGCCACTTGGACAATGAATGCAGCAAAAGTTGCAATTTTATTTGCTTTGCTATATAGTGCCTTGTTTTCACCCTGGAAGAGAGCATTGTATCCAGCGCGCTATGCTCACTGGCGGACGGCCTTACTGAAGCTCACCAAGCAGTAGAGCTATGTGTAGAGGAAGAAGCGCAAGGAGCAAGCATAGTGTAATCATCATAGTAGAGAGCTTGTACCTGAGTTGGTTTCCCTAGTTCTCCTGCTGTGTGAGCTGGAAGAAGGTTGCCCATGAGAGAGCATAATGCTCTGAATAAAATGCTCTCTTCCAGGTGAACAGGATTCCGAGGGACCCCAAATGTTCTTCTAACTACACCCTTCACAATGTACTGTGTTAGGAAGTGATAAAGAAAAAAAACATTGTAAGTGGCCTTGGTGACAGGTCTGCATTCACGTCCGGTGAATGCAGTGCTGACAAATGGCCGGTTAGTACCTTCCCAAAGTGACAAATGCACTATAGGCAGATGCCAAATGGCCAGTGAGCACCTTCTCAAAGCCATTTGACATCTGCCCATAGTGGATTTTCGTACGTATTAAGTGCAAAGAAAATTCTCGAATAACGTATTTTTTCCGCATTTATTTTTTAAATTGTATGGTATATGAACAGATAAGAGATTTTAAATTAAGCAACTAAACAAATGAATTATCCGCTGTTTCCTGACTGTATGTACGAGATCAGATGCACTTTCTGCTAGTTCTTCAGACCTGTGAGCAGATCCACAGACCCAGGAATAGTCCTCAGTGACATCACTCCTGGGTGTGCACTGTGAGGCATCATAGGTCAATGTCACCCTTATGTACTCAACGCGTTTCACTGTAAAAAGATCTGAACCTTGTTTCCTAACCAATTCTGTAACATTCCCTGGTGGCAGCTAGTCCTTGTACATCCTAAACCAGCTAGGGAATACGTAATCATGCAAAATACAACTGGTTATTTTCATTTCAAAAGCTCTCCTGTCTTTTATACATGTTGTAATGGTAAACAAACGTATTAAAGGGAGTTCCACAAAGTGGTATAATGTTTCACTTAAAGGCGTTTTCCACCTACAAATAAATTTAACAGCTGCAACTTTTTACTAAATATATTTCTGTATCTTTCCAAATTATTTCTCACAGCACTGGGGTCATGAGATCAATTCCCAACCATGGCCTTATCTATGTTGAGTTTGTATGTTCTCCCCGTGTTTGTGTGGGTTTCCTCCGGGTGCTCCGGTTTCCTCCCACACTCCAAAAACATACTGGTAGGTTAATTGGCTGCTGGCAAAATAGAGCCTAGTGTGTGTGTGAGATAGGGAATTTAGATTGTGTGCTCTAATTGGTCAACAACTGTGCCACATGAGCTTACTAATTGTCCGAAGCACAAAAGAAACTAGAAATATGAAAATGAATTTAGTAATAGTCATGCACAGCCAACAAATTAAAGTTATCTGATGGTGGAGACTCAAGGACTTGTGGAATAAATATCAAGATGTCATTTCTAATTTAGCAAAATAATTACTGCTCTGTATAACCAGTCACTATACTTAATATGGATAATGGGGGTGACATAGTAAGAGCTGACATTGTTTCATTTAATTGCAAATCTCAAAAACCTATGTCAGATATATGGAAAAACAAAATGTCAGATGTGACACAAAGGGCCCAGCGGGGATCTATTCACAGAGACCTCACTGAGTTAAAATTAATACATTCTAAACTGTACACTTTATATATGGAATAATACACTCCCTATTGTAAGTTACAGACATATTATAAGTCATCAAGGAGTTCTGTGACCCATGCAAAACACAAGTCACAGAAAGCTGAGGTGACTTCTAATATCCATATAATTAACAGTTGGGTTTCAGTATTCCTCACACAAGTTGTATTAATGAACACTGGAGCAATGACATCAGAACTTATAGATTATAAGCAATTACCTTAGAACTCGCTGTGTACACAGACATTACTTATAGGACTTTGGAATCTTTGGACTATGTAACAATATGCAACAGAGTCGGGGTAGTTATCAAACATGAAGAAAGAATAAAATACCTGCATGTGTGGGATCCAAATAAGCCTAGGATCATCTAGTAACTTGAAGGAACATTGCCCAATACAAACACACATTGGGCCTGATTCATTAAGGAAAGTAAGGCAAAAAAATGAGTACGTTTTCTTCTGGACAAAACCATGTTACAATGTAAGGGGTGCAAATTAGTTTATTAGTTTGCACATAAGTTAAATACTGGCTGTTTTTTCATGTAGTACACAGATACTTGATAGCTTTAATTTTACACTGAAATTTAAAGTTGATTTAGGACATGCCCGACCCCAACTATAAATCTGTCTCCACATTTTAAATTTAGCTCCCCCTCCAATGCAATATGGTTTTGCCAAAGTGCAAAGTTACTTATTCTTTTTGCTTAACTTTCCTTAATGACTCAGGCCCATTATGTATTGTCGTATAATCAGAGATAGTGTCGCCATATCACATAAGGCCAGAAATATGTTATACACACTGAATGGCGGCATTGCACATAGTTATGGTGCATTCAGCAATACTTTTATATAAATGCCATCAGTGTGAAAGCATGGGGTGATATTCCCTCGCCCATCCTTCACCTCCATTCCAGCCACTGGACATCACAGGCAGGCAAGAAGGATGCATCTTTTAAATATCAGATCTGACAATCCTACTCCAGCATGTAAGAACATGTGACCTAGGGCTGGGATTGACACTTATAACCAGACAATAAGGAATGCACATGCTGCATGGCTGGACTGGAGTTGGATTGGATGCAAACTTCATGCTTACAACTGTCACTAAGTATCCATGCAAATAAACATATTCCATTGCAGTATACGTAATCCTTATATGTCTTGTTATAAATTACCTAGTAACACTATAAAGCTAAGAGAGAGGCTTTCACAAATAATAATATTTGAAGTGGATAACTTACTAGATTGGGGGGACCTATCTAATAATGATCGTGTTTTTGCCCCGTTAATTATCCTCTGTCATTGCAACGGTGACAGATGACTTTTCAGTGCAATGTATTAAATATGTTGTGTTAGGGCAGCGCCTCCGATAGGCTGTCCCGCTGACGGCTTTTTTCTAATGAAGACTCCAGGTTCTGATCCGGAGTTTTTACTGTGTAGTTGCCATTTACGTTAAACAGTGCAGGGGAAAGCAGCAATGCTACGAGAGGGATTGAATGGCTAATGCCATCTTCAGATGGCATTAGCCATCGGGGTCAGACCACAGACCCCATTGAGTATTATGGGGACTCCAGTTTCATGCAGTACTTTGCCCAATGCAGGAGATATCTCTGATGTATCCTGCATTGGGTACATCTCCGATATATCCTGCATTATGTACATCCCCGATATATCCTGCATTGGGTACATCTACGATATATCCTGCATTCGGTACATCCCCGATATATCCTGCATTGGGTACATCCCCGATATATACTGCATTCGGTACATCCCCGATATATCCTGCATTCGGTACATCCCCGATATATCCTGCATCGGGTACATCTACGATATATCCTGCATCGGGTACATCTACGATATATCCTGCATCGGGTACATCTACAATATATCCTGCATCGGGTACATTCACGATATATCCTGCATTCGGTACATCCCCGATATATCCTGCATTCGGTACATCCCCGATATATCCTGCATTCGGTATATCCCCGATATATCCTGCATTCGGTACATCCCCGATATATCCTGCATCGGGTACATCTACGATATATCCTGCATCGGGTACATCTACGATATATCCTGCATCGGGTACATCTACGATATATCCTGCGTTGGGTACCTCTACGATGTATCCTGCATTGGGTACATCTCCGATATATCCTGCATTGGGTACATCTACGATATATCCTGCATTAGGTATATCTCCGATATATCCTGCATTGGGTACATCTACGATATATCCTGCATTGGGTACATCTCCGATATATCCTGCATCGGGTACATCTACGATATATCCTGCATTGGGTACATCTACGATATATCCTGCATTGGGTACATCTACGATATATCCTGCATTGGGTACATCTACGATATATCCTGCATTCAGTACATCCCCGATATATCCTGCATTGGGTACATCTACGATATATCCTGCATCGGGTACACCTACGATATATCCTGCATTGGGTACACCTACGATGTATCCTGCATTCGGTACATCCCCGATATATCCTGCATTAAGCTTTTCTTAAATAAACATTTTACGTAAAAATACCTAAACTGCTTTTTCCGCATGGATTAGGGCATCATGAATAGGCTCCTAGGAGAGCAGCCATCTTGCTTCCTATCTATAAGCATTACACTAACTCATCTCACCGCCAGCGGAACAACACTATCCTATTCACAATCTTCAGCTTCCTGTGCGTTCAACGTCTTCACTTTTTCTTCATTATACAGAAATGTGCTTTATATACACTTTTTTGCATTTTATTGTTGGGAATATAGAATAGTGGATTGCGGTCTGTGATGACCCATAGGGACCCTCTATTTGTGTACTTGCTGTTGTGCAATATGTTGATTTGCATGAACAGTTGAGTTTAGTGATAATTACTGCAGTGCTAATTAGTGCAGACACGAAACTCACATCAATACAAAATTAATTACAAAAATGTAGATGTAAATTGTTGCTTGTAAAGAGAGAAATATATAAATGTAAGTTGTAAAAGCAGCGCTCCCGGAGTTTGTAACAGTATGTTTAACTGAGAATAGACTTTGTATGAATTACAGGTTGTGTTGCCGAGAAGCCGACCTTTTATTCATTATACTAAGAAGCCCCTTCCCCGGGTAGAAGTTTTAATCCCCATCCATTTAAAAAGGAACTGCTGCTCCCTGGGAAATGACCTCGCAGCAGATTGAAAAGGGGATTTAGAAGTTGCCGTTTGAAACGATGTACTATGATACTAATTACCTTACATCTAATTACCCATTCACATAACCTGGGCAAATAAATGCAGAGAAAAGTAACCAAGCTGTAAAGGACGAGCTGAAATCCAATCTCATATACTGTATTCATGTATCACAATGTTATAAATTACTACTAGTAGTAGATTACTGGCTTCATCTTTCACAATTAGATTATACTAGTAAGCTGATAAAGAGTCGCGATTTGCTGGCAGTTAATTTTATCCCCACTGTAGTGATGTTTCATAATGTCATAGCTCACAATAGTTTACTTTCCAATGAACACCACAAAGAACTAGTACATGTTATAAAATAGTTCTATTTTATAGTCCAGAATTCCTGTCTTGATTTGTAAAACTAAGATGTTGCTTTGTCTGAGAGATGTTTTATTTAAAAGTTAAAGGAGATAGAACCCCCCCCCCCCCCCTCTCCCCAGATATGGTAATATTCATTGCAGTTAGCAGGGGGCTCAGCAGCAGAGGGAACACCTCACACAAGAGGGTGTCCCAGGTTTGTCAGCATCAGATGATGGACCGAATACACCCTGCTGCTGCCAAATTACCTTGTAATTCGGGATAAATATAGTGATGCAGTGGGGGTATTTTATTCATAACTTCTCCACTAGGGGTGCTGTTCCAATAGAGTCTACAGATCAGTTTTTACTTTACATTAGTCAAGAAAGCAGCAAGCAATGATCATTCATATAATTACATGTAAATATGCAGAGATTAGGTTCAGTGTGCAAAACAGAAAGAAAATAGAGTAAATACAAATACTACTACTAAGTACAGTATATTCTCTACCAATCTTTTCCTCTACTGGCTTGTAGTTGTCACATGAAAGCCTTTCCCCCTTTAGAAGTCTTTGACTAACATATAATTATTAATGATAGTTATCTAGTCAGTGAGGGCCTTATTCATTAAGGAGCGTAACTGGCGATACGTTGTGTATAATGCGCACAACTACTTTGTGCACGGCCATAACCGGACCATACACCATAGACACCGCAACATTCAAATAATCTTCAAGCGCAAAAGACCCTTAATACAGCCTACAATGACAGGGGCGGAACGGGGAGGGGACTGGGCCTATGCACATAGTCAGTGTACAGTAAGGGCGGGCCAAGCTCGAGCGCACCCAGCAGCGTCCGATTCAAGCTTTGGGCATCTCTAATGTACGTGATTTTTTTGTCGTATCTCTTGCAACAGCTACAGATCTGGTATAAGTGCTGATTACTAGTGATGACGACTGTGTATACAGCTAGAACTTGTGTTTACAATCAGGAGTAACTGTAAAAATGTATTTTATGTACAGTTGACATTAATAACATCATGATAAATGTTTTTCATGTTAGAAAAAACTATATAAAAAAAACACTTTTTAAAAAATGTTTAATGCTTTGTCATTGACTATATTATTAACAGGTGACATTGATTGAAACTTTTTATCTGTGGTGTTTTGTGGCATTATATTCCACATATGTATTGGACGTATCCTGCAGTGTCTTGTCTATTAGAGCAGAGGGGACCTAGACCTGTATTCATTACCACACGTATCTTCACGTCCGCTCCTTGTTGAGTACTGATAGGGGATTCTCTATAAAGTTATACTCGTCCACCCTCCCGAGGCCCCAGCTCTACTTTAATGAGCCCTGTGCAGCCTCAAAGTATAGCATTTGCAGGGACTTCACTTTGCACATGCTCAGGAGAGAAGGGCGGGGCCTCGGGAGGGTGGGCCGGCATTCCCACTGCTCCCTATGTATTGCATGTTAGTGTGAGTGATGGAGCTGTCACCTGGGTAGGCTGACACTGTGGTCAGTGCTGGAACAGCTTAATACATGAGTGTTCGGGACCACTGAGAGGGGGTTGGGGCCCGGCAGTCACATAACATGGTGGGGGGTGGATGAGGCTGAGGCCCCAAACGAGCCACATTGAAGGATGAACAAAGTGACAGCATGAACAAAACGCTTCCTATTGGTCCGTAGACTCACACCCTTCCTAAGTGGCATGCGCAGCCTGGGGGTGGGGTTTATCCAGAAAGCGGCAGCACCAGGGACCAGGAGTCTTATACCCCATTCATACTGCGCCAAAAACCCGAGTTTTGTCGGGGCAAGCCCAGACGACCCAGTTAGAGGCGCAGTATGAATGGTATGAGGTCTACTAGACCGGGACTTTTGGTGGCTTAATTTCCGGGTCCGACCCAGGTCACCTGCACTATGAATGGTGAAACCCGGGTTTTTCAACCTGGGTCTCACCAAACACAATTATAAATTTGAAAAAACAAAAACAAAACACATCACAAGCGGAGCCAATCAGAGCTCCTCTTGTGATGTTGCCATGGAGACCCAGGCAGACCCTTGTTCAGTATGAACAGGGTCTACCTGGGAATTCCTCTCTGTAGGAGCCTCTGCCGCCCCGAATATCCCGGGTTCATATACCTGGGATATTGTCTGGGATATTGGGATATACCTGGGATATTTCCAGGGTGGCAGTATGAAAGCGGCATTAGTAACATACTGATTTCTGAAAGGGGGGGGGGGGGGTTATTTAAAGTGACTCTTTATAATATAGTGTAAATAACACAAATGTGCTGTAACCACTACCCGTAAACTGCTATTTTACCCAGGTCACTCCTGGAGAAAGATTCAGACAACAGAATACCAAATTCATTAAGAAAAAAGTCTACAAGTGTTTTGTTTTTGCAAAGTAATTTCGCACTGTAGTGTCATCGCACATAATTAGCTTATAGCTACCTCTATAAGCTAATTATGCTAATTATAACCAATTGTAACAAAGGATATGTAAGTACACATTACATACAGATAGTCACCTATAAAATATTCTGCACCAAAGCATATTTTTAAACCATAACAATCGTTTACTAAAAAAACATCAGCTAGATCACAAAATGTGCACTTTTAAGGAAAGTAATGGAAATGCTGTAACTAAGAGGGTTGTCCAAGTGTGATACAATGGAGGATTTTGAAGTGACATTCTTACTTTTGCTGCTTTGACGGATCACATTCCCATAAACTGTTGTGCAGAGCATCTGCACACGTGTGTTTACAACAGTGGAACAGTGATATGACACCTGTGTATGTGCACAGCAGCCTCATTGGTGCAAAAATATAACATGTACCTTTACATTTTTTCTCTGCCTCATAACTTAATAGATAAATAGGTTTACTTATTCTGAATTTAAAAAAAATATTGAAGGTTTAATACACACTGTACCAGTCCCCTTCGGAGAACAGTTACGAGAATGTTTTCGACTTTCTGCAGGACCCACCTATCTCTCTCAGCGACTAATTACCACCAAACCTCTGGTCTCCCAGAACCCTCACTGCTGTTTAGGGTCATTGATGTATCTGACAAGTCTAATAAATGGATGTAGTGTGGAATTGATTTGAATTATCCCTGATACTGTTAGCTTTGAATGTTAGCATTGTTTACTTTCAGTGCTACAAATGCTTTGCATACTATACATGTCTGAAATTCTTCAATAAAAATGTTTAATAAATAAAATATTAAAATCACAATGCCAGATAGATATGTTTATTCCCCTTCAAAAGAAAATAACAAATATATACATAATTCTGTGACTCTGTGCCTCCCAACATTTCAGTGTAGACAATGGAACAAACAAGATTATTATTATAGTTAAGTAGATTCACTTTTGCCTGTGTTCCAAATACAGGATAATTTTAACATAAAACCCATACACTGTGCAGAAATTCACAGTGAAAAACCAACAGTTCTTTATGAACTGCAAAATGCTAACAACTATAATGCTTGTTTGTGAGCAAGTGCGCATTTCAAGGTACACGGCCACTTCACAGTCTGTGGTATCACCTCCAGGAAAACCAATGTTCTCCTAAAATAACAGCTTGGTTTTGTTATTTTTATGATTTACATTAATGAGAGTGAGGGGGTATCGTTATGTATTTATCACATGTGTCACTTGTGTATGTATTTCTCAAAGTGGTAAAGAAATTAGCTTTCACTGTAAAAGGCAACTGAAGGTGCAAAATGCGTGCCTTTCAAAATATAGAACATAGGCCAAACAGGTGCCAGAGGAGTCAAATCCTGTTGAGCGCTCTACCACAAATCACAGGCTGCCACTGCAAAAGTGACCTCCATCCCTTTATCTCATTTAAAAAACTACATCCCGCAAAACAAAATCTTATTTTTGCATGTTGGTGCACATCTGTACTCTGCAGTGAATGTTCCCATTCTGCCCAACAAAATACATTGCGCTGGTCGGCTCTTACACCCCTGCAGTCGTCACCGCTTAAACTTACTAAGTCATGCACCCCCCCCCCCCCCCCCCCAAATAACAAATACAGGAGTCATGACCTCATAAAATAGCAAATGTACAGTAATTGTGCACTCCTGCACTTTAGAAATAACCCTTACCATATGGATCCAACGATTATGTCATTCTCCCAAAACTTGCACATAAGGACTAAGGTCCTGTGCAGAGGCATGCTGTGTTATGGCTGCCAATCAGAAGCCATTGAGCCAGAAAAGAGAAGGTGATCAGTTATTCTCTTCATGCCAAATAAGTAATAGTTCTTCTTATTTATATATCATGTGCTGCCCAAGTACATAGTCTGTAAGGGTCAGCATAGATCATATCATATTACTGATAATCTTCTCCATTTGCCTAATCTAAAAAAAACAACTTCTGTTAGCTGCACAGTTTATGCAGAGATCTCATCCATAAAGTCTTTTACCATCTGGTCTGTTTCCACATGCACTGAAACGGGTATGGGCAGGTAGCAGTAATAAAGTGAATGCATTTTTATGACGTCACCGACCCCCTCCCCTTCTAAAATTTCATATTACAGGTTAAAATTTCTGCCTCAGGATCTGTGGTCGTCCTGAAAGCGCCCATTGATGCCCAGCCCCAGCCTGTGACAGGGGATCTGGAATAGGTTGTACACGAACTAGGTTAACAGTTGTTGGCAGGTTGACCCTTATGTGAACCAGGAGCCTCTGCCCTGCTGACCTTGTCTTTAAGGTGAATCTTTGTGCTCATCCAAGAGAAAAGCAGTAGGCGGTGGGTGCAGGCGTCAATGACTAACTTTAATTAGTCCAGCTACTGAAGGCTCCTGTCTCCATTGTGCCCCCCCCTCCCCTAAAAACTACATTAACCCTGCGCTGTCATGAGGGTCCAACAAAGCATGGCAGATGAATTACCCTTATCTAGTACGAGGTCACTTGTTGCATTTACCCTTTTCTTATATCAAAACCTACAATTGGCTCTAAATGATGCCAGACTCATACAGAACAGATCTGGGAGGGGGTGTAAAGGGTGAACTAATTGCTTTTTCTTTTACAATCCAAAAAAAAGGGGCTTCAGATGGCCGCTCTCCAGCTCGCATTTGCATGTGCCAGCCAAGTGGAAACAATGTGACCAGCAATTAATTTTCTTTTTCATATCGAGCTATGAAAAGGGCGTTAATTTTTTTTACCCTTTTCCAAGATGCCTTTAATTATCCCTTTGACTGGTTCGCATGTGATATTTTTCTGCCTGTAAAATAGCTGGCTGTGGGGATAATAAGGGATCCCTGCGGTAATTATTGGTGCTCAGACCACCGTATCTCGTTATTTGATGAGCAGTGAACTTGGCGAGCTGGCTGCCTGGGTTCATGCAGATGTCACGGTCCGTGTTGTAGGTCACAAGCAGGTCAGCTCCTGGGAATGGGAGAGCTGCCCGGGGTCATGGTGTCACTGACAACACGCAGACAGCACAGAGCGATCACCCTGCTCTGCCCATAGAACGTTCACCCAGATCTCACGGTGACGTGGAGGGGGGTGTGTCGGCACCACGTGGTCTGTGGCTGAGCTAATCTAAGTATGTGCTGCACATATAACACATTTACATCATGTATGTGCGGGGATTTCCCAATCAGCAGACACTGCCACATGGGAAGAGGAGGAATTCTGCAGCTCGGCATCCTATATTATAGGTAATTAATGGATGGCACAATGTACAGATGCATGTTTCCTACATATTGCTGCTTATTGTCTCCCTGCCTATAGTGTATGACAGTAATTTAGTACATAGGCATAATAAAATTGCAATCACTCTATATTCGCCTCATCTTTCTACAAAGTGATCGTCACACTCATATACAATGAGTTTATTATTACAAAAAAAATATTTTCAGTCTTCCAAAAATGTGGTACCAGAGGCTGGCCTGAACAGTAGAATTAAATTATGAGACTATGGACCTCATTTAAAGTCGGACGCAAAGTCAGTTTTGGGTGCATCTAACCAAAAAACACTATCACGCGTGTGCAGAAAGCCCCAAATCCGCCTGCATCTTGGACACAATTAACACTTGCGACAGCTTGCAACTCACTACTAGAGAATGGGAGGAATGCGGAATTGTGTAGGCGTGACCATGTAAATACATCCTAGTCGCAGTGAGGCGCAGACACAACACACGTCAAAACAGGGCTAAAGCTGTGCGGTAGGAATTAGGTGGCGCAAGCTTTAGCTAGCTGCAGGAACTGCTCGCAGCTCGATAGAGTATTAAGAGTGGGACGCAAATGGGGTTGCTTGCTACTCGTAATACCCTACCAAGCTGCGGCACACTCCCACTCCTACACTTCTTAAACGGACTTTGCGTCCGACTCTTAATGAGGTCCTATGTCTCCCTTATATCCATTTTCTTGTCAGTATGTACTAGGCATTAACTGAAACATGTTATCAGTTTGAAAGAAACATTGCGGAACTATTATTACCTAGGCATGCTGATACTGGTAGTTCCACAACCGCTTGGACTACTACCAGACATAAAACGCTTTTGAGGCAGTAGATACTCTCCTAAATGCCCCTCCGCATACTTGAACCTTTCTATCTGCAGAAGATGCCATGTTCGGGCATAGAAAATGAAAGCTGCCTTATTTTCCACAGTAGAGAAAACAAAATAGATCAAGCGTTAGGAATCATAAACAGCATATGTGCCCGATCTGCAGCTCTCAAAAACAGATATCTGGATTTGAAACAACTATGTACAAATAAAGAGCGCTGTGTCGTGGCAACACATTTAGTCCAATTCATATAAAATAATAAACACAATTAAAAATGTGATATTTGGTTATTATTTTTAATTGTTTTTATTATTTTCCACAGTCCTGCACATGGCATCAGAAAAGAAGAAAAAACAATACTTTATAGGATTTTTAACAAATTGAAACATTCTATCTGGATGGAGACTTAAATTGCTCCTTGTGATCAGTTTTTTTTTGGTCTGTAAGATGGTTTGATTACAACTTTCCCCCCGCCGACCCAAGAAAAAAAAAAACAGAGAGAGAGCTGCTGCGCATGCGCAGCAGCTCCGTTTCGCCAGCGCTGTCCTATACAGCAGCCGCGGCGCTGTCTAAGAAGCGTCTGCGGCGGTGCTGTATACAATACAGCACCGCCGCGGACGCTTCTTTGACAGCGCCGCGGCTGCTGTATAGGACAGTGGCCACTTAGTTAGCGCAGGGGGGGGTTTCTAGAGACTCAGAAACCCCCCCTGCGTGTGCCACTGCCAATACCAATTCTGCCTGAAAGTTGTGGCTTCCTACTTGCCTAATTTTAGCTATTACATAGATCTAGTAACGCTGCATAACATATCTGTGGGTTCAGCAACAGGCCAGGATAACTTTGGTAAAATATGTGACAACAAAACCGAGCGATCCTGTTCGTCATACTTTTCTATAATGACGGACGGTGCTAAATCTGTCATTAACGCATCTTCATGAAACTTTAATACATCAATGAACAGACGTTGACCATGATTTTCTGTAAGCTGTTCTGAAGAATCTGTACAATTCTTAGTCAAGATATGTACAATCATATATCTTCAACATTTATTTTAAGGGTATCTCTGTCCACTTGTAAGATTGTTGATATTTTCGTAAATCCATATACTTAATTGCATAGGGTACATTTGCAAATATGTATCAATTGTTTTAACAGTAAATCAGCTAGATTTATTTCACACATAGGGGTATATTTACTAAACTGCAGGTTTCAAAAAGTGGAGATGTTGCCTATAGCAACCAATCAGATTAATTTATTTAGTGCACGCGACAAAATGACAACTAGAATCTGATTGGTTGCTATAGGCAACATCTTCACATTTCCAAACCTGCAGTTTCGTAAATATACCCCTTAGTATAATTCGAAAATCAGATTAGTTGTCAGTAGAGGAGAAACAAGAAGATTCAAATGGATAATATGACCCATTTATAACTACTGTCTATTTACAATATTTTATATATGATAAATAAAATATACAGACAAATATTATCCTAATACCTTATTTCTCTCCATATAAGCACTGATTAATAAGAACGGGACCCTTCTTTTCCATTAATAGTGATACCTGGTCGAATTATCATGAAAAACTACAGAATTATTTTTAGGTCACTGCCCAGCAATATTTGTGTAGGATACTTTTCTGCAATAATGAAGCACCTCTGTCCTGGTCTTACAAGATGTATATTATTTGCAGAGGAATATATTTTGCTATGATAGCATTCTGTTATAGTATAGTTGTATAATTGTGTTGTGCTTTTGAATCCAGCTCTGAATTTTCATCGATTAATGCAATTTTTTTATTCATTCGTTCAATTGAATGGCACCCAAGGCTACAATGAAAAACAATATTTAAAAAAAATACTTGCAAAGTTGCGAACACATGTTCATACTTACCTTGGGTACCGTAACCCTGTACTGCATTCATCATGTGGTGAACACAATCAGAAAATTGTGATTACTGGAAGTGTGTGTCATTTATTTAAAATGCATGATTGCTGGATCTTGGGTCCATCAAAAAAATAACCATCAGTACTGAGGATAAAACATTAAAGGAGGTCTGTGAAGATGCAGGCTCCTCCTTCCATGTATGTAATGCCTGGGGGTGTGGCTTAGCTATGATGTCACAGCCAGCGCCACACTCCCAAGATTAGAAGGTGCCACCAGCACTCCACACTAGGTAAGAGATGGGAGGATGGGGTGGTGCCAGGGGGGAGGCAGTTGGACTGACACCAAAGGTTGGGAGGATGAAGGGAAGGCACAACCCACACATTGGCTCTGCCAGAATGGAGTTTACAGTCTAAATTATCTTTGCACAAACACACATGCACACTGGGGACCTTTTTATGTTTGTTGCCAATTAACTATTTCAAATAACCTGCAAAATTTAAAAATAGTTTGTCAGTGTTAGTGTTGACTATATTTAAAGGAATATATCATACTTGCCTACTTTTGAGCCCCCCCCTTCCCCACCCCTTACCTCCGGGAGGGGAGATCTCAGTGACGTAACATGGGCACTTGGCCACTGGAATCACGTCATTAGGTCCCGCCCCCTCTGCAAAATGACACAATTTTCAGCCTATTGTAGTAGGGGCTGGGGCCATGCTGATGCGATTCACAGAGAAGCATGTCACTAATCCCGCCCCTGCTCAAGTCACTAAGGAAGTGATAGGATGCGGGAGGTTGCCCTGTTCTCTCGGGAAAACTCCCGGACATTCCGGAAGAGTAGGCAACTATGGAAAATATCAAGGATTTTAACAAGGTGCAGGAGGGAAATATTCTTCAAAGGTAGAGAAGTATTAGAACACGAGGACATGCACTGAGACTGGAGGGAGGTAGGTTCAGAGGAAATTTGTGGAAAAATTACATCACAAAAAGGCTAGGGGATAAGTGGAATAGCCTCCCATAAGAGGTGGTAGAGGCTAATACAGTAGAGCAAGTTAAACATGATTGGGATAGACATAAGGATATCCTTACAAAGAATAAAGGATCAAATAGGGTTTGAGGTTACCATAGGTTAATAAATGGGCAGACTAGATGGGCCAAGCGGTTCTTATCTACCATCAAATTCAATATTTCTTTAAAGGGTAACTAAAATAAATAAAAAAATTTTTTTATTGTAGAGCAGTGTAATTTGTATGGTATTACTTTCCTTACATATCATGTCAGAAAAGTCATCTTTATTTGGAAAATCATTTAGCGTTTGCTCACTGCATCTGCCATCTGTCTGTGAAAGTTCATCTTTGACTTGGTTTAGTAAATAATCTGCTAGTAATGTATTCTGCAGAAGATGTTGTTATGATACTTCACCAGTCATTCACAGCAGAACATTTCCATTATCATAGAATATTATTTGTTTTAAATATTTACAGCAATGTTGCAGCAATGCCAATTAAAAATAAACAATGCAATCAGGAGAGACATGGGATAGGGCCACACAAGCAATTTTATAGTTATGTTATCTGCATGATTAAACAGGCTCGAAGTGAAGTGACTTGAACCCAAATGATTTGGTCACCTATGTGGGTGGCAACACTGGACAATTATCCGTGCTCTTGAGCAGAGTGGGAGGATCGCCCATGTGTAGCTAGATTTAGACTAGTGCCATATGAACCCATTGGTTATAGATAATGCAATTTACCTCATGAGATTAAGGGGCATATTTAAGACGCATCGCAAAATATGGAAGTTAGTTTTCAATCCTCTTCGCATTGCTAAGGATTGAACATTCACATTTATTAAAAAACTTCACACGAACAGCAGTTCCGAAAAAAACTGCTGTTCTTGTTAAGTGCAAAACTCACCTTTCACTGCCACTTCTCTTCCCATGCGATGCCGTCTGCGATGATGTTTTCTCCATTCAATCCCTGTGCGCATGCGCCGACTAAAAATCTCGGGCATGAGCACAGAGATCATGGACTGCAAGAAGGCGAATCATGTGACAGGGAGGGATCACATGATCCTTCCACTCATGCGCTGTGCAGCTCGGCTCTTCCACCAGAGCTGACAGCAGTGAAAGTTTTCATTTAGGTGAAGCTGGCGTACATTGACATAATTAAACACTTAATTTCGTTGATTGCTAAATAGCGTTACTGAGCACTCCCCACACACTGTTATGGAGAATGCTTAGTAAAACGAAGAGAGATGCAAAGCAGCAGATAACAAATCTGAATTTTGCAGTTAATCACCGAAAACAGAGGGTTTTCGGGGATTTAAGTGGGAATGTGTTTGATAAATAGGCCCCTAAGGGTGGTGTAGGTAGCACCGGCACATTTCACTTCACGTTTAAAGTGCGGTGTGCAATCACTCCAAATTAAAATAATTAATGTCTAGGAATACAAGTGAGAGTACGTCACACAAATACTTCAGCATTTGCTTCAGCATTTTTGAAATCGCTGACAGCAGCACAAGTGTTCAAACGCTCAATATCAACGATCTCCTTGCATTTGAGCAGACCCTGCCACACAGAGCGTTTTAAGCACTCTTTTCAGATTCCAGAGGAGAGAGTCAAGATCTAAGTACGGGGTATGTGGTGGAGAGGTTCATCAAACCCTGTCCGTCTCTGTGCAACGACACGAAACGCATTAATGCACAGCGATCGTGGGGCCTGAAAACACTAACTGCATCACCCCCCTCACTTTACAAAGAAGTGATGCTGGATCCGGGAGGGTCATCTACTCTTCCAGGAATACTCCCCAGAATTTTGGCGGTTTACTGGACTTTCCAGAAGAGTATGCAACTATGGCTCATCATCATAACATGATGGATTTTACAACTGTGGTAAAACACTATAAAAATAGCCATGAGCACTTTGTAAACTGGAAAAACATTAGAGTGAAAAACACCCTGTGTGCTGTGACACTAAGGGCTTCATTTAGAGTCGGACACAAAGTCTGTGTAAGAAGTGTAGGAGTGGGAGTGTGCCGCAGCTTGGTAGGGTATTACGAGCGGCAAGCAACCCCAGTTGCGTCCCACTCTTAATACCCTACCGAGCTGCCAGCAGTTCCTGCAGCTAGCTAACCGCTTGCGCCACCTAATTCCTGCCGCACAGCTTTAGCCCTGTTTTGACGTGTGTTGCGTCCGCGCCTCACTGCGACTTGGATGTATTTACATGGTCACGCCTTCACAATTCCGCGTTACTCCCATTCTTTCGTGGTGAGCCACAAGCTGTCGCAAGTTATTCAAGATGCAGGCGGATTTGGAACTTTCTGCACATGCGTGGTGGTGTTTTTTGGTTAGATGCGCTTAAATCGGACTTCGCGTCCTAATTGAGGCCCTAAAAGCAAATCTCTAAACTATTAACTCTAATGCCTCTCCAGCCTGACAATAATATAAATTAGAATATATTTCCATTTATCATATAGAAAAAGACAGCTTGAAATATAAAATCAAGTATTTTTACTTAATTAATTTTACTCATGTCATTATTCTCCTGTCCCTAGCCATATTGTCATCTTAACCTGTAATGGATACATTTGTTTCCCATAAAAATACACCAGATAATCTATATTCAGCGTCTTCCCAGGAAACCACAATCCAACCTGGTTATTAGTGAAACCAATGAATAGGAAAAGGTAACAACACCTTGATTTGTATGGAAATAGTAGAAAGGTTTGTTTTGCTAAAAACATGACCTCTGCGGTTAATGCCGTGCGCACTGCGGAGCAGCCTTATCCAACTGCTGAATTGTAATTGCACATTTCTAAAGGACGATCTGGATACATTGTTCGCTTTATTTTCGCCTCGATATATGAAAATAACAATAAGCCTACCTGGAGCCAGGTATGAGGGCTGCACTACAATGCATTGTATTCCCAGGTATGGCTGCAATGAGCAGACCAACGGGGACTCCGGTCGGTATAAAATAGTTTCATTCATCAAATCGCAGCAGGGGTCCGCCTTCCAAATTGCTGCCACTGAGATACATGTGGCTTATTCTTACACCCTGTAGCGAAAGCAGCACGAAGCTGGATTCTTAACCCTAATCTAATCACAGGGGTCATTTTAGGGTAATCAAATCCCCATCAATAAAAAGAATGGATAACATGCCATTTTTTTTTTTGCGCCTGGCGTAAATATAAACATGGATTTGATTATGTGGAGCGGAAAAACGCTGTGGTCAGTAACGGGTTAACTATAATAGATTGCAAATCACCAGCACCTATAACTGCATTGGATAGATCCAGACAGAACTTTGATCACTGATTAATTTATCTCCTGCTCAGATGGGGAGAAAGCTAGCACCTCCTACATAAATCAAGGAGAAGAGAGATGGTCGCATATAGCAGTTTAATGACAGGGCATTAAATTCCTCTACAGCAAGCTAAACTGAGCACCCCAAATTACAGTGATTAATCCAATACAGGCTTGTTGGTGTTTTCGAAATAGAAAGATTGTATGTGTGTAGATCTGGAGCATTGACAGCACGTTTGGGGTGAAATAATATATGCAGTAAAGTTGTGACATTCCTCGCGTGTCTCAGCAGTGAAAAAAACCACAGGTGTGAGACTTGTTGTAGAACTACAAGACGCAGCATGCAGTTCCACAGCAGATCTAGCGAGCTACAAGTCTCCCACCTGTGATTTAACTTTGTTGTCCTTTCAAATATTAATCCTGGGTTGTAAATACGACCTGCAATGACTTTGATGGACATCCTTGCTCTGAGTAGCTCTGTGTGATGCAATTTCTGGATTGTTGGCGATGATTTCATAGAGTGACAAGTTATTTATTGCTGAATGAATTTTTATTGGCAAAATGCGCCATTCCATACTCGTATCATTTGATGGTCCCAAAGGAAGTGGAATTGCAGTATTGATGTGATTATTTTTTGAATAGTCTATAAAGAGCAGTGGGAGGCAATAGCCGGAGTGTTTACCTTTTAATATAACCTTGCTTTCCCTCGCTGACCTGAGTTTGAACCAGCGATTAGCCCTGCATCATAAGTTTAAGAACTTACTTACTGTTCCTTGCTTATTCCTCCCAGGATCCTGACCGTAAATACAATCTAAGACCAGGGGTGAACTGCAGGCCAGGCACTAATTTTATAAGATAGGAATATCTCTTGTAGAAAGTGTTTGATGTTCCACATCTAAGCACCTCATTACACTTCATACTGTTAAAAAAAATGCAGGTTATTTTTCTGCAATAAGTACACTGCAGTCAGACGCTGGTTTGCAGATACCACTAGGTTCAGAAGTAAACTTGTAGGAACAACTATCAACCACGTTAGGATGTCCCAGGCACTTAGTTTGTCTGTCAATTTTTTTTTTAGAATACGTTATAACCATGCACATGTTACTTTTTACTCATTATAATAATATTCTTTAGGCCAATAGTAATATGTGTGCGGACTTGTTTGCAGCCCAAGCAGTTATTAAATACACTTACTAAAGTAAATATTGATACTAGTGCCACTAGTATCAATATTTACCACTGTGGCGCTATTTGAAGTGTCATCCAATATTTGGAGCACTGGGCTGTCCAGTACCAGTAGTGTATATTTATTAACATAATAGTACACTGACTTGGGAGTCATCCATGTGTATGACATAAGTTTATTGATTAGTCAACAGAAATGTCTTTAAAAGTTTTATGACTATTAGTTGTTCAAACATATATAGGTGGAATAGCACAATAGAACTTTGGCTATGGGGGGAAGGGGGGTTGGGGGGATAGTAATCTGTGCAGTGAGTTTTTTTGTGCAGGGATACAGAGTTCTCTTGCGGGATTAAGCCACAGTACAGGATGCAATAGAAAAGTAAATAGCACACACCCTTCTATTAAATGGACCATTGACTTGCATAGCTAAAGGGACAGGGGTTACAAAGCGCCTGAACGCGCCGCATTGTACTTGGAAAATTAACACCTTTTCAAAGGAAAATCTGCCGATTGTCTGAAGCTCGCTGGAGGTGGTAAAAGAATCCAAATGGTTAAAGATTTTGGGCAGCCTTGTCCCGGTGGGAGGAGTCCTGCAGCGATGCTACAATCCGCAATTAAAGATGAACTTTGTGTGAACTAATTTATCTGACCAAAGTTAGAAAAAAAGGGGGCAGACCTGGGGAAAGTATATAAAGCCGGGAAATAGGGCTGTTTGTAGTAAGTAGGGTAACAGTCCCGAGCAGGTAAAAGCTGTAGGTGTGTTTCCTTAGCCCCTGACATGGATCTTTACACGCTGGTTACCAGCGCTCTGTGCACATTGGTGCTGCCACTTCTGCTTTTATGCACCGCAGTCAAGTTGTGGGAAGTTTACTGTTTGAGTCGCCGAGACAGTAGCTGTAATTGGCCGCTGCCACCGGGCACTATGGGGTTACCCTTCTTTGGAGAAACTCTGCAGATGGTCTTACAAGTAAGTACACTTATTTCTCTGACATTTTCTAAGTCTGCATTTAAAGGATCTTGGTGCATGCTACCAGTTGCGCTAATACAACTTTAGGTTATTTGGTTGGGTGGCACCTTTATTAGGCAAAGCATCAGATTGGAAAGGAGCTGCATGAAAGTTAATGTTTAGAAGTATTTTTGGATAGACACAACTATTTAGCAAAAGGAGAATCAGCCTTGTTAAGACTGTATTTTCCAAATGCTAACGAATAGAGTACCCGTGTTATGACTTCTTAGGTTCAAACTTGTGCTATTTCTTTTAGAGACGTAAATTCCTCCAGTATAAACGCAGAAAGTACGGGTACATCTACAAGACTCATCTGTTTGGAACGCCCACAGTGCGCATCATGGGCACTGACAACGTGCGCCAGATCTTGCTTGGAGAGCACAAACTGGTATCTGTGCACTGGCCGGCATCTGTCCGTACAATCCTGGGCTCTGGATGCCTCTCTAATCTCCATAACTCCCAGCACAAGAACATGAAGAAAGTAAGTAGGCAATCCAGGGTAATGTGAGCCAATTACTGTGTTTGCTTTATCCATGTGCGTAATAGCGCAAACCTGCTAATTGAATACAGCTGTATGTTGGGATTCTTTATTATTAAATGGGTGATCAGAACATCTTTTTAATTTTGTTGCAAGGATGAAGTTAAATGACCCGCTTCAGTTTCCGATTTGTCGGTTACCAAAATGAGTTAGCAGCGCCATCCCTCGTCCAGTTTATCTGGTTGTTTTCAGCCAAACCAATTAACCTGCTCCTTCAAGGCTGACTTTCAGTGATTTGTGGTCTGACCCTAGTCAGCGGGTAAATTATGTACAGAAGACAGTTTCAATAGTATGTAATTGATATTAATTAAGTGTCTTAAGAGTAACTCTCTGGGAGGTTCTGATAAATCCATTAACTGCATTAGATTGTTTGTGATAGAGGGAGGAGGACGTTAATCCCTTCCCTGTTGCGCATCTTCAAGGGGGGGTAACTAATTTACCAGCACCTATTTAAAAAAAGGATTACCTAGATACGCGGGCTACCTTTTAACCTCTTTATTAATGAGGTCCCATTAACATAGCGCGATGTTGCCATATTAACCCTTGGATGACCGGTAAGGCTGAGAGCTGATACTAATTGGAGGTGCTCTTCCTATCCCAGGTTATCATGCAAGCCTTCTCCCGGGAAGCGCTGGAGAACTACGTGCCAATCATGGAAGAGGAGATGCAGAGGGCCATGAACTTGTGGCTGCAGAGCGGATCCTGCCTGCTGGTCTACCCGGCGGTCAAGCGCCTCATGTTCCGCATAGCCATGAGAATCCTTCTCGGTTTTGAGCTCGAACAAATGGACCCGGCACTCGAGCAGCCGCTGGTAGAAGCCTTCGAGGAAATGATCCGGAATCTGTTCTCTCTTCCCATTGATGTCCCATTTAGCGGCCTCTACAGGGTGAGTGTGAGAACTACATAGAGGTAGACAAACTGTAGCTCTCAAACTATTGTGGACAGGGCCATCTTTTCCATTGGACACGATGGGCAGCTGCCCGGGGTCCCCACGGGCCAGGGGGGCCCCATAGGCACAGCTCTACATGAGAATAAATAATCATGCAAAAGAAACCTGCAAAAAAAAACTTCAAGGGTCACTGAGCAAGTACATCTATCTATCTCTATATATCTATATCTAGGGGCCCCGGTGCACTGCTTTGCCCGGGGGCCCATAATGTTAAGATGGCCCTGATTGTGGAACCTCAAGTACTAGTCCTCTTAGCATTTGCCAACCCATGGGGACATTTGTAACAATTCCAGAGACTCAGAATTTGCATTTTCTCTATAAGATGCTGGGTGTTATGTGTCTTAATTGTATTTTATTGCCGTTTGCTTTAGGGTCTGCGGGCTAGAAATATTATTCATGCCAAAATTGAAGAAAATATCAAGGAAAAGTTGCAGAGGGAACCAGATGGTTCATGCAAAGATGCTTTACAGCTGCTGATTGACCATAGCCGACTGAGTGGGGAGCCGGTGAACTTGCAGGTACATAAGTGGCATGTACATACACTGTTGTCTTATGTTCAATACATTCTGCTGCACTGAATATTGTTGTTGCTGGTGTGTTCTCTTTGCAATTGTCGTTCCCATATGCACCCTTGGGTCTTGATATTAAAGCTCCTTCTAGTGTTCGTATACTAATGTATCATTTTGTTTTCTTCTTCTTTTTAGTCACTTAAAGAATCGGCTACCGAACTCTTATTTGGGGGGCATGGGACCACAGCCAGCGCCGCTACATCCTTAATCACATTCCTTGGGCTTCACAAGGGCATTGTCCAGAAAGTTCGACAAGAGCTTGACTCTAAGGTAACGTTCACTCCAGGCTTCTTGCAGTTGCTGCTACTTGTGGTGCAGCAACGTTCGTTTAGAGAACTAGTGTTTCATATTGTGCTAGAAACCAATTTCACTGGCTTATTCCCCAGAGTTTACAAACCACTGGGGTAATGGTTATTTTGTACCATAAATATTGATTGGCATAGAATGATTACAGTGTATTAAGACTGCCTGTCCTACAATATTAGGCTTTAATAGTATTCTAAAATGTAGATCTCTTTATTTAAAAAGCAAAAAAAAAAAAGCAGCTGCTAATAGATAATCTATTTTTGTAGGGTCTCTTATCCAATAACCCTGAAGAAAGGAAGGATTTGACAATAGACCTGTTACAACAACTTACATACACTGGATGCGTCTTAAAGGAAACTCTTCGACTCAGTCCACCGGTCCCAGGAGGATTTCGAGTTGCACTAAAAACATTTGTATTAAATGTAAGTATATGGATGATGTCTTTGTGACAATATGTCTTCATTAAGCACTGTTAGTGGCAGATTCAGTTTAACACAAGGTGTCGAATCTCTAGAACAGTCCGGGACACAACACATCAGAGTTTTTACTAAAACCTCCTCTCATCTTCCCTTGAGTCCCATAGACCCACAAGGGAAAGTGAGCAGAGATTTCTGTACTGTATTACCGAAAAAGGTGCGCAGTAGACTCCTCACATCTCATTGAATCTACCCCTTAACATCCCTGCAAGATCCTGATCCAGTAACGACATGGGGCTCAAACACAAGAACACAATTACATTTCTTGATTAACATCTTAATTGGCTGCTGCATTACATTAGTTCCCCATATGGTGACTTGTTGTATATCAATGTGCAGGCTTTCCTTCAGCCACTAAAATTATTTGTGCTATATACAAAACTAACTCCATGTGCCCTAAATTAATTGGCTAGAAATTGCTAGCTGCATACTTGGGTAAAATGTATGGAAACCTTTCCTCTGCTGCCTTCTGAACAGAGGTGACCTAAGAATAAGTGCCTCTCTATGCCTCGCTTTTATATTGCTGGGTTCACCTAGGGGACTTTCTGTGTCACAGAAAGACCTGTAACAAAATTAATCAATCATCTCACATTCTAAATAAGCCTATAAATGGATTTATTTAATTATTGAACAATTACTACTGCTATTGTATGAGATGGCTGTTACCTTGTGTTTATTGTGCGCTCTCCCTAATGTACAGTACATCACTCTTTGATCTAAGTGGTGAGTTCACAAGACCTTTTACAGCCGTGATCAGAACATCTGACGGCTTGCAGGCAATTTCATACTTGTCAATTGGCTCCTGGTGACCCTAATTGGAGACCGTTTTTACAGTTTTACAGCATCCTGTAACGGTCACCTCTACATAGTGTTATTATCTGTGTTACATTGGCTTGTTGTTTATCCATGTCTTCTCTCTTTCAAGGGCTATCAGATCCCGAAGGGCTGGAACGTTATATATAGTATTGCCGATACTCATGATGTAGCAGAAATCTTTACCAACAAAGATGAGTTTGACCCCGATCGCTTTTTAACTCCTCTCCCTGAAGACTCCTCCAGATTCGGCTTCATTCCATTTGGCGGGGGCGTGCGTAGCTGTGTGGGCAAAGAGTTTGCCAAAATCCTCCTAAAGATTTTTATTGTTCATCTGTGCCGAAATTGTGACTGGGAGCTGTTAAATGGACCGCCGACCATGAAAACTGGCCCAATTGTCTACCCTGCGGACAATCTTCCAACAAAATTCATACCCTTCAATAGCACGGCTTAAAATCCCCCAATTTATGTTGACCCCTCCTCAAAAGTATATATGTATAGCATCTTAAATTGTATATAGTGGCTTTTATAAACTTCTTCTTTTTTTAATTTAATTTGTACAGTACGCTAGTTTATTTATACATTCAATAGCAGTAAAATATAACTTAATGAACGTATGAGCACTCAGAAGTGGGTCTGAACCCATTATTGTTTCTGTAGATATATAATGGTATTAAATGCCCTTAGTGTTTGTATTAGTGGGTAAGTTAGTACCTCTGTAAATGTGTTTTGTATATTATGAATTCCATGTATTGCAATAAAGTATTACAAGATCTACATGGCAATCTGTGATTTGTTACACATTTTGTACAGCTCTGGTTAAATTTGAGTATGTTACCCTTACTATGGAAACCCATAGTAACATGTCTGTCAGCAAAATACAGGCTGTGTATTTTAAGTACGGGCCTGATTCATTAAGGATCTTAACTTGAGAAACTTCTTATTTCAGTCTCCTAAACAAAACCATGTTACAATGCAAGGGGTGCAAATTAGTATTCTGTTTTGCACATAAGTTAAATACTGCCTGTTTTTTCATGTAGCACACAAATATCAACTTTAAATTTCAGTGTACAAATAAAGCTATCAACTATTTGTGTGCTACATGAAAAAACAGTCAGTATTTAACTTATGTGCAAAACAGAATACTAATTTGCACCCCTTGCATTGTAACATGGTTTTGTCTAGGAGACTGAAATAAGAAGTTTCTCAAGTTAAGATCCTTAATGAATCAGGCCCTACATGTGTAACCTGAGTGGCACAGGGCAGAGCGTGAATACTGGGGAAACGTAGGTTTTGGGCTCTACTACAAACTAGCTTTGTAACCACTTAACCCATTATAATCCTGCCAGTTATAGCCTTGCCAGTGTCTATTGTAGCTTGCTTAATCATTTTGCATATGGACGCAGGTTGGTACAGCTTTCTTTCATATTTTCAAGTAACTTACTTGAACAGGTCATACCTTCACAGACCTACGTCAATATACAATGCAGCTTGGATCGTTAATGGAGCAGAATAATGATCTTATGCACTAGTCCGTAATAAGAAGTGTATATTAGTATACCAGTAATGAGCGCGTTTTCTGAAGCTGATAATTTTAGATCCTCCCAAGTGGTCTATGAATGTACTCTTTGATGAAAACCATTTTACCTGGGCAATGCTCTAATATAATCCTAAAATAATAGTTTAAAAATAAAAAATGTATGAAGGAGGAAAATGGAGATTTATCGGTAACAACAGGGCCTAAGCTTGACATGACTGATAAAATGGCCTTCTACTGACCTGTTGAACCTTTGTTAACCTTCGTGAAAGCTTAGTCCTGTCACTCCTGTCTTGCAGTGAAGACTAGACATTTAATCTCACTAGTTAAACGTGCTTGTGCCACACTTGTGTGAAGACTCACAACTTTTTGCTTGTACTAATGGCTTGGTACATATGAGACTTATGATTTTTTTTTTTTTTTTTCTAACTTCTACCCCATTCATACTGAACCAAAAACCCGGGTTTTTGCAGAGGCACGCTGAAAATCCCGGGTCTTGGTGCAGTATGAATAGTCCAACCACAAAATCCCAGGTCTAAAATCCCGGGACTTAGACCCAGGGTCTCACCATTCATACTGTACAAAAATAAAAATTGTGACGTAAAAAAAAAAAGATTTTAATTTAAAAAAAAATACATAAGAAATGTTTACTTAACTTATTTTGACGTCATTTCTAATGGACTAGAAATGACGTAATTTTAGTACCCAGAGGTCCCCCTGACAGCCGACAACGCACCGGAGACACCGCTGGCTGAAAATAAGTTAAATAAACATTTCTTATGTATTTTTTTTTAATTAAAATCTTTTTTTAACACTTTTTTTTTTTTTCTAAAACCCGGGTCGGGCAGGTGCAGTATGAACCTGCCCGACCCGGGAATCTTGTTATCTATACTGCCCTGTGCCCCGGCAATATCCCATGTTAACAACCTGGTATATTGCCGGGGCGGCAGTATGAAAGTGGTATTACATATTGTATAAGCGGCCATTTTGTTGGTTAACCAATATTCATGAGCTCTATCCACTATAAGCTAGTAACCTCATTGAGGCATAGAAGTTTTTTGGGGGTAATTTTTTTGTAGCTTGGAGCAATATCCCTGGAAAAATGGCTGCCTGTACGAAGCACCTCCAGTGATGTCATGGGTGCGAGGCGATGTTGGATGGTTCTGTTTAGTCAAACCCACAAAATGGCTGCCTGCAGAAAGTACTTCTGTAATGTAACTGGTTCTTAATATATTTATAAGCTGCTGTGTATTGTACCCTCAACCAACGGTCAAAATGGCTGTGTTCACTGTAGGCAACGATTACTAATTGTTTACTAAAACACTGGTAGTCAGTGCAGCTGTTTACTTTCCTGATCCTATAAAGTCACCAGAGAAGTTGCTTAAACAAGACGGAGTGAACAAGTTTTTAAACTCGAAAATGCGTGTTATATAATACTGTATCTCTGTATATATTGATACTATGATATTCATGAAAACTAGTGCATAGTAAAAGTATTCTGTAATCTATCAGCCAATCAGAACTTTCGCTTTCATGTTCTAACTTGAGCTAGAAAAATGACAATGTGGTTGCTATGAGACACGTCAGTTTTGTCCGCTGAGCCATTTTTCATAAATTCCTGTCACATATGTGGCAATTTTAGGGCGGTTGGATTTTTTTGTGAAAACAGATCTTCTGTTTGTAATTAATTCTCCTTTTCATCACACCAGTTTACAAATGAAGCCCCGAGTTCACAGAGGAGGTGCTGACTGACATTATTAATTTGAAAGTGATGCTCTCGAGCCAGTGATCTGTCAGTTCAGCTGGACACGTGAGACTACCCTCTGTGTAAAAGTGATCCGTCAAATCTTGAGGAAACCACAGAATGTGATTCATGAATTAAGGTCTTCTTGGTTACATGCGATATCTCCCACTTCAAAGCATCATGTCCCTGTCCTCTGTCTCTTTGTGCGTTCTAGAGACGTGGTTAATAAGTGTAGAAATGCTCAAAAAATAATGAATCAATTCACTGTCTGGAATCACATGTTTAATTCCATACAAAAGAAAATTAACATTTACCACTATTCACACATCTGTATTCTGTATTTTAATGCTGTCTCGCACAATATTAGAATATTTTTTTCTCATTTTTGCTTTTTTCTGATCCCCCCCCCCCAAAAAAAAACCACTAGCTAGTAAAAATGCAATGTCTGAAAGTGCTGTACATTTACCCCTGAATGGGATATTTATCTATTTAAAGGAAAAGTAAAAATATAGCCAGAGTTTTCCTTACCTGGAAATAGGTTGTGTAGCAATACATGTGCACGCCATTAAATGTGCCTTGTATAACACGAGCGGAATTGCAATTAATCTTAAACAAGATTAAGACAGATAAAGCATCTGGCCCGTATGGGATCCACCCATGTGTGCTAAGGACACTAAGTTCTGTAATTGATAGACCACTATTTCTTGTATTCACAGAAAAGTCAAAACCATTGTCATAGGCATTGCTGCTGCATATCCTAAATTACTTATATAGCATTGCTCATTAGGCGCCTGACTCATAGTTGAGGCGAAGTGGCGAAGGAGGGGCGTTGGGGTATCAGGAGGGTGGGGTGTTAGGTATGTTAGTACTAGGAAAGCAAGGTAGGGGGGGGGACCCAAGAGACTAGGATTCTCTTGACTGTAGATATAGATCTTAGGAAGAATGTTCATAGTGGGCATTCCAAAAATACCATGTGCTGCAGAATTTATTGGGTCATGTATTATGATAGTAATGTATTCCAAGTGGGGTACCTGCCATACTTTGCCATTAAGAGCCGCTAATGAGGGAGGCCTAGCTGTTGATGGCTGCAAGCAGGGGTGTAGGAACCGGGGTGCAGAAGGGACAATTGCCCCCCCTCCCCCCAGGATTTCTGTTGGGGGGGCAAAGCTTGTGTTTTGTTCCCCCCCATAAACTTCTACACAAAAGTGAATGGGGATGAATGGAATGAAAATGGGGATGAAGCGATCACAGCTTTATTTGAATTCGCCAACTGTTGTCCTTTCAGTTTACCAAAAAATGAAGTTCATGTTTGTTCTGCGTACATTTACTTCTTGCAAACGCTTTTTTTTTTCTTTCCTAGAAGCCCCTCTCATTTTGCTATCACAATTTGCAGTAAGCATTAGCAGACACACGAGCTCGGGAAGCTGCACTTCCCATTGATTATTCTTGTAAGTTGTACGACATTGGTCCAGAGAGAGCAAATGATTGCGGACGGTTTACAACATTAGCAGCTGTCTCATTGTCACCATAAGCCCTTCCCCCCAATACACACATGATCACAAATCACTGAACGCCCTATGAAACCGTTCCCTCCAAAATCCATCAATCCCCCATTAACCTTCTCCTCTACATTCTATCATCATTTCACCCTCCCAGTACCAAATAACATTTTCATCCACTCTGTCAGCTCCCATAATTGAAGATCTTCCCACACAGCACCCACCACCCTACTGACCCAGTAACACCCCCACTCAGCACCTAATAACCCTCCCACCCTGCACTGATTAACCCAATCATTTCACCTTACCAGCACCCATTAACACATTCACTCACCCTGTCAACACTCATTCCCCATACACCCACACACACATACTGTATACACACACAGACATTATATATATATATATATATTTCATAGTTGTTCAACAAATGAACAGACCAGCAGACCAGCACCCCAGCAGCCAGGAAAGTACACATTGTAATAGAGAAAAATAGAAAAATAGAATATCACAATAGTGTGTGATATATTTTTTGATTTTTCTTCTATTAGATTTTGTATTTTTCTTACCGCTGGTGCTGGTCTGTTCATTTGTTGAACAACTATGGATCCTGTTATTCGAAGTATGGGCTATGCACAGCTTTTTAAGTTTTGATTTATTGTGAATTGAGTGCATCCTCATGTATATATATATATATATATATATATATATATATATATATATATATATATACACACACACACACACACGTGCAGACATGATACATGTACAGTAACATGATTATGCAGTCTGAGGGCGGGGCTTATGTGATTGACAGGCTGGGACACCGAGGAGAGGACCTGAGGAGAAGTGAGGGTGGCCAATACACTGCCTGCATGTTCCATGTCACTGAATGCAGATAACTGACAGCCAGGAAGGTTCTTCTGATGAGCCTCCAAACCTCCCCTCTCCCCTCAATACCTCACTGCACTGCAGCCACTGTCAGTGACATGGAACATGCAGGCAGTATAGTGGCCAGCCCTTCTCAGGTCCTCTCCTCCTCCCCTGCTCCTCAGAGTCCCAGACACCCATGACTCAGTCATGGTACAGAAAAGCATTACAGTTTTTTTTTTTGGCGGTCGAAGTACTGAGTCACTGACAAAGCGACCACGGATCAGTTCCATTAATTCAAGACAGGAAAGCTCGGAGTCAGACCCTCACCCTGACGATGATCTCCATGTAGTGGAAACACCAGATGAAGGTGAGATATTGGTAAAATTAGGTCTGTTCAACATGGAAAGTTATATGTACTCAGCAGCCGAGAATCAGTTAAAAAATGCATTTTATTATAATTGAATTGTATTTATTTAAGTAGTAATAGGTTATTTGCAATTTATAGATTACATTGCTGCTGTGCTTTATCTATACCTATAGTAACATCATGACTGACTGGAATCAAATATATATGTAACACCCCCTTCTGTATTATGTGTTGTGATGATGTATATACATTGAATGATGTAGGTGCTTCTCACCTCTTTGCTTGGTTTTCAGTGCCTCTACCTGACTCGCCGCTTTCTCTTCTGGGGGGGTGTTCTTGAAATTCACCAGGGGAAGATTCGGTAAACCCCCTGCCCAATACTAACACTCTCTGACACACTGTGCTGCAGAAGCCAACCAGCCACATTTATTGAACTGGAACCACTAAATGCAGCTTTTGTGATTTTATAGAAAACTAGACTTTGGTATAGTTTGAAATAATAGTGTGATCATAAACAATGATAAGACAGTGTGGATGAAAGTAGAATACCAGGTTAACACAATAACTCTCAACAAATCAATAATATCAACAGCATAAGACATAAAATTTAATTGTCACAACCTTATACACTGGAATAATATATCAGTATATTCCCTTACTGGCTCCTGGTACTGGAAATTATCTCAAGGGGTGAATGTATATATATATTTACTTATATCTATACAATATACTGCCAAACACACACACTGGCAGCACTCAAACACAACACACAGATGGAGCAGTGCACTGCAAGTTGGGGCCCTTCTGTATGGATGCCAGCATGGCATGGATGCAGCATGTGTCCAGTTTGCAGCTTTTAGGGGTTTTTCAATCATTCTTGCCAACTCTCCCGGAATGTCCGGGAGACTCCCAAAATTCGGGTCGGTCTCAAAGACTCCCGGGAGAGCAGGCAAGTCTCCCTCATCCCACAACTGCCTTCCCAAAATGTTGCGTTTCGCCGTGAATTGCGTAATTTTTGGCCCCACTCCCCACGCCAAAAGGATGCATTTGGCCGCACCCCCCCTCCTGCCCTCGACTCACGCCCCTCTCCTGGACAGAACTTGCCGAAAGTAGGCCAGTATGCTTTCAATCACTTGTATCAAAGTACAACCAACAGTCACAGTATGCAAACCTTACTGTAGCAACAACTGTAAAATCCCCTGCTTGTATCCTTGCTTAATCCTGGGACTTGTAGTTCCACAACTTAAGTTTAACACCATCTTTTTTTACTTATCTGCACCAGCGTGGGTCCCAGGATCTGAACTTGATTCCCTCCAAAATGGCTGACTTTTGGCAAAAAAATTGCAAAATGTCCTTCTTCAGAGGTGCATGCAAACCTCCTCCTGCAGACTGTCTGTCTTTAATATAAATTACTTTAGTATGGATTTAATACAGATTCATTTGTTTATTTATAAAACTGAGTGTTCCGTTCATAAACATTTAATAAATAACCTGTATTGATGATGAACAACTATTCACTTTACTTTTACCCTGAATTTCGTGCGGTGCGTCCAGTAACAAACATGAGATATAGCAATTTAAATTTATAGCACAAACTATAACTAGTGAGGCAGTGACTATAGATTTAAAAATACTCCAAATCAAATAATATTAGGCTATCAAAGAAATCTGAATAAAAACTAGATTAATGACTATGGAAAGTGTAAATTTTTAAAATGGACAATTGAATTTATCGTTATCTTTCTAACAGCTATTGTACTGATTGGTAGTTAATATTAATAATAATATTTATTTAATAATGTATAAATATTGTTTTTAGTAAAATAAACTCCTGAAACACTAACAAAAATTAACATAGGATTGGAAGTCTACGTATATCTACAGTCACTGTTATAATTGTCGTAAATCGAGATACCAAGTGCAAGGAAAAGGGGCTCCAAGCTGTATAGTAGTCCTTGGCCTTTTGCCCCTCCATGAAAATTTTCATTCCTACACCCCTGGCTTCAAGTAAACATTTAGCTGCACAAGCTTGGCTGTGTGCATGAGCGTGTTGGAGGGTCCAATTTAGCCAGAAGACAATTATCCTACCATTATGCCTTTGGAACATTGAGAAAATCACAAAACAAAAAAGAAACTAAATCGAACGCAGGTAGAACATACAGACTCCGCAAAGATGGCAGCTGGGGTTGAAATCCTTTGCCTCCAAAAAGTGGAGATGTTTCCCATAGCAACCAATCTAGCTGTCATTTTGTAGAATGTACTAACAAACAGCTTTCTAGTAATAGTTAAACTAATTAAAGCAAATGGGTGATTATTCACTTCTGTCACATATTAGCAAAATAACCCAATATTGCAGTTAAGAAATATAATCAAAACAACAAGCTTAGATTTTCCTATCCATTGAAATATTCATCATCATCACCATTTATTTATATAGCGCCACTGATTCTGCAGCACTGTACAGAGAACTCATTCACAGAGAGAGAGATAGATTTTTTTGGGGATAGCAGCCAATTAACCTACTAGCATTTTTTTGGAGTGTGGGAAGAAACCGGAACATACAAACTCCACACAGATAAGGCCATGGTCGGGAATTGAACTCATGACCCCAGCGCTGTGAGACAGAAGTGCTAACCACAAAGCCACTGTGCATTTCTTCATCATCAATTCCGCAGTGCTGTACAGAGAACACACTCATATCAGTCCCTGCTCCATTGGAGCTTACAGTCTAAATTCCCAAACATACACACACAGACAGAGAGAGAGACTAGGGTCAATTTGATAGCAGCCAATTAACCTACAATAGCAAAAAAAGCAGGAGAGCGCTAAGCTTAGATAAAATATAAATATTTAATACATTATATTAATATTGATAAAAACATGAAACATCAATGGCATTACTCGTGGAGTTGGATCAATGTAAACATCAGGTGCAGCAATATATATTATAAATATCTCAGACACTGTATCTAACACGGTCCAGATTTTGCATATGATGGTCACAAAACTTCAAAACGCTACTGTCCAGAGAATGATAATAATATATGATCACCACTGGTTTAGGGTACAATATATAAAGTGCTCCTAGGCTGCTCCACACCAGCTGTGTGTGAATAAACATTCCAATGATTGAAAACATAACAAAGTGCACATAGAGTAGATATTGGAAGTGATAAAGATAATACTCATCTGTTTCTTCAGCCAGCGATATTGAGAAAAGATGTAGAGATCAGTCCCACAATAGATCCAGTGGTGTGAAGCAAATACCTCCTGATAACAGATGAAGAAGTAACCTAGAGGTTTTGAAACGCACCAAAATCCAAACTTCACAAAGTATGCCGCCAATACACCACATATCACCATAAATACTGCATACCACCATATACACTGCACATCACTATGTGACCTACTTGGTGAAGTTTGGAGTTGGTTTTCAGCCGATGATTGCGCCAATGGGACGATAAACGACCATTCGGCCCGGTATCACCTTAGTGTGTACAGTGAAACGATGACCGCGTCACAGAGTATCTCAGGCTGAAGGTCACCTGCAGGTATTTGTGCTGCTAAACAAGGAGGCACAGAGTCTAACACGCCTCTGGTCTTCACCAGGGACCCCCGCAAGAGAGTTTGGGGTTCGCTGCAAGAGACGTGCAGGTCGCGGCCCTCCCAGATAGCTACCGGCGAGGTGAAGGGTGAACAAACGTAGTCGTACAGGCAGTGGTCAAACTGTGCAGGCAGGCGAAGTACAGAGGAGCAGGCGAGGTCAGAAGGCCAGAAGTCAAAACCAGATAGCTGAGAAAACGCCAAAGGATTATCCAAAGCAGAGTCAGGGGAAGCCGGGTCAGTACACAGGAAATCAGGCAGAGGTTTTTAACAAGTACAGGAGTGCTGGAACATAGGGAGACCTAGATACTCTGGCACCCTAATGGTGCTAGAGCCTCCCTAAAATAGAGAACACAACTGTGATTGGTGGACAGTGATTTTGGCGGTCAGCTAGGAAGCGGAAAGAAGCGTCTCGTTGCCGTAGCAACGGACGCACATGCGCCTCTAGTGCCGGTCCCAGCAGGCCAGAGCGGAAGCACAATAATAACGGAATGACGTCCGTCCCTGGCTGAAGGGGACAAGCGGGGACGGTGCCTGACAGACCGATGGTCGTTCCAAAGTCATCTCGTTGAACGAGATTTTCAAACTGACTTGAAAATCTCGTTCAGCAATGGAACGACATTGTTGCAACGCGGCAGATGAGGGGGGAACGACAGATGAGGGGGGGAGGCAGGCACACATACCTTGGAATGCAGGCTGAGAGCATGAGGGCGGATCCCTGCTGTGTGAATCTCGATGCTTAACAGGATTTTTTTTTCCCCTGTCTTTTGTAAATCGCTAATCGTTTATTCTTCCTATAGTGTGTACCTAACCTTAGCTGTGCAATGTTCTCAATCTCACATTATCTACATTAGCCGGGGAATAATGGGTGGGAGCTGGGTAAGTGACGGATGCTAGGTAACAGTCGGTAGCCCTGTTTCCCTAATCCTGTAAACCCTATTTTGGTATTCCTAGTGTCAGAGGCAATGTTTCCCTTTATTCCTGTTTATATGAGATTCGGTGTCCGCAAGCTCTTGCTAGGAGCTGTGAACACAAAGGCTATTTACTTGAATACAAAAAACTGAGCACTTAGAGGTCAGCAATAATACCATGTCCTCATCCTCATCAGATATACCTTTAAAAAACATATTTGGGATTTTGTTGAAATTCATCCAGTGACTATGGTTTGTGCCCCTCCAAAGTTTATTCAACAAATGAATGAGAACACAAGTTTCACAACCATGGTTTTTAAACACATGGGATCTGGCTACAACCGAAGATAATGGAATAGAATAAAGTTGTTGAGACTGACGGCACAATGCTGATACATTACATGTGATCTACAGTATGTGCTAAAACTGGACCCTTGTTTCCCCACTAATCCCCATCTCAGTAGACCGTGTAACCTCAGGTTAATCAATGCCAATGACCTTTTCCTCCGATCATCTTCTGCTGAGTCATAACCTATTGTTTTGTAGCATATGTGGAAACAAAACAAGAATGTATCCTTCTTTACTTCTGTATCCAGCTATGTTTTTCTTATTTGGAAGCAATATAGTGAATTTATTACTACAGGGTGAAAGAAGTTTGAAACTTTTGTCTCTCTGTCCTACTCGCTGAACTGAACACTGTCCGCAGTAGATCAACGTAATGACTATTGGGCTTACATTGTTACAGGGAGGTTTTATATTGTATAGTGTCCGTTTATTTACAGCAGTTAAATTACAGTGGAGGAATAAAAAAAATGACTACTGATTGGGCGTATACGAATTCCACATTCATATACTGTACAGATGAAGAAAAGCCATTGTTACTCATCAATCAGCATTTTTAAACTGTGATACCATATCTATAAAGGGTGCCTACCATCTGCTATGAGCAGAAATGGGGGGAGGAACTTAATATAAATAAATACTCAGATCAGGGTTATGGTTGCTAAGAACTCTATATGTGTGTGTACTAAAGAGAATTTGTACAAAGTACTTTATAGTTGGTACATGGTCCCCCACCCACCTGCACGCTATGTATCCTGCTTCATTAAAGTCATCCTGGAGACTCTGTGGACATGACGTTCGTTTCACCATATTTGGTGGTCTTGCCCCAAGATCATGAGATTCTGGCGAAGTGTTCATAAGCTGATTCATAAAGTTACCACCATGACAGACGTTGACAGATACACAATGGCACTGATGGGCCATATACTTAATGCTGCTAAATGTGCAACTGCAGAGACCTGAAAACAACCAGAACCCACTGCTCTCCCAGCGGTGATACCAATGTGAATATATCATGAGTATTATCAATGACCGCCCTAACTGATTTCGTGCCATTTGAAGCCCTTGGCTTCCCACCATGGGACTGCTTTCTAGCCGAGTCTATTACCACAGTGTTGACGACTTTTATGTCCTGAATTGACCGACCATTTGCTATTTGCTATATTGCATATTGCTCAGTGCTGGATCAGACATTCCCTCCCCTAAGTATCCCAAACTAACCCCCCTCCCTCTACATCCCCCCTCTTTTCTCTTCTTATGTTTTTTTACCTGGCTTGTATCGCTTTTATTGTCATTTTGATATTGATGTTATACTGTAAAAATGCTGTAAAATTCAAAATAAAATATGTTTTGTTTGTTTTTTTGAAAAAAGAGTGCCTACCTTCATAGATGATAGACAAACTCACAATCTAGTTTGTAAGACCCTGGACCAGGCAGACAATATGACGTGTCAAATGTGATTAGGTTCCGACACTGATTGGATCCAGGGTAATTTCATTTAAGTTGAATAAAATTTTCGCTTGGTGGATAAATAAATAAAAAGCATACTTACCTTGTATGCCGCGTTTACCAGTCATGTTGCATGTTTATGTGAAATACGTCTACCTTGTTTGTACTACTGCCAAATTTTGTGGTGCCCTACAAGCAAATGATGATAATAATAATAATAATAATAATAATAATAAAATAGCAACTACTTATACCCACATTACTTCATCTGATACATCAGAGCTGTAGTATAACATTATTCCATCTTTTAGCTGTTGTACATAGCCTCATCTTTATACGCACTTTGCACCTTTCTTTTACACTTTTGGGGAGCACTTTTCTAGGCATACTCCAAGCAATATTATAAAAAAATTAAACAGACTATCACATGTGATAAGAACCATAATAATGTCCATCGCTGGTAGGATTAGTGTTTGTTATAAACCAGTCAGTAACTGACAAGTAATTGGACTCATGTATGTTCATAATATTTTGTTTTTCTGGTTGTTTTATGTATGTTCATATACACTAAATTACCCTTTATAACATTTTGAGGTAGATATGTATCTCTTGCTAGAATGTTCGTTCCATTGTCCTGTAAATCTAGTGATTCACGAATCACAACAAAATGCAAATACTGAATATGATTCAATATTGTGCAGTATATTAAGTTGTTTCCATAACGCCTAACGATAAATGTACTTCCTATTTCACCAACTAACCAACTTTACCAAATCATAAATCCCTAAAATGTAAAGAAAATTCTACTAAAAAATATACTAAAATGAGTTGTCTGTCTGTAACTGCTCTGTATGTAGAGTGGTCCTTCTAACCATTCTCTCCAGCAAGAGTGTTGGGTAGTTGGATTGCTGTCTTCTTGCCTGACGTCCAAATCCCATCTGCAGTGCAGGAGAGGGAGAATGCAGTAAAGGGGCTCTATGTCCCTACCACCCACATAATCATCTTTGCACAAACAACTTATGCGAACACGCCATGGGGAACAAATGTCCAGCAGTTGGACTAATACAAAGTAAAATACCAGGCACACCAATACTCCGAGCTGGCGGATAGCCACAAGAGTAACCATGCAGCATAAAGTGAAATCATTCTGGTAGCAGATGGATGGGGTCATGAGTTTGAGTCTTAGTCAGGGCCTTATCTGTGTGGAGTTTGTATGTTTCCCCTGTGTTTGCGTGGGTTTCCTCTATCACTCCAAAAATATACTAGTAGCTTAGTTGTCTGCTTGCAAATTTAAGTGTGTGTGTGTGTGTGTGTGTGTGTGTCTGTGTCTCCAATCAGGGCCATCTTAACAACATTATGGGCCCCCGGGCAAAGCAGTGCACCGGGGCCCCTAGATATAGATATATAGATGTATACAGATACAGATAAGATATAGATATATAGAGATAGAGATAGATAGATGTACTTGCTCAGTGACCCTTGTAGGTTTTTTTTGCAGGTTTTTTTCTTTTGCAGGATTATTTATTCTCATTAAGTGCCCTGCATATGGGGCCCCCTTGCCCGTGGGGCCCCCGGGCAGCTGCCCATCGTGCCCAATGGAAAAGATGGCCCTGTCTCCAAAGAGGCAGGGACTGATGTAAGTGACAAATATTATCTGTACAGCTATATTATATTTCTTTATTATACCTTTGTTATAGTGTGACTTGTTTATTGTATCGTACTGTTCTACCCTGTACTGTCCTACTGTTTGTATCCTGTGCGGCACTGTGGATATTTTGTGGCGCCTTATAAATAAAAATGAATAATAATACAGCGCTGCAGAACTGGTGGCGTTTTAGAAATAAATGATGGTGATTCTGTGGCTGTTTCAAATGTGGTGGCTGACCGTGCTTCTGCATTATAATAGCCAGACACACTTTCCCATCATCATCATCAGCTATTTATATAGCGCCACTAATTCCGCAGCGCTGTACAGAGAACTCACTCACATCAGTCCCTGCCCCACTTGGGCTTACATTCTAAATTCCTTAAAATACACCCACACAGACAGACTAGGGTCAATTTGATAGCAGCCAATTAACCTACCAGTATGTTTTTGGAGTGTGGGAGGAAACCCACAAAAAACAGGGAGAACATACAAACTCCACACAGATAAGGCCGTGGGCGGGAATCGAACTCATGACCCCAATGTATGAGGCAGAAGTGCTAACCACTAAGCTACCGTGCCGCAATAGCTGCAATAGTTATTCCGCTACCTTAGGTATGACATGTTCCCTGCACCACTAGGATTGAAAGCTCATTTGGGCAGGGTCAACTTCACCTCTAATTCATGCTATTACATCATGTTAATTATTTGTATCATGATCCCCTAGTAATATGTATACAGGATAATTATAATATTGGTAATAACAGTTACAATCATATCCGCAGTCACCATCTCCCAAACATATTAAATGTCCATCACAATTGCACATTTTACTCCATTAATTATAGTCTCACAGCCGGCATAATCATGAATGGTACCAAATGCACAGTACGACAGTTTAATGCTACAGGCAGCGCTAGGAAATGGTGGAGTTAAACAGCTATTGAAGAAAGATTAAATTGTGCTTTGTATGGAGAAACTAAATCTAACCCAGAGTCTGCATGTTACTGGAAAGGAGTTTACAGCAACAAGCACAGTCTAGATGTGCAGAACCATAACACGGCTTTCATGGCATCTTGGCTTTCAGTGCCGTCTGCTGCACTCTTTCTGCCCTCTCCCTGAAACCTGTTAAACCTTAACATCAACAGCCGTCCTGTAATATGGTCAACACTTTTAATAACCAGCAATTGACCTATATAGACTGTTCTCACCCCACTCATTTTATTCTCTGCTGCTTACATCTAGTAACCCCGTAACCATTAACATTTATTGTTATAGCACTTTACCATTGAATAATATTCATCAGGCTAATTAAACTACTAAACCTAAATGTCAAGTTAATCCATTATGGCTGGCCTGGCCAGCCTGCGGCTCTCCAGGTGTTGTGAAACTACAAGTCCCAGCATGCCCTGCCAGCACTCAGCCGGCTATCTACTGGCACAGCAGGCTGGGGCTTGTAGTTTCACAACACCTGGAGAGACACAGGTTGGCCAGACCTGTATTATGGGAAAGGTATTCTTGTAATATTCAGCATTTTATATACAGCAGGCCTGATTTAGAGCATTAAGAAGCAGCTGCACACTGCGTTTCCACATCTGCATTTTGAGTTGCACGCATATTAAGGTACACACAACAAAAAACAATAAATCTAGCATTAAATGCGTCCAGAGAAAAGGTGCATCAATCCTCAGTAACCCCAAAAGTTGAACCTAGTTAATGTTCAATCATCTCACAATAAAGTTACTTAAAGATATCCAACCCAAATATGAGGCTTCTGAAAGGGACGTCCTTAACCAGCATCTACATGCCCTTCGTATACTGCACCTGTGCGTAGTGCAAATTATCCACCTTCTCAAGCTGCAAGATACCTGCAAATCTAATTACAGACACAAGTTGCGTGCTACGTAATTTGACAAATGTGGTTGAAATCCCAGATGAGTCCATGGTTTTAGGCTACGCATGCAACGGTCTATCCTGCCCAGTATGTGTAATCGTCCATTTGATGTACATAGTGCCTCCTTGCCATCTTCAGTTGATGCTGCCCACACTGGCAGATCTTGTTGTTTGATCTGAATAGAAAATGTGTATCCAATTTGGCAACGCATGTGGATGGCCAGAAAGCGAAGATCCTTTTATGGTGATCAATCCAAATAACTGGAACCCAAGCAGTGTAGTCGGCCAATGGGCACACAAATACAGGAAGATTGTCATAATTGGATGGCCAGATCTCAAAGCTCAACTGACCCTAAGTGATGTTGAACCAGTTTGGCCATAATGTACCAAATTGGCTGAAAGGATCCTTCTAGTAAATAGTAATAACTGTTGAAACGGTCAGACTCACTGATTCTCCTAAATGGATGATAGAGCAAGTTGCATGTTCTGTTTTTGGTCTGTAATTCATTGAGACCTTCATGTCAACCAACTAACAGTGACCCTGCTTACAGCCTTCCTTAGCGCTCCGTCCACCGCACTGTGAGGGAGAGCTGCAGCTAAATAGATGTAGTGGTACTGTCCTTGTACACCTTCAGAGTATAGAATATTTAAATGTGTACGGGACCCTTTCAAATGATTATTTTAGTGTTGTTTTTAACTGCTGTTAGCAAAGCTTGTGCATCATAAGAGACTTTTGTAAATAAATATAATTACATGTGGCTGAACAGGGAGGTAAGAAAAGTAATAAGCAGAAGAAAGCTTTTAATTTAAGACTAAAAGTAATTATTTAACTGGTATAATGGTATCATTAATAAGAGAGACTAAAACAAATTTAGAAAAAAAGTAATCCTAACTGAATAATGTTTCTTTATTTTTTAAAGACATCAGTGTGCAAAATGAAGAATGATGATGTTGACCAATTAAACTCCTATACAGGCAGGCAGCATGGGAAGGCTGTAGGCTCAAATCAATTATTTTCTTCTCTGTTCACCTCAGAAAAACAATCAATTGAAGATTCTCCTGATGTGTTATCTATAATGATTTTATCAAAGACTGATAAAAAAAGAAGTCCCGATCAGCAGCCGATTCATGTGTACATACTATACACGTTTTACAAGATTTACCATTAGATCTGTGCTCTTCATCTGTCATAACCATCGGCTGAAAAGATCATGGGGTATATTTACTAAACTGCAGGTTTGAAGAAGTGGAGGTGTTGCCTATAGCAACCAGATTCTAGTTATCATTTATTTAGTACATTCAACAAAATGATAGCTAGAATCTGAGTGGTTGCTATAGGCAACATCTCCACTTTTTTAAACCCCCAGTTTAGTAAATATACCCCCATGACTCTGTAAACTCCTATGGAGATCCTGATCCTGAGTGCATACACAGTGCAGGATTGGAAGGACATCGTTCCATCGTTGAATGAGATTTTTAGTTCAGTTTAAAGATTAAATGAAATGATATGATGAGCGATGGAACGATAATCACTCATCGTTGAAGTGTACACACTAATGCAATATTGGACAGAACAGTCATTTATCGGGTGATTGGCTCAATAATCAGCTGGAACCCCTGTAGTATAATCTCAGCCTAATACTGATGTCTACAGAACATTGTATTTTATAGCTGTTAATTTGATAAGTTAAGTAAGTTTTAGTGACTAAATTGGCATATGTAAATGATACACCCCCATTTCGGGGAAAAGTGCTGTTTTATTCTTACAGTGTAATGTGATCTGGTGCTTCTCTATACACAAAGACTAATGTTTTACAGCGTCTCATTTAATGTAGATGTCTCGTAAAGTTGTTTTTTTTGTCTTGCGTTCTCTTTCCCTTTGTTATGTAATTCAGCTGATGAAAGGGAAAATGCTTGTCTCTCTATGTTTCTGTCAGTGTCTGGTGGGGCGCTATCTGCATATCTTTCACTAGGGCATAAACCACAATGTCAGGGAGAGTTCTTATCATGTGAGCATCAATACAGTGATAATCGGACAAGCTGGGATGATTTGTCTGTACAAAAGATGCATTTACCTCTACAAACATGCCAGTCACTACTTGGGAGTTGACTAATTGACCTGAAACTGTTTGATTACAAGATAATTCAGTGAAGGATTGTATTTTTCTTGTCATCTGCTGTGACTGTTAACTTTTATTTTCATGTTATGTGACCCATTTGCTTATAAGAAAATCTATGATCAAAATACTTGTCAAATAAATATAAGAGTCTATTTATAGAATCCAAGAATTCCCCAAGGTAACGCTGACCCAGGTGGTAGTGGATCTTCTATGGCCACAATTGAAGCTCAGAGGAGAGAATGTGAGTCTGTCAGCAGAACATGACAACGAACTGGCCAAAAGAGATCGTCTTCAGACCCAATTTACTAACATGCTCATAAAAGATCCCATTCATTTTGATCACATTTTATTATTATTAATAATAATTGAATTTATTTATAAGGCACCACAAAGGGTCCGTTGCCCTATACATAGGGGGTCAGAGCACAGAGTCAGGAGTAACCCTAGGGAAGAACAACAGATTACACAATGAGCACACACTAATGTGTTGTAAAGTGCATAGAGGGGGAGAACAGAGAAAACACAGGGAGAAAACAGGGATTGTGCCAGCGTGAAGCAAGCCTGTACCCAGGAGTGTGGATGTGAGAAACAGCACTATACACTAGGGACTGAGAGTGTATGTCAAAGGTACGGGGGCGGATAGGATAGTGTAGGCAGGAAAGCACGAGGAAAGAAGGCCCTGCTCATAAGAGCTTACAATCTAGAGGGAAGATCAATATCACAAAGAGGGTATCACTGAGTGGAGGAGTAGGTGTGGGGGCTTGACAATAGGGGAGGGCTGGCAAATTTTAGCCTGGGGAGCAAGACTTGACTCAACAGCCTATTTTGAAGGAAAAAAAAATGCAGGTGGCCAAGTGACCCAGCCTAAGGTAGCCTACTAATGACCGGCCGGAAGGTAGATGCGCCCCCAGCCAGCCAGCCAGCCAGCCCCTGCTTGACAAGGAGGATGAGATAGGAGGAGGGCTGGTAGGCTATGATGTAAAGATGAGTCTCCAGGGTATATTTGAAGCCTTGGAAACTAGTGTATAATCTAATTGAGCGTGGGAGAGCGTTCCAGAGGTGGTGAGAATTCTTGGAGGCAGGACTGTGAAGAGGTAATCAGTAGGGAGGTGAGGCGGTGGTCATTGGCAGAGCGGAAGAGGCAGGAGGAATTTGGGGGGAAATGAGTTTGGAGATGTGAAGATCACTCTTGTGGTCACACATGGTGATAATGAGCCATTCGGCTAGCTTAACTTTTTAAGATGCATCATAACACCACAGGTATTTCATTGGGTGAGATCTTGGGTTTGGCTGGTGAGCAGATCCAGCATTTTGGCACAATAAAGTCCTACAGAGATTTCCGCTAAATGCTGCAGCATTTCCTGGCCATTCATCTTGATCTTGACTATGACGTCACCACATGAGATATAGAACTGTCTATCAACATGTCTAACGGGATAAAAAAAGGTGTCTAGAAACCTACACAAATGTATATGTGTGATATGTATATGTGTGATATGTATATGTGTGATATGTATATGTGTGATATGTATATGTGTGATATGTATATGTGTGTGATATGTATATGTGTGTGATATGTATATGTGTGTGATATATATATATATATATATATATATATATATATATATATATATATATATATGTGTGATATGTGTTTGTGTGATATGTACATGTTTGTGTGATATGTATATGTGTGATATGCATATGTGTGATATGTTATATGTGTGTGATATGTATATGTGTGATATGTATACGTGTGTGTGTCACTCACCGGACTGTGAGTGCTTCTTCCCGGACATTTAGGAACCGTGGCCGTCCTCCATCCTGAGGGACTGCGCATGTGCAGCCCTTTCCATACCTCCAGTGTATGTTCCTTTAACTAAATTGGCAGATCAGGCAACCTCCCTATATTAAGCACCTGTGGTCAACACCACGTTGCCTGATCTTGGAGTCTCATTCCTCATGAGTCTCTGAAGGTGTTCCTGTGTTTCCTCGTTTATTCAGCCCAGCTGATTCCTGTGGTTTCCAAACCACTTCTACCTCTGTGGTTTCCAAACCACTTCTACTACTGTGGTTCCCATACCACTTCTACCATCTACTGTATCATCGTGACTGTGAGCTGATTCCTATCCGCTGCCTCCGTGCACTACAGTCTTCTAATCACTTCAACTCTACCATGTATCATTGGGACTGTTAGCTGATTCCTATCCGCTGCCTCCGTGCACTACAGTCTTCTAATCACTTCAACTCTACCATGTATCATTGGGACTGTTAGCTGATGCCTATCCGCTGCCTCCGTGCACTACAGTCTTTCATTCACATCCACTCACCTGTTCATGATTGTGACTGCCAGCTGATTCCTATCCGCTGCCTCCGTGCACTACAGGCTTCAACCTGCAACTCGTCTGTGTTTCATCATCGTGACTGCTAGCTGATTCCTATCCGCTGCCTCCGTGCACTACAGTCTTCAACCTGCAACCCGTCTGTGTTTCATCGTGACTGTTTAGCTGATTCCTATCCGCTGCCTCTGTGCGCTTCAGTCTTCAGCCCTTGTCAACTCTCCCGTGTTTCCTTGAGTCTGCTGCCACTATTGCTACCCGCTACTCTCCGTGATCAACTGTTCCAGTTCAACTCTGCTCCGGTGTCCCATCGTTACTGCACCTGCTGGTTGCTATTGGCTACCTCCGTGTTCCCGCAGAGACCCGCTGCTGTTACTTCTCAGCGCTACTCATCCATCTACTGCTGATCCGCTCTCCACGCCTTCCTGTGTTCCCTGCTGGTCTACCTACCTGTGCGCTGCACCTGCTAGACCACGGCTTCAACCATCCAGGGACTTTGTATCCTGCTGGCCTCCTGCCCTTCAGGTATCTCTGCACTCCTGTCTGACTGCCTTCTCCTGAACCACGGTATGCATACTTCCCATTGACTGTGCTGTGTATTGCATACCTTGCTGGACTGTGTTGGTTCTCCTCTGGAGTGTACTATCCGCTGAGTCTATTGCCATCATTGACTGTGTTGGTTCTCCTCTGGAGTGTACTATCTGCTGACTCTATTGCCATCATTGACTGTGTTATCTCATGCCGGATTACTTCAAGAGACTTTCTATATTGGCAGTGTTGTTCAGTCATTTATACATTTATATTGTGCATATTACTGTGGATCAAAGTCAAGGTGCCCGTGTATATATTGTGTTGCAGTCTCTCCCCGTGCACCTCCTCACATATATATTCAGTGGTACAACTTGCTAGTGGCAGACCACTGACTCCTGTTTACAGTTTCACCTGTTCCAGTATCCTCTCACATAGCAGTGGTACAACTTGCTAACGCAGACCACTGACTCCCCGGATACCTCCACTTGGATTCCATTCCTTCACTCAGACAGCGGTACAACTTGCTATCCGCAGACCGCTGACTCTCATCACCTCCTCGTTTCTGTTGGACATTCCTCCTCACTATAGCAGTGGTACAACTTGCTACCGCAGACCACTGACTACCTTCACGTGTCCTTTGTCCATACAGTTCCTCGTGTATTACTACCTCCATATTGCCAGTGCTGCTAGTCATAGACTTTCCTGAGCATCTCATCATCTGCTATTTCCTGTTCCGTGATCACCCTGCTACCAGAGTACCATATTACCACCTATACTGCTCTGGTAAGCCTATCACCTGGTGATCCCTGGGTAAAGACTCCTAGTGCCCGTGACAGTGTGTGATATGTATTATCCATATTGTGCCAGTAATTCAGGTGCATTCATCTCCTACCTTTTGTTTTTTCATAAACCAACAATATTATTTTTTCTACAATTCTCTATTTTTACATTTTTTTTTAATTTAACATTTATCACCCTGTATATTGAATAGATGGACTCTTTGTGGACTTTTGTGGGGAGATGGGGTTAAATATACAAAATAGACCATATTCTATGTCATAGTAGAGTCTTGATATTTAAGGGAGGGGGGGGGGGAGTGGCATATGCAATCCTCTGTCTACTCCTGAACCCTAATACTGCATTATCTGTCTGACCTCACTGCTGTATACTGACCACCATAGTAAACCATGATAGATGCTGGCCATGACATAGCTGCACAGTAGAATGTATCTTATCTGTATACTAGATGTAACGCCACTCGCCAGTCGCCATTCCTATACTGGGTTTTATAAGTTAATATAAAATGAAGTAGAGCATTTAAAATGCAATAAAATGACATTATAAATAATTTCAATAAACTTGTCACGTCAGGGACTGTAGGTCATCAAGGTCCAGTGCAAAGGTCCAGCTGCACCGGGCAAAGGATAAATTAAGTCCAGTCTTATGACCCACAGAGTTTCACTGTGGCCCCAGCTGTAATTGGTAAGGACTGGGGCCACAAGTGAGGTTCACCAGGACACGAAGCAGAGCCTAAAGGCTGAGGCCGATGGAGTATAGGACAGAAAATGCCGACGGGCAGTGATATGATATGTAGATGATGTTATTCCTTATAATACACAGGTGTCCTTAATGAATATTAATCTAATGACCTCATTGCTTATTACTTATGCAGGTTTATAATTACAGGAGTATATTAATATACTGTGTTCACTTATGACCTTGGTTTTAAACGGTCAGTGGCTATAAACCTATCACGGATTGGCCTAGGTAAGAATCACAAAGACAGGGACAATTACACAGAACTGCCTGGCCATCCGGGTAACACAGGGAGGAAGAGTATCCCTTGTATCAAATGTCTCCTTGCAGTATTTCTTGAATACAGGATTAAACCAAACATAGGTTTCTTAGGACAGAAGTTTGTGTTGGAAGATAAGTTTGTGTTTGTGATATATTGTTATACAAACCAAAATGTTGCAGAACACAGATTTTTTTGGGGACACCATGGAATACTGTACTCCGATACCCTTACAATGAAGGAGCATGCCACATAGTACGACAAAGGGTCAACAAAAATGTTGTAAAAATCTTCCTCAGTTACTAACAGGGTACATTTGGATGGTCACACGTGGTGCAAACTGGTAGATTGTTTGGCCCTGAATTTTGTTTTTAAAGATCTTTCTGCTCTGAACTTTGTAGGCTGTTGTTTACCCCTCTTATTGGATCTCCAAAGCCATACCTGGTTCTGTACACTTTTGGTTGTTTATTTTTTTTAATATATTTAAAGTCTCGTTCACACAGTATAATTTTGTTATGCAGATGTACGTTAAACATGACCCGATACCGATATTTGTCTAGATCCCTGCCTGAGAAGCAGCATGGTATTTTCCTTTGGAACTCTTTCCCCCTGCAGGGTTTCTGATACAGACCTGGATGGAGCCAGGAGGCTGAGAATAGGGGCAGTAATAGGTGTAGCAAAATAATGACTCTTTAGTGTTTAGTAGCTCTTTAGATAGAATGGTACATTACTGGCCTCGTAAATGTTATTTATCCTATGGTCTATTAAACAAATGAACAAAGTCGTATTGGCTTTGCAAAGATTTGCATTTGATGTCAATAAAACTTTCCACCATTGCTGTTATCTATTACTAAGCTACCCATGTGATTGGTGAGGTCGGTATTTCGGAATTAACACCTTGCTTTGCACCCTGTACCTGTCCTGTACTATGTAAATGGCTGTGTTATAGAGGAAGGAAGCTTGATCTTTATTAAAGAAGAGGCTTTCAGGCTGTGTCCTAAAGGTCAAATGGAGACTCAGTGCAAATGACCCTGTTTCCAGACAGGCTTATAATGGTTTCCTCAGACTTGCGCTCTACAAAGGGATGAATAAGTGTCAATTGCTCACAGCAAGTGTTATACTGCATGGCTGTTAAGGAATAGGTATACCCCTAATTTCTGTCAATGACAGGAAATCAAGTGCCCTCCAGATTGAAGATCTCGTCTTTTGAAACCAACCTAGCCGCTACACAAGCTGTGTACAAACATAAACATTGGCTTTCTTCTTAAAGGAGCATGTAATAGACACAAGACAATGGGAGAAAAGGTCGTCTTTATAGCGGAATCTTTGGAAAAGGTGAACTTATGAAGTGACCCCCTTTGGATAAAGTATGGTGTCTGGGACCTCACTGTGTCTTGATATGTGGTGTGGTATTGTAACAGAGATGACATAGATAATTACATTTTAAAAGAGAAGATCAGTCGGTGACTCTACCAACGGAGCTCTGTACACTTGAAAGCTAATCCTCCAAGGAGAGGCAAAGTTTTGCTGATAAAAGCTGCACAATATGCTTTATTTTATTCCATTTGCCATACCTCTACTTATTTTAAATGAGAGTTATAATTTAATTCCATGACAGGAATGTCACGCAGCGCTAAGATCATAGAGTTTATCTTAAACCGCTTTATATGAGCTTACAATCTAAAATCCCTTACACACACACATGCGTCCATTTTGTCAGAAGCCAGTAAGTTTTGGGATGGGAAGAAGCCCATACAAACATGGGTAGAACATATGAAAGGCACACAAATAAAAGCCCTGGTGAGAATCAAACTCATGACCCCAATGCTGTGCGGTAGCAATGCTAACCACTGTGCCACCATGCTACCCATACACTTGGTCTGTACTTTTTCCAAAGTCATCAATGGAGAGTTCCGTACTTTCATGTCACAAAGCTCTTGCGGAATACTTACACTTTACAACCTATGCAAATGGCCCTTTCTAGCCCCATCCCTGTGTTTACCAGATTCAAAATATGTCCACCTGGGCATATATTCTTAGTGTGTATACTGTACAGCGTGATTGGGTGACCAGAAACTGAATGACACCATTCATGACTATCTTACGGGCACCATGTATTACATATGTCTGGTTTATCATCCTCCTGTAATGCAGTGTTGTGTACACGAGAACATGATAGGCCAATGTACCACAACTGGATGCTAAACCATCAATGAGTTCTATAAGGCTGTAATTAACCAACTCCTCTGTCCAGGAACCTCTGTGCGCACCGGAGGCCTGTGTGTAACATTTGTGTATTGACTTACGTTTCTATACACCTGGAGAAGCGAGGTGGGCAAGTATAGACTAAGTACAGTAATGGTGTGTCCATGTAGATGCAACATCATTAGATGTGGATGTATGTGCAGATGGAGGGTGCTAAAGGGTTGATACAACTATACGCAATGATGATGAGCAGCACTAGATAGCCTCCTCGGATTGTGTACTTAATTAGTGCCCTGGCTTTATTATATGAAGTCTCGGCTGTCTAGTCACATCACTTAATTGATATTTACATTTGGATAACTGCAGGAAAGAAGACTCCCAGCTTATTAGTAAAGAGGAAGTCAACGTATATTTGAATTTAATAAGTATTTTGTATTTCATTATATATTTGAACTGGACTTTTGCATGTATCAATAACTTTCAAAGCCTTTCTCTCTTGTATATATGACGATTCATTACATTATTATATTGTGTACAAATAGGATAATGCGACTTTAGCATTTACTACTAACACTGTCAAGCCGCATGTCTACACTATGGTGGGGTGAAAGCTCACACACCTGTTACACCTGACTTATGCCAGGCATGATGCTAAGGTCTATGAACTAGAGGCATTTTGAGATGTGTTTGACTCCATGCAAGCAATGAATTATATATTTTTTTGTTACGCATGATTTTTCCTAGCTGGCAATAAGGGAATAATATTTTTGTGTTTGCATGTTTCTATGAGAAATAATGTTTATGTTTAAATATTGGCAATGATACGTATATAATTAAACGAGAAGCTATAAGGCTTTTCTTCCTAATAAAATGACGTTATAGTATTTGGCTGTTTCATATGTTGGGGGGTGCCTTTTTCTTGGTAGATTATGGAATTAACTTCTCATGTCACTTTATTTGTGCAAACTAATTATCGCACAGGAAACAAATCTGATATTATTGTGCAAATAAATGATAATTTGAGATAAAGTAAGTGTGTTTCTCGTCTTATGTCCAAAACTTGATGAGTTACATTTGCAAGGCTGTATTGAGAAATCTGGGACTGCTTCCGTTTTGAAGGGGTTAATTATAACCTTGCCATAAAGATCAGGGGAAAAGGTCAACTCTTCAACTTCAGAGGATGAAGTGAGATGATGCCATCCTGACCAGTACTAACCCTATTAACAAGTGTTGGCTGCTTCAGACACTCATTAAACCTCCCCTGACTTCTTGCCATCAGAGGCAATTTCCTTGAAAGGGGCAGGTTCATACTCCTTTTTTTTTCTTATATAAGGATGTGAAAATGACCCAGATGAATAGAGCGGAGGGGACAGAATTCACACACTCCCGTTTTTCTTTGTTAGACCCTTGCACCTTTTTTGAAAAGGATTTTAAGTCAACTTTTTGCATTCAAGGAAAAAAAGGAACCAGTCCAGTGGCAGAGTGTGATTTCCTTCATAAAATCATTCAGCTTTAACTGGGGAAAGACAAACAAACCGTTGGCTCAGGCAACATTCAGAGATCAAGTTAAAACTATTTGATCCACCACCAAAACGTCGAAGTCTAGTTTTCCATCCATATCCTAAAACTCATAGTGCCTCAGCAGTTTCCATCTTGGGTGGGTGTACAATGTTTTTTGCTGTGTTCCTGCTGATACATTTAATCTAAATAAAGATCACAGTAATTACACTTCTTAAGGAAAATATAGTTTGATGTTTGGATTATGGTGGATGTTGCTTTAGAAGAGGGTTACACTTGGATGTTAGTGCCTTTTGCATTCGATGGCCAGTTTTGTATCGTATATAGTTTTTGCTGTATATCATTATAAATGTGCTCTGTGTATATTATTATTGTTATATTTTATTTCGAAAGCAACAACGTAATATGGTGTGCTGTACGTCCAGGGCAAATACATTGTGCGCAGTGGTATTAGAGCAGAAGGTAAAGCTTACAATCCGAATGGATAAAGGCACGTTTTGCTCTCAAGCAGGTGCATTTAAGGATGGCAGAGTCCCAGGAATAAGGAGAAGTACATTTATTGTACAGAATTAGAGGAATTGTACTTTGCAATGTTGAAAAGTCTGAATATTTTCAGAGACAGCAAATTCTAGGGGCAAATCTTGGGCCCATTGTATTGGACTGGTGAAGCAGCATATGAGTCCAGTAGACTTTCGTATAATAAAGTTGGTCGATTTATCAAACCTTCTAGAATGGAAAATTGGAAGAGTTGCCAGTAGCAACCAATCATATTTTAGCTATTATTTTCTCAGGTGCTTAAAAAGGATAGCTGGAATCTGATTGGTTGCTATGGGACGTCACTTTTCCTTTTTAGAAAGTTTAATTAATCTGACCAATGGTGTGTACCATTGCATCATAGTGCTGCTAGCTTACAGGTCATATCTCTAGTTGTATTTGCATTACTTAATCTAAAGATTGATGTTTAAAATTATTCTCACATAATTGCTGTATGCTGTAGAGCAATTCACAACAGGTTGAATGAAAAACGTTTTATTTCTTTCATATTTTAGCTAAATTTACAATGTTTTCAAAATGTGCAGCCCACACCCACCTAAAGCTGCATTACCCCCTAGGTATGACGCAGAGCATTATAGCTCCATCGCCTCTTCAGACCTCAGAGGGATGCTCCGTGCAAATGTTTCCCCCCTGGCTCCATGGTTTGTGTGACAGCCCTGGCTGTGTGACGCTTTGGAGGGGGATGTGAGCAGAAGGTCTAATTATAAGACAATCACACCCCTGTTCTGCAGCTATTTTAAAGTGGTGGATAAAACCGGGGGCTTATCGATTATTTTGGGGAATCTCTATATATTACAATTATTTTTCTTGGTTCTTCTTGACAACAAATGGGATCAGTATTCCCACAATATAAGCAATATATTTTACCAAATTCCTGCTGGGCATTTACCGCAACTAAGTACACACATATATACTTAAACTGCTTGAACTTACTTTAAGTGAAAGCTATGTTGGAAAGTGTGCTAGTATAGGTAAGAAATCTCCCTTTTTTATTATCCCCCCCCCCCCCCCCCCCACCAAGCACAGCAATGACACACAACCTTTTCATGCAGAGTGCATAGATCAGACTGTTTCCCTTCACTTGAGTTGAAACATGAAAATACATGTATAGAAGTAAAAGTGAATATAGTACACAATCATTAGCACCAAATGGGCCATGACTGCAAGACTCTGCAATCACGGTCTGCTTGGGGAATGTTACTAAGAATATAGAAACAGCAATTGTTACAGTGATCTATTTATCACTCTTTTGTCACGCATTTAAGAAGCGTTCACCTTTAATTGTAAACAGTTTGGGTGAGGGCACCACTGGAGGAGGTTTACACATGAAGAGCTAAGAACTATATTAGTGAGCACAGTTATCTACCTAATAGTGAGCAGTTATCTACATTATAATGAACACATTTATCTACCTTATAGTGAGCCCAGTTATGTACCTAATAGTGAGCCCAATTATGTACCTAATAGTGAGCCCAGTTATGTACCTAATAGTGAGCCCAGTTATGTACCTAATAGTGAGCCCAGTTACACACTTGGCAAAGATCACCAATAGTACACTTTTTGAACACTTAAGGCCTCATTTGTGGTTGGGCATATGCCTGTATTTGTGGCATAAGAAACAGATTTCTGCACTGCTCAAAAAATGTGTCTGTATCGAGATTTTTGAGTACAGTTATCTACCAAATTGTGAGCACAGTTATACAGAGGCGGAACAAGCGAGCTGTAGGTCCTGGTGCAGGGAGGCGGGGAGGAGAGAATCTGGGCCCCTGACCTTCTGCATCTGCCATGCAGTGGGCCCCATTATCTCCATGGGCCTGGTGCACTGTACTTGCTACACCAATGGTAGTTCCACAACTGCAGTTATGTACCGAATTGTGAGCACATTTATCTGCCAAATAGTGAGTCCAGTTATCTACTGAATAGTGAGTCCAGTTATGTACCTAATAGTGAGCCGAGTAATGTACCTAATAGTGAGTACAATTATGTACCTAATAGAGAGCCCAGTTACACACTTGGTAAAGAGCACCAATAGTAGTAAGTGTTTTGTAAGTGTAAGTCTGGGCACACTACAGTGTTTGCAGCCGTTTATCAGGGCAATCAGACGATAAACGACCAATTGGCCCAATATCGCATTAGTGTGTGGGCTGCAACGATGAGCAATTATTGTTCCTAACCACATAGTGTCTTTGAAAGAGATTTTTATACCAGACTAAAACTCTCGTTCATCGCTGAAACATGTCATTCCAATCCTGCAGTGTGTATGCACTCACTATCAGGGTCTCCATAGAGTTTACAGGGTCATGATCTCGTCAGCAGATGGTTATGACAGGTGAAGAGCACAGATCTGAGGGTAAATCTTGTAAAACGTGTATAGTGTGTACATAAATCAACTTTTTTTGTTATCTATCAGTCGTTGATAAAATCAATACAGATAACACATTTCTGTAGTGTGTATCCAGCCTAAGCTGAGCACAGTAAGGGTATGTTCATGTAAGTGTGACATGCAGAGACCTGGACCCATTCCCATATGCCCATCTTAGAAGGAGTATTTCTCGCGGCTACCAGAGGGCTGGTGTGATGATACATGATGCTGACGACCAACATCAGCACTTTCTAGCTGCGTTTTACTGGCTGCTTGTTTATTTACCTAACCAGCTGATAACATATTATTGCCCTGGCGTTAAGTACTAAGTTGTTTCATTTTCACATTACTTATTTGTTCTTTCTATTTGAACTACTGCAGGAAAGAAGATTCCATTTGGATATTTACCAGTGAAAACAATGGATGTGAAGGTGTTTGTAATAAATTTGTTTTATATGGTGAATGCATCTTTATTAGTAACTCAAGACACTACTCTCAATTGTGTATATGACACATCTGTTATATTATTGTATTGTGTACAAATATGGCATTGCAAGTTTTGTATTTACAATGAACACTTCCAGTCCACATCTGTCCCCTATCGTTGGGCATAAGTATACACACTTATACAGCTGATGTGTGCCTGGAGCAAATACTACTTGTAAATAATACTTTTAGTTGTACCTATTTTGAGATCTACGTCCCACTCAACATACACAGGTAAGTGCAGTGCCGATTAAAGGAATGGAGGCCCCTGGTCTAAGGGGGCCTCCATTCCCAAGTGAGCCGCCCCCCCCTGTGAGCCGCCTGCCTCCCCGCACCACAAGCGCGCCACTTTCCTCTTTCTGTTGTCCTGTCAGTGTTGTCCTTCCGCGGCGCGCTGTTAGCTCCTTACTGAGGAGATCTCGTGAGAGTGAGACTCACGAGATCTCCTCAGTAAGGAGATTACTGAGGGCCGCGGAAGGACATCAGTGACAGGCTCAGCAGCATTGATCAATAACGCCGCTGAGCACTGTCAAGGGCCCCCTGGATGCCCGAGGCCCCTGGGCTGTAGCCCAGTTAGACCTCAGGTTAATCCGGCCCTGGGTAAGTGTGGCGTTTTCTTTTTGTGTATGTCCACTTATACGTACATAATACATCCAATTGTAAATCAGGCATTTGCAATAGAACAGAGCACCCGCAGTAGCGAGCACATGGTCAGCATCCACCTGCCTGTCAGCGCAAATTTTATAATGCTGCGATATAGTCTGGGCAGGCGAGATTCTCTTGTGAAGGATAGTGTGTCCGACCTGTACTCTATACACCGGCGTGAGCTGCAGATTTCTGAATAAGAGGAAATGATGGCAGCCCCCCCCCTTCACCTGCTGCCCCCAGCTCCTTCCTGCTTTATTGTCAGATTTCTTAGGTATAGCTTGTAACACTTGTTTAAAAAGACATCTCTTTCTTTGATTACATGGATTGTTTTATTTATTACTGAGATTAAAAGTGAGGTGCGTCCCTTTTGAAGATTAGAGGGCCACACCAGGCGGCCCCCGGAGTGTGTCAGGTTGCCCATCACTGTTCTACAGCATAAAATGGACACTTGAATTCTAATGTTTAGTACTATTCCCCATTACAAAAAAACACTCATCACCTCTATGAGGAAGGAGAGGAAACACCTTGTTCAAACATTTTTCTTTTATCAAAGTGACTAAAAACAACTGAACTACTTCTCACCTTTATTTTGCTGCCAAAACCTTGTCATTTCATTTACTGTCGGTGCGTTTGCTAAATTTCTGGATTATATATATCTGTATCCAGTTTTCAAGAATATAAAACAATTAGAATATTTAGCTAGACAAACAAATGGTGGGAGGTCCTGTTCATTGTTATTACAATATATTTAAAAGTTGTGTTTTTATGTGTAGTACTTGGAGCAGCTTAAAGTTTTCACCGGAACCTTTGAGTTCACTGGACCTAAGGTCACTCAGCAACTTCATATATCAGAAGTCAACAGGAGAACAAATTAAATAGTGATTTATGTCACATAAACACCGTGCTATGTGTCTAGCATACTGCTTTTGGCATTAGTTTAGATACCATGTAAGAAGCCGCTTAAACTAACATCCATCAAGGTGAAAAATAATTATTGTTTGTGTCATACAACACCTGTTTTTACAGCATTCTTTAGCTCGGTTAAACTGAAGACATGCTGAAACTCTCCACTGAATTTCATGTCTGACAGGTGCCCTGGGGCAATTGTCTCTATGAAACACCTTCACCTTTGTCTTTTGTTTACTTGTTTTGTTTGTTTTTTTGTTTAGCATTCCGTTTTATGTTATGTAATGTTCACCAAATTCTGATATAATTTTTATAAAATACATCGTTTGATTTTGCACACAAGTGTTCAATGTATTTGTGTGGTAAAAAGCCATAACATTAAAAAGACGAAGCTTGGTGCAAGTTCTTGTTTCTTTTAAATTGGTCTTCTTGATTACCAGCAATGTCAACAATACGGCAATGACCTGGTGGTGACATACCGGCCAATGTTTTAGCAACTGTGCATAACATAGCATGACATAATGGAGGGTAGATTTATGGTGCTCACATGGGAATAGTTGGCAGGTGTGACTAGAGGATCTACAAGACACAGTTTTATTGGCTATTCTAGGTTCTTCCACTCATCACCAAAGACTTAAGCACATATTAGACCGTAAATTTAATCATGAATAGCTACAGGTCTTTGGTTTATGGTGACCATTGGGAAGAGATTGGTGTGAGGCTGATTTACACATTGTAGGTGCCAAAATAGTGTAGCAGTGAGATCTGTTAAAGGAGAAATGAAGAGAAATAAAGATGGTATAATAGGAACCTTCTATGACCAGTGTAGAGAATTGTTTCAGAAAAGAGCTATGGACAAATTTGGTTATAGAAACAAGGTTGAAGATTGAAGTCAACTATTATTGTCTACCAGTCACCTTAACTAATATTTCTGCTTTAGTCTATAGTGGGTTTTAAGAGAGTGATTCGAAGACTGAAGGTTGGGAGGTGTGGAAGGGGTCTGCTCAGGCAATGTTCCAGAAATGTTGAGCAACATGGGAGAAGTCTTGGAGATAGGAGGGAGAGGTGGTAATTAGGTCAGAGACGGATCAGAGAGGCAAGGTATATTGTGTGAAGGTCAGAAATGTTTTAAGGGGAAGAGTTGGTGAGGAATTTGCAGATGAGCGTGAGTAGCTTGAATTAAATTCTGGAGGTAGTGAGGGGCCAGTGTAGGGATTTGCAGAGTGGTGCAGCGGATATGGATGATCGAGAGAGGAAGATCAGTCATACCATAGATCTTGGGGCTGTTTGTAGAGGGAAATATGTACAAGGGGTGAGGTCTGATAGCAGGAAGTTGCAGTTAAGATTGTGATAATGAGAGAACGAATAAGATTTTTGCTTACTAGTGAGAAAGCAAATCCTGGCATTGTTTTGAAATAGAAGTATATATGACTGTGTGAGGGACTGGATGTGTGCAATAAAGTTTGCAGTGTCTATGATGACACCAAGACAGCATGCCTAGGAAGCTGTGGAAAGTGTGATGTTGTCAGCTATGATGGAGACTAGAGCGTTGGGGGTAGTGACACCGGGAGGAAGGAAGATGATGATCTCCGTTTTGGTCCTATTGAGCCTTAGGTAGGTAACATCCAAGTGAAGAATGTGCAGAGAGCCAGTTAGGCACACTGGAAAAAAGGAGAGAGGTCAGGGGCAGTGGCGGTACTACCATTGGTGCAGCAGGGGCCCATGGAGATAATGGGGTCCGCTGCACGGGGCTCCGCTTCTGTCCTCCCCGCTTCCCTGCACCCAGGGGGCCACAACTCGCTAGTTCCACCTCTGATCAGGGGAGGAGAGGTATGTTTGGGTGCATTTGCAAAGAGGTGGTAGTGGAGGCCGAACAAACATATTAGTTCATGAATAGAAGACATATCGAAGAAAAGAAGAGCCACTGATAGATTGTTGCTCATGATAGAGAGTGCAGTGTAGGCATTAGCCCAATTGCAGAGGGTCAAGAAGGGTGATTGTAGAGAGAGTGGATTAGGTAGTTGCACAATAGCTGCTCCAGCAAAACAGGAGGAGAGAAATTGGACTGTAGTTGGAGAGAGTGGTATGGCTGAGAGATAGTTTTGGAGGATAGGAGAGAAGATGAAAAGGAAAGGTGAGCTAGGCACAGGCAGGTATTGGTAGGAGGGAGCTGAAAATATGTGAGGGGACAGGTTAATGGGAAAGAGGAAGAGATGAGTGTGAAAACTCCTCAGCATATAGGAGAAAGAAATGAAGTTGGGCAGGTGAGTGGAGGAGAAGATGGGTTTGGGGTGCTGGATCTCAGAGATTATTTCTTGATAGATGGTGTTGATTTTTCCTTTGAAGTAGATGGTGAAATAATGAGCAGCGAGGGAAGACTGTAGTTGCCTGGCTGGGTGTATATAAGGGTCATAAAGTAAGTTGGTTAGATGTTATAGAGAGGTGTAGTAAGAAGACAGGAGCGAGACTTTCTCTGTTGGCACTCAGCGGTTTAGGAGGCGTTTTTAGTGACAGCTTTGGGCTTTGGTTTGTTTTTGGTTTTTTTCACTCTGAGAAAACACAGACAAGCAAAAGACCATTAGCTCCCAGGAACCTCACCAGTGGAAGCCAAACATTTTGTGTAATAATTGAAACATTTACAATTTCATGTAGTAACAAAACAACCGACCTTTGGGTTCATGATATAGACTGGTCATACTATCATAGCTCATTCCACTGCTGCTGTTATCACATATGGTGCCTAGCTCATGTCTTCTTCTCTCACAGACTTCATAGATAATTATGATGATAAGAGGAAAATGTTTTAATTGATCCTTTTCACCCCCAAGTGTACAACATACCACTCCGACATGTAATGTGACTTTGAACTAGGTTTCGTAGTCGGTGTTTAACATTTCAATTATTATTATTGATGATGCCTGTTGGGCCAATGATTTAAAGGCGAAGGTATCTCATCATATCGAATATCATACACATATGACACAAGGAGAAATCATTTACAGCTATGACAGCGGCATTGACTTTATAAATTCCAGAGGGGGGAGGGGGGATTCTATTTCAGAACTGACAGTAAAGAATGAGAATAAGTCCTGAAAGACATATACAACAAGAACGATTTTCAATTAATTTTACTTCTTTTACAGTGAATTCCTTTATCTTGTACCTATTCTGACTACTTCCTCAGGCATTGAACATAATCCAGACTCCGGAACCACTCGAGAACTTGTATCAAACCAACAACGTATAAGTATTTACAAACATATAGACATTTAGGAGTATCAAATAGCAGAGCTGAATTTAAAGGAAACATAATTATTTTACTATATTGCCTTAATTTCCAACAGTTAATTATTTAATCATTTACATCACTATAATTTCCAATTGTTTCATTACAGAAAAGCCTAAAAGAATAGGTTTCAACTATTATCTACTGCAATCAAATTTTAATTCTCAATCAATTGCTCAAAATGTTGCTTGTAAAATGCAATGGCTGCTCTAAGCATTCGACTATGAGGAAGTTCCCCAATGCTAAGATGTGTCACACCCTAATGCAAGGGGTGAACTTGTGTTAGATCCTTTTCTGTGTGGCCCATGAATGTATTTATTATTACACAGTGATCATATCCCCCTTAACGGTCTCTTATCTAATAGAAGTAAATCCAACCTGCACAGTATTTTCACATAACTAGATCTTATATCCCTATTAATTTAGTTTATGTTCTGTGCATTCACTTACAGGACATTTATTTTGTGTTTTGATGCTCACAAATGATTAAGAGGATGCTTCACCAGTGCTTTATAATGGGACATAATTATACCTTTCAATCTTGGGTCTATACCCTTTTTTAAGACAATATCGGCTGGTTCCCACATGCCGCATATTGACAATGTGTGCTGTTGCCAAGTCTATAACCTACAAGTACAGGTAGCTCTATCTCCATCTTTGATTCGCCTAATAGTGTAGAATGTAAGCTGAATGTGTAGTTTTAGTCCCTAAATGCATAACCGCCAACCTTGTTGTCCAATTGCCCTGACATCGTTGTTTGTGGTCCCAAAGCAATGTTCAATGATAATATTATAAAAACTGATCACATCTTTATCAGCGTACCACTGAAAAACAGTGTTGGAAGAAGACTGCAAATAATTAACAAATTTTCTCTTTAACCCCTCAAATATCTTCTCCACAATCTATGTTACATTTATAAGTTGCATAACAAAGAAGTGTTTCACAGTTTCTCACTTATAATATTAAAAGAGTTTATGGCTGTCTAAAGAGACAGTTTCGTCTCCCCTAAACAGCCCGGTAGGTCTTTATTGTAGGGCGTCTTTTTTTTCCTGAGGTCTGAGCTAAACTATATTGAAAATAAGAAAGTCCACAAAAGCATTGGACAGCTCCTCAAATACTTTCTACCGGTAACTGCTGTACTTACACATAATTCATCATCATCATCATCATCATCATCTATTTATATAGCACCAACATATTCCGTAGTGCTTTACAATTGGGAACAAACATAGTAAACTAATAAACAAACTGGGTAAAACAAAACAGACAAACATTAGTACACGTTACCTTCATTGTTTTGCAATTATACAAAAAAAGTTTCTGATAAAAATGAACCCAGAAAAAAATGGGATCATCCTAAATAACAATATGAAATAACATTCTAACATTAAAAGGTAATATAAAGGATAGACAACTGTGTTAACAAGTGTGCAACAAGTGTGGGGGCAAAGAAATAATCTGTATCTGTGACCTCCCAGCCCTTGAGCATTTGAAAGGAGATAGGAAGCTTCAGTCTTGTCACAGATGCTGTAAGAACTTGTCCTGGGGAAGCCTCCATCATGGGGTCAGGGAGAGTTCAATGAACTAGCACATCAACACTATTTGAAAAATGCTAAGGTGTTTTTAGCCCCGTTCACCCCTCCACTCCCATCAGCCTGTTATTAAACCGGTAGGTTTTACAACATCAATAAAGAACTTTTCTACCAATTGGCATAGACAAAAGCCCAAAAGCTAGCTCTAAACTATGAAAACTTTGTGCTTCTGTCCATTTAGATTGTTTTGCTGTGTCAAATACTCCCCTGGGTTCAAAAGTTCACTTGAACCATGAACTTTGTCATCTCACAGCAGGCATCTGAACAAATATAAGATTAAAGCAAGCAAAAAGGGGGGGGGGGGGGAAGCATAATATTGCCAATTTTTCTTAATGCATTTCATGTATCTAAAACCTGTCACTAAACACCAGATCAGGCTGAAAGCTGAAACGTGAGGTTTGATGGTTGCACAGCCAAATGACAGAATTAATCTAAATATTCCCTATTCCCCCGACTCTGGCGTTCACACAAACACATATTCAGCAACTAATCATTAGTGCGCAAACTAAACTAAACTAATCTTCTTAATAAATTGTGAAGTCTTGTATGCCTTATGGTTTCTGTAGGGGCTTTTCTCCCTGTCTGGAACAAGCACAATATGAAAACAAATGGGTCATGACTTTATGTATTTGCTTAGGTAGAATGCTTGTCATCTTGTGATACAGACTCTTGGCCAGGTTATACAAGCGTGTTCTGATCCCCAAATTTGCAGGAATGAAAACAAACATCTGCTGTTTTTTTATGCTCATGCGGCTAATGCAATAAGTGCACAAATCCCATCGTTGCACTGTTTTGTTTTGTTTTACGTGTGGAAAATTACAATCCAGTTGTAGTAGGTTGCAGGCATATCGCCTGTGTTGTAAAACATACACTTGTTTTACTTTGTCAGTAGGTTGATTTGCTTTGCTTGTTTTGAGTTTAAGATTTTTTTTTTGATTGTTGGTTAAAATAGAATCATTATCCTGATTTTTTTTGGGTTGAGATGTCAACACTGTCTGCTGCAGTTGTAGTTTTAGGTAAAGTTGACATGGTGAAGAAGAATATTTTGCCAAGGTTGCTCTACCTAATTCAAAAGCTGACAGTCCCAACCAGTACCCTCAGAGACTTGCAGAAATGCATCTCTCGTTTTATATACGGTCAAGCAGAAGACCCAGGGTTCTACAGAAAGTTACTTTATAGGCCTTGGCCTCCCTTTCTTACAATTATACTATTTGGCTTCTCGGTTAACACCGAGTGGTACCGGCTCATGGTAACACCCACACTATAATTGGGAAAACGTCATAGCAGACCACCTGGACATGTTCTCTTCTTTCACCTAATTCTGGTTGGACGTAAAATAGATCACCGATGACACACCTATCTCCTGCCCTGCACTTCTTACACTCAATCTGGAACTTTTATGCATGTACATAAACATAGATCATCCCAACAGAATAGTGCCATTATGGCCATCCACGCTTGAGGCTCTCCATCTGTGCAGGTCTTCCTCCAGGGACTTGATCTCCACTTTTTATTCCATTTTACTTAAATGTGATCAACCAAACAATCACATGAAGTCCACTGGGAAGAAGACATGCGGAGATACCTTAATTGGTCCCGAATCAGGAAAGAGGTTGCTCGATTTGTACGTGGTTAAAAGAAAATACTTATAAACTCCTATTTTGGTGGTACTTGGTTCCATCTAGCCGTTTAGCCGACCTATTAAATCCTCTGCCGGTGAGATTGCGGAACGGATGGTACCTTGTCCGACATTTGGTGACACCGCCCCAGGATAGAGGGCTTGTTGCAAGAAGTCCGTTACCAAATTAATGCATTTACACAGGTTCAGCTTTCACCTAATCTCTTGTATTAATTACTCATATTCCTAATTCAAGATGTTCTAAAGCATATCTTGAAACCTGTAGGTTATATTCTCACTGCATCTAGATGTTTAATTGGAAGAAGCCAGATCCTCCTTCGGAATGTATGGGCTCTGGACTATGAGCCTGGTTCCACTTCTTAATCATAAAAGACTATTTTCTCTTTATTTAAACTTAAGTGTTGATACAGTACCCGGTCACGTTCCCTTTCCACATTCCCCTCCCTCTCTCTTCCTATACTTTCCTATATTAACATCCCCACGTTCTCGCTTTCCCCAAAACCTCATTGAAATGCAATGGTGCTTTTGGCATTTGTTCTGTGTTTTACTTTTTCGATTGTTTTTCATATTGCATTTCATCTAGCTTTTTATGTCATTCTTGATGTAAGATCTATTCAAGATTGTACAGATACCTTCCCACCACTTTTTCTCTTGTGTGTTTTTATTCCATATTTAAGTACTTGAAACCCAATTAAAAATATAAAATGAAAATATTTGTAGTTATATAAATTATTTTATTTTATCTGTATCTCACAAAAGAAGATGAGTGCACAAATAAAATGTAAAAAAACTTCAATGGCAAATGATCAAAGAGCTGCCTGTCATCAAGTGCTTACAATCTAAATGACCATTCAAGTCACACAGACACAAATAGAAGGGACTTTATGGCACTGTTAAGAAATCTCCTATTTCAAACATAAGAGCACATATGAATACTAAAAAGAAGAAGAATAATATGATGTATAAGTGTGAAAATATAAAACATTGTAATTAATGCCACAGATATTGCAAAGAAATGAACCTGAAGAAAGCAACGGTTATCCCCGAAGCATGCATGATGGATAGATAAGCACAGTATTGGCACGGAAAAGACAGGAGAGTCAGGATATTTGAAATGATAAGAAAGGAACTTTTTCAGTTATACAGTGTTCAAAGGTTTCTTGTAATAGACACTGGAGGAAAAGTGGACCTAGCGGAGGTTTTTAAGGATCTTACACAGTTGTTTGCCAAAGACCTGGTCACGTATGTGGGAGGCATTGTCTTATTACGGATTCCATATACCATCCATCTCACCTTTCCATCAGCTGTTATTGTAACACTGGATATTGGACCTCTGTGCTCCCCAGTTTAACATTGAGATAACCTTCTAGGAGAAACAAATGTGGCAAGGTTATGCAGGTTAATGTGTAGACAAGCAGATTTGAGTATCATCTGTTGATAGTCAAATCTAAATCTCAGGTCTATCACTGAAAGCATGTTCTCAGGAAGTAATTGTAATTTAAAGAGGACGTGTTTTAAAGGCTTTGGGTACAACAGAAAGTTTGCCCTCTAAGTTAATGAGAAAAATGGTTGTTATATGTTCTGTGTTTATTAGTAACTGCATACCTAACATTTCCATAAAAGTCGAAGTTTGCTTTGTGCAGTTTGCCAAGGACAAACAGCGAAAACAGTCAGTTGAAACAGTGATTTCCTATGGCAAACTAAACTTCTGTAGCTCTTTGTGGATGTGAAAGAAAGAAATGTCTTCTAAACATGGGATAGGCAGATACACATTGAAGTATATCACTCTTTAATGGAGATCTCTGGTGAAGAGTGTGGTTCTTATTAGGCTCTGTGGCCTGGGTTTAATTAGTTTTAATTGCTAGTAGCATAGTAGGTCTACATCTGGATATATTGTGACAATTTGCTCAGGCCATAGACCCTGCTGATGTTCCATTAGTGGTTTCTACAAGAAGAAGCAGGATAATAAACAGGTTATTCACTTCCTACAAGGTCTCTCTAGCTGCATGAATGCACTGCAGGTTCTTTGGCCCATTCTACTGGTGTTTCAGTATATAGTGCCATTCCAGTTTTTGTATCCATGATTCCTATTCTAGCGCAGTCTATATCTAACTTATTTATTCCACAATCACATCACTATAATAGAGATCCACAGGCCTGTTGGGGGTTAGTAAAGTAGCTTTCATTGCTTCATTGTTAACTGGTCAGGGCCTAGTCTGGGCTTCTCCTTTGTGGGAAAATAAGGTTTCTATTCTGTACAATAGTTCTGTTTATATTTTGACATTCCATAAGGTCTTCGACAGACCAGGTTAGATGCCTCATACATATTTCAGTTTCCTAAGCAGGGCACCATGACTGTTTTCAGTACGCTGTACAATTTAGAACGCTAGGCTTGGAATTGGGGTGGAACAATGAGACTTTGGTCGCTGCCTTCTGGTAGGGGGTTACTCAATGTATCAATGCAGAGTTGGCATCTCATGGCCTTGCAACAACTCTTGTTTTGTCTGATCATCTGATGCAATAATGTTGATCTGCTGTGCTTATGGGAGTAATTTATGGTAAGTGGGGTTCTGAGGGCATGTGGGAATTTTAGATCAACTGGGTGGTCTGAGTAGCTTGTGGTGGAATGTAGGGTAAAGTACAGCCGTTTTGAAGGTTGTAGAGATGCCCATGTGGCCCTTGAAATATATCAACTGGTCCATCACTGCATTATAAGTTATTTTCATGGCAGGCCTCTTAATTAGGAAATCTCTCAATTACATGGTCATCAAATCTTGGAACAATATTTGAGGTCTTATATTTCAGTTCATCAGTACGACTGGAGAGCCTTGATTTCTGAATTTACACTCCATTGACATTCACGACTACACTTTTTATTTATGGTACTCATCTGAAACATATTGGAGTTACTGCTGCTGACTCTACCATAACTAATTTTCTCAACATTTGGCGAGAAGTCTGGAGACCCATAGGCAAAGCTACCTCTAGTCTTAAAAGAATGGCATATAGACCTGCTCCCAAAGTAAAACATGTCTGGGTTTCTACTAAAAGCATAATATAAAATTGACTCTCTATGACGTTTGCTCCATTGGCCCTTGTGAAAGAAATAAGCAAAGCAATCCCATTAATTTCCTACTTCCATCCTTGCTGATACTCAACATCTTCCATGTTTTCCTACTAAAACCTAAAACATCTGATAATTATTTGTATGTATTAATCCACCAAAATCATTGTTGGTGGGCAGACAACAAAACTGCTAAAGTCACATTCTTTTCTCCAAAGTTTCTTGCGGCCAATATTTAGTGGATTGGAAGCGATATGGCCTAAGATAATGTTTTTTTGTAAAATAATCTGAAGTTTATTCCCTTTTTTTTAATTTCACTTCAAACACCCCAATGAGTCTAACAAGGGATCCCAGGTGGCTACCTGTAAGAGGGACTCAAACTTTCACTTATTTTTCTATGAGATTGCTCCACTTTGGGCACTTAGCTGACTTATTGCATTTGCTCAGTCATGATCACAGCTATGGGTGCTTGTTTTATCGTTGCACCCAATAATGTGTATTGCAGGTAGTGGGTGCATTCTTTCAGACACATGCCAATGACCTCAATACCGCCTCCGTTAACACCGCTCTGCCCTTTTAACTAGTGACAGGGAAACAGGCTCTATAGCCATTGTTGTCTGAGCTTCTGCTATTTCTTTATTCTGTGCACTGGCCCAGTTTGTTTGTTAGCAATGTTAATTTGCTTGTGACCCTGACCCTTGGCTTTATCTGTTTTTGAACCTGTGCTCTCTATCCTTAAAATTGGACTGTATTTGACATTGCTCCTAAGCTTCCAGCCTTGACCTCGGCCTATATCTACTAGTCACTGTCTGTCAGCAGCCACCTAGTGAGACTTGTCCACTGATCTCTGGCAGGGTTCTTGTTACACTCCACCAATTGCTAGTGCACAGTGGGATTTGGATATGTTGTGACACTTTGTGTAGACAACAGGCACTCTTTAAGCACAGTGACCTTGGCTGTTTACTTTTAGGTAATATCATGAAAATCGCAGCAGCATGTGTAAGCACCTAAAGCGACACTGTGTAAACGGACATTTTCAGAAGTTGTACAAAGGTGCAGCAGCCTTCTTTAAGCACTAACACCATAGTGAATGCAATAGAAAATATATTTATAGTAAACTCTGCAATCTTCCTATTCATTTAATGAATTGGTGATGTGTGAATTAAATTAAATGAATACTAAAATAAGAATTTGGAACCCATGAGACCCAAGGCTGCTTCTTGCTCAAGCTTTCATGTAAATATAGTTGCTATCTATGTCTCTCTTCCTACACCCACTGACCCTGACTTCTCCCATCAATGTGCTCATTCTGACTTCTCCAACTCTCCCTCCTCCCTTGAAACTCTCATCTCCACTGAATCCACACTGGCCTGCCCCAACCAAAGGGACTCCCTCTACAACCACAACCAGGGGCGGATCTAGAAAATGGTTCTACCGGGGCGATTTAGGGACGGGGGGGGGGATTTAGGGACGGGGGGGCGCCCCCTTTTTGAGTGTGCCTCTCTGATTGTGTTGAGAGCAGCCGGGCAGCACACTGTCCCTGCCTGTCACTGCCGAATGGACCTGCACATAGTGTGCAGCAGCCGGCAGCAAGCCCCTGCTAGGCCCCCCCCCCTGGATCCGCCACTGACCACAACTTAACGACCGCTCTTGACTGTTGCTTTTACCTCTTCTGTTCACCTTTGCCGTTTTAAATCCCAACCTTGGCACTCCAAATTTACCCAGTTTCTTCAAAAACACACACATATACTGCCTAAACGCCACTGTTCCTACAGCTCCACCCTCTCCCTTGCCAAACAAACCTTCTTTAAGTCTTTCATCTCTTCACAATCTTCCAATCCCTGCCGCCCTTTTTGCCACATTAAGTACACACCCGAATCCAAGGATTCTCTTGTGCTGCCCCCACCATTGGAACAATCTCCCTCAGTCTATCCTCTAACCTGCAAAGCTTTAAACAGTCATTGAAAGTCCACCTGTACATGAAAGCTTACCAAGCTTACCATTCCACCGCTTAATCATCCCACTATGCAGTATACCTCAACCTCTTTCATCCTCCATCTCACCCACTCTTGCTTCTTGCCCTCAGATCCACATACACTGACTCATCCCTAGATGTCAAGCATTTGTCTACCCCTTTCCCTTTAGATTGTAAGCTCTAGTGAGCAGGGCCCTCTTCCCTTCTGTTCTCATTACCTGTAACTTTTACACTGCGCGCCTCCTGATTGGGCTCTTTGCAACTTGACTCGTCTCCTCCTTTGTGTTCACACCTCTTTCAATGGCTATGATCCTGTTAGTTGCGCCTACGCTTATTGGCACAGATTTCAGCTTGCGCTCAATATACCCCTTGAGCCCCATTACTCATCTAGGCTATCATTAGCTGTGTTGTGAGTTGCAGTTTTATTTGTTTACTGTATTGTATTGTAATACCATATAGAAAAGATGTTGATTCAGCGCTCCCTATATATAGGATCTGTGTATACTGCAGCCACACGGGGACCGGAGGGGAAAAAGGGATGGGGGAGGGAAAGGATAAAGGGTAGCTCAACCCTTGTACACAGTTTTGATAGTAGTAGTTGGTCCCTGGGCGCATAGACAATGTACCTTTTGTAAACAATTTAATAAATCATTGATAATATATTCATACAATGCTGTACATAACCACATAAATAACAGTAGTAAAAATGACTTTTAAGTGGTATATCACCGTAAGCCCCTTGTATCAACCATAGGTAACAACTATAGAGGGCCAATAATGGACCAAATACATATATGATGGTTATAAAACAGCTGGTAGCCAAATGAGCTGACCGTTGGAACAACAACACTATATTGTAGTCCAAAAACACTGAATTAAAGTCCAAAACAATGTCTCATATTAGTCACAAACAATGTCCAATTGTAACTTCCATAAGTTCATCCCTCCTGAGCGGGGATATGTTACAAGTGAAGGTGATGCAAAACGGTGAATGTTCCCCAGATAGGGATAGTTCAGTTCCGAAAAACAAATCCTGGTATATGCGTATTATTATAAGCCAGATAGGTCCATCGGGTGAGCCCAATTATGGAGACTGGTTTAGAGGACTTACCCTTAGTGATGCAGATTGTGATTCACAGAATTGTGGATAGTCCTAACCTGAAAACGCTCCTTTGTGTGTTGGGCCCGTTGCCGTGGTGATGTTACTCATGTCCTGTTGCCTGGCGGAAGTGTCCGTCTCAGAGTAAATGTTCTTGCGCATGCGCATGCGACTGTAATACCGCCGCTCGTAGCGGTGGTTGAATGTGCTTGTTCTCAGCAGTAACTGCAGAGAGCTGCACAGCTGAGTGGTTATGTGGCTTCAATCCAACGCGTTTCACCTTGGGGCTTCCTCAGGGATAATACCATGTAAGGTGCTGTGGACCACTTGTGGCGCCCTATAAATAAAGGATAATAGTAAAAAATAATAACTGTCAGCTCAGCTAATTTGTGCCCAAAGGGCTAATTTTCCCTGTATACTGCATGTTACTCAATGATTTGTCTTTATTATGCTCTAGCCATGCACAGTATGACATGATATCTTTTACCATGGCAAGATATCATCAACCTGTGCTGTCGGGTCTTCCATTGAACGTGGAGCTTATCATGTCAAATGTAGCAGCGTCCACATTTGACGCTGCTACATTTGGTTCCTGGTTCCTTTTTGTTCTATGTTATGTTTAAAGCAGTCCATGGGCTCCATACCTATTAGCAACACGCTGCCCCTGTTTTCTTTAAATATGATGTCTCCTTTAGACCTACAAATGGATTTTGCTATCACCTACCCCCACTCTTGAGTTTTTACGCCATGGACCAAATCTCCAAGCAGTTGTCTTCCAGGATCGGATTTGTGAAAAAGTGACATTAGCTCAGGCCTAGGTCAGCAAAATATAGGGGCGAAAGGCTGACACTTAACTTCCCCAGCAGTTTTCAATGCAACATATTTATGTTCTTTCTTATTTAATGGTAGAATATATTTATCTATTTTAAGTAGCTGGGTTGTGGTGGAGATTGGGGCAATAGAGCAGTACAGATATGGAAAGAGGCAAGGACACCCCAAATGTGGCTTAGGGAAACAAACGTTTAAATTTAGGCATGTTCCTTCCCTCGGCTTACTACAAATAAAACAACTGTTACATGTTACTTGAAGAAGTCTTCATTTATTGGCTTTCTTCATATAAAGACCATCTCTGGTATCCTCGATGACTTAATGGTCACTAAATCACTTCTAGAAAAATTTATAGTATAGCTACCAATATGGCCGTCCTCCTAAAGAGCATCCCATAAACTCGTTATTACCTTTTTGTTGGTTGAAGTGAAAAAGTGCCAGGCTATGTGCTCCTACTGGAGAATTGTATTAAAGACATGGATAAAAATAGAGAGGGAAACAGTACTTCCCCTTAAACAAATTGGTACCAGCTGCTTACTGCTTTTATAGATTCACAGTTTGTTATAATCCTTTAAGATATATTTCATTAATGTACTTCAGCAATTATAATATCCTTACCCAGCAATCACTTATGTTGGAAGCTGAGACTGAGCTGTTCCTGCCAATACCTTATGTTAGCGTGAGATACATTTAAGGATAATTTATAGAGCTAACATAATATTCTGCTGTTTTAAGCAGCTCCTGGAAATTATATCTTAAGTGGATGCAATCTATAAGTTTTCATACCTAGACTGTTTTGTAAGTAGGGATGAGCGCGCTCGGATTTCTGAAATCCGAGCCCACCCGAACGTTGCGGATCCGAGTCGGATCCGAGACAGATCCGGGTATTGGCGCCAAATTCAAAAGTGAAACTGAGGCTCTGACTCATAATCCCGTTGTCGGATCTCGCGATACTCGGATCCTATAAATTCCCCGCTAGTCGCCGCCATCTTCACTCGGGCATTGATCAGGGTAGAGGGAGGGTGTGTTAGGTGGTCCTCTGTGCTGTTTAGTTCTGTGCTGTTTAGTTCTGTGCTGTTTAGTTCTGTGCTGTTTAGTTCTGTGCTGTGCTGTGCTGTTTAGTGCTGTGCTGTGCTGTGCTGTGCTGTGCTGTGCTGTGCTGTGTTCTGCAGTATCAGTCCAGTGGTGCTGTGTGCTGTGCTCTGTCCTTCTGAGGTCAGTGGTGCTGCTGGGTCCTGTGCTGTGTCCTGTTCAGTCCAGTGGTGCTGTGTCCTGTGCTCTGTGCTTCTAAGGGCATAGTTATTTCCCCAATATTCCCCTGTGTTTAAAAAAATAAAAAAAAGTTTTTTTAAAAAATACCAAAAACTACTTTAATATTTTTTAATTACCACAAAATTTTCACAACCAATCCTGCAGTATAAGCCCATTGGTACTGCAATATTACCAAGTTCACACATTCAGCAGTAAAAGTCCAGTGGTACTGCAATATTACAAAGTTTACACATTCTGCAGTATCAGTCCAGTGGTGCTGTGTCCTGTGCTCTGTCCTGCTGAGTTCCGTAGTGCTGCTGGGTCCTGTGCCGTGTCCTGTTCAGTCCAGTGGTGCTGTGTCCTGTGCTCTGTGCTTCTAAGGGCATAGTTATTTCCCCATTATTCCCAAGTTTTTAAAAAATAAAAAAAAAGTAAAAAATAATAAAAAATTAAAAAAAAAAAAAATATATAATAATTATAACCAAATTTGCAAAACCAATCCAGCATTATAAGTCCATTGGTACTGCAATATTACCAAGTTCACACATTCTGCAGTATCAGTCCAGTGGTGCTGTGTCCTGTGCTCTGTCCTGCTGAGTTCCGTAGTGCTGCTGGGTCCTGTGCCGTGTCCTGTTCAGTCCAGTGGTGCTGTGTCCTGTGCTCTGTGCTTCTAAGGGCATAGTTATTTCCCCACTATTCCCAAGTTTTTTAAAAATAAAAAAAAAGTAAAAAAAAATAAAAAATAAAAAAAATAAAAAATATATAATAATTATAACCAAATTTGCAAAACCAATCCAGCAGTATAAGTCCATTGGTACTGCAATATTACCAAGTTCACACATTCTGCAGTATCTTGTGCTACATATAATGGAGACCAAAAATTTGGAGGATAAAGTAGGGAAAGATCAAGACCCACTTCCTCCTAATGCTGAAGCTGCTGCCACTAGTCATGACATAGACGATGAAATGCCATCAACGTCGTCTTCCAAGCCCGATGCCCAATCTCGTAGTACCGGGCATGTAAAATCCAAAAAGCCCAAGTTAAGAAAAAGTAGCAAAAAGAGAAACTTAAAATCATCTGAGGAGAAACGTAAAGTTGCCAATATGCCATTTACGACACGGAGTGGCAAGGAACGGCTTAGGCCCTGGCCCGTGTTCATGACTAGTGGTTCAGCTTCACCCACGGATCTTAGCCCTCCTCCTCCTCCCCCCCCCTACAAAAAATTGAAGAGAGTTATGCTGTCAGCAACAAAACAGCAAACAACTCTGCCTTCTAAAGAGAAATTATCACAAATCCCCAAGGCGAGTCCAAGGGTGTTGGTGGTTGTCAAGCCTGACCTTCCCATCACTGTACGGGAAGAGGTGGCTCGGGAGGAGGCTATTGATGATGTAGCTGGCGCTGTGGAGGAACTTGATGATGAGGATGGTGATGTGGTTATTGTAAATGAGGCACCAGGGGGGGAAACAGCTGATGTCCATGGGATGAAAAAGCCCATCGTCATGCCTGGTCAGAAGACCAAAAAATGCACCTCTTCGGTCTGGAGTTATTTTTATCCAAATCCAGACAACCAATGTATGGCAATATGTAGCTTATGTAAAGCTCAAATAAGTAGGGGTAAGGATCTTGCCCACCTAGGAACATCCTCCCTTATACGTCACCTGAATAACCTTCATAGTTCAGTGGTTAGTTCAGGAACTGGGGCTAGGACCCTCATCGGTACAGGGACACCTAAATCCCGTGGTCCAGTTGGATACACACCAGCAACACCCTCCTCGTCAACTTCCTCCACAATCTCCATCAGATTCAGTCCTGCAGCCCAAGTCACCAGCCAGACTGAGTCCTCCTCAATACGGGATTCATCCGAGGAATCCTGCAGCGGTACGCCTACTACTGCCACTGCTGCTGTTGCTGCTGTTAGTCGGTCATCTTCCCAGAGGGGAAGTCGTAAGACCGCTAAGTCTTTCACCAAACAATTGACCGTCCAACAGTCGTTTGCCATGACCACCAAATACGATAGTAGTCACCCTATTGCAAAGCGTATAACTGCGGCTGTAACTGCAATGTTGGTGTTAGACGTGCGCCCGGTGTCCGCCATCAGTGGAGTGGGATTTAGAGGGTTGATGGAGGTATTGTGTCCCCGGTACCAAATCCCCTCGAGATTCCACTTCACTAGGCAGGCGATACCAAAAATGTACAGAGAAGTACGATCAAGTGTCCTCAGTGCTCTTAAAAATGCGGTTGTACCCACTGTCCACTTAACCACGGACATGTGGACAAGTGGTTCTGGGCAAACGAAGGACTATATGACTGTGACAGCCCACTGGGTAGATGCATCCCCTTCCGCAGCAACAGCAACAGCTGCATCAGTAGCAGCATCTACAAAATGGCTGCTCATGCAAAGGCAGGCAACATTGTGCATTACAGGCTTTAATAAGAGGCACAACGCTGACAACATATTAGAGAAAATGAGGGAAATTATCTCCCAGTGGCTTACCCCACTTAGACTCTCATGGGGATTTGTGGTGTCAGACAATGCCAGTAACATTGTGCGGGCATTAAATATGGGCAATTTCCAGCACGTCCCATGTTTTGCCCACACCATTAATTTGGTGGTGCAGCATTACCTCAAGAGTGACAGGGGTGTGCAGGAGATGCTTGCGGTGGCCCGCAAAATTGCTGGACACTTTCGGCATTCAGCCAGTGCCTACCGCAGACTAGAGGCACATCAAAAAAGCTTGAACCTGCCCTGCCATCACCTCAAACAAGAGGTTGTGACGCGCTGGAACTCCACCCTCTATATGCTGCAGAGGATGGAGGAGCAGCAAAAGGCCATTCAGGCCTACACAGCCACCTACGACATAGGCAAAGGAGTGGGGATGCGCCTGAGTCAAGCGCAGTGGAGACTGATTTCCGTGTTGTGCAAGGTTCTGCAGCCATTTGAACTTGCCACACGAGAAGTCAGTTCCGACACTGCCAGCTTGAGTCAGGTCATTCCCCTGATCAGGCTGTTGCAGAAGCAGCTGGAGAAAGTGAGGGAGGAGCTGGTAAGCCATTGCGATTACAGCAAGCATGTAGCTCTTGTGGATGTAGCCCTTCGTACGCTTTGCCAGGATCCGAGGGTGGTCACTCTTTTAAAGTCAGAGGAATACATTCTGGCCACCGTGCTCGATCCTCGGTTTAAAGCGTATGTTGTGTCTCTGTTTCCGGCGGACACAAATCTACAGCGGTGCAAAGACCTGCTGGTCAGGAGATTGTCCTCTGAAGAGGACCGTGACATGCCAACAGCTCCACCCTCATTTTCTTCCACATCTATGGCTGCGAGGAAAAAGCTCAGTTTTCCCAAAAGAGGCACTGGCGGGGATGCTGATAACATCTGGTCCGGACTGAAGGACCTGCCAACCATTGCAGACATGTCTACTCTCGCTGCATTGGATGCTGTGACAATAGAAAAAATTGTGGATGATTACTTTGCTGACACCATCCAAGTAGACATGTCAGACAGTCCATATTGTTACTGGCAGGAAAAAAAGGCAGTTTGGAAGCCCCTGTACAAACTGGCTCTATTTTACCTGAGTTGTCCCCCCTCCAGTGTGTACTCGGAAAGAGTTTTTAGTGCAGCGGGGAACCTGGTCAGTGAGCGGCGAAGGAGGTTGCTTCCTCACAACGTTGAAAAAATGATGTTTATAAAAATGAATAATCAATTCCTCAATGAAGTACAGCACTGCCCTCCAGATACTACAGAGGGACCTGTGGTTGTGGAGTCCAGCGGGGACGAATTGATAATGTGTGATGAGGAGGAAGTACACAGTGTAGGGGGAGAGGAATCAGAGGTTGAGGATGAGGACGACATCTTGCCTCAGTAGAGCCTGTTTAGTCTGTACAGGGAGAGATGAATAGCTTTTTTGGTGTGGGGGCCCAAACAAACCAATCATTTCAGTCAAAGTTGTTTGGTAGGCCCTGTCGCTGAAATGATTGGTTTGTTAAAGTGTGCATGTCCTATTTCAACAACAGACCTCTCAACTGCAGCTCATCCCTCCTCTGCGGGGATAATGTCTCCTGTGCTCTGACACGTCACTCTGTGTACTCTCAGCCTCAGGATCTGACACTACAGCTACCATGCCTCTTGTAGCAGCCCTCACTCCAGGGCCTCTTCCATGTGCAGTGTCCCCCTCTCTCTTGGGTTCACTATAGTGGCATGGAGTTCTCCCCCTCATCCAGGGCACACATTCCTTGCCCTGGCTCAGTCACCACGCTCAGACTTCCAGGCAATGCTGGGGGAGCCTGGGAGCTTCCACCCCAGGTCCCCAGCTACAACTCTCCTCTCCTGTGTCTTCTCTCTCTTTCTGACACTTTAAAGATCGTGCCTTTAAATGAAAAAGTCAGTCTTCATTGCACGACTATGTGCAAGTGCAACAGGGACATTTTTTTGGGTTTACAAAGTCAAACAATAACACTACGACCCTGTCTGTCTGGGGTCTGTCAATGACGAATTGTCTGGAGCATGTTTGGAGGAGGTATTGTGGCCCCGGTATCAAATTGGGTACCGGGGCCACCCCACTATGCAGTCCAGATACTTGTTTGGTGGAATTCCGACACGTGGAGGGTTTTTTAATTATATTGTGGCCTCGGTACCAAATTGTGTACCGGGGCCACCACACTACGCAGTCAAGATACTTGTTTGGTGGAATTCAGACCAGTTGAGGGTTTTATTATTATATTGTGTGGACCACTCTATCTATACCACACTACAACTCTATACCACTCTATTTCCTACTTTAATTCTATTTAATTCTATTTCCTACTTTAATTCTATTACTAATTAATTACCATAAAGAGGAACAAAAAAAAACAATTTTACCAAAAGTATAATATGACTTAGACTTACAAACACTACACTTGAAAGATCGTGCCTTTAAATGAAAAAGTAAGTCTTCATTGCACGACTATGTGCAACAGGGACAGTTTTTTTCTTTACAAAGTCAACTAATAACACTTGGACCCTGTCTGTCTTTAACATACTTGATGGGATCTCAATGACGAATTGTCTGTAGCATGTTTGGAGGAGGTATTGTGGCCCCGGTATCAAGTTGGGTACCGGGGCCACCCCACTACGCAGTCCAGATACTTGTTTGGTGGAATTCTGACACGTGGAGGGTGTATTTATTTTATTGTGGCCCCGGTATCAAATTGGGTACCGGGGCCACCCCACTACGCAGTCCAGATACTTGTTTGGTGGAATTCTGACACGTGGAGGGTGTATTTATTTTATTGTGGCCCCGGTATCAAATTGGGTACCGGGGCCACCCCACTACGCAGTCCAGATACTTGTTTGGTGGAATTCTGACACGTGGAGGGTTTTTTAATTATATTGTGGCCTCGGTACCAAATTGTGTACCGGGGCCACCACACTACGCAGTCAAGATAGATAGATGCGTATCATAGATAAAGTACATTCAGTGGTGTGGGGCAAATTGAAAAATATTCAAAATGCACTGACATTATCAAAAACAAGAGGTTGTCACACGCTAAAACTCCAACATGTATATGATGGAGAGGATGGAGGAGCAGCCGTATGTGTAGTGTAATGCAGACCTGTTGAAGGTTTTTTATATATTTTATTGTGGTGCCCAGTGCCCACTCCTCTAGGCAGTCCAGGTACATTTATTGGTGCGATTCATAAAAGTTCAGGGTTTTTAAGATATTGTGGTGACCCACTCCTCTACGCAGTCCAGGTACAATTATTGGTGCGAATCATAAAAGTTCAGGGTTTTTAATATATATTGTGGTGACCCACTCCTCTACGCAGTCCAGAAAGATACCTTTTTGCAACGTTTTGGACTAATAACTATATTGTGAGGTGTTCAGAATACACTGTAAATTAGTGGAAATGCTTGTTATTGAATGTTATTGAGGTTAATAATAGCCTAGGAGTGAAAATAAGCCCAAAAACTTGATTTTTAAACTTTTTATGTTTTTTTCAAAAAAAATCCGAATCCAATACCTTAAATCCGAACCGAGACCTTTCGTCAAGTGTTTTGCGAGACAAATCCGAACCTCAAAAATAACGAAAATCCGGATCCAAAACACAAAACACGAGACCTCAAAAGTCGCCGGTGCACATCCCTATTTGTAAGTAACCAGAAGCCTCTTATATAAGACATATCTTATAACACCCATTATTTTGATTATGCTTCCAGAGAATACAGTAGTAACAGCAGGAAAATATTCTTCTGTGAGTTATAGGTATTTATAAAAAAAAAATGACAAATTGGCACATAGTGCATAGGGTTTATTTAAGCATTTTTAGCCTTATAGGGTTTCTTAGTCTTTTGCTTTGTAGATGAGATGTCCTACGGGGGCATTGCTGGGTTAGAAGCACTGGAACTTTAAAATAACAATTTTATGCGTTTTCCAATGACGTGACATCTTCCCCTTCTCCCCTAAAGAGAACTCTAATGGTGAATAAACCACCAATATAAACACTATAATGATGTTGTTTTGTATCAGTGGAGAGAACGATGGCACAATGGAACATGTGAAAGAAAAATACAACCTCTTTCAAATCTATGTTTTTACATATCTGTGCATAATTAACAATCATCAAGGCCTTGCCAATTCTTAAAACTTATCTAATCTTATGTGATTATTTAATAAACAAAAAGTAAGCCAGCAAAAAGAATCCCTGTGAAAACGTAAGTCCACCCTTACTGGTTCCAGATCAGTAGAGGTCATTTGAGCCAGGTGCTGCTAATCAAGTGCACTTCATTGTTTGATCAGGAAGTGCTACCACCTCTGTATAGACTCGGTCTGGAGCATTTAGGTTTTTGTTAATACCACTCCAAGGAGAAAAGACATCTGCATTGATTTCAGAGAAACAATGGTTTCTCTCTCTTGCAGTATGAAAAAAATTTGAAATCCATAGTAGTAAAGAGAGTAAGTATGGTTAAGGCTGGAGAACAGTGAACACCACTGCCAATCTCCAAGGAGTGGGCTTGCAAAACAGAAAACTAATTTGCACCCCTTGCATTGTAACATGGTTTTGTCCAGGAGACTCCAATAAGAAACTTCTTAATTTAAGATCCTTAATGAATCAGGCCCAGCATATTTCCCTTGTACGATTATTTCAATATTTGATAATATTAAGAAAATCCAAATCATTTTAGGTATTTTCTATTAATGATAGTTTTTGTTTATTTATGAACCTCTGTCTCTAGAAATAGTGCATGGTACTAACCCTTTTAAAAAGAGTTTAAAAAAGTTATTGAATATTGGCAAGTTTACTCCATCTGTACAATGAATTCAAGGACTCTCAACAAAATAATCGACATGTTGCATAGCTGATCTATACAAGCTTGCTTAGCCAACTGTTGAGCTGGGATTTGTAGGTCCACATGAATAAGCAACATGAAAGTGTGCTCTGTATGTTATAATAGACAGATTATATAATACACATCAGTGAAGCAGTTTACAGTGCAGAGGGTGAAGATTTACTCCTCACATGTATAATATCTGAATGGCTATTTTCATGGTTGGTCGCTACAGAATGAAGGTGTGACCATGCACCCCTGCAATGGTGCTGGTTCATGAGAGACCGTTTTATTGGAGATATGACCAATGTAAATTTAGATCATGCTTGTGACAATGAGATGCATGAAAGAGCATGTCCCAATTAGGAATTCTGTGCATTAAAAATAAGTTGTTCAGTATAATGCTTACTATGTCTTTTTTTAATTTAAGTTCAGTGTCAAAACCACTATAGAGACTTTTATTAAAAATCTCTTAATCTCCTCTATGCACCAATAGTCACCCTTCTTTTACTGTCATGCTTTGTACAAACCATGTTTCTAGGCTCCAGAGAAGTGTGGTATATATACATTTATATGGTCATGCTGATGAATGTTTTCTTGTAATATATTTGTTATTCCACATTTAGCCAGCAATGGTCACTCAATACTGCCCCCAAAATGAACATGCCCCAAATCACAAGCCACATCACTGAATGCCAAGCCATGCTCTCATTTTGTCTACATCACACCCCAAATGTGTAAGGCCCAACCCCCTTGAGAAAACAGTGGGAGATATTTTGCCCTCAAGTAAGGGTGAAACTAATCCGATAACCTGGGAATGGCGATAACTAAAATGGCACCCTCTTATTCCAAATATAAGCCAGTAAAGTTAGTTCTTTTAGTCCAAGAACTATCTTATTGGATATTTTATAAATATATATATATATATATTATCGTGTCATTTTGGCCCCACCTCCTGCAGCAAATGATGTGATAGCATAAGTTCATTGCAGGGCGGGGTAAAAATGATCCTCTTTACAATGAGTCACATCTTCAAGGATGCGGGAGAACGTCCTGCTCATCCAGGAAGTCTACCTGGTATGAGGGCAAGTATTGACAAACTACCTGTCACGAATGGGAGTGAAATGGAGGCTATCAGCCAGTAGTAACGCAACTGAACAGTGAGGTGCGGAGTCTCATGCACGTCTGGTGTTCACAACGGACCCCTGCAAAGAGGTTTGGGCTTGGCTGCAAGAGGTGCAGAGGTCGCGGTTCTCCAAGACCGTTACTGGCGAGATAGGGGTGACCTGAGAGTAGTCAGATAATCCAGCGTCAAATGCAGCCAGGCAAAGTGGTACCAAATCAGGAGATGGAAGACTAGTTAGGAAAGTCAAAGTTATACCAGGAGGGAGATACAGTGCCAAATCAGGATCTAGTAGAAAGGTCAGGAACAAGCCGAGTCAAACCAGGACCTGAGGCTAGTTTAAATAGAGGCTGGGAACTCCTGATTGGTGGCCCCTGGCGGCCAGTGACACCACTGATGGCTGATACTATAGAGGAGAGAATCCTTGCTGGTAAGTAACGTGGACTCAACCAACGCGGATGCACGCAGAAGGGAGAAGTCGGCTGGGAACTACTGCGTCCTGTCGCTAAGCCAGACGAATGGCTGTCCCTGGCAGCGGAGACAGTGCCTGATACTACTGCTTCACACAGTAAGAAAAATGGCATTTTTAAAATTGGATCTCTACAGTTTGTTGCCCCTTACATTCTGCTTATAAGTCTTCCCCTGTCCACATCACATGGTGTATTACTGGAAGTGTTCAGCCCAGTACTTCACATCTCCACATTGCAAACATTCCAAAATAATGTACATACCCTATACAGGACTTTGTTTGCTCAGGTTTGGTAGAATTAACATTATTTTACAATACAGGTGTTTTGTTTTTTTGTACAATGGTTCACCATGAGTACACTTTTTACACGCTCAAAGAAACTGTTTTACACAATTAATCATTGTTGTCGATTACAAATGGCCTTGTGTGTGTTATCGCTTTTTGTACTTGAAGTTCCCACTTTTCAGTTTACTTTGAGTCCAGTTTTTCTTGAGGCCTTAGAAAACAATAAATGGGGGTTTGATTGTGCGCGTGATATGATTGGTTCTCCCGCACTGGTAGCGTGTGTGTTCAAAGGCGCCAAAAAATCATTTTATTACCACTAGTCTGATGGATGGTTGTTTCCCAGTACAGCCCTAGTCTAATTTAGTACACGCATCTTGCTGCTGCCAAACTTGTCACAAATGTGTTACTAACCGACTTCTAACATGGGAAATTTCAATTTTTCTGACGCAGTGAACACTGGACAGATTACCATACAGTTAATTACATTTTCTCTGTGTGCTACAAAGACAGATTGTGAGTAGGTATCACATTTTAAAAATATGTAAAAGGGGTGGATTTCGTAGGCTTAGCTTCCTATGCAAACTATCTGCCAAAGTCTTCAACTCTTGTGTAAACGGCATGAGAGAGTTTATACAGGAATCTAAGCCGAAAAAATCTGTCCCTTTTACACATTCTCCGCATTTGAAACCCGTCCAATATTTTTTATAGTATTCTTTCACTAAAATGCATAGTTATTTCCCAGTCAGCATACCCCTGTCTGTCTCGTTGAACTTTATATAACCCATACTATTTCTTCTTCTATCACCTACATATCGAATATAATTTCCAGATTGCCTGCCTTCAGCTCTCTGAGTGTTTTATAATTGTACAACGAGTGAAATTCCATAGCAACTGAGAACAATAGGCAGGAAAAATAAATAGGATACATGTCAGTCCAAAATGTATAAGGAGATGAATTTATAAAATAAAAGGACAACGCTCAATTTGTTACATAACTGTTCTTAAAGTAGATTGTTTTGTGTTTTAGTTTGATTTTCGCCTTGGTGTTCATTCAGATAGCTGCTCAAACTTGATGGTGTTGTCGAAATGTCAGATCCTAGAACTTTCAGTGAGTCTGGTTAATGAATATGTGGAGAACAGTTGGACATACTGCAAGGGAGGGCTTACAGCATCTGACCCAGGGGATGGCAACAGGAGAGAAGCTTCCACTATCAAACTAATAGTCTGTGGTTTCCCACTGGGATGTTACTAGAATATGGTACTAAGTTTAGTTGGATGATAAATGCATTTGTGTGTTGTGTTATGGACCAAGCAGAATGCAGCCAAACTGAGCGACTAGGTTGGGGTTCTAGTTGCTGAGAGAATGGCTGCTCTTAAACATTGTGTGATCCTTGATATGATCCCGTGTTTTGGTTTTGGTTTTGGATCTGTATTTTTTTAGAAAAATAGCTAAAATATGCTAAAATCACATAATTGTGCTCTTTTTTTGTTCCTACATTATTATTAACCTCAATAGCACTAATTTCCAGTCATTTTCAGTCAATTTTGACCACCTCACAGGTCACATTATTATTTTCATACACTTTCAGACAAATACTGCAGCGACCTGGCTGGATGCTAAGCAACAGAGCAATGACACAAACACATGACAGTTCATAGCACATCTAGGAAACATTGCCACATAGCAGTGGCAGAAAAGAAAAGTGGCGCAAGATGGAATTGTCCTTGGGTATGTAAGATATTTAAAAGGACGTGTACATTTTAACTAAGCAAGCACTAATTAATCCTGGCTGGAATCCACCATTACAGATGTCTCTGTTCTTTGATCTAAATGCCAGTAAAGGCCTTCCTCATGGAATTTGTAGTTCATTTTATGACAGAGCTGTCACGAGTTTTGGGCAATTCTTTTAGATCAAACCAAATGAAAAATGTTCTGCTGAATCATCTGCATCATTCTTGGGTCTCTTAGAAAAGCTTAGGTTTTTCCTAGCAGCAGTAGCATGAAAAACTGAAGGAGGGGACGCCGTCATGTCAGGTACCACTCCCAGCTGTCAATTTGCTTACCAGGAGCTCATTGCATCTCTTGTGATCTGGGACAGTGGGAAATAAAGAGAAGACATAGCTCTTAAACCTAGGATCAAGCATAGTCGCCAAAATGTAGTGATACAATTTCTAGAAGTTGATAACTCTTTGATCCTAGCGAAGCGATTAAAGTACTTCATCTACAAGTCCGACATAGCGTAATTTCTTTGTTTCATCTCCTCCTTTAATCTTTAAAGGTGCTTTTCCAAAAGTCTAATTAAGGGAATCACTTTGCTCAAGCTATAAGTGTCTGAATTCAGTTCACAGGTGACTACTTTGAATCATTTCAGCACCTTGCACAACACGGAAAGTATTCTCCACTGCGCTGGACTAAAGTACATTCCCCCTCAAATTCAATTCTTCTTGCAGCAGCTGCAATCTCCTACATGCTTGTAGATCAAGTACTTTATTCGCTTTGCAAGGATCCAAGAGTTATCAACATCTTGAAATCAGATCAATACATTTTGGCAACTGTGCATGATCCTAGGTTAAAAGCTATGTCTTCTCTTTCTTTCCAGCTGACTCAGATCTCAAGAGATGCAATGAGCTCCTGGTCAGCAAGCTGACAGCTCAAGTAGTACATGACATGACGACTCATCCTCCCTCAGTTTCTTTGACAACTACTGCTAGTAAAATAACTTAGCTTTCCCAAGACATCAAGTGGTGATGCAGATGAGTCAGCACAACATTTTGACATTTAGTCTGGTGTAAAAGAATTGCCCAAAAATCGTGACAGCTCTTCCGTAAAATGAACTACAATTTCCACGGGGAAGGCCATTACTGGCAATTACAAAAAAGTACAGAGATTCTGTAATAGTGGATTCCAGTGTGGATGAATTAGTATTGTCTGAGGATGATGTACACACTGATGAGGGTGAGGATGATGACAGTGTAGATTGCAGATGCTGGGATCTAGCTGAGAGAATGGTGCTAGCTGTGGCTGGAATGCTTGTTAATATTTTAGGTAGAATGGCATGTTGGCAATTTTATGTTTTACTACAGTAAGCTTTCACCTTTATTAGAGAGGTGTTTTTTTTCTTTAAAAAGGTAAAAGGTTTTTTTTTTACATTTTGTGTTTCCCTGACTTAAAACCACTATGCACTTGAACATAGACTTTAGCACATGAGGTAGTGGGATTAATATCATCATGACTGAGACTGGAGAGTGACAAGAACAATGCCACCCCTCCTGTTTCTGTATGAGCTATGGCACAGTAGAATGTCACTGGCGACTGTTAAAATCACTGCAGATTTTGAAGACCACTGCCAGCCCTATTATTACTATTTCAGCAATGACAATTAGCAATGGACCTGTCCTGTTTCTGTGTGACCTATAATAACACAGTACAATGTGACTGCAGATTTTGAAGAACACTGCCAGCCCTATTATTTCTATTTCAGCAGTGACAACTAGCAATGGAGCAATGGACCTCTCCTGTTTCTGTGTGAGCTATAACTCTGTAGAATGTCACTGGAGACTTTTAAGAAAACTGCCACCCCCTCCTCTTTCTGTTTTAGATAAGACGCTGCCCAACTGCACTAGAGACTGCCAAGAACCGTGCTACCCCTTTTGTGTCTCTCTATGAAATGGTGCTGGATCGTCGGTTTTGGGGGCAGTGCTTACAAAATGACATTTTGCCTCGTTTTCACTTCTGAGGGTGTGTGATACTTGGGTCGGCAAAGTTCGGGTGGGCATGGTTCTCGGAAAACCGAGCCAGAGCATCTCTAATTATATCACCTCATCAATCTTGTTCTCTTCTAAATAATTTGTTCTCTTCTGCTATGAATGAGAAGTCAGTTGTCACATATATTATGTTTTTGGTTTAATGTGCCAGACCCACTCTCATAACTCCTACAGTTCAGTTACAACTAGTTCTGAAAACTTTTCTATACATTGCAAATAACATGATATATCATCAGACACTCTTAGGACAATGTTTTAACCTTGATAAATTAACTGCAGTTACAAAGCAAATATCAGCAGGTCTATATGGGTGAATAATGTACAGGGGTAGAATGGGCTGGGCGGCAGGTGGGTATCTGCCCCCTGGGCCGGTCCAATAGTGGGCTACCTTGGGATGGGTCACTGGTCCACCTGCATTTTTCTTCCTTTAAAATAGGCTGCTACGTAAAGTTTTGCCCCCCAGGTTAAAATTTGCCAGCCCTCCCCTGATACTGTACCCATTATATTTACAAGTAAATCATTTTGCTTTGTCAACAAGTCTGTCTGTAATGTCCCAGGAGAGAAACGCTACATATACTGTGATAATCGGTGGTAGTCAGTTTGACGGTACTGACTACCACCACAGATAACAGCACAATATGAGGAGTCCGACTGAAGAGTAGGCCGACATGCAAAAAGAGGTACTTACCGGAATGCAGATGTCTTCAGATGACGACTCGCTGTGTTGCCGGCTCCCGAAAATGACGTGATCCTCAAGCGCGACTTGCCTTTAAGGCGGCGATGGACCGAGTCACCTGTCATTTATGACGTGTAAGTACTATTTTCGGAGTTAGTGGTGTTAGGGATATTAGGGTTCATCATTAGGGTTAACCCTAATCCTAGTTTGATAGCTGGGCATGTAGGGAGAGTTGGGCTGTCGGCATGGATAGCTAGCTCCTGGACCAGCTTCCTCTATAACTCTGTTTTCCTGATTTCCAGGTTGGGAGAGAACACAGCACATGAAGAATACACATGTTTAATGCTCTCTCCTGCGCAGCCAGTTTCACCATTTTTTGCCATTTATATAGTGCACAAGAAACTATGTAGTAGAACATTAAGATACCAACAGAGGTTCTTGTGACAAGTGTTTTAGAATATTGGTATAGGATGTAAGCGATCAGAAATAGGTTAACTCAGGGTGAAGTCGGTGGTGTACTGAAGGGCATCTGAAAACATGAGTGTAATTTCCTCTACTGCAGATCAGCCCCATGGAAGAATAATGGGAGAAATCTGGTTTCCTTGGTGTGCTAGTTTTGAGAGTTGTGTGGACTTAATAGAAAGAGTGGTTCCTTTTAAGACCTTTCATTAAGCGTGATACAGAAAGATACTGTCATGCTGGTATGGATGTGAGGAAATGAGGAGCCACTAGAAATAGACCAGTGCTGGTTTATATGATGGAGACTCTGGCATGTGAGAATGGTATGTTTAGGTTGTAGGTTAGCAGATGCAAGTCAGAAAGCATGTTCTCAATATGTTAAGATGTGGATGCGGAAGACCAGCTGCCATAGCGATCAACGATCTTTGTGGTGGCCTTTTTAATCTTGTAAGCATTTTGCTTGTCCATGGTAAATGCACCACAAGCACTACACGTTCTGTGTAAAGTGCCTTAAAGTGATTAAAAATGAGTTTATGGGTAGGTAGATGGCACAGGATATATGTGAACTACTCTTGGTCGCTTAACTGCTGTGATCTTTGGGAAATATGGTTTGGTAATGGCACGGGACTTAAACCAGTCCGTTATGAATGGACACTATCATGACCATTATAATGTGAGAACAGACTAGCAATTTAAATTTAAAAAACTGTTTAATCTCTTATTTTAAATTGTATTTAAAGACATTTAATCATTAGGCAATATACTAAGGTCCTATGATTGCTGAAACATACCTCATTTCATGACTGTTGTTGCACAATTTGTCTTTAGGAAACAATGAGCATCGTCCTTCATAACTATGGCGGTGATATCACTGTGGAGGAATCTAGTGAGACAATCTTGCCCTTTCTCCCCATTTTCAAGTATAAGTGCAAATATATCTGCTACGCTGTAAATTTAATGATGTGAACACGAAAGGATATTATGATAGGACTTATGTGACCTGAGAAGGACTTGGAAGGACTTAGCGTGGTTCACCTCTGAAAAACAATATTATGAACCTTTTACTCTAATTTTATTTTCAAAGTTCACGTTGGTGCTCATTCATGTAGCCTGTACAAGGTTGTTAACTTGTTCACAAAGACCTCCTGGAGAACATTCTGGGAGGCTGACCGAAGGGCTGGCATACTAACCCTATCAGCTGCAATGAGGCACTCCAGGACACGTTTTATGGGTCCACTTAAACATGCCTTGGGCTCATTTTAGGGCAGGAAAGAAAAACAACTGAGTTAACAGAGCAATAACATAATAAAACAGTCTTAAAATATGTGTAAAGGTATGCGTGAACCTCAGTGCGACATTGTTGTAACCTGTTCCCTGCATGCTGTTATTATTACCATAAGTAATATGACTTTTACCTTCAAAACGATTTATTTTCATCATTTTTTCGCTATTTGATTAGGATGTTTGAGATGTGATTTACATGGAGTGTAATGAGACCAATGTGTGATTTTTTTTAACGTCAGAGAAGATTCCACTTTCAAATGACTAAGTCAGTAACTTGTACATTCTCCAGAAGCCACGTTAATGTAATTTTCACCTGTATCTCTGAACTTCTGACTTCCTCTGCATTGCATAAGATGTCACTGGGGTATTTGAGTTTCAGTGCTCACAATCTTTCAGCAAATCATTTGTAACGAGCGATGCTTGGAATACCGGCACTTCCCCAGGGTTTCCAGTGTCCAGTTCATGAACTCTGTCTTATTGCCACCATTTGACTTGTTAGTCTGGATGCACTGAATCCAGGGTTCATCTACACCATTAAATAAGGTATCAGAGAGGAATCGGATCATTCAGACATGAAAATTGTATCTTCAGATGACAGCTGTCAGTCTGTGTGTGTGATTGTTATTAACCACAAGATCATATGTGAACTGAGTGCATTGACCGCACGCTGAACTACTACTACAGTGATAGGTAACCTGATATACATAGGGGCCCTCTAACCTTCAAAGGGGCCACACATTACCCTTAATCTCAGTAACAAGTTAAAACAATACATTTAATCAAAGAAAGAGACACCTATCTGTAATAATTGTGTTAATAAGTGTTACAAGCTATAACAAACAAATGTGATAATAAAGGAGGAAAGAGCTGGGGGCCACAGAGGAAGGCGCAGGAGGGCCACATTCAGCCCTAGGACTGTCTGTTGCCCATCACTGTGCTAATCTATCCAATTTGGCTGCAGGCGTATTACCAATTTTCCAATCATTCCTATAATTGAGCTCTTGGGCTGAGTGGCAGAAAAGGCTATTTGGCTGATATTCAATGATGTTAAAAGTGTCATTGAGCATCAGTGGGCAGAATAACTCAATATACATCACTGCAGGCCTCCAACACTGCACTGGCATGATCGTGCCCTCACCCCATCCAGTTCCCCCACCATCCAGGAGAAGTGCGGACTTTCTCACGAGTCCAGAAGATAATGTGGATTTTCCCCTACACTCATGGACTTCCAACATTTTCCGATGAAGAACTAGCTCTCTGTCCCAAATCCATAGAAACGTTTCCTACACTCTGTTCAGGACCTCAAGTGGCTAGAAATAAGAGGACAACGGACCATAGACCTGCTGTAGTATTTAGCTTCTGGTTTTATTTGTATTCACTGCCTTTAATGCACTCTTTTGCATTTGCTTGTAGCTGTGACCTTGTGCTCCAACAGATATCAGAATATCTGCTGTTTGGTCTTTTAATTCCACATTACTTATGTCACAGAGGGATTTCCTCTGGCGAAGTAGTGGAAAATCTGCAGTCCCATCTGGAAGTGCCGGGCACCAGTCATGACCAGACAAACCGGTGATTGTTGCGTCATTTACATAGCAGTCCAGCAAAGAGCGCATCGTCCCCCCCTCCTTTTTTTTTTTTCAGCTGGCAAGAATTCCAAAACAAGTAGCAAATTATTTAAAACAAATGTGTACAGGGTGAAACCAGCTGCCAGATTAGAAGTGAAAATAAACTTCAGTGAAAGGAAACTGCCCAGTTCACAGAGAGGGCAATAAGGATATAGTGCAGCCAGTACTTGACACTTCTGCTTGCACATGTTGATAGACGTCTCTCTGACTATCCTATTCCTACAAATCTCCCTATAATTCATTAAGGAGAAATGTTCCTTGCAACATTTCACTCCTATTTTAGCCCCCTTTGTTTTACTTTCCGTACTCGTTGGGTTCATCCTTATGTCAGACGAGCCTGTTCATTCCAATGAATCGCAGTCCTTCATTCCGAAATAGTACAGCAACCCCTCTGATGGAAAACTGAATGCTTCACTTCACTGCAGGTGTTTTAACAGTCTCCGAGAAGTAAAGAAAAAGCAATTGAAGCCCAAAAAACATATATAACCAGCAGTAATCAGAACCCCATAAAGTCTATCCGTGGAGCATAAGATATAAATATACAGGGTACATTACTTTTTTTTTACAGAGAATAACTATTACACCAATTCCACACTCAGAAACGATGTGGTGGTGTCTGAAGGAAGAAAGGGCACGTTTTTGGTCATTGTATTAAACATCATCATCATTTATTTATATAGCGCCAGCATAGTCCGTAGTGCTTTACACTTGCACTAGTGTGTACACTGCAACGATGAGCGATTATCATTCCAAAGCACATTGTATTGTTTCATTTAATTTTAAACTGGACTAAAAATCAATGGAACTATGTTGTTGCAATCCTGCAGTGTGTATACACTCATGACCAGCAGTGTCCATATATCTCTATGGAGTGTGCAGTCACGATCTTTTCAGCTGATGGTTATGACAGATGAAGAGCACAGTTCTGAAGATATATCTTGTAAAATCATACTTGGCTACTCTCCCTGAATTCCCGGCACGCTCATTAATTTCGGGGAGTCCTCCCAGACTCCCGTAAAGGTAGGCAAACCTCCCGGAGTCGCCGAAATTCACGGCATTGAATGGCGGGGGCAGGGCTTAATCGCTTATTATTAAGCCCCCGCCATTCAATGCCGTGAATTTCGGCATTTTATAGTGGGGGCGGGGCTATGGTGACGCAACAACATCACCACGCCCCCTCTTACCCCCTGTTACATAACTTCTCCCCCAGGATCTCCCGGGAGAGACGTTTTGAAAGTTGGCATGTTTTTTGATTGTTGGTAAAATCGTTATGGATATCGCATGGGAAGAAGCCCAGACTGGTATCTTTTCAAATTCACTTCATGCAGGATGACTAGATTCACATTAGAATACATATATTAACTCATTCATGGCTAAGGGTAGAAACATAGAATTTGACGGCAGGTAAGAACCGCCTGAAGACTTATATATGTTAAATATGTCAGGCCAGGAAAGGTGTCACATTTGTACATTTTAGTGTTTTTATTACACTGATATTTGTCCGATGCCCAATCTACAGCACCTCCGACGCAGTGCGAGCAGCGGCTTGTTTATCACAGGTAAAACCGAGATCCCCTCTGTGAATGCTCAGTGTCTACTGCATGAAGCTTGCATATGGGACCTATACGAGGTGTATTCCTGTGCCCGGTTCACACTCAGTTGCCGCTTTCTGACACACGATTCACACACCTACTCATATAATTGGTGCATTCATGCAAAAATACGAAAACATTTACAATACTTTTCAACACTTTTGCAGCTGTGTAAATGAGACTTAATAGGAGGAATTACCCTGAGGGGCCGCAGAAAGGAGCTGGGGGCCACAGGTGAAGGCATGGAAGGCTGCCTATTGGCCATCACGGCCCTACACAGTAATATTCAGCCTTGCTGTATGATAACATATTGACCCATAAATACATGTATTTAATGTGATAGCCTACATTATGTCTTCAGATAACTATGTGGCAGATGTAGTATACAATTATGACTGAGCACAGTGGTTAGCATTGCTGCCTCACAGTACTGGGATCACGGGTTCGATCCCGACCATGGCCCTATTTATGTGGAGTTTGTTTCATCCGGGTGCTCTCTTCCTACACTCCAAAGACATACCGGTAGGATAATTGGCTACTGGTGAATTTAACCTTGTGTGTCTGAGTGATAGAGATATAGATTGTAAGCTCCAGTGGGGCAGAGACCGATGTGACTTGTTAAAACTTTCTCTGTAGAGCTTTGAGTAATGTGCTCTACAAATACCTGATAATAAATACATTTGAAGTACACTATGAGGGATCCAAATCAAATTGTATCGGCATGAACTGAAAATTGGGTATTCAAACATTGTTGTTACGACTTAAAAAGAAGAAAAAGATAATTTCAATTCATGTATCCCAAGTGTATAAAAATGTTCAGCTTCGTTAGTAGGAGATGAGATTTGTATAAACAATAAATAATTTGAATTGACACTTACTGTTAAACCCATTTTTAAAAAGTGTTCACGATTATGATTGTGTGTATTATGTGCTTTCAACACTATTTGTAAAATTAATCACCGTTTAGATATGTAAAATAAAAGGTATCGCTGAGATAAAAGGTATTATAGGAAACTATATTTTAGTTTGTTGATTAATATTACATTCTTACATATTACATATGATATTGTAATCAGAGCTAATGTTCTTTAAGGTAGTGCTATTTGTTTAATTTATCTTTGATTAAGTATCACCTAATATTATGTGCATGTACAGCTGGATAAATAGTATCAAGCTAGTACAAAACATAGACATAGGGGTATATTTAGTGGAGATGTTGCCTATAGCAACCAATCAGACCCTAGCTGTCATTTTGTAGAATGTACTATGTAAATGATAACTAGAATCTGATTGGTTGCTATAGGCAACATCTCCACTTTTTCAAACCTGCAGTTTAGTAAATATACCCCTTAGACTACAGTACTTCACCTCAATTCCTCATATCCTCTGTCAGTCCCCTTCCAACATTCCGAAAAAAAGGAAAAGTAATTGCTCACTGCCTGGGGTATTACTTGAGTACAATCTCCTAACACAAACAGGGAATACTCTTTGCCTATTTAACACCAAATAAATGTAATTAGAAACAAATTGTTCTGAAAATCAGGCACACTAATGCACAAATAGGCACACAATGAGCCTGATGCTGAGTTGGATCTACGCCTGTTTGCATAGCGTATAATTGCACCGCGCATGGGCACAAAAATAAAAAGCTGCATGCATATATGCGAGTCTGCAGAACTTCACGCATCCACACTTGCGCCTACTTGTGACTGGACGTGGAGTGGAGGAAAGGGGCAGTCTAACATTGGTCGAGTGCAGTACGGGTGAGTTTGCGTCATTGCGAACAGATGCACACGCAAATCTTGTGTGTGCCTCAGGGGGCGGGTGCAGATACGCGTTGATGATGGTCGTCAGCACAAGCTACTGGATTCTGATTGGCTGATTGTAAATTAACCTCTCATACTGATAGGCTCTTTCTTCATTGATCGTACATATGTTATAGGATTTTGTGGCCTACGTTCATTTGTAAGCGAGAAGGAATATTATATCTGCTGCACAATAACAAGTCTAAAAGCGAATGCTTTTTTTCACTATCAAAATAAGTGCTAACAAACTTTTCTTGTGCTTATGACCTGGTTGTCTGTATCCATATATGCTACAGGTAAACAGCTGGATGCACCTTGCTGTGATTCAGCATATGGGCGTAAATACTCTATTTGTATGGATGGTATTTTGAACTTACTCTATGGGCAGCGTGGTAGCTCAGAGGTTAGCACTTCTGCCTTACACCACTGTGGTCATGAGTTCAATTCCTGACCATGGCCTTATCTGTGTGGAGTTTGTATGTTCTCACCGTGTTTTCGTGGGGTTTCCTCCAGGTGCTCTGGTTTCTTCCCACACTCCAAAAACATACTAGTAGGTTAATTGGCTGCTATCAAATTGACCCAAGTTTGTGTGTTATGCAATTTAGACTGTAAGCTCTGTTAGGGCAGGGACTGATGTGAGTGAGTTCTCTGTACAGCGCTGCGGAATTAGTGACACTTTATAAATAATTGATGATACTATGCTCAACATGCATCCAACTTGTCAGGGCCTATGTCACAAAATGCAGATTATTGGGGGGAATTCAATTCCTTCCAGAATAATTCTGCGCTAAATGTTAGTGTTACTGTTAATACGGTAATTTTAACACATATTTCTACTCACAATAAGCCAGAGTTTAAATTACCGTATTAACTGCAATTATGCGCACTATTACCGTAATATCAGTAATAGTGCGCAGGCTGCGTTACTTTTTACAGTAACTCGGCCATTTGAATTCCTCCCTAAATGTACCCGTAGTGTGAAGAATTACTCTATGCATCAATACTCAACCTTGCTGCATGCTAAGACTTTGGCGCATAACTGCATGTATATGATATATGTTTTTTGGTTTTACCTACAGCACGTCCTAAACTATATGAGAGTTCTTGTCAGATCATGACGAATCAATGAAAAATATTGTTTTGAACAACATTAATAGGGACCCAAAATAATTTATATCCGCAGACTAAAAGTTGGATATTTAAATTTTTTTATAAAGATTAACCTGTCATATTATTATTATTATTATTATTATTATTATTATTATTATTATTATTATTATTATTATCGTAGATTTGTAAGGTGCCACAGTGCTCCACCGGGCCGTACTGTAGGGAAAATAGGACATACGTAAAACAAGGACATACAAGGCAGACAAAATAAAGGCAGATGTAAAAGCAAAGAGTATGGAAGATCGTATCACATGTTACAAGAACAAGTAGATAACCGTTTATGCGTTGTTCATTTATAATGTGTTTTGCTATTGGGTTAGATGACGGATATATTTTTAATCTCACCTTTGCCCTTTTGCCTCTTATAAAATGGTAGAGTTTGTATTTTTTTCAGTTGTTCTACTATGACCCAGCACTACTATAGTAATTTAAGAAAAAACCTTTGCTAAAGAGATACACTTAGGCTGGGTACACATTGTCTGTTTTTTACTTATATCACTATACAAAGAAAGATGTGGAGTAGAAAAGGGGAAGTCTAAGATGAGTGGGAAAGTCAAGGGCAGTCAACCTGTTATGAGTTACAATAAAAGAAAAAGTTCCTTAGAAAGGCTATCACTTGCCCCCCAGGTCCCAGCCCACATTGTCAAGGTCAAAACACAAGACAGACCCACAGACCTTTGTTTTTTATAAGAAGGAAATAACTGATTGTGGAATAGAATTGAAGTCCAGTCCAACAGATCCCAGACTTATAAAGTCAGCAAACAATATCTACTGTATTAGTTATCCCTTATATCTCAGTTTTATATGGGTTTTTTTTTTTAAATTTAAAGAGTTTAACTTGCAAACCGACTACCTAGTAGCTTAGATTTAGAAGGGCAAACAAGAGAAGATGCTCTAAAATTAGTCCTTGATAAGAGATTTTACCCTCTTTTTGAAAATCAATTGCAATTGCACAGTTCCACCCAAGATATTTGTATCAGCACCCTCGTCGTACCTATATATAATATATACACAGTGGTCAACGTGGGGGTGTATACTCCTACCGCCTTCCTTGTAAAACTATCAAATTCCATTCACTTACATTACCTTTTATTTCAAAAACTCTACAGGAATTGGGCCGATTGGCCGATTTCAAGATGGCGCTCATGTTTGGTACATACCGTACCACGCCACCCATACCTTACTGGAGTATTCAGGTTTCCCAATTTCCTGTAGAGTTTGTGAAATAAAAGGGTGTACTGCGACTTTTGAATCACCCTGTATATACTTTATATTGATGTATAAAGAAATGTTTAGTTATCAGATTCTGTTCCATGTAAAGGAGTTGGTAGTGGGCAATGCTCTCAAATACTTGTGTAGTAATTTAGCCTTTGAAAAATAACATCAAGTAGTTGGCAGCAAAGACATAAAGGGTCTGGTTCATCAACGCACGCATACTGAGCGCAAGTCGCGTTCAGTATTATGCACACGTATTTAGGCTTTGTGCACTCCCGAATTCGTCATCATCATGTATTTATATAGCGCCACTTTTTACGCAGTGCTGTACAGAGAACTCACTCACATCAGTCCCTGCCCCATCGGAGCTTACAGTTTAAATTCCCTAATATAGACACATTCACATACAGACAGGGAGACAGACAGAGACCGCTGCAGGATACGTCCAATACCTATGTGGATTATAAATTTGTAAATGAACAAAGGAAAATAAAAAAATATTGAATTAATGTCACCTGTAGTAATAAAGGTATTAATGATAAAACAGTTACAAAAAAAGTCTTTCTTTTCCATTAAATACATTTATTAGAATATTGTTAATGTCTACTGAACATAAAATAAATTTTTACAGTTGCTCCTGGTTGCAAACACATGTTATAGCATGCATACGAGACTCATCACTACTCAGGACTTAGACTAGCCCTTTAGCGGGAGCAAGAGATACGGCAGAAAAACAAGTAACTGAGATGCTCAGAGCTGGATTCGGACCTGGCTGTGTGGGCTTGAGTTTGGCACTCCTCTAGAGTACATTGACTACAGCAAGAACCCCTTCCCTGTCACATTTACACCTCAAAATCATAGGCTGTAGTAAGTGCCCTTTGTGTTAGAAGACGCAGCGGACAGGGCTGCGTTCACGGACGTATCTCCTGGTTTTGGGCATGCGCAGAGTGATTTTGCAGATGACGCTCAAAATTGGCAGATACGTGTCTTGATGAATCAGGCCCAGAGGGAGGAGAAATCCTTTTTAATGTCTGTTATAGTGTCCAATAAGGTGACCGGTATTGGTTAGGTGCCCAGTAGTAAGCCCGTATTCACCGCCGCTGTCTCCTCTTTCAGTGTATTCAGCTGGTTGTGGAGATGTCACTGATAGAGCTAGATTGACCGTATTTGCACTGGAAATTTCTAATTGGTGATCATGTAGACAGGACTGCTACCAGATATTGCGGGGCCCAGTGTAAGAGGCAGGGCCCCTATCCTTTCTTCTCTCACCCCACCATCATTTTTAAATTACTCTCTACCCAACATTTTGCCTCCTCCGCAGTCTCTATCGTCACCCCCCATCCCCGGTTCCATCTAACCCCTGCAGTAGGTTACTTACCTCTCTGCGTCTTCTTGCGGGCTCCGTTCGGCTTCTCTCTATTGACAGCGCTGTGACATAATTAATTACATGACGTCAGCGATGCTGCAGGGAGCCTCTCTGTCTTGTCGCGGCTCTCTGTCCGGGAGCCAGGCACCTGGGAGGCTTGGTCTGGAGCAAATGGCGGCAGCTGTGGGGCCCCGACATCTTGGGAGAGGAGGCAGGCATGCTGCCTACAAGAGGGGACCCACTGCCACATCCTTAATTTACAAGCAGACGTCTCTGTCCACACCACCTCTCACATCTCAGGTGCAGCTGCTGCCTAGAAATGGTGCCCGCTACCTCACTTAATTCACTGTGGAAACCCCCCTCCCCTAATACATTTGTTTGGGCCAGGGGCTGGTGGGGCCCCTCTCTGCTGTTGGGCCCCATACTGCGGTACTCCCTGTACCCCCCTGATGGGGGTCCTGCATATAGCATACTTGCCAACTTATGGCAAGTATGATCTGGGAGCCTGCCGGGGAAGGTGGGCATGCAGGGGGCGGGGCTCCAAAAATTGTGTCATTTTGGCCCCACCCCTGTGACGTAATGACGCCAACCGCATCATTTTACAGCGGGGCCAAATGCAGCGATTCTCGGTGAATCGCGGCGTTTTGGACCCAATTCTGCCACTAGAGGGCAAAAGGTCATCAGAGCGTTATCTCATCTTCTAAAAGTAGCTATAGGTGCAGGACTGTATAATGCTCTTATTATATTATCTGTATCATATTCTGCAGAATGTAATACATTTTGGTGCATTCTTGGAATATAATGTCGACGGTGTTTATTTTAATTAAGGATTATAAGCACAGTGTACAGCACAGAGGGTAAGTGTGGATGTGTGTATTTGTACTCATTAATCGTGTGCTATGAAGCGATATTGAGCTATTCATCAGGTATTGTTTTGGAAGTTTGAATTCCGTTTTGTAATTGAATACGTGCATTACATTAATGTATTATTTTTATTTACTATGTTTAGCAACAGAATTGTAAACATGTATTTCATGTAAAATCATGACAAAATCAAATTTACAATGAAAACATGATAGTATGTGGATCTGTTCATGGATTGTTCAAGAGATATAGTAAAGAAGCCAATGGAGACTCGACACAATTATAATCATCAGGTTCATACTTGGTATAAGCAAACACACTTTAAGGAGTACCCCCCACCCCATAGGGGGCACATATTACAAAAGGGTTGAGGAATCCTGCACATTATCCATTGAATAACATAGTTCATTTTAAGTCCAAGGGGTATATTTACTAAACTGCTGGTTTGAAAAAGTGGAGATGTTGGTTGTAGCAACCAATCAGATTCTAGTTACCATTTTGTAGAATGTACTAAATAAATGACAACTAGAATCTGATTGGTTGCTATAGGCAACATCTCCACTTTTTCAAACCCGCAGTTTAGTAAATATACCAACAAATGGTATTGTTACAAGATCACATAGAAATGTGTGTCGTTTTCATAACCTACTAAACTAGATTTCTTGATTTGGGTGGTTAATATAGCCCAAAATACTACTAAACCATAGGTGATATGATCTAGTTCTGGGTGTAAAATTATCCACCTTTTGGTTTGGATTAAGAAATGACCAACACTACCCATTAAAGCCAATGAGGATTTATTGAATTTTTGTGTCCCTAAAATAAAGCACTGTCTATAAACCTTATAATTATCCATGTTATTCTCTGCCTTTAATATATGTTTTGTTATTGGCTGCTGTGATTTTGTGTGCTGCTGGCATTACTGCATCTTTTGGTCTTTTTATTGTCAGGTGATATTGCTGTCATAATATCTATGGAAATAATTCTTAGTTTATTTCTGATTAGCATTACAAAGCAGATCACAATTAAGCATGTACACATACAATAATGTGACAGTTTTAATTAAAATCTATATCAACTAATATTTTAATTCATAGCCCCAAATTGTTAATACGATTATTTGTAAATCATTGTTATTATTTTGTATATTTGTTTTCCTATTGCCTCCTGGAAGAAATAAAGCATTTACTAAAGCTGTGTTACCAGGAGAAACTACCATAGCTATTTTTTTAATGAACTTAAAAAATCAGCTCCTACCTTCCTTTGACCAACAGACATGGCAGGTCGCCAGCTCTCATAGCTTTCAGACTACTGTAAGATTCTGAAACGTTAACCCTTATTGCTGAAATAAAGCATATATATGTAAATGCTATTAACTAAAGCATAATAACAATTTCCTTATTATTAATTGAAGGACATAAATTATAAAAATGAGGAGCTATCCTCTTCGAGTAAGTATAAGATGATATGGGAGTGGAGGGGGCTTGGGATAAGCATGATAATGTCTTTGTCGTACGTGAATCAGCACACTCCGTTCCATACCTTTATGTGCTTTTATCTTCTGCAGAAACCTAGTCCCCTGCAGCACTGAACTATGGCAGAAACTGAAGTGCTAAAATTACAGTATCAGAGATGTGACCCAGACTTCACCTTAAAACTGTCAGCATACTTTACCACACAGACAGTGCTTGCTTTTCAATGACTGCACATGAAATATGGGAGTGAAAAGTCCCTCAAAAGATGCTACACAAACTATAATGCTGTAACCCTTTCAGGGGACATTCTACGGTGAGGATTCAATTGCAAGATTCTTTTATTTTCATTTGTTTAAACAGTAACCATACATCTTTTCTAAACCTATTACTGCTCAGTGTAATAACGTGTCCCATGAAATCTTTGGAACACAAATTTTAAAAAGGTACCTAAGGCTGAGCAGATGATTCCTAAAAGGTAGATAAAGGATTGTATTTTATCTACTAAAATTGCTGGCTATTTATTTCCTGTAATATTCATTGACGTTGTTTCATTTAGCAAACTATGATTCCCACTTAGAGATGAGTGCAATGTTTTGTCAAAATGTCAACTTTCTGTAAATATCAGCATTTCACGGGTGGTAAATAGGTTTAAAAAAGGTGCGCTTGGCAGAATTTCGTATGTCGAAACAAAATTAGATTTTGCCACTTTTAGCAAAAAAAAAAAAAAAAAAAAATGATTTCGAGCAAAACATTCTATTGCAAAAAAGTCAAAATGAACCCCAAATTAAAAAAATATGCATTCTAAACAGGTTTATATATGCGTGGGTTTCCTCCGGGTGCTCCGGTTTCCTCCCACATTCCAAAAACATACTGGTAGGTTAATTGGCTGCTAAAAAAATTGACCCTACTCTGTGTGTGTGTGTGTGTGTGTGTGTGTGTGTGAGTGTGTGTCTATATTAGGGAATTTAGACTGTAAGCTCCAATGGGGCAGAGACTGATATGAGTGAGTTCTCTGTACAGCGCTGCGGAATCAGTGGCGCTATAAAATAGATGATGATGATGATGATTATACCCTTTCAAAATGTAAATCACAAAAACAGCTTTATGAGTCTTCTCCACTATTAATGATGTTTGTTTAATGAATGTTATAATAAGAGAGAAATAATGCATTTAACACCATGGACGGCAATTTTGAATCAAAATAAAGTGAGCATGGCCAATTTAATATAAAAAAATAAATAATACGCTTTCCAGAATTTCACCAGAATTTCAAAAAATGTAAATAATTTTTTTTTTTAAATACTGAACAACTAATATTATTGAATGAACGATAGATAAATCGTATATATATATATATATCAATATGCATTAGTAATTTTCATTATATAGCATAATAATAATTTAGGCAATCATAATTTTGTTAAACTTATACCGTTTTTAACTCTTTAGGATTGCAAATTAGTCTTATTGAGCTTACTTGTATACTTATTCCTTTAATAATATTTAGATATTTGTATAAATATGTTTTCATATTCTCACTAATTTTATTAATGAAAACCTACCACCAATATAAAAACACATATTTACTAAATAAGAAAAGTTTTATATTAAAAGCTTGATTTATTTTTCTCAGCTTGTTAGCGATGTATTCACAAATGAACATATCTTATGTTATGGATTTAAGGGTATTAACAGTAAAAGCAACACCACTTCTGTGACTTCTCTCCAAAATTCCGTTCACATAAAAGGGTTTTTGTGTGTGTTTGTGGAACCTTTATTAAATAATTCATGAAGTGATTTACAGAAATTAAACTATTTGTCTGAAGTAGTGAATCATCCAGCAAACTGTACTGTAGGAGCTTCATTCTTCTCTTATCCTCATTAACCAGGATAATGGGAGCTGTATTTTAATAACACCTACAGCAGATTATGCTGGTGCGTGCGGCACTGCATGTGAAATTTTAGGGGAAGGGATGGCCTAGCGCTTCAGACACGCCACTGGTTTGTGGTACCACGCCCTGCATTGACTAAACATTTTCAAAACTTGGGAGGTATACGAAAGGCGCTCTGTGAGCAATGTAAAAAAACCCTTTAAACATAAAAAGTGCAACAGTTAATACACATTCCCAATGACCTTTCACAAAAAACAAAAGTTTAAATTACTTGCACATGTAAGCGCAGACCGCGCTGGCGCAGAGAAAGGAGCGTTACTCGTCTCCAGTTATCGGAGCTCTCAAATTACCCTTACCAAAACAAACTGCTTCAGTTACTGTGCTGTTATGCAACCATATCACACCTTCCCTGGTTTATTGATTCAGACCATGTTCATTTCTGTATGTGATAACTCAGAGTAAATGCAGGAAACTCTGCCGCAGGCAGTCGGATGACAGAAAGTTTGTATCCTAGAACCAGAAATATGGAGAGGGGAAGGTGCATCCTCGTTCCTTAAATTATTACGTTACACTGAACTGTACATGAACTCGTTTTGCTTATAAAAGAAGCAGCTGTTCCTGCGATTGAATCCATGGTTCATTAAAAGGGTGACCCCTGGTGCAGGAGGGAAACACTTCCTCAATTTAACGGCAACTCTTCAGACCTAGATATTTAGAGGTGCGCATCAGGGGACGTTACACTCTGTACCAGTAATACTGGAGCTTTCATAAATATTACTCTTAAAAGTTTGTCTCCTGCTCTGGTGGTTGAAACAAAAGGTCAAATTATTGTGTTTTGGGAACTGTCCCCAATATTCAACGTTCCGATATGTTGTATGATAGTGGGAAATATTTACCCTTTGCAGCCAATTAGACATTTGCTGCCAATATCTATTTTGAACTAGATAGATAAGTGAAATACCGACTGGTTACTGTGGAATGCGGTACAATTGGCAATCTGCATTTGTTTGTAAATAATCCCCTTGGCAACATGTTTTTAAATAATTCCATGTTTACTTAAATCAGCCGTTTATAACGCCTTGTGACCCCAAAAATGTACTGCCAAGTAGTAAGTTAATTATGAATCTTCAGTCAGTATTACTTTAGACAATTGTCTAATATATACTTTTGTGTTTTAATAAAATAAATTTTGTGTTTAATTAGTCTTAGGAACTCAATTGTTTCCCTAGGTGCATATCCCCCCTTTTGGATTTGGTACCCCTCCCTTAGGCATTGCGCCCTGTTGTTTGTTATCATTGGAGGAGGTGGCGGCATCCTCGTCTCCACGGACTGGGAGTGTGGCACTTGGCTGGGACATAATAGTCATATAACTCTTCACGTACAAGGCTCTCTCCAACTCCACTGCTCCCTACATCTCCAACCTCATCTTCATACATACTCCCTCCCGACCTCTCCGGTTGACCGATGACCATCGCCTTTCCTCCCCTCTGGTAACCACATCTCAATTCCTTATCCAAGATTTCTCCCGTGCTGCCCCCCGCCACTGGAACAATCTACCTCATGCCGTAGACTATCATCAGACTATCCCCTAGCCGGTATACCTTCAAACGGTCATTGAAAACCCACCTGATCAGAAATATGTTTCATTTATAGGGAGAGTCCTTAGTGACAAGAGATATCCTTATATGGGCTGGTACATGGTAATTGTTTACCTTAATAGTGGGATGTGGTTTTGTTGTATCTGTACTTTTCTCTCCAGGAATACTTCCAGCCTACCAGTCCTCCACTTCACCATTTCACCATGTAATATACCTCACCCTCTTTCATCCTCCATTTCTACCACTCCTGCTTCTTGCACTCAGATCCCCTTACATTGGATCATCCCATTTGTCAAATGTTTGTTTGCCCCTTTCCCTTTAGATTGTAAGCTCTAGTGAGCAGAGACCTCCTGTTCTCGTCACCTATAACTTTTGCTCACCAGCTACACTGCTCACCTCCTCCTTGGGCTCTCTGCCCATTGACTCCACTCCTCCTTTGTCCTTGCATCTCTTTCAGTGGCTCTAAACCTGTTAGTGGTGCCCACATTAATGGGCACAGGTTTCGGCCTGCGCTGAATATACCCCTTGCACCCCAGTAGCTGCGTTGAGAGTTGTAGTGATATTTGTTTATTGTATTGTACTGTTATACCATGAACTGTCTTGCTGTTTACCCTATGTACCGCTCTGCGGACCTCATGTGGTACCCTGTAAATAAAGTTTAATAATAATAACCCTGCCATGGAAGGGCAGCAGCTTCACATGTAATAAGCTGTTGGCTGCTTCCCATTAAAGTCAGTTGGCGGCACTCACACTTTGTGGGGGTGTTGTGGGAGCATTGAAAACACTTGATGATGGTGGCGCCATCCCTGAGTATGGCTGTATTTTACAGAGTTTTATCTGATTTTTTATTACTTCTTTATAGGTGCTTGTCCAACATTGGTTAGAATAGACCTCAATTTTTACAGCTCCTGATTTTTCTAGTTGGAGCTGATGTATCGCAGGTTAATCTGGGCTGATCTAGTTCTCCCTTCATCAGGGTGGTCCCCAATGTCTTCATAAGGGTTTTCCCAGAGTCAGCAGTCCCACATACTGCATTTGACCATGGGACAAAGGAAGGTAATTACCTTCTGGCCGTATCCCTGGAGTCCTGTGTTGCCAATAACACCCACATGTGCTGCTGCAGCTTGGAAGGTGTGACCTGCATATTATTACCATAAATTCTATAATGAGCCATGGCAAAAATTATGTGGTTCAGAGTAAAATCTAGTCCCGTGCCCGCAGTAACTCTGTAGAGGACTTACATGGTTAATACTCACAATCCAATCACTGATTAGCCTGCAACATAGAGTGAATATAATGGACCTCATTCACAAAGCACACTAATGTGCTCCGCAAACAATATTCTGCTGCTCTGCCAATTCTAACATTGGTTGCATGTACTTTACCAAATCCAATTTAAAATAATTTTACTAACACAAAAATCAATTATTAAAACCACCAACTTACGTCTCTTCAATTGCCTTAAAATATCCCAAATTGACACCTCAACTCTTTCTAAAATCTGCGTCTCTCATCCACACCAATCCCAGCTCTCATTCCCGGTTACCGGACTAGTCTCAAGCTGCACCCGCTCTGTGGAATTCCCTCCTTCGTACAACAAGACTTTCCTTAGTGTCCAAAACTTCAAGCATTTCCTGAACACTCAGCTCTTCAGGCAAGCTTATCAAATTCCTGGACCATGTTCGTAACCTCTCTAAAAATCCTTCTCGATCATCACCCCTACACAGTTCAAGTACAACCGCTTTGACTCCCAAAGCAACATGGCTGTGCAAACGGAATATGTATGCCAGCAAAGCACTTTTTCCCATTGCTTTCTGGTTGAACTAATATGCATTCTCTGGCACTATATATCCATTGTACCTATTTCCCCATAGATAGTAAGCATGTGAGCAGCACCCTCTTGCCTCTTTGTCTATTAATATACAGTCTTGTTTTATTACTGTGTTTGTTCCCAATTATAAGGTGCTGTGGAGTATGGTGACACTATGTAAATAAATGTTCATAACATATATTATTATCATATATTATTATTGTCTTTCTTTTGGTCTTTATGTATAGTTGGATAAACTATACAACTGGCGTCCAAGTGTCCATTAAGTCCTAAATTCAACACTATGTCACCATATGCCTGTCTTACTGTGAGTGTTATTGTTTGTGGCTTTGTATAATGAGCTAAACCCTGTGCCTACTAACGCAATCAGGCACTGGTCTTTAAAGTGTCTCTCATTTAAATCTGAGAGATATGTTTTGGTGAAGTTTGTATGACTCTTCTGAATACTGCTTGATTGACTACAATAGGAGGCCAAGCTTGGAGGACTGTAATACAACACAATGTACCGTCCAAGCCTCAACATGTTTCCTACTGTCGGGAGACCAGTGGTAGTCTACAGTAGTGGTGTTGTCTGGTCAGTGAGCAGCCACTTGTCAGAATGGAAGAGGAATTATCTCCTTAGGCCTTGGTGTTTTAGGCTCCTGTTCTCAAGCTTTCAGTAGATTTGTTTGTTAACTCAATCGATGAACGCAAGTTGAGTTTTAATTACAGTTACAACATTTAAATTAAGAGTTGCTTTTATTTATCAGGAGGACCTGAAAAAATTTATTTTATGTACAGTAGACATTCCTAACATCCAAATAAATGTATTTTATGGGGGGGACGACATTTTTATTTTATTTTTTATATTTGGTCATTAATGACTATATTTTTAACCGGTGACATTAGTTGTATATTTTTTTTTTTCCGTGAGTTCTTTTTTGACTTGATATTCCACACTTTGTAACCTTTGCATTCTAGCTGGACAAATATTCAATATGATGTAAAACTTACACTTGTGTATCAAACCCATAGATTGTAAGCTTGCAAGCAGAGCCCTCTTACCTCTCTGTATGTATTACCCAGTAATGTTTTATTACTGTTTGTTCCCAATTGTACGGAATCTGCTGGCGCTATATAAATAAATGATGATGATGATAATATGTATTGGACGTATCCTGCAGTGTGTTGTCTGTGAGAGCAGAGCGCACCTAGACCCGTATTCATAAACAAGACATATCTTCAGGTCCGATCCTTGTTGAATAGGGACATGCGTATCCCTGACGCGAGTGCATTTCTTTAAAACAATGCACATCACATCTTTATTGCACGTCTTTAATCGCGCTGGTTTCGTTAGTTAAAATATTTTAACATTGGTGTCTCACAATGTACCAGCTGCCCCCCCCCCCCTCCCAGTCACTGCATTTCGGGGATTATTATCTCCACCTTTCCATTCCCTTCACATTTACATGTGATCTGCAAGTGACATTATGTCAAAAGTTGCAATTGTTGCTACTTACATAGATTACATAGATTATTACTAGACGCCGTAATAAATATTTATTTTATTTTGCTTCCCTTTTAAATGTTGGAATCTGCAAACAAAAAACGATCATGTTATGGAATTTGCAAGTTGTAACAGTATTTTCTGAAGAGCTCTCATCATGGGCTACAACCATAATTGTTTCTTGTCCTGAGAGGACGGCTATGTATTTTGCAGTGTCCTGAAAGAAGACAAGTGAAAGTTCTCCAGTTAAAGTAACACCTTGTGTGCTGGGCATCTGTTTGCACATACATGCAGTAAATGCAGAACTAAACATAACTGGATAGACTTCATTCTTGAATGTGACAGACACCTGCAATGTTGTTTTTTGCACAATTAGTGATTTATGTCTTCAGTTTACCATCAAAGGGTCCTGCAGGTCAAGGAGTCTTCTGTCTGAGGATGATGATGGAAGGTCACTCCTTGTACTACAAGCTAACAAAGTGCATTTTAACTGTGCCAGATCTTAAGCCCTGCTAGGAAAGGATGTAGTATAAAACTGGATTAATGTGTACTTCCAAGTAGAGCTGCTTTAATTTGCTTCAAAGTGGTTCTCAAACCGTCAAATCGAATCATCTCTAAAGTGAAATTTGAAATAAACTCTTGGATTATAAGATTTTTCCACCTCCCCGAAAATGTAGTTTCTTGTCTGCTGAGGCATCTCCCAGGAACAAAGAGGAAGGATTCACTCTGAAGTGCGTGGGGTAGACCTAGATGGTAGATCTAGATGGTTGTACCGATGGGAAACAAAAAGTGTAAAACCAACATGATGCACATCCAGTGCGCTTAGTAAATGAGGTACTAGGTGTCTCTTGTCTCTTGCCTTTTGACCAAACTCCACCTAAAATTTCGATAAAGGAAGCTGGTAATCAGCAAAAGACAAAATGTAATACATCATATACTGAATCCTGGTATATGTGATTATGAAGATTTTAGTAATAATAACAGATAAATATGCCTAAGAAAGCCGTATTATTTGTCACTTGGGGGCAAGTGAAAGTAGCGGATGATGTGGGTATCTGGGGAAGTGAAAATAGTGGATGATGTGGGTATCTGGGATGATGTGGATATCTGGGATGATTGCGGATGATGTGGGTATCAGGGGCAAGTGAAAATAACGGATGATGTGGGTATCTGGGGAAGTGAAAATAACGGATGATGTGGGTATCTGGGGAAGTGAAAATGGCGGATGATGTGGGTATCTGGGGAAGTGAAAATGGTGGATGATGTGGGTATCAGGGGCAAGTGAAAATGGCGGATGATGTGGATATCTGGGGAAGTGAAAATGGCGGATGATGTGGGTATCTGGGGAAGTGAAAATGGCGGATGATGTGGGTATCTGGGATGATTGCGGATGATGTGGGTATCAGGGGCAAGTGAAAATAGCGGATGATGTGGGTATCAGGGGCAAGTGAAAATGGTGGATGATGTGGGTATCTGGGATGATTGCGGATGATTGGGAGATATGGAATTGTGCTATCCAGACCGTCATGTAGTACATAACGCCAGCTTTATTAGATACCAAGGATTACTTAGAAATGCTGAGACACATGTCATGCTATCTTTTCTCTTTTTTAAACAATAATTTTTATTGAGGTTGGCAGTTCATAACAATGTAGAATATACAATTAAGATCATGCAAGTAGAAGTTACAGAGAAACAAACAGATGTCCAATCCCATACTTCTAACAAATAGTGGCCATGCTATCTTTTATATATACATAGTGGTATATTTTGCTGGACTCCTATTAGAAGTCAGGTTTAGGCACAAAACTTGATATTCTTCTGCCCTTTTCTTCCTGTCCGCTGAGCTCTTCCCTGTAGATATTTTCTTCCAGGATCTGTAGACATACAAATAGATGATTTAGCAACACCTGGCTAAGGATTCTGCTGGATCCTTAGTGGTAGCCTACAATGCAGACAGAACTTAAACCTATTAATGGTTACTTTTCTACTTTAACTGCGCTCCCCTTGCACATTTGGCTGGAACTATGCAGATGTACTCATGTGTGCCTTACATTTAAATAATCCATATGAGTATGTGAGCAGAACAATAGGGATCACCTGAGCCTAGAAGGTTTCCATTCAAAGCTTACCTGCCAAATCCTTTTGGCCACATGACACCTGCTGTGCTGTTCTTGCCTTTGGCTCCCTCTTTCTCTGCTCAGATGTGCCCCCAGCTCTTTGACCTTTCAATTGATTGAAAAAAAACACCTCTTTTCTTTTCTTTGTTTTTCACTAAATATTTTGTAAAGTGTCAGTTGTCTTTTGAAGACCCTTTTATCCACGTTTTAAACTTCACCTCCCTTGAAGCTAAGTAAGAAAGATGGGAGAATGCTTTGTTTTGTTTTTATTGATTTTAAGTTACCCAATTTAATTAAATAAATCGCAGACCATAGGTAATAGCAAATAATTGTATTATTATTATTACTATTATTATTATATAGCAGTTGGCTCCTCTTGTGCCTGGTCTGTTTACCCTCCCTTAGGATGTAAGCTCGTATGAGCAGGGCCCCCTCCCCTCTAGTCTCCATACCTGTTCTTCCGCTCCGTCTTTACTGCATATGACTAGCCGGAGTTTCTGAATTATTGGTACTTTTTGTTCATTGTTCTGTATGGTTTCACCCTTTTTTTTCTTAGCTATCCTCCTACAAATCATTATCTCCTTTTCAAAATCTCTCTGGAGGGAAAACAAGTATGGCTGCCAGACACAGAAACAAACTCTCAGGCTATCAGCATATCATGTGAAGGTAGAAGGGGGAGAAGAAGGATGTCACAGTGAAAACAGATTTCAGAGAGGTGTTGCAGGTTGTCAGCAGACATGGGGGAATAACAGAAAGTGTGCACCTGGGAGAGGGGTTTGAGTTATAATGAGACAAAAGTGATATTCGCCATCTCTCAACTTCAGGTAACAGGAGGGGAACTTAGGAGTGGAGGCCAACTATCAACTGCTATACACTATGGTTAAGTAAATTGTTGCAGAGAGTTAGGCTGGGTACACACTACAGGTTTTTCACCCGATTATCGGGCCAATCACACGATAAACGACTGTTTGCCCCGACATTGCATTAGTGTGTACGCTCCCATGATCAACAATTATCATTCCAAAGCACATTGTATCCCTTGATGTGATTTTATAAATCTCTGTAAACGATGGAACGATGTTGTGCCAATTCTGCAGTGTATATGCAGTCACGGCCAGATTTCCATAGTGTTTATAGAGTTATGATCTTTTCAGCTGATGGTTATGACAGATGAAGAGCACAGATCTGAAGGTAAATCTTATAAAGCGTGTACCGTGTCGCATCGTGAGAAACTTTCTGTAGTGTGTACCCAGCCTTACTCTTCAGCTGAAATCAGGGCTCTGCAGACATATAAGAGTTTAGAAGAAGTTGGTAACAGGAGACAAATGTTGCCCATACATATAGATTACATTGTAGGAGAGGGTCGTATTTACATTTACAATGCAATCCTGGACTTGGGGATCCATGATTAACCATTTTGAGCCTCAACTAAGCACTAACAAACGTTCATGAAGAGATGTGAGAACGTGGTGGGTGCCCTGGAGGAACGTTCTCAATGCAAGATGGATCAAGAAGTCCATCTCCTCTTTTAGAAACCATGGACTTGTTCCCAAAACTCCCTGACCTTGGAAAAGTGCCATCATATTTGTACAAGCTCATCTCTGAGTTCAGCATATAGAGGGATTATAGATGGAATCTCTCAGCGTGAGATCTACCTGTCATTCTGTGCATTCATTGCTGGTTGTGTTTATTTTTGAACAACTTGTGGGATTGAGGAGACAAGAGGTGTGTGTTTTAAACACAAAAGTGCTGATGCAGAACGAGTACTGTGCTGGTTTGCGTAGATCATGTGTGAAATTGCCCTGTGCTAGCCCAGAAAAGTGGCCACACTGACTATGCAGATTTGCGTAATTCTGGTACAGATTTGTGTGATCCAGTAAAGGTGGGAGAGGGGAGAAGCGAGACGTGGAGGGGGGGGAGGTCGTTCAAACGTAGGCCGAGTACTGTAAAGGTAGGTTTGCACAATTGTGAGCAAAAGCAGACAGGGACGTAGATGCATATATACCTGAGACGTATTATTTGCGGATGGTCAAGGGCAGGTGCAAATAGCGGATGATTACTTTGTGTGTGTGTGTGTTAGGGAATTTAGACTGTAAGCTCCAATGGGGCAGGGACTGATGTGAGTGAGTTCTCTGTACAGCGCTGCGGAATTAGTGGCGCTATATGAATAAATGATGATGATGATTACGGCTAACAGCAATAGCATACTACTTGGGATTGGCTGCTTGCGAAGCCACCTCTAAAGCTTATAAGTGCCTTCTTCATTTTGTGTGAACATATAAAATGCTTTTATATACGTGTTTGAGCAATATGTTTTTCACATACACGCAGGGCTGCCAAGAGGAATTCAGGGCCCGGGTACAACAAATTCATGGGGCCCCCCCTCATAGTCGAGTAAGCCCCAAATTTTTTTGGGGAGGTGTGGTCATGCATTTGGGACGTGGCAAACGTGCCATTGGGGCGTGGCTAACATCAAAACCACTAGGCTCTCAATTCGCCGGAGCGTCACATATGTTCAAGCACTCCTGACTTTCAGGACATCTACCACCACAGTGTAGTATACAAACAATGCAGTGTGTACACAAACAGTTCAGTCTTGGCCTACACCTTACATTGGGCACAACATTCACCAAAAATTGGTATTGTCCCTACTAGAATCACAACATTTCACACACTGTACTGCTCTCTCCTACCTGTTCTTCTCACTTTCTCCTCCACCTGTGGCTGCTGGTTTCTTTAGTTGTGGCTTGTCCGGATCCAGAAATGTTGAAGGACCTATTTTGAAAAAAAAATGGCTACATTTAGAAAATACAGCCAGCCCTGGCGTTAAATCAATAGCACCCACAATTAATAATTAGGCCTTCCTCCAGCCCCAACATTAAAATAATACTATTCACATTTAATAAATAAACCTATTTCCCTTCCTGCAAACAGCCCCAGCAATACCTATTTCCCGCAACCATCACTGCCATTAAATATTTCATAGTCACATTTAATAAATAGACCTCATTCTCCCTAAACTCACCCCAACATTCAATAGCCCCCAAACCACCCCATCTTAAATTAATAGTCCCCACCATCACCCTACAAACAAAATAGCACCCATTAATTATCCACCACCTACCTCACACTCACTACATTGCAACAAGCCCCCTGTGCCGTCACACACACAATACTGTGCCCCTTCACAACTACACTGTGCCCCCTTATGCTCACGCTGCGCCCTCCATGCTGCCTTCCCTCCTGCTTTTTCCCTCTGTGCCTCTCTCCCACTTTTTTTATTCCTTTGTGCCTCTCCCCCAATTTTTTTTTCTCCTCTGTTCCTCTCTCCCACTTTTTTTCCTCCTCTGTTCCTCTCTCCCACTTTTTTTTCCTCCTCTGTTCCTCTCTCCCACTTTTTTTCCCTCCTCTGTTCCGCTCTCCCAAATTTTTTTTTATTCCTCTGTGGCTCTCTCCTTTTTTTCCTCCTCTGTTCCTCTCTCCCACTTTTTTTTCCACCTCTGTTCCTCTCTCCCACTTTTTTTTCCTCCTCTGTTCCTCTCTCCCACTTTTTTTCCCTCCTTTGTTCCTCTCTCCCACTTTTTTTTCCACCTCTGTTCCTCTCTCCCACTTTTTTTTCCTCCTCTGTTCCTCTCTCCCACTTTTTTTCCCTCCTTTGTTCCTCTCTCCCACTTTTTTTTCCTCCTCTTTTCCTCTCTCCCACTTTTTTTTCCTCCTCTGTTCCTCTCTCCCAAATTTTTTTTTATTCCTTTGTGGCTCTCTCCTTTTTTTCCTCCTCTGTTCCTCTCTCTCGCTTTTTTTTCTTCCTCTGTTTCTCTCTCCCACTTTTTTTTCCTACTCTCTTCCTCTCTCCCACTTTTTTTTCCTCCTCTGTTCCTCTCTCCCACTTTTTTTCCCTCCTTTGTTCCTCTCTCCCACTTTTTTTTTCCACCTCTGTTCCTCTCTCCCACTTTTTTTTCCTCCTCTGTTCCTCTCTCCCACTTTTTTTCCCTCCTTTGTTCCTCTCTCCCACTTTTTTTTCCTCCTCTGTTCCTCTCTCCCACTTTTTTTTCCTCCTCTGTTCCTCTCTCCCAAATTTTTTTTTATTCCTTTGTGGCTCTCTCCTTTTTTTCCTCCTCTGTTCCTCTCTCCCACTTTTTTTCCCTCCTTTATTCCTCTCTCCCACTTTTTCTTCTTCCTCTGTTTCTCTCTCCCCTTTCTTTATAGTACTGTCCCCCTCTGTTTTCCTCCCCTAGCCTCTCAGTTTCTTTACTTACCTTTTGTCAACTTCTTTCTTTTCTTTTCTGCTCTTCTGTCTCCTCTTCTGTCTTCTTTCTTCATGCTGGCTGCGGCGCTCCTCACTGACTGACAGGCGTGACTTGATGACGTCACGCCCGGCAGTCAGTGTGAATGGAGAAGAGGAGAGGAGGGACACGGCGCCGCGCGATCACGTGAGTATCGTTTTTTGGTGTTTTTTTTTTCTTCCAGCTCCCAAGAAAACCAAGACCCCCCCCCCCCCCCCCCCCCCCGCGGGGAAAAAAATAAAGGACGTAAAAAAAAATATCGCAAAAGAGAAAATTTAAAAAAAAATAAAAATAAAATTTAATTAGCAGCGAGGGCCCGGGTAAAATGTACCCGCTCCCCCCCCCCCCTCTCGGCGGCCCTACACTAATCGGAGAAGCTTCTGCTGTATCACAGAGATGTTTGAAGCTTTATTGATGCTTACTAGTGAATACCTATTTTGCAAACAAATCAAATGGTTCTAAGCATTAAAATATAAACAAATAAAACTGCTGATGGCACAAATGAAATAAGTAAAATTTATTAAGTGATGTATCTCACTACTGTACAGGGAAACTGCATTATTCCCAATGACAAGAAAATGTACAATGCTGGAACTAATATGACCATTACTCTTCATTCTGCCACGTAATCACAATGTTTATTTTAGAGTAATAATGCTATTAATCCCAGCGCTGTACATTAGGTTCAGTTCTATAGCTTTGCATAATGCCGGCTATTGCTGCTTTTTTAGTGAACACAATTTGCACCTGCGATTTGGGGCACATTTACGGCTAACTAAGGCAGAAACAGCCAAACCATTGAAAATTGGTCTCGCTGACACCATTCTGGGCATAAAAATTCTACCTTTTTGTGGTTAATAAAACACTAGGGGCTAGATTTACTAAACTGCGGGTTTGAAAAAGTAGAGATGTTGCCTATAGCAACCAATCAGATTCTAGCTGTCATTTTGTAGAATGTACTAAATTAATAACTAGAATCTGGTTGGTTGCTATAGGCAACATCTCCACTTTTTCAAGCCCGCAGCTTAGTAAATATCCCCCTAAGACACCTCTCACATGATGGGAAAGTTCCAATGCCTGCCCTGATTGCCAAGGACAACCTGTAAATATTTATTTCTGACTATCTTGTTGGTCATTAAGATTCACCAGATGCACATAATTTCATTTGTTTCGGTTGTTGGATGCAGTTCTCAGTAGCAGATGTTATCTGTATTAGTTAAAGTACAATAAAGATGAGTATTTGGAAAATTGTATTATGACCATATCCAGTTGTCATGTCTTGTTGTGTAAGTGTACTGTCCTATGTCTGTATAGTGTAATAGTATCATGTTCATGTCTAGTGATCAGGTTATATGTGGAAGACCTTGTCATATAACTGCGGGCAATAACAAATGCGTTCATGCCACACGTTGTACATTTCCTTTATCTATGAAATTTTAGGGGGAAATTAATTCTAATTTCTACTGCTATTATCAGCTTATCTCGAATAGGGCAGCGCCCTGACAAGATCTTCATGAAAATATGAATACATGCTTGACTTAATAAGAAATATCTTTGTAACTAGTGATAGAGTTACCTATTTTTTTTTTTTCAGCAATACCTAACAAACAAACAACCTTATAACCATTTATTTTTCCGTTTAACATCCCATTAAAGTGATAAATGTTTGCAAAATAGAAAACTAGCATTAGTGGCAAAATAATATTTTTTAATTATCATTGCTTGGCAAATTATTACAGCTTCAGTGTCCTCTACCATCTGGTTATAGATTGTTATAGACAGTGTGACTGTGTTAGACACACATTGAGCTACCACTCACTTACTCCACACATTCCTGGTGGAACTAGCAGTTAATGTAAGACACAGGCAATAGATTCTCTGCAAGTAAAAGTAGTACTTGAAACTGTAGACACTGGGTAACGCGTTCAGTAGTTAGGGTTTGCCTAAGGCAAACATTGGTGTCAAAATGTGCATATATCATTGTGTAGTGTCATACCAGAACGTCACTGCTTCTCAGTCACCATAACACTCAAACTGGTAATAAATATGTTACACTTTGTTTCTGATAAATAAATATAATAATAATAATAATAATGCCAACTTAAAACAACTGGAATTGTAGTGAGGGTGTCGCTATAAAGAGGTTGTCATATAGTGAAATCAATACATAGTTAATAGAAATACTTAATACAAAATGAATACACAAAGTGATGTTAATATATGTAAAACCTCCAGTATATAATATCTGTATAAACAGGGAGTTCAAAGGTCATATTTTGGTAATGCAGCCCCACCCCCAATCCCATTAAAGGATATAAAAAGAATGTAACTCTTCTACTTACACTGTAAGTATGGGGAGCAGAGCGGGTGGCGGACTGAGCGCTTAGGCGCTGCTGCAGTTAGATCGCCAGTCACCCTCCAGCTGACTCCCCTGTGATTGGCTGGTAGGTCATGGCGGGTGTCTCTGACAGGACTTGAGCAGGCTATTTTATTGGCTGGGGCTCCCACAAATTAATTGACCTGAGGCAAAAATCTTAATCTGGCCCTGTCATGACTTCAGTATTATTAGGCATAATGCTCTTCTACCGTACATGACTGAGGGCAGAATTTAATGAACTGTGTGATAGCGCTCAGCCTACCGCCTGTGTTTTACATGGTCACAGAACTCCATGATGATTCTACTATCCCTAAGGAGTGCACTGTACTGCATGTAATGTACTATTGTGCAGAAGAATGTACCTGGTGGTAAGTGAGGCTGGCAATTTAAAGGGGGATTGTGTAAAGAGGACACAACCTATTGTAACCTATTGTTTCTTAAAATTATGTACTGCAATATATGCACAAAATGATGCACTAAAATACCATCAGATAGAGCTGTGTTACAAAGTAAATATAGTATTTATTTATACCATACTTGCCCACTCTCCTGTAATGTCCGGGAGACTCCCGATTCCAGGTAGGTCTCTCGGACTCCGGTAGAGCAGGCCACTCTCCCACATCCTGATCTCTTCCTAATGAAGTGGGGAGGATGGGAGCCTCCATGATGCGATTTGCGATGAATCGCATCATTTTGGCCCCGCCACAATTCACTGCGCCGACCCTCTGTTCTCCCAATTCACCTCCCTTCCAGGTATAAGTTATACACGGTGAGCAACATAAATAATGCTTTCACCTGTTCTGTTGAGTTTGAGGCGTCTACAGCAATCGTTAAGCTCAAAAATTCAAATGAAACATTATGGTAAAGTTCACTATTTGGCCTTAGGGACCTTACCAGCTAACAACATAAAAACATGTTTTTACTAGTCAGTAAAAGCATGTAAACAGGTATGGATATGGAATGTATTGATCAATGACCATATACCCACTTTTTGCTCTTGTGGTCATGGGTATTTACTGACTACCAGTGTTTTTTTACACATTATAGGATTTGATGCCTGAAGTAGTCACCTGGCGGGAGCATTTAGTGCCTTTTCCGTTGGTGTGCGGGTCTCTCCTGGTATTGAGATGTTAGTATAAATTTGTTATTTGATAATATATTTGGTGTTATAACAGCTTATGTTGTACAGCCAGAATGTTTCGTATTAGTGACTATTATTAATTGAAAGTCGTCTAGAGGGCTAGTATTTTTTATCTATTTATTTCTGTGTATGTTTATTGTACCAAACGTTGTCCATTGTGAAATTGTCATTGAAACAATTCAATTAAAGTAGTGCAAAGGACGGTTTCTTTATTTGTGCAGAGTTGTCTTTTAATAGTGTTTGATCCAAATGTTTCTGTAAGTATGAAGTGTACCAAGTGTGTGTCTGCGTGCACTGGTTTGTGTTTCTATATTGTGGTGGCAACTTTAACTATCCGTACTGGACCTCATTCATCAATAATCGCCAAACGCATCAGGTATACGCACGTCCGTATTGAACAAGGAGCGCATCTGAAGATACGTGGTGAAAAACTCAAAAAATTCAATTACTGCCATCTGTTAATAATATAGAACCGGATTCATTAAGGAAAGTTAAGCAAAAGTGAGTAAGTAAGGCAAGACCATGTTGTATTGGAGGGGGAGGTCAATTTATAATGTGATGGTAGATATATATTTAGGATAGGGCATGTCCTAGATCAACTTTAAATTTCAGTGTACAAATAAAGCTATCAGGTATTTGTGTGCATGAAAAAACAGACAGTATTTTCCATATGTCCAAAATAATAAACTCATTTGCACCCCTTACATTGCAACATGGTTTTGTCCAGAAAACTTAAGTAAGAAAACTTATTCAATTTTTTGCTTTTCTTAATGAATCAGGCCCATAGTCATTAATGACAAAACATTAAAAAATAAAAGTTTTCGTTAATATTTTTTTTACATGAAAATACATTCATTAGGATGTAATTAATGCCTAATGTACATAAAATACATTTTACAGTTGCTACTGATTGGAAACACATGTTCTAACTTACATACACAGCCGTCATCACTAGTAATCGTCACTTACTCCAGACTTGTAGTTGGTGCAAGTGATACGACTGAAATTCACGTACCTTTGAGACGCCCAAAGCTTAAATCGGACGCCGCTGTTGGCACACCCTTACTGTACATTGACTACCTGCATACGCCCCTTCCCCTCCTCCATTCCACCCCTGACATCATAGGCTGTAGTAAGGGTCCTTTGCGCTCGGGGATGAATTGAACGTTGTTGCGTTCTCTGGTGTATGATTAGTTTCTGGGCATGTTCACTGCGATTTTACGCAATACACAGCACAAATAGGCACATTCCTTAAGGATTCAGACCAACAGTGAGCAGTAGAGCTTTGTTACTCCTTATAATATAATGTTAATTATAATTAAAGTTATGTCACAAGTCATTTCTGAGGATATCACTAATGTCCCTGCTTTATAGGATCCTGTTAAACAATATAATAATAGACAATTATCAAGATCGAACTATTATAAATATATTCCATTTACTACAGTACAACCTCTTCCTTTAGGTTTCCATGTCCTCTGTGATACGTGGCCATTTATCTTACTATGACCAAATAGTAATTCCTCTTCTTTTCCCACTACCGTCTGTTTTCTATCTCCACCACCAAGTATTGTGACTGTAGCATCTGCCCCTCTCCAGTATGTTGTTAATATGATTATCTCAGGACAATCCCAACATGTAAGCTATTTTAAAAGGATGCTCCTTAAATGGGGTAATTACAACCAGAAGCTGCACTGAGTGGGAAAGCAATAGATAACATCAGGTCACTGAGCGACCAGAAGTTCACAAAGAGCATCAGGGTAAATCATAGTTCATTGACATATTAGTGCTGCAGCCTTGTATTCCAGCTATATGTTCCAGCTACCGTATGGTTCCCTGCACGCGGCTAAAAGCAGAAAGATAACCTTCGGGATCCCATGGGTTACGGTGGGCCTATATGACACCCACGAAGATAAAGATCGCTGTCTTTCTATGCAAACAAATCAGAGGTAAAATTACTTTATTCAAAACAAACTTCACCTTATCCCCACTTGTCCTGGCAGGGGATTGAAAGGCAAAGTACAGGAAGCTCGTTCAGTGTTTCCTTTCAGCTTAGAAAGAGACACTTTCAGAAACAAAGATGCAGTAATTAGATTTCAACGACTTACTTAGAGGTCGTGACCAGTTGCTTTAAGGAATTTGAACTTTTTTATTCATGGTCATCACACTGTAAATCTAAATTGAGAATGCCAGCTGTAGCTTTTTACTTTCAAATATTTACTCAATTAAACGCGGAACGTGTTCTAATTTGTCCTCGTCTCCGGTCGGGGTTTAAGACCCATGCTTGCAGCACTAAACAATCCAGATTTAATTATGGATTCATTAAGGCCTGGGCTATACTTGGAATGTGTATCATATGCAACAGATCTGTTTTGGATAGCACCGTCTGCGGCGAGATAGGAACTGACCTTTTTGATTTATTGTTTTATATTCTTTTCTTGTGTTGCATGTAGTTTGCACCAAATTTGCAATTCCCATTAAAGACGATGGGACTCAGGTAGCGTTGGATGTACATTTTTTTTTTGCATCATATAAGCACTTCGTGCCGCGCATACATATAAAAGTATACATACACCTATGTGGCAATCCAGATTTTTGTACATTTTCCACAAACAGCTCATAGGCTGGGTACACACTACGGAAAATTTCTCCCGATGCGACATCTTTAACGATTTTACCAACGACTGAAAGTCCCAATCAGCATGCAATTGATGTGTACACACTATACACGTTTTACACGATTTACCATCAGATCTGTGCTCCTCATCTGTCATAACCATCAGCTGAAAAGATTGTGACTCTGTACACTTCATAAAGATCTGCCTACACTGCTGGTCGTGAGTGCACACACACTGCAGAAATTGCCCGACATCGTTCCATCGTTGACTAAGATTTTAAGTCCATTTATAAAATCAAATTAAATGATACAATGTGCTTTGGAGCGATAATTGTCCATCGTTGGAGTGTATACACTAATGTGATATCGGACAAAATGGTCATGTATTGTGTGATTGGCCTGATAATCGTCTGAAAAACCTGTAGTGAGTGCCCAGCCTTATGGCTGCAGAGGTGTAACGGGGCAGGGTAGGGGTGGGCGACTTCAGCAGTTACTACTAATACTGTAAAATCTTTACACTTGATGAGCCAACCCCCCCCCCCCCCCCCCCCCCCTCCTTACTGAGTTCACAAGATCTCCTCAGTAAGGAGATTACTGCACGCCGCGTAAGTACTACAGTGACAGCAGGCAGCTAACAGCATAACATTTGCTGTTAGCTGCCTGCCATTCTCCTTGAACAGGTAACAGTCGGAGCCGGGGGCGGGGACATCCCAGACCCGATGAATGCCAGCAGGCCCCCCAGCTGCCCGAGGCCCCTGGGCTGTAGCACCTTTAGCCCTATTGTTAATCCGGCTCTGGCTATCATGGGGTGTCAGTATACATACTTGTATGCCTGACATACGTGTGTTGAAAATTATACTATTTTACAACTGGACATATGCTTCCAATTGAACATATGCACGTAAATGCACATTTTACTTTGTGCATCTTTTCCTATATACGTTCGAGGTACAAATGCTTCCAAATCTAGATAAGACCCAATGGGTACATTTTGTCCCAAAACCACGAATTATGGACTAAATGCTATGACACACTTAGAGTGTCCAATATAAAGCCACAGTCAATGTGTAGTTTAGCTAGATCCATATGACAAATGTGACGGAACACGCAATTTATGGCTAATAATTTGTAGCAGACGATGAATCGCTAGTGTAGTAAACCCATTGGTGTCAATCGCATTTACAATTTTCTAGTGAGGGGTTTTTACGATCAACTGTTGATGTCATTTTAAATCAGTTAATATAGCGGAGAGACAGATATGAGGCTATTTGAAATTCTACCTGTTACAGGGGAAGGAGTCAGGAAGTGACATTAGACTTCTCATCCTGTGTCTCTGATTTCTCTGTTTATATTCCGTTCAGTTCTTGATGCTCCTGCTGCAGGGATTGTGCTGCTGCCAGTCTTAGCTGAGTTTTACCTAGGGTCAGATGGACAGACCAGACGCTTCACTGGTTTGTGAGAACCTGATAGCATCAAGTCTACATCCTCTTTGTGAGTGATAACAACATAAGAAACACTGGATAAAAGTGAGAAGAAACATCCGTTCTTGGTAGAAATAGTAATTGCACCTGTGTGATCATATGAGCCGTACAGTTGGTGATTCCATGGGGCAGATTTAAGAAAGCACGATAGTGCTCTTACCGGCAAAATAAGGTGCCTCCGTGTCCTCCGCTAATTTATTAAAGGTGCATCGCAGCAGATATCGTGGATAGCTGCTGCTTTGCACTCCTCTCCGTTTTTGGGAGCAGTCACCATTCAACAGTATGGTGACTGCTCCCGGCTGCAATCTAACAAGTTCCGAAAAAACATTTTTTTCGGAAACTTGTCTTGATAAGTTGGCGTACATTATCAGAAATGAAAAAATCCAATGCTGTCAGCTCTGCTCCGAAAAGCAGAGCTGGACAGCGCATGTGTGGAGGGATCACATGATCCGTCCCTGTCACTCACCGCTCGCAGAATTGCAGAGGCAAAGCAGGGATCTTTGTGCGCATGTGCAGTTCGAAGAACTGCACATGCACAATTGAAGGAAGAAGAGGAACGAAGATGACCAGTAGGAGATCCTGAGACAGCGCGTTCCGAAGAGCCGGGTAAGTATGATTTTTTTTTATCACAGAAACAGCAGTTTTTCGGAACTGCTGTTTCTGTGATCCGTTTTTAATAAATTTGAGAAATAGTTCAATCCTTATCCATGCGATAAGGATTGATAACTATTTCTCATTTCTGCCGATGATTGATAAATGTGCCCCCATGTGTCTTGGTATTTACATTACTATACCAATGTTCCTGGAAACCAGTTTCTGATGTATCAGCTAAACAGGATTATTCATCATTGGGTCCTGTAATCATACTTACCTATCCTTTCTCTTTTCCTGGAGATGGGGAAGTGGGTGGTGCTCGATGATGAGAGTTGCATAATCAAATGGGTGGCACAATTAGTAACCACTGGAGTGGGTGTGGCTCATCAAACCCCTGCCACAATGCCCAGAAAAGGCAGCTGCTTGTACCGTGAAGCCTCCTCTCCCCAAGGTCCCTGCTCTGGGTCCACTGAGTAGGCCCTGCCTGTAATTTTTTTGGCACTGCATGTACAGTATCCTGTCATGGGTATCACAGAGAAGAAACGATAGGCACAGGCTGTGAGACAACTGTACTTTTGATGATGTTACCTGCAGTCCAAGGTCTGAAGACAATAGCACAGAGGTAGTCATTTTGTGACTCCCTAACAGTTAGAGCCTAACTGCCTTGGACTAAAAGTCCCAGCATGCCTGAGAAACATCCTGTGACATCATCATCACGCTGCCAGCTTTCAGTATATTTCCTCTGGATGATCACATGGGATTAGTATCACAATAACTCCCTCCAACAGCTATTTTAAATAATGCATAAAACATTTATGGGACACAGGCAAATTTACCAATGGGCAAAGAGCACTTGTGGTCAAAAATGGGTGTTTTTTTTATCAACAATAGGCTTGTTATTGCTTCTCCTAAAGGGTTATCATTGGTGATAACTCTGCCAGTGGTAAGATTCGGCATTCTTCACTCATTTACTGTAACTTGGTCCAAACTCTTTCACCTCTCACACAGTGCACATTTGTAATTACTTACAGTACTCTGGGTGGAAATGATAACAATGTTTAATTTTACTCTGATCAATTAATTTAGAATCGTACTTTTAGAAGCTAGAAATGGATAACATTGGAAGTTATATGTGATGGCTAAAACAAAAAGAACCAATACAGGGGAGGGGATGCAGATGCAAATGGGTGGTGGTGTTATGTGTGGAGGGAAGGGTACAAATAGCCTTGGTCTTTCTTGAGAACGCAGGCCTGTCTATGTTGTGAGTGTGGGAGCCAGTGGGGACAGACTGGGAATTTTCCTGGTAGGCCGATGGCCTTATGAGACCACCTGGAGGCCAGCTTCTGTATTTTTTTTTTGGACACCCAGACCGGTATCTGTTGTCTCCTGTCTGCTAGTTCATCCGGGCCAGCTCGATATAAATGGGTGCAGTCCTGGCTGGGGAGAGGTCCTGGTAACAAAATCGTGATACTGCCCGCTGAGCGGGGGCTGCTGAGGCTCTCGCCAGACTATGTGACTGTGCTTCTCCACCCAGACGAATGTGTCCCTTTGCCATGGAATCCGGAAGCAGGGATCTTAGCTCAGATCAGTGCCTAGAAAGATTGGTAGCAGCAGGGGATAGATAATGAATGACTGCAATATTGGGTGGATTGTGGGACTCTAATACCAGTATCTCCGTCATAGAGTCCACACATTGTAGCTCCCTAATAGATAGTTTTGTCCAATTTAGTTCATGTTTTTGCTAATATCCATGTGTGAATGGCCGGGGTGTATTAGTAGAGTGATCAGTGCAATCATATCTTACAACAAAATTCCCCAACTTTTCCATGGAGATTACACACCTTGGCAGCCGTCAGTTAACGGTGACTTTTGATGATTTGTATTTTGAATTCTACTCAGTTGTTTGAAAACTTGAAGAAAGAATAGTTATATAACAAATGTTATACATTCCTTTTTGCTATTTGAAGTTTTAGAAAGTATGAAAATGACCAAAATACACCTGTGTGAACAAACCCAAAAGTGTAGAAATATATTATGTGTAAAAACAATATAAATCCCACACAAAAAAAGTGTACAGTTTGTCTGTATTAATAAAATTCCAAGAATGGTGATAGCTGGGCTTCAGTAACAAATACTTTTTTTTATTAAAATAAAGTATTTTTCTGTTTGGTTTTATTGTTATACTATTTTTTCCTACTATTTAAATGTCTTTTCCTCTTTTGTTTTCTCTTTTGTTTTCCTTGAAAATGTTTCTAGTTTGGGCTTCCAGTTGCAGTGCACATAGTATTGTACCAATGAAATAGCTTCACTTCTGACAGGTTCCTGAACGAAACAAAACATTTCTAGTAAACCTATTATATTTATTTTAAAAAAAGTATTTTATGTTTGGTGGTCCTTTCAAAGTACATGTAGGAACATATGCTATGGTAAGAACTATCATGTTTGATCGTCTTTTGATTTTTTGCCTAAGAAATGAAGGTTTCACACCTGAGGTGAAAGATATTGGAAACTGAGAACTGGTATTAGATCCAGGTGTAACGAGCAGATCTTTCATGCAGTGTCAGATCTTGGATTAATCCCTGTTAATTGAACTGACACAGGTACATATCTGCAGGTGATTTCCAACACAGCCACGTTAGTCAGTTGACTGAACATTAGAAGGACTTTAATCTCAAACCACATGTAAATTAATTGCCTGATATTTAACCCTATTAAATATTTGCACCGGATTGGTAGAGATATGAATGCCCCAAAATGAAAACGATTATTCATCTTAGTGCCCCCAAACAATTCTCCTAAAGTAACACTTGTGGAATAGGTCTGTGGATTTTCCTGTATAAGAAAATGTATTAATTCACCAGTACTGTTCATGAGCAAATACATCTAAAAAATATTTGCGTTTTAGGGAGGGATATAATGTGGTGTAGATGATTGAGTAAACAGAGCAGGAAGGTAAAACAAGTTGCTAAGCTGATACTGCCATATTTCTGCGGCAAGTCTGCCCAAAGTATGTCGTCACTTAATTCAACAAAATAGCCACGGTGTGAGCAGACTGCGGTTTACAGAATTTAATTGTTTACACTTTGAACATGGAACAGAGCTAAAAAAAATGTTATCTTAATAAAGTTTAGAGAAGAGATGCAAGAGGGCAATTGCTTCCCTTGTCTTACGGCTGAGAGCCAACATTAAGAAAAGGGTGCGGCTTTCATCTGTTCCGCACTTGCATAGTTAGTGCCTCATTTAAAGTCGGATGCAAAATCCATTTTAGGTGCATTGACCAAAAAAACACTATCAGGCATGTGCAGCAAGCACCATATCCGACTGCATCTTGGATGCAATTTACACTTGCGACAGCTTGCGGCTTACTATGAGTGAAAGGGCGGAACGCGGAATTGTGAAGGTGTGACCCTGTAAGTAAATCCTAGACGCAGTAAGGCGCAGACACAATACACGTCTAAAAAGGGCTAAACATGTGCCGCAGAAATTAGGCTGTGCAAGTAGTTCGCTATCTGCACGAACTTCTCGCAACTCAGTAGAGTATTATGAGTGGGACGCATGCCACTCGTAACACCCTACCAAGCTGCGGCACACTCCCACTCCTACACTTCTTAGACGCACATTGCATCCGACTCTAAATGAGGTATTTACTGTCTAAAGAAGCTATATGCTTTATACAGTGATTGTGCTGATATTTACCTGGCATCTGGCCCATACGAATAGTCACAAGAGAGAGGGGTAATTGAGACAACCATGATTATCCAACAGAAGATATGGCTCTTAGATCCTCACAGATTGCTACCACCACATAATATGGCTAGGTACACCCTGGAGGTTTTTCAGCCAATCATCAGGCCAATCACCCGATAAATGACCACTTGGCCACATATCACATTAGTGTGTATACTTACACGATGAATGACAGTCGTTTCATTTGGTTGGTCGTACTGTTTAATGATCTCGTTCCAATAACCTTTCGATCATGTAGTGTGTATGCACTTCCGATCATGATCTCCATAGAGTTTACAGAGTCATGGGCTTTTCAGCCGATGTTGGCAATGAATATGTCCCGGTGACTGAACGTAGAGAGTGCTGTAGATGGAATAATTAGTTCGTTCTGATGCTGAATATTTCGTTTCAGAGTCACAGAATCTAACAATATTCATTATGACATGTGGATAGCTATAACAAGGTGGTTAATTAGTGTGACAGGAATGAATGAATGCATATTGTGAAGTCATTCTCTAAACGACTATAGGGCCAGAGAAGAGCACAGATCTGAAGGTAAATCGTGTGTAGTGTGTATGTATGAATCACCCGACCAGTGGGACCGTCAGTCGTAGGTACAATCAGTGTAAATAACTGTCACGAAACTCAGGGTATTCTGCTTACTGGTTTTAGCACTACTCACCCAAGAGGTGCGGAGTCTAACGTGTCCCAGGTCTTCACCAGGAACCCCTGCAAGGGAGTATGGTCTTTGCTGCGGGAGACACGCAGGTCGCGGTCCTCAGAAGGAGCAACCAGTGAAGCGTTAGGATGGAAGCGGTGTCAGGCAGGCCGGGTCAGAACTGAGAAATCAGGATATGCCACAGGGAGAATCCGAATACGTAGTCAGGGGCTAGCGGGGTCAGGTATCAGAAGCACAGGAGAGAATGGAAAATCACGAAGCCGAGGTCAATTCACAGGGAGCACAGAATAGGGGTAGTCAGGAACAGGCCGGGTAATACACTGGAGTCACAAGAGGAAATTCACAGGAATGCTGGAGCTAGGTGGGACCTAATACTCTGGCACTCTCCAAGTGCCAGATTAATCCTTATATGCAGGAGACAGGCCAATCATTGGCGGTGGTGACGCTAAACACCACCGCCGGAATTAATGGGAAGACCGCCGACCTGGAAGTGCGCCCGCTTGCCTAGCAACCGGGTGCTCGGCAGCAAGAGCAGACGTCTGTCCCTGTGCGACGACACAGCACGGGGACGGCGCTTGACAATAACAGATTGGTCGAAAAATTTTCCAGTGTGTACCTAACTATACCTTTCTAAAATGTACGAATAAAGGACATCTCCACTTAAAATGTAGGCTTTACATTCCCCGATATCTTAGTATTGACATGGCAGAGGATGGCTCAGAATAACAGTGCGAATAGAGATTTGCAATGGAAGTTTCAGTCCCCTGCAACAGGAAATGTGGACAGTAAGGGAAGGTGTTCTTATACTTCTACAGTATACAAGTGTCACTACTTGGAATAACAATTAGAATTTCTTTTTAAAGGTTACGCTGTCACATTTTTAATATAAACCCAGTCCAGATTGCAATTTGAAAATAGGGAAAGCAGACAACTGGGCCACTTAGCAAAGGAGTGGGAGAGCAATCTGATATAGTAAAACAAAAAGCCATAGTAAGCATGTTAACAAATTGATAAAGTTTTGCAGATTCAGCAAAGAGTCTCCTAGACTCTTACATTACTCAATTGACCTGAATATAGCTGCCCTTTAAATTCTTGCTACTGTACATTGATCATTATTCAAGATGAAAAATGGATATACCTGCATATTCCGTGTGATAAGCCCCGGGCTTTTGACCCTCAAAGATTCATTAGATGCATATTAGTTGTTCATTGAAACTTCCAGAAAATTCTTTCTGCGGAATGATGAGTTTGGGGTCAAAAAGTTATTTACTAAGGAACTGAGAGATATAACACGCAGGGTTATATTTACTAAACTGCGGGTTTGAAAAAGTGGAGATGTTGACAATCAGATTCTAGCTGTCATTTTGTAGAATGCACTAAATAAATGACAGCTAGAATCTGATTGGTTGCTATAGGCAACATCTCCACTTTTCCAAACCCGCAGTTTAGTAAATATAACCCTGCGTGTTATATCTCTCAGTTCCTTAGTAAATAAATCTAGTCCTCAGTGTTTCACACCAATACATTATGCAAAATGAATACTTAATTACCATTAACTAAATGAATCCTGATACCGAGCACAATTTTTCTAAACCTAGCTATTAAAATGCTTAAATAATTCTGCTGAAATTGATGAGCTTAGTGCTTTATAGTATCGTTTTCTGATTTATTGGGTAGACAAAAGATGCTGCTCTCGCCCACCAGACACCCCACTTTGCTCTCAAAAGATTGAGGAGAACCTACCCACACCAGCCCTGCTAGGCTGATGATGAACAGTGAAGCCTCATTTGGGCTTCCTGTACCGGAACTGAAAGTGCAAGTGGAGACTTAGGGCTAGATTTACTAAGCTGCGGGTTTGAAAAAGTGGGGATGTTGCCTATAGCAACCAATCAGATTCTAGCTTTCATTTATTTAGTACCTTCTACAAAATGATAGCTACAATCTGATTGGTTGCTATAGGCAACATCCCCACTTTTTCAAACCCGCAGCTTAGTAAATCTAGCCCTTAGTGTCCAAGAGCAAGCGGGGAGCCTCTGTTATGACCTGGCATTGCTGCACCCCACAAAGTAGTTTGTTTGAGTATAGCAAGAGACTAAATGCAAGTTTTATGTGTAGAAGGATGGTAATTGTGCAGTATAGCCTAAGGTTATACTACACAACCTGAAACATTTCAGGGGGCAGCATTTTACACAAGTGTTACAAGCTATAAAAAGCAAATCTGGCAATAAATCAAGAAGGAGCTTGGAGTCAAACTATAAAGTTCAAAGGGCCGCATGTGGCCCTAGGGCCATCTGTTGGCCATACCTGATAATGTTATAAGCTTGGCTAAAGAGGTGAGATTTCATGGGACGCTTGAATGTTTGGAGGTTTGAGAAAGTCTTGTATGAGTGCCAGTATTACTACTGTTGTAATATAACACTTGTGCTGTTCTTAAATGTAATATGGGCTTACTGGGCACTGCTATAATCTGTTCTAAGTCCCTAAAAAAAGTTACCAACACTTGGCTTCAATGGGTTTCCAGCCGATGGACACAACACAGAGACAACGGGTAGCATACACTCTTTACTGGAAGTGCCGGTTGGTTTGGATCATGATTTTGTACAAAAAGACTATAAGGAGTTAAATCAGGAGGTGGCTCAAGATGCCCCTATACCAGGGAGATACTGCTCCTTTGTTTGGACAACTGCGACCATATTGTTCTACATCTACGCCAAACTCCCCAGACCTTAATCCCATAGAGAACTTGTGGTCAATCCTCAAGAGGCGGGTGAACAAACAGAAATCCCCAAATTCTGACAAACTCCAAGCCTTAATTAGGCAAGAATTGGCGGCCATCAGTCAGTATGTGGCCCAGAAGTGACTGACAGCATGCCAGGGCGAATTGCAGAGGTCTTCAAAAAGAAGGGTCAGCACTGCAAATATTGACTCTTTGCATAAACTTAATGTAATTGTCAATAAAAGCCTTTGACACTTATGAAAAGTTGTAATTTTACTTCAGTATACCATAGCAACATCTGACAAAAAGGTCAGAAGCAGCAAATTTTGTGAAAACGAATACTTGTGTCATTCTCAAAACTTTTGGCCATGACTGTACATATGTTTTAAGCAGGTAATATGTAAACTTAAATGATATTCAGCCTAATAATTCACTAGGAATTAATGCTACTAGTTCATAGTGTATTAATAAGCTGCAATAACAGAAGTATGGGATTTAGCCACGAAATTGCTATCTCCACTGGGGATAGATTATCAATCTACCTTATCGTAATGCTACTTGAGCTTCACCATTTAGCAAATAGATGAATAAGAGTCACAATCTTCCCGTGAACAACATCCAACTCACTTAATGCTATTTGATATTCTGTGCTACAAGAATCTTGTGTTTATCTGCAGAGGAGTGAGGTCTAAGTTAGGCTTGTTTGACCTCCAATCTCAGGAACTTTTTTTTTTAGGAAAATTAGCCAGTAAGCAGGTTATTGAGCATATAATCATAGAATTATTGCAAAGCTCTTTTCAACACTTTTAAATACATACATACGTGTTGTCTTCAGTTACCGTCCATTTGCTGCTTTCAGTGCACAGAAGCGTCTGTCATGAGGACTGTGCTTCATCCAAAGCAAGGTTTATTATTAGACAACATCCTAATGGGCTTGTGAGTGGCTCTTCTTTCTGTGCAAGCCAAGTAAGATCTCTGCTTCATTTCTTCAGTAACTGGTTGCAGTGTAGATAATCCTTCCCATGATGCCCATATGAAACTTCTAATTGTCAGCTGCCTAAATTAATTCGCAAACAAGGGAGGGACAGAACCTATTATGTTTACTTTTGCTTTTGTGTATTTAAATATATATATATATATATATATATATATATATATATATATATAAAAATATATATATACACACACACACAGTGGTCAAAGAGGGCTGGTATACGGTGGTATGCCATACCGCCACTTGTTCTACTGGCCTCATTATAAAACTATCACATTCCATTCACTTACATTTTCCATACCGCCACTTCTAAATCTGCACTTCGACCATCGTGTTTTTACGGGATTGACATCATGTCTTTCCCAATAGAATCAGTGATATTACAAATAAAAGGCTATATATATATATGTCAATTTTGTATTTTACACAAGCGTCATGAATATATGTCAAGTATCTTGTAATATATACCCTTTCTATGTGGTGAGCAGGGGCGGATCTAGAGTTTTATTTTACGGGGGGAGATTTAGTCCCCGACCACTTTTAGACGGCTAAGGCTGCCGGCGGCTGCATATTATGGCGATCACTCAATTTTGGAGCACAGTGAGGAACATCAACAAGAGCACAATTTGAACTAGGATCAGCATCAGGGTCAACACTCCATCGTCTGAGAAAGAAGCACTTAAGTCAACTCCATGGATGGAAATAATCTGTCTTGTTAAGATTCAAGGATTTCTCCCCTGGTCACAGGAAACAATATTTGTATTCCAAAAAGTTTTCAGGTGTTGACTGCTGCAGGAGATAGTTCTCAGATGAAGTTCTCTAATGATATATAAAACCACAGAAGGCTTCCTGGAGATATCGGTTCAAATCCTGTGTTGGCTTCCAGTGATCATGGACTCTTCATTTTGTAAGGTGTTCTTAATATCGTGCCAGCTTGCATAATAATCGTGTCTATAAACAGACTGTCTCACAGCGGTTTATGTAGAACTATTATCTACAGTCCAGAAATACAGCAGGTCTCAAACTAGTGTCACCAACACTTCACAGTCTGAGAAGTTAAGCTTTAAGGCAACTCCTTGAACAGAATTTAGAAGCCTTATTAAGAGTTTATATATAGGTCACATATATAATATTCATGTGCATAGAGGTTACAGATGTTAACTGGGAAAGTGGTAGACTACTTGAAGACACAGGTTCAAATCTCAGTATCAGCTCCCTGTGACCTTAAAAAAAATCACTCTAATACCCATGTGTCCAAGATTTAAAACCCTGACATGTAGGAGCTATTGTCCTGTCTGTGAGTTCTGAATATATTGCCTGCAAGTATAAGAACCTACTCTATAAAATATTTCTTATTATGCAAGTTTGAAATTGTAGTCACCCTTTTTCCTCAGCTTCAGTACTCCAAAGGCGAAGAACTTAGCCAGCTCAGTGTACGGTCTTGTTTGAACTATGAGGGCAAAAGCGTTTCCTTCATCCAGCTGCAGAAACTACACAATCATCAACCAAAACATTTGCTGGTCCCAGGTGGTAAACGAGCCACCTAACATGCCAAGTACTCCAACCATAAATAAAGCCAAATGGTCTCCAAGAGCAAGGGTTCCCAGCCCGATATTGGCGACTTGTGACCTTGGACAAGTCACCCAATTCCCAGCCATTAAATGTTTGATTAATAAACCTCTTGTGAGTCATAGATGAATAGATTGCTTTATATTAAACAATAATCTACAGTATAGAAAAGCCATCTCTAGAGGTCACGTGTTTAAAAGCTTTGTTATTATTTTATTTTCACTATATATAGCACTGGACTCATTTAATGCTGTTTTCACATTTGATCCAGTAATGACAAGAACAAGAAACATATTTACTAAACTGCGGCTTTGAAAAAGGGAAAATGTTGCTTACAGCAACCAATCAGATTCTAGCTGTCATTTTGTAGAAATGACTAAATAAATGATAACTAGAATCTGATTGATTGCTATAGCCAACCTCTCCACTTTTGCCTCCAGGACTCAACTAAGGCTCCCATCACTTTTCATAGTGTTAGTACTCCATAGTATGAGAGGCTATCCTTTAAATCAGCTCTTTGGAGAGCACTTGTCTGACTTGTTTGGGTTATGAAGATTACAATACTTCCAGTTACAGGAAATCCTTTATCAATTATATAATTCATTTTGGGTCATGAATGTTTCGTACTGTTGGTAAATTAAGCCCTGTCATAGTTACAGAAACATGGGTTAATCCAGTGGATCCCAAACTTTCTCTGTTTGAGGCACCCGTAGGGTCTCCATAACTTTTTGAAGGCACCCCTATGCCAAAATAATGGTCTGCACATTAGACCGAGCACCAGATAATGGTCTGCACATTAGACCGAGCACCAGATAATGGTCTGCACATTAGACCGAGCAACAGATAATGGTCTGCACATTAGACCGAGCAACAGATAATGGTCTGCACATTAGACCGAGCACCAGATAATGGTCTGCACATTAGACCGAGCACCAGATAATGGTCTGCACATTAGACCGAGCACCAGATAATGGTCTGCACATTAGACCGAGCATCAGATAATGGTCTGCACATTAGACCAAGCACCAGATAATGGTCTGCACATTAGACCGAGACCAGATAATGGTCTGCATATTGACTGGGCACCAAATATGGCATTTTAGAGACGGCACATATATGGCTCTAACTTTTGGAGCTTTCTCCTTGATTTTGACATATTTATTAAAACCATAATGTAAGCATCTCCAGAACCCTCACTGCTAGCCGTTTTCTGAACTGGAGCTGATCCAAGAAGCTGCTGTGCGGGTATATTCAGTCAGCTCCATGCAGTGAGCAAACATTAAGCCTCTGAGGGGACTTGCAGGTATAAGTTGCTGCAGTAGCGGCTATAATTCTGAACTCCAGTTCCATTTAAAAAAATCAAATTAGACGCACACAAGTGCACCCTCATGTTACAGTGCTTTTGCATCTTATTAATGGGTAACCAATGATTTAAAACTACCACTGCTGAGACTATAAGACTTTGTAAGAAATATTAAATGATGATAATTGGCCGAAATTGTTAAAAAGATTCATAAGTTTGACAGCGATGTGAGAGCATTAGCGATGTGTAGTAGTAAGTTGTCCAGAAATATTGCCATTTTGTATGGTCTGCCAACAATCAGTAACCCAGTCACATCAGGGTATTTACTATCTGAGATTTCCAAATGTTCCATAGTTGTAATGGGAAATTGATTGGACAAAAATTAATTTACTCTAAGGGGTATATTTACTAAACTGTGGGTTTCAAAAAGTGGAAATGTTACCTATAGCAACCAATCAAATTCTAGCTGTCATTTTGTAGAATGTACTAAATAAATGACAGCTAGAATCTGATTGGTTGCTAAAGGCAACATCTCCACTTTTTCAAACCCGCAGTTTAGTAAATATACCCCTAATTCTAGCCTTGGGGAAGTGATAAAGAGCCAAAATCCTTTCCATCATGAGGTTTCCCAACCTTATTCCCTTAAGCATGTGCTCCCTAAATCTCATTCCTTGATAAATCAATTTTAGCATCTGTTTGCAGGAATATTATGAGGACAGGCAGCAGTTGTTTCAATTGTGTTTTACCTGGCGTCTTGCATTGGTACAAAGCCAACCTGGTCTAAGTACGATCAGGTAGTATCTCGTTCAAGAGGTTGGCTATGGTCTTTCAGAAATATATTTAGAAGCAAAATTTTCTTGAAACTACTGCACTGTGCAGGATATTTCCGAGATGGGACATCTCAAAAGTAGGCAAGTATGGGTAAAATATTGTAGTCCTCCAATCATAACAGATAATTCTACATAGTCATATTCTCCCTACCTTCAGCTATAACTACAGTTTGCGAAATCTACTTCAAGTCACCACCACACTTTCTTTAGTACCCTCTTTGCGATTCATAGGCACAGTGGTTTTCAGGGCATTCTACTGTAGCCGCTACTGGGAAGCCCTGGACTTTAAGGAGGCATACAGACAGTGCGGAGCTTTGTGGTACCTTATAAATAAACAATGAATGTTGGAGTGGGCATAAACAGCTTCTTGGCATTAAAGAGGCAGAGCTGGGCATGCATGGGCGATAGGCCTCTGTATAGGCAGGACCGCTGTAATCACTTGTCCAAAGATGTAATTTTGGAGTGGGGCAGAAGAAACGAGAAGTGTTTTTACATTATCATTATTGTAGATGCACCACAGTGATCCGCAGCGCTGTACAGTAGGGAAAACAGGGCATACATAAAACAGGGACATACAAGTTAGAATGAGCAGGGTCCTCCAGACCCATTGTTTTCACGTTTGCATTCATTTTGTCTAAGTGGAACAGGGCACAGCTGAAACAAGAAGAGTGAGTGTGGCTCAGGGTGGAGATCGGGACAGTTGAGAGTATGCATTAGTGTGAGTAGTGTCATTGGGGATAAGGTTAGCTCTACAAAAATAAAAATAAAAGTTTTCAGATAGCGTCCAAAGATTTAAAAATGTCAAAGTTTAGGAAAGCCTGATTGGGCGTGGTAGGGAATTCCATCCGCGTGTACGTGTACAGGGGCGGATTGGGAACTGAAGGTGGCCCTGGAAAAAATTATTGAAGTGGCCTCATGTGGGCGAGACCAAAGCAACTGTAGGCGGGGCCAACACAAAACTGGGCGATATTTGGAAGTACTGGAATTTGGTTGTAATATTATTTAGGAAAACCTAGATGTGATAACTTAATACACAGTGGGTCATTTCTAAATCAATACAGGGAAAAAGCAGCCAGGCCTGTGTTATAAAATGACATTAATCTTTTTGCATCATCTGCTACTGGTTTATGCTTCTGTGCTCCAACTTGTTTAATTGCCTAACACATCCTTCCAAAATTCCCTTCATAGAAACATACTTGACTTTATTTAATAAGTTTAGCTATTATGAAACATGTTGGCACAAATCGTATTTGATCAGACGGCCAGAGCAGCATATGAGAACCTCACGCACTGTTGCATCTTTCCCCTGACGTCATGAGAGAACAGTCAAATCTCTCTCTCTATATAATATATTATATATATGTGTACTGTGTGTTTCATAAAAATGCATTTCAAGCAATTGCTATACTAAATGGCTTTCTAGGTGTGTTCAAGGTGAAATGCTTTAAGCAACTGCAACAAAACACTTTTGTAACAATTGTGTATTAGCTCTAAATGTGCCCTGTGGATGGTTTTAATTAATAACAGTGCAGGGAGCATTGACAATGAGATCAGTACAGTGGGGGCTAACAATGGCATAAGTGAAGGGGAGAGCAAATATCAAGGGTTTTCTAGAAAGTGCAAAAGAGGAAGGATTAATGATATTATCAGTACAATGGGGGCTGGCCATATGTTTAACAAAGTGATCTAAGCATGGGACCAGGGCAAGGTAGAAGGCAGGCAATGGGATAAATGCAAGAACCATTAAAGTATCACCAGAGCTGGATTAATTTCAAGCAATGCAGTGTGCACTACTGTAAAGTACATGCAGCTCTGCCTTCACAAGCAGTACAATGTGAAGGGTAACATACTTCCTAACTGTTCTTGACCAAATCATGAATGTCTCACTTAAGCTAGGTATACACTACACTGTTTTCATCCAATAATCGGCTCAAACAGCCGACATACGACCGCTCGTTCAAAAGTCGGGTCAGTGTGTGCAGTTACACGATGGTCGAAAGTCTGCCCAAATGGACGATTCTCGCCTCATTTGGTTGGTCATACCGTTTAATATTTTCGTTCCAATCTCGTTTCCGCTGTGTAGTGTGTATAAACTTCCGACCGATCCACAACAGTGAGTACGAAATTACAGTCATTGCTCACGACAACATGGCTGTAAAAAGTCGCTAAAGGGACGTCCGCTCTTCCCTTTATCGTCCTAAACAAGGCTAGTGTGTATGCAGTCCATGGACCGAGCGATCGGACAATCGATCGCATGTAAAATTGCTCGGCATAAAAAGTGGGTCGAAATTTCTGTAGTGTGTACCCAGCTTTAGTCACACAAATTCTCGATTGGCCTGACAAATTCAGGACAGTTGGCAGACTGTGTTGCTCTCTCCTACCTGTTCTTGTCACTTTCACCATCTGTAGCTACTGGTTTCTTTAGATTAGTTGCTGCTTGTCTGGATCCTGAAATGTTGGGGGCTCTATTTGGAAAGAAAATGGGTATATGAAATGTAGAAAACTCAAACCAGCCCCAGCATTAAATCAATAGCACCCACATTCAATAATTAGGCCTCCTTCTAGCCCAAACATTAAAATAGTACTCACATTTAATAAATAGATCTTTTTCCCTCCAACCAGACCTGATATTAAATTAATAGTATACACATTTAATACATAAACCTATCTCCCTCCCTCTAAACAGCCCCAGCAATAAATTAATAGTATTTACGTTTAAAAAAGATAACCATTTCCTACAACCATCCCCGGCATTAGATAATTCATATTCACATTTAATAAACAGCCTTCCAACCCAACCTCTGCCTCATACTCATTTAATAACACTATACCATCCCAGCATTAAATGTCCCGTCACCTCGCCTTAAATTTTTAAGCCCCGATATTAAATTATATAGCCTCAACACCCCACAAATAAAAAAATAAATTAGCACTCATTAAAAAATTAGCCCCCACCTACACTTCACCATTAAATGTATAGTCTACCACACACATAATAAGACCCCCCTTTCTTTCCTTTACACATTTTAGTAACATAGCCCCCCCAATCCCTTGCACATTGTAGTAATATAGCAGCCTCCACATACCCTCACAGCTCTCCCTTTGCCCCCTTCATGTCTCATTACAGCCCCTTCCCATCCAGAATAGTTTTTATATATATGAGCAGCCCCTACCCATCCAGAATAGTTTTTATATATATATATATGAGCAGCCCCCTTCCCATCCAGAATAGTTTTTATATATATGAGCAGCCCCTACCCATCCAGAATAGTTTTTATATATATATATGAGCAGCCCCCTTCCCATCCAGAATAGTTTTTATATATATGAGCAGCCCCCCCCTCCCTCCCTTCACTTACCTGGCAGCATGCAGCATCACAGCATTGTGGACCCCAGTAAGCAACAGGCAGCCTCGTGATTGGCTGCCTGTTGCTTTCCACTGGCCACCATTGTATTTGATCGTCGTCCCGACCCTCTCTTTCACAACCCCATCGGCAACTCGACACAAGGAACCAGTGTAGGGATTTGCAATGTGGTGCAGCAGCATTTAGGATGGATTGAAGTGGAGATATATGGGCAACGGAAATGCCAACTAGCAGGAGGCTACAGTAGACAAGACAGGATATGATGAGTGGATGGATAAGAGTTTTGACTCTTATTGGTTGGCAGTGTTTATAAGGTGGAGTCGACAGGACTGGGAGAAAGCCTAGATTTGAGGAACAAAGAGAAGGCAGAGCCAAGTGTGACACCAAGGAAAACTGAGGAAACTGGCGTTATTGATAGTGAGGAAGATTTGAGTGGAGCTGATGACTCTGGTAGGAAATATGATAAGTTCTGTTTTAGACATGTTGAGCTTTAGATAGCATTGGAGCATCCATGTGGAGATAACAGAAAGACAGTTGGTTACACAAGCTAGTACAGAAAGGGAGAGGTCAGGGGAAGAGATATAGAATTGGGTGTAGCCAGCGTAGAAGTGGTACTGGAGGTGGAGTGAGCGAATTATTTCCCCAAGAGAAGAGGTGTAAAAAGTAAAGGGCAAAGAACAGAGCCTTGTGCGACCCCAACAGTAAGATTGGAGGGGACGATATGCCGAAGGTGGAAACACTAAAGGAATGGTTTGATAGGTAGAAAGTGAATCAGGAAAGAACTATGTCACAAAGGTCAATGGAGTAAAGGGTGTGTAGGATGAGAGAGTAATCAACAGTGTCAAAAGCAGTAGAGAGCCCAGGAGAATGGAGTATGAGAAATGATCCTTATACTTTACAATAAGTAGATCATTGATCACTTGTGAGAGCAGTTTCAGTGGACTGTTGGGGGGCAGAATCCCGATTGCAGAGATTCAAGAATGTGAGAAGAGAAAACAAGATTTTTGTACTTAACTGTAAAATCTCTCTCTCAACACAGTTGGGCGACACTGCTCACCTCGGGGGCATAGAGGGGGGTATTATTTTGTCACAGACCAACCGTTACCTGCTTTCCATATACAATGGTAATTCCTAGAAGATGCAGATTTCTGAGCTTTGATGATCGCCTTGATGACCCTTTCCGACAGATTCCTCTGTCTAAGAATCAAGGATTCAACCGCCAAGTTGTCAAAGGTAGCCGTGCAAGGTCCTAATGGAAAAACAAACCATAGCTGAGAAAATTTTCCCTGAGAGGAAGACGCCAAGGAGGAGAAATGCTTATGGGAGTAATGGCACTAATAACTTGTTTAACCTGCACCCCTCCCATCTAGCCTCATCCAGCAGGAAGCTCTCAGTTGAACTAACAAAGCCACAAGAGAGGGTGAAACACCAATAGAACACTCAACAGAACTGTCAGAACAACAAAAGGGTGGGAGCACAGTGTCCCCCAACTGTGTTAACAGAAAGAGATTTTACGGTAAGTACAAAAATCATGTTTTCTCTTGCACATACGGTTGGGGAGGGGGGGGGTACACTGCTCACATTGGGGACGATCCAAAGCTGCCACTAGGGTTGGTACGCTCAGACTGAGCTGTACGTAACACTTTGCATCCAAAGACGCAGGTTTTGGATGTAAAGACATGGAAGCTGTAAATTCTGGTAAACAAATGAACAGAAGACCAAATAGCCACTCTACATAACTGCTCAACTGAGGCCCAATGTCGCACTGCCCAAGCAGCGCTGACTGACCTTGTAGAATAAGCCGTGAGGCCATCAGGAACTGGAGAACCTTACAACAGATAATCCTGACAAATAGTTGTCGTTATACAACTAGCTTTTGTGTGATTAGTGGCTGGCCAGCCACAATTGCGAGCATACAACACTATGAGAGCATCAATCTTCCTAACGGAAGCTGTACAGCCCACATAGATCCGCACGACTTACCACATCCAGAGGTATAACCGGGCTGACTACTGGATGGAGAATCCTGAGACAATGCAGGAATAATAATGTCCTGATTAATATGAAATCTCAAGACCACTTTTGGCTGAAAAGATACAAGATTGGAGCCCATCACACAGTGTGAGAGCCTATTTTTCCACGGCTTTAACGACACGTCGTTGCCATAATAGGGAGGGGGGAAGCACCAGATGTTAAACAAATGGATTTTAACAACCATTCACATCTCCAGTCCTTGCTGTCTTTCAAATTTGCAGCGCTAGGAATATGAATAATGGTTGCCAAATGCGTGATGGGAGCATCCACACTTCGGGCTGTCTACCATGACGCAACCTCCTGTTCTGGAAAGGGGTAATACAGGCAATACCTTAACGGTATAAGAAACCAGCTATCTGGTTTAAACTTGGCCTCCTGTCAGATTTCTGACAATTAAGTAGAGGATTGAAAAGACACTGCTCTTTTGTTTACCCATTTAAACAGGAAACCCATTGGTGCTGCCTGTTCAACGTCAGTGATATGAAGGGCCTGTCTGACCACCACAATCAGATCTTTTACCCACTACCTACGGGAGAGATCCTCCTCCCAGACAGACACATCCTCATTATCAGATTCTTCCAGAATGTCACCGTCCTCCTGAAAGGACGGCTCTGTATCAGAGTCCCCCAGATCCTGAATCTGGGACTGGGCCAGATGTTTATGCTGTCTACCAGCAGATGGCTGCAACATTTCTCAAGAGAGGAAGATACCCTGACCAAACGCTGGACAGATCTTTCTAGATTTTGCACCCAGGCAGGTCCTTGGGATTTCCCTGAGGTGTCTAAATGTCACTGAGATACCTGTCCCGAAGGAAAGACATCTCTGGACTGTGAAAGGGTAGGAAAAACATCAGCACCTACCATTTTGAAACATGGAGCATCTCTTTTGAGATCTGCAATAGACCGTGCAAGATCTCGTGCCCAGGCCAGTACAACCACATCAGCAGCATCCCCAGACGAACGCTAACTCAGGTCCTCAGACTCGCAGGCTGTGCAGAGACCATCCGGGTCTGACCGTTCACCCGCAATTTTGGATTGGCAACAGGTGAAATACGTTACTGAACCGGTTCTGGCAGTTTTGGACCTGGAACTTGTCCCTCTTTCTGACATGATGAATAGATACAGAAAGAGAAAACATCAGAACACACACTGCAGAAAACAGTCCAACACAGAGAGTGATCTATAGTAAGCACAATCTATTTATGCTCTGTGAGGTAATACCATCAATTATGTGAATACATTAGTGTGTAGTGACCTATGCAGGACCCACTGTACTTCACTTATGATGACGAGAGAGTAGTACAGAAGAATATAATATGCAACAGAGACAGTAACAGTCACACTGTCAGAAAGCACTGTAACAAATGTGTATGCATATAAACATAGATATATATATATATATATATATCGAATAGTTCCTCCACAGGGTAATCTGTGCATCCACAGACACAGAGAGCTGTAATGTCAGTTAGAAAAAACAGTTAGCAAAGCCCAGGAAACTGAGGAATAAACCTACAGTGAAGCTCCTCATTACCCTTAGTCAGCTTCACAAAACGGTGCCTGTATACAGAAAAAAAAAAACTGGTGGGAGCTGTGATAACACCAGTTCTCTACCAGTAAACTTGCCCCTGCTACCTGTATGTCCAGTCTCTGTGTGTCCTCAGCAGTGTCACTGGAACATTGCAGGCTTAGACCACCACCAGCACTGTCTCCGCTGCGCAAGGGTGGAGTGGTGCTGCAGCCGCGGCTCCCGGAGCAGCTTAAACTCACACTGCCCTGAACAGGAGCTTGGCTCCTGGACACTACTATAGTGTCAGATAACCCTTTTACCGGGAGCCCATACTACCTCAGGCGGGGCCGGCACTGAAAGCGCTCTCCCTGAGTACAGCCGCAACATTCACAGTATGAACGCCGCAATGATGAGGCTAAAAATAAACCTATTTTAAATAAAAATTACGTAAAAATTAAGACTAGACTAAAAAGGTGCCTTACTCGTTAGGCACTATTAAAAAAAAAACAGCTTTCTGCTGGAGGGGGCATAGAGGGGATGGGAGCAGGCTAGACAAGTTTTTAGTGCCATTACTCCTACAGCGCCCTCTATACCTCCAAGGTGAGCAGTGTCCCCAGCTGTATGTGCAAGAGAAAAAAAAGAGATAGGCGTTTGTACACTAATCGCTCAAGTAGTTTAGAGGGGAAGAGAGAAATAGGGCAGTAGTTGGAGAGATACGCTGGATCGAGAGATGGTTTGTTTAGAATTGATAAGATGATCGCATATTTGAAGGAGGATAAAAGTGCGCCAGTGGACAGAGTCAGTTTGAGGTGAGCGAGAGGTGGGCATGCAGTCAGGGGAGGGGGAGCAGAGAAGTTAGGAAGAAATAGATTGAGATACAAGCTTACATCCACTCACGTTTAAGAGGGCACAAGTATATACTGCAAAAATCATACCAGCAGTCTCCCAAGATGAAGGAACCCCTCTGTGCTCTTTCCTGATTTTCTGCCGACACCCCACACCCATATTAGTTTATTGGAGCAGACTATGTTGCGCCTTAATGATTCTGCAGGCATCAGCAGTGAGCTCCATTAGTTCAGTAAGAACACATGATCCTGAAGGGATCGTAGGTATGGCGGTACCAGATGGGACTGGTGGGATTCCTCCATGCTCAAGAAAACTCCAATATTTTTTTCTTTTAACAAGACTGCTTACCCGTTGTCTTAGCGTCGGCGTCCTACAGGTCTAGTAGTCTGCTCTTTTAAAGCTGGCAAAGCAATTATGTTCAGTAATAATAATCACAATAATTTTTATAAGTAATGGCCCATAAGTAACTGAAAGAAAGATGAAGCCTCATTTTCCTATCGTGTAACTATTTAGGATGGAATGTTTCTTTAATGTGTGAGGTTCATTGAGAATACTTACTGTACCGTAGGACAAGTGATAAAAACGTACAGGAAAAAGCATTTTCTGATTTATATCCTACCTTTAGCTTGGTTTATTTTATACGCTACAACTTTTAAAATTCACTGCTCCAACAAAAGTCACACTTCTTGATTCCCACCCACACTATAAAGGTTTATTTTAAAACTGCTACAGCCAAAGCTCTTTAATAAATGGGAAACCCAACATTTAACTAAAACTGCAGTATAATATATTATATATATATATATCTCAATTATCCGCACCAGAACTGTCTTTAATATAGTTACTTCCCACTGGTAATATATCCCAAGTTTTATTTTTTAGTTAGGTGCTCTCCTAGAATAGTAGTGGTATATAAAGCAATAGAAAAAAAAGGTCCAACATCGGAGGCATATACTGTAGTACTGGTAATAAATATATACAAAGACAAAATAATTTCTCATTGTCATTAAAATTAAATTTTCATTCCTTAATAAATGTATAATAATCTTGGCGGTTATGTCTGCCTCCCACTATGCACCCCCTCCCCTTTTCTTTTTTTCTGTACCCCTTTCCCTTTTACTATAATTTTTTTTAATTAATATTAAAGGAAAGAAAATAAAATAATCTTAATGATTTGATATAGGGCTATGTTAGCCAATGTGCAATATTAAAAATGTTACATAGTGACTAAATGTTTTTGAAAAAAAAAAAAAAAAAAAAAATCAAAAAATAAAAAAAATTAAAAAAGGTAAAGAAAAATCCCCCATTCATTACCCGATACTCTATATTTATTTTTATATGGATGCTGTATACTGTGAAGTTCCTATCACTATATCCAACAAATAATTTATTGGATAGCAATTGATCATTTTTAATCTATGTCACTTATTTTTCCAAAATTGTTAATCACTATATAACATTTTAATATTTCACATGGGGTTTATTTTAAATTTATTAAGAAATAAAAAATCTGATTTTAAAAGACAATTAAAAAAAAACAAAAAATTCTTGTTTCTTCGTAAATATATACAATCTGCCTCCGATATTAGAGCTTTCATTTTCTTGATTTAAATAAAACTAAAATATTTATTTGCCATCAATTTCCCTATTGTTATATGTCTTAATCAATGCCATAAATTTTAGCTGCATCAATGGTTAATTGCCTCAGAGTATAATTTTGTCAATATTAAAGTGACAATCCATCTGAATTACGTTTGCTTCTAAGATTTACCTTTTGTTATAGGTCACAAGGCTGTTAAGTAATCATAACAGCGAGGCTTAAATATTCCATTAATTCCCAGAAATTATTCACAGAATTCAGAAACCCCTCACTTCTGTAACAGAAACCTCTATACATAGAAACATTAAAAGCTTTAGTAAGTGTGAGTAAAATAAAATCATATCATATATGTAATAAGATAGTCAGCTCATGTTACTTATTCTAGAATGTTAATAAGAAACAGAACTTACAGTATCTATTATAGAGACAGAGAAAAGAAAGAGTTAATAAAAAAAAAATAATATTTAGCAAGGTATGAGAGGATGAAAAGTACAGGACAACTGGAGTTTGAGAACCTACAATTTTGTGGTATTTGAGGTCACTTGGGGGTGGTGGATAAAAATGAAAATATTAAATTATAAAATGCAATTTGATATCCTTTAGGTCCCCTGTTCCCAGTACTATTATGTACAAGGCTGTGTAGAGTAACAGAAACATTCATTCATCAGGATCAGTTCCGGTGTGTATGGCACTGGCTGATATTAAAGTTGAAATTAAGAAAAACACTGACAGATACTGGAACCTGCAATAACAACCTATAAAATAATTGAAAGAACACAAAATCAGTAGGTGGGCACAGGTAACTTATGCCAGTGCATTATACTGAATTGTACAGTTAGTACCACCCTATTTGTGTCTCACCCTCCCCTTTAGGATGTAAGCTCTCAGGAGCAGGGCCCTCTTTCCTTGTGTGCTCCTTCTACTATTCCATCACCCTCTGTACCTCTTGGCCTGCTTCCCTAGCCCTATTTTCTTAAGCTTCGGCCTACTTTTTGCTGATTTCTACCATTACTTTCACTCATTGGCCCAGTAATAATTTGATTTGTATTACCATGTTACCTGTGTCTGTGTATATATTTTTGTTCTGTTTGTATCATGTTGTGTCATGGCTCACTGTTTTCTGTATGTCATGTACGGTGCTGCGGACCCTGTGTGGCACCTTATAAATTAAAGATGCTAATAATAACAATTGTTTCCAAATGCTTTAGGAGGATAACAAGTGCAGCTTACGCAATAGAACAGTCTGCAGTACAACCGGTAAGGTTCAGTGATTAAAGACGCCAGTACTCTGGAAATTAAACTGGAGGCTTCACACCAGACACACACCTGTAAATCCAGTAATCCAGTAAATGGGGAGTTTTTTCTTAATGTGAGCCTGGAAGTCAGGTATTTAAAATGTATTCCATGCACTCACCTAGCAGACCCAAATTAAAGGACAATAGAAGTTCCTGCGTCGGGACCATATAGTGAATAGGTAGAATTGGGCATCAGCCCTTGAAGACGTTTGTCATTATTGCAGCCCAGCCAATAACAATGAGCCCATCCATGATAGCTGTGGCACATGTTCATTCCTGTTTCATATGTGACTGTTCATTGTTTAAAATGAACATTTTGTATCAATTACCTTATTTTCCTTAGAGTGTAAGTTCTAATGAGCAGGGCATGCTCACATCTTGTCTCATGCTACTTTCCTACATTATTAGCAAGGTTTACTTGTTTTATTTCACTACTGTCCATCACTGCAGAATATGTTGGTGCTTTGAAGGTAGAACCATCTTTAGATATATTTATCTTCCAACAAAATTAGCAGCGTTAGCTGTATCTAGCATGTGTGAAAACAAATATTATTCAAGAGTTCAAATGTTACACAGATGAACCAGTGTGAAAACACAACTGTATTATTTAAATTGTAAATATTTATCTAGATCATTTATATATATTTAAAAATAAATAAAATATTCATATCACTGCCAGCTGATCTGTAAGGTATATGATTTTTTTTTCTTATTTATCTATATGCAGTTATATCTTATTTTTTTTTTTTTATAAGTGTTTTGTTAAAAGTAATATTTATTAAAATGACTTCAATAGGTGTAGTTATCACCTAGGGATAGCAGTTAACCTTTTTCGCGAGGCTTCTGTTGCTTTTCTGGCTAATCTGAAGGATACCTTTGTGTGTATATAACAGTACATAATATAATATAATATAAATAACCATTGCCCCCAGATATGACAAAAAAAGATGCTCCGATACAACAATCTACACAGCAAATCTACTGTAATAGCTAAAAGCAATTAAAAAACAACTAAGTTTGGAAGTAAAAAGTTATCTGAAGGCAAAAAACTCCTTGAAAAATATATTGAAATTTAATAATCAACGTTTATATAGCGCCAGCAAATTCTGTAATGCTTTAATAAGGATTACTTTAAAAAAGAAAAAAAAAAAAAGAAAAATTGCTTTACGAATTTAATCTTTGTTTGTTTTGTCTCTATTGTCGTTAATGCATTTGTCTACAGACCACTTAAAATAGTGGTATGGGGAGTGGGACTTCATTATGAAGTACATGCAAAATAACCTAGACATTGGCAGGATTGTTTACACTATTTAGACAAACTAGGCTTGTGCATACAGCAGCATTGTTTAGGAGGCAGCAAACAGAAAAAAAAAAAAAAATTCTTCACCTCCCGACCTACTTTATACATCCTTAGATTGTACGCTCCTTCGAGCAGGGTCTTCTCTCCTCCTGTCTTCACCACTTGTACTCTGCTCGCCAGCTACCTAGCCTTACTCCTTGAGGTCCCTCTTCCCCTGGGGGTCTCCCTCTAATCCGTGCCCTCCCTCCTTGGTGCCGTTGTTGGCTGACCTTCCCCCGCCCCTCTAGCTGTGCCTTGAGCTCACTGAGTTACTGTGATTATTGTTTACTGTTCTGTGCCGTCTCTCCTCGTATTGTTATTTCGTTTGTCTCTGTACAGCGCCACGGACACCTAGTGGCGCCTTATAAATAAAAATTAATAATAATTTTGTTGCTTGCTTTTCAAAGCACCTGGATTTGCCAGTAAAAAAAATTAAGTAGTGGTTGTTGATCCATAAGCATCTGATGTGCAAATATACTTAATTTATATTCACTCAATACCTAGGGTAGCTTAAACTCCATATATAGCCCTAGGCATTGGACAAGAGAAGATGGTGTGTTTAGTCTCTTAGAAAAAAAACCTAATAGTTATAATTTAATATTCGTTATACCGCACATCTGAAAAAACAAAAAACAAAAAACTATGGACAGAAAAGTTGAAAAAAGTGATATTTATTTAGTGTATACAGTAGTTCAATATAATTGTAAAATTACTATATAAAACATAGAATATATCGGTGCTTTGTATTTTTCCTCCTGTACATGTATACTGACTTGTTTTATTGCACATATGTTTTCATAAAACATACCTTCCCTTTCACTGCTTTACATTCAGCTTTTCAATAAAGGGAATAATATGCGGTTTTCAAAGGGAAAAAAAAAAAAGTATAGTAAATAAGTTATGAACCCACACCTGAGGTGTACTTGTGAAAAATATATTTTAAAAAAAGACTTTTTACACAAGTCATGACCCCGTGAACCTTCTTTAACCTTGGTTTTAGGTCTCTCGCATTCATTATATTTAGCAGACAAGGTTAGATGTATTAAAAGGGTCTTCCAAGATCCGGTCCAACGTCGGAGGCCAAACACTATTCTGAAGAACGTACATCTGTAATTTATATTTTCTGTACTCTATACATTTGGTTTCACGATCTTCATTGAAATATAGTTCTGCAAATAAAAAAAAATAAAAAAGGATAGCGATCATGAACATTATTTATGTACATATTTATTGATTGGTGACAAAAACAAAAATATGTAAAAACACCTGCAATTATAAGAGATAAAAATCAATAGCAACACACACACTTGCATTTTAACAGTTTACTTGTTATTAATAAATTGATCATCATTTTGTATTGCAGACATTACAAAAGGGGGGGCTTAGAACTGTACGAGTACACATTTTGTTTTATATACAAGAAAATAATAACAGCTTTAAATAATAGGATAAATCAAATAATAATGATTATCCATAAGATATTACAGACACTACCTTTAGAAAAATATGTATACATGAAAGCATAAACCATTGTTCTCATCGGCCTCACCAGATGAGGGGTGGGAATATGTGATAACCAAAGTTACTACTAAATATAAAAAAATGACATATTAACTCAATTGATTAACTGCAATATAAAAAGTATGGTAACACACAAACCTACCGGCAATGAATACAAGAATATTCCGAGGAACAGGAGTACGATCAGCAGGACGATGATGCCAATGAAAATCCATTTAAATCTGCGCCACACAATGAATTTCATTGTCTTGCATGGGTTTGTGAACCAAAGGAAGGAGGTATCTGGTCGGCTGCATATTGAAAGAAACAATATTAATCACACTAACAAACAGCAAGAGAGAAAGAAAGAGTTTGGTACTTTAAGCCGGGGAAAATAATGCGATTCAATTAATAATTAACTCTACGTGAAAAGAAAGGAGCTATAAGCCTGTGAACAGGGAAAGCAAAGATTTAAAATAAAGGAATAAAAATGCAGGACTAAGAAGAAGGGAAAGAGCCAAATCAGAAAATGATAAAGCAATCATAGATCGTTGCCAAATCAGAATGAGATGCCGACCCCAATTGGCAGAGGATCAAAAAGGAAGTATGCCATTCTCAAACACCAATGAAAAAAAGGTCTCACTTTGGTGGGTCTAACTTGGGATTCATGTTGGGTTCATCCCGTCCTTTGCCAGCTGGCCGTTCTTCTGTCTCTTTTTCATTTAAAACTTCCATAGTCAGCTCAATTTTCCCCTTTTGGCAAATGAAAACAAGTTCACGGCATTTCACTAAACACCTTGTTCTGATTGTTTAGAAAAAATAATGCATTCTAGCCAAGTATCAATCTTTCTCATGCGCTCTATCCGGTCATTGTGTGTTAAAAGCAGCTGTGGTAGATAAAATGTCAACAATGCTAACTAGTCTTTAAGTGACATAAATTGTTGTCTTCAATCTTTTAAGAATGGCAGAAATGTGTAAACAGTTATACAACTATGTTATCGCTATAGCGTACAGCTTCCATTTACACAGAGGTTTACAAGTGTAATCTAATGTGTGCAATTATACAAGTTACCAATGTATTGAAGTTTATAGTACAAAAAAAACAGATCTAAAAAATGGTCATAATTAGTCAATGATGTAAAAGAAGAGATCATTAAAATGTAAAAGGAAAAACTAATATACCAATATGAAAAGTCTCATTTTCCACAATGATCAGTGTAATTACAACTAAAACTAAAAATATATTCAATTTTACATTGCTTAATTCACCTGAAAACAACTTCCTTTACAAGGACTGCAAGACTAATACAGCAGTGGTCTCCTGTTAGGACAAGCCTTTCTCAAACTAAGTACAGGATTGGTCATGCGTTCATACACTTGACATTATATGAACTCTTTAAAAAATCATAAGTATCAAATGTTAAATCTCCTGGGCTAAATTGTCAATTTTGTAATATTCCAAGCCTCATGTTAATATCTTTTAAAGATTGATCAGTATAAATCACATTTTTATTATACCATTTGCTTTTATTAAACATGTTAATATAGAATATGGTCGAATATATGGATTATACTACTGGTAATTGGTCAGAAATACATACTTTTATCCCTTAATAAACACAAATAGTCAACAAATTAACTAATTATTTTCATTTTACTTATAAAAGGTTTGTGCTTTTCAGTGAATTCTATTCCATATGCCCACAAGAATTATCTCCTACAAACTGCTTAAATGGGATTTTGTACTTGCCATTAAATCATTCCAATGCTGTAGGTGAACACAGATGATGGGTTTGGACAAAACAAAAAAAAATAAAAACAGTCTTCTCTCCCTTGCAACAATCTGCTCCCTCTTGTTTAGCCCAACGAGAAGACAAAACCAAGAAAAGAGCAGCAAGGAGAGAGGCCCCGTGTTCCTGGGTGACCTGGTCTGTGCATATGGAGAAAATGGGATTTTTGTTTTGTATTTACTATTAAATCTGTAGTGGGGGGGCAGAGATTATGGGATGTCCAAAAGTCAATCTAAGGATTTTTCCCCTACCATTGAGTAACAGACATCTGGAGGACTTTTCCAGAAAAAAGGAGTCTTAACAAAAGTCCACCTTCTAGAACTTGGAAAGAATACGTAGTGATGGCCAAGTGGCCAATACGCAAGCTTGTTTTGACCAAGCCCTGTGCTGCACAAACAAGAGAGTCTGATAGAATAGCACCGGTCCCATGCCACAGAGTAGCCATCCAAATCCAATTGGTTATAAACTAGCGGGTGCTGCTGAACCCTTTCATGTAACCATTGAAACAGGGAACTCCTAGGTCCTGGAAATTATGAAGTAGAAACACCAGAAGATCTTTCTAGTGGGGCCCAAACATCTTCAAGATCTTCAAAGACCATTAGGTACCAATAACCAGAGTCTGGTAACTCAAAGTCTTTCCATTTGCCCACCACTGGGATGTAGATGATTAGGGTGGCCATCACAGCTCTCCAACCTTTGCAGGATTCAAAATGTTCCCATTATAGCTCAGGGTATACAAGTGCCTCTCAAAGGTTAAGCTAAGTTATTAGAGTGTCTGGATCCTGATGGCGTGGACATCACTTCTGAAAGGTACATATAAATGGTCTGATTTCAAAGACATTGATTGGTATGGAGAACCTCTGAAAAAACCACTGCCTTTGAATTTGGTTGTGAAGGTCCTGAAAAGAATAGATCCTACACTTGATCTTGGCCAAACGGCAGAGAAAGCTTGGATTGAATTTACTGTAGCAGGGAGGGGGCCTCAAGCTTCTTATCTCAATATTTTGGAGGAAAGCAGCCCAGACTAACCAGTACCGATGCCGATTAAGGATGTGGGGAGGGGGCTTACTGTCTGTTTTTTAAATTTATTTGTATTATTACCCAGTGCACCAACAGTCCACACCACCCATCTTATGGGTGATTGTAAGCCATGACCCTCATAGGAGGTGTGGAGGGGACTATCACAGGCTCAAGAATGCTACCAAGAACCTACAATATTACAGCGATACATTTTGCAGCTTGTCCAACTAGTGACAGCATAACGCTTTCTCCGTCTCATAACAGAGGGTTCCATTCAGAAATTGAGGATAGTTAAAGGTGGACACATCTGGAGAAACTTGTGTGATTATCAATTACGGTACTAGACCTTAACTATGCTAGTATGAATATTCTACCAGGTGGGCACCTGATTCCTAAATAAATGCGACTCTGGTCATTCGCAATTTGTGGAAGCCTCAGTATTTTGATTTCCCCAACGGAAGTTAGTGAACAGATACTGTACATACATATTGGCTTCAGTACTGGAATGGGAATAAAACGCAGAATCAATTTGTATGCTTACAGCCAATATACGTTTCCCATCCTTTTCGGCATAACACGGCCACCACCCTTTCATGGATTTCTGTTCGAATAGAGAGGCGACCTTTGAGTGTTTGGTCAGGTCGGTCATATCCAGATTGCACTTTTCTGGGCTTTTTGCTGGGATTATCGTGCGGTGTAAATCAAGTTCGACAAAACCTAGAGAGAGTGTTTGGGTTAAGTTTTATAAATCATAATCCTGTAAGCTTTTTATGGCCAATACGTTTTTCAACAGCTGACTTTTACATTGTTCAAATATAATTCTTGATGGCACTAGAATATTGGGTGATGGGCTAAACACATATTCCCCTATTGGTTGATAACAGCCACACCGCACATTTTCAAAGTCAAACTTTCAAGCTCTTGTCAAAATTCTTTCTTCCTATAACCTGTTCCAACTCAGCCTTATGCCATTTGCTCTATTCTCCTACAGTTCAGCAACACACATCATCACGATGCTTCAAACATCTATAACTTACTCTCATTCTCTATAAGCTGCATCTTCTCTGCCTCAAACTTCTCAAATCTCCTCTGCACTGCCTGTCTTCCTGGTGGCTTGCCAACATTTGTTCCCCCCTAGTCTCTTGTATGTTCTCCCTCATGCCTGCCCCCTCCCCCCTCCCCCCCTATTTCTTGTAGCTCATCTGTCCCTCCTTGTCTATCCTCTGTTGTCCTGCATAACTGGTTCTAGTTGTACTCCCTTCAGACCTGTGATTGTAGGACCACCAGTGAGGACAACTATCTGGTGAGGTCATCACATGGTGCTCCCAATTCTAAAAAGGGAGAGGAAAATGATGTCATGTACCCCTAAAGCACCTGGACATGGTTGCGGGTGCTACTGCAGCACACCGATTTTGGATTTGGATCCTATAGCTACTATTTACGGACACAAAAAAAGAAGGAAAAAAGAAACCTGAATTAGGATCTGGAGCATCTTGCAAAAGTTAATAAAGTACAATAAGATCTACGTCCTGAATACAGGGCTTTAATTTGTGCTGGGACACAGTTTTGGGCAATTCTTAGGCTTTAATGTTTAAAGGTAATTATAGATGCCCTTCCCGCATATCAGTTCCACTTTATTTATATACTGTATACAAATTAAGCACTGACTATACAGATATATCACTATAGAATGCTTACATTCTCATAGCGAAAAACTGTAGTTTCTATAGGAGAATTGCTTTGCTTCAAGAGTTTGCATAAATCTTTATTTTGATACATTTCTAGATAAAAGATTTCTGTTTGTCTTCATTTACCCAAAACACATGACCACATCCCTGAGCTTTGAGCATTTCCCTAGACATTTTACTAGAGATACATTTCGATTAATGCCATCAGAACCTCTTTGTGGTAGACCAGGTCAAACATCCACACACTAGCAGGTTATTGTCAAAACAATAATTTTGGTAAAAGCTTTCTCTGACTCAATTAGTACACTAGTAAAAGTGTCTTTTTGATTTACGACCTTCCCCCTAGAGAGCCTCGCCTTCCCTCCTGTAAGCATGGAGAACATATGGCTTGCCGTACATGTATTTTAGAGACGCCAATGGTCAGATTCAAGGCCAGTTGTGTCTCACTAATGTGAATCACATGACTCACCTGGTTGGCTGTTGACAAATTTAAAAGCAGGCTTTGATCTTAATAAAAACTTAAAAAGTGGTAATTTCATAAAATAAGAACCAAACCAATGGCATTAAGAGGCATTGTCGCTCTGCCTGACCACCGAATCCCAACAATTGAGCATCATATCTCTAATCAGCCTTAAATCATTTGAGAAATTAAAGCACAGCTGGGCACATAACATTCCCTGGAAAGCGGGGGGAGACCTCTGGAGATTAATCTTAGCTTTAATTCTTCAAGTTCTTTTAATGAAGTGTATTGGGGAAATGAATCACAAACATCAATGCATCACAATTAAAACCTGGAAATCCATACCTAAGTAGTCATCCAAGGAGAATTTGTCATTGTCCCAGATTTGAAGTAATAGTTTTGGTGGTAGCTTAAATTCCGTTTTATCAAGGCTCCAGAAATGTTCCTGAAATTGTAAGATATCAGAGAAGCTGTAAAGGAGGCCAAATATTCTGTTACTCTTATTCTGATTCTTGCCAATTGTGCTTCCAATGATCTAATATGTCACAGGTCCCCTGGCAATGGAACAGTCCAACTCGCTATATATAAAAGGACTACTACACCTAACCCACATTTTAGGACCTATCGAGACATCACAGGGAGCTGGAAATAGCTAGTTAGCAATGGCTCATACAAATGCAAATGTAGGCATGGAATCTTATCAGGAGATCCAAGATTCAGGAATAATCAGAAAAGAAGTAAAAAAACAATTGTTGCTTCTTGGCGATATTCACACACATTATGACCGAGCACCTCCTCCTACAATGGCTATGCCATCACTGCACCTCCTCCTACAGTCACTGCACCATCACTGTACCTCCTCCTACAGTCACTGCACCATCACTGTACCTCCTCCTACAGTCACTGCACCATCACTGTACCTCCTCCTACAGTCACTGCACCATCACTGTACCTCCTCCTACAGTCACTGCACCATCACTGTACCTCCTCCTACAGTCACTGCACTACACAAGGCAATGAGGAGGACAATGCACATGGGTACAAGTGCATGCTAGTACTTGTGCTGTCACAAGTGTGCAATATACATGATGCCCCATCAAGAAATAATAAGTGTTGCCCCATCATAATTATTTTCCAATTAAAATATTGTTCTCTTATTTTAATTCTGAAATATTACTCCCTTATTTTACATTTTAAAATATTGCCTTATATGCTTGCCCCAAAATTCATAATTTAATGGTTCCTTCTCTTATGTTATCAATGGCAAGATAGACCTTGCTATTTGACCTGTCTAGTATATCAGAAGCAGGTCTAAGAAAAAAACATGAGAAAAAAAAACAAAAAAAACAAAAAAACAACTTTGGTTCAGTTTAGACATTTTTCTAATCTCCATAAATTGCTGGACATCTGAGATTTAACCCTCCAAGCTGGATAATGCATTTGGTGGTTTGGAGGTGATAGTCACCAGCGATGTGCGACGGGGTAGAAAACGGCAAAAAAACAGCAGCTTGATACATTTCCTGAGTGTTTAAACAACATAATAAGATAAAAAATATATCCAACAAAAACATATATAAAATCATGGACAATAGTGGGATTAGAAAACATACTAGAGCTGCAATACATGTTAGTAAAACATACTGATATAGTGGGGGGTGGTTGTGGTAACTTGCGCACCTCCAATTATTTGGAAATATTGGCTCCTTTGCTCATAATCACTAATTCAAAAAGCAATTCCTTGACCCCAAAAAACTAGTCGTCACCTAACTGCCCACCAAGCCTCCAATATTGTAGGTCACTGGTAGCAACAGTTATGATGGAGAGTTATTTGCTGTATGTTCGGACTTTAGAACATTATGGTCGGGATGGGATGGATTAACAAAATATATAAAAGTTTTTCTGTACTTAACCTGTAGCTTTCACTTGGCTTTAATAACCAGCACTAGGAAAACTGACAACGCTAAAAGTTTAACTTTTAAGGAAGTCTTGAAACTTCTGCAGGAGTGAATCTCTACCGCACAGAGGAATCTGGTGTTTTACGCTCAACATATTTAATACAGGCACGACAATGTATTAAGCACCCACCTTTTTAGAAATAACACAGAGCTGTTCCGCTGGAAGATATTCAAATGGGAAAACAAATCGCCAGTTAAAGTTTCCTTCACCGTCCAGTGACCGATAGTGCACATCTGTTTTCTGCTTATTTTCTTCATTGCCAGGAATCCAACTGAAAGTAATATGCAAACATATTTGGGTTTTATGTGACCTCCTTAACTAGAGCTTTTGGTACCATCCAAAAAAAAAAAAAAAAAAAAAAAAGGGCTGTAGTGATTACAAACTATGAGCGTGTTTTACCAAGAAAAGCGTCGAGTGCAGGCTTATTTCACATGCTGATCATCTCAGACCAGCCATGAAATCAAGTAACAAGTGTAGGAAGCTGAAATCTTTAGACGCAGGATTGGCTCGGTCTCCGATTGCCCATCTGGTGCTCATTTAGTGAAAAGTAAATACAACAAAGCACACGCTGCAATTCAAAGAGTGGGTTCTGGTCCTTTGCTTTCTAACTAGTTGTTTTTTTCTACTACAAATCACCTTTACAATTTACATATTTCAAATTAAGGTACATTTATATAGAGATCCTTTTTACTGTTGCAGAAGGACCTATGGAGAAATCAGGACCCCAACAAAAAGAAAATCTGAGCAGAGACGTTGAGTGCCTGTAATGAGATTTGAATGTCCGAGCGTCATCAGTTACTATACTAAAATATCTCAGGCACAATACCCAAGTAGAGGCCCAGAGGAATACTAGAGGACTATACCCAACGGATACAGGTATGGGTGCAAAATAACATTTTCAACAGACGTCATGTCCTTTAATTATATTGTGTTGTTCATACATTTAAAAAACACATTAATAAAATATTTATTAAATGATGGCAGGCTCAAAATTGTGTTCTGTGGGCATCGGGTTCTCTTTCTTCAGAGGTCTTTCTGGTGCACAAAGAGTAGGTTTGGGGGACGGGGGTAAAGACTCTCACTATACAGTTCTGGATCAGCTACTTCGAAAACTAAGGAGCCCAGGGGGTAAATTTACTAAACTGTGGGTTTGAAAAAGTGGAGAAGTTGCCTATAGCAACCAATCAGTGTTTCAATAAAATAGTTCAATCTATATAGGCATGTCAAAAAATAGGATCTTGACTATATATAACTTAATTATTTGGGAGGGGGGGGGGGGGGCAGATGATGAATTAACAAAAACATAGATAAACTTACCCTTTGACATAAATATCACTCATCTCTTCCCCAGTAATACTCTTCTCATCCAGCAAAACATCTTTAGTATTCCAAACAATCACACGGAGGACATAACTAGTGACAAAAACATTATAAAATGACAATCCGTGTGTACTCATGCACTAAAATCATTGCACGATACAATATGTAGAAAACTCTGAGAATGATACTGTGCATAAACAAGAGAAAGTGTACTATGCAGAAGGACAGCATTAAAACCAGACACATTGCCATAGATAAATCCTTAACCACCCCCACCCCCAGGTCTTTACAAATGATTATAACAAATTGATATCTTTTCAAACACATGAAAATGACCAGGGGGCAGACTGGAACATTGTGGTGATATGTTGAAATTGACCAGAACAGTGCGAGTGTTCTACTCTACACGGACAGGTTTCTGAATAGCACCCGAGTAATACTATGAAATTATAAAACCACTTTGTATCTTTTATGCATCTTGCCAATACCAGAGCTTTATAAAACTTACTTTTTTGCTTTGCGGGGTGTGATATTGAAGGGTGGTCCTGGCAGACCCATGCTCTTAGGGAAGACATCAACCCACATCTCTATTTTTCCCTGCATGAAATTAAATGAACTCAATGTATGGAATGTCAGGTTAAATAGAGTAAATAAACTGTAGTGTTGACCTGTTATAATAAAATACAATTTGGAAAATTTGCTCTAGAGAGTCATCACCATTTATTTATATAGCGCCAACAATTCCGCAACGCCGTACAGAGAGAATATTTGTCATTTACATCAGTCCCTGCCCCATTGGAGCTTACAGTCTAAATTCCCTACTAGTATGTTTTTGGAGTGTGGGAGCACCCAGAGGAAACCCATGCAAACATGGGAAGAACATACAAAACGCCACACAGATAAGGCCATGGTCAGGAATCAAACTCATGACCCCAGCGCTGAGAGACAGAAGTGCTAACCACTGAGCTACCCGTGCTGCCCACAGCCGACACAAGAACTGAATTCATACAAAGGCACATATCACACTAGGTGCCGGGAAGCGCTAGCTGCTCACCAGGGAAGGAAATGTGCAGGGGCCATCGTGTCATCCTAGAACGCTGTATGGATTACAGCAGAAATACCAATCCAACTGATAAAGTCACTGTATGCCCAGTGCTATAAAGCACTTGTGATAGTTCAGGGACCGCAATAGTTAAGATACCTATAAATAGTGATCGGCGTGAGCCAGACTTACTTGTGAGAGGTTTGGCTGGAAGGTGCTATATAATGTCCGGGTTTCGACATGTTCTGGAACAAGCCCTTGGCCTCTGAGCACATGAAGAGCAAGTCTCTCCTGGGGGGTTCCAAGGTGCTGATGTATTTTTTTGTTCGCTTCTAAATAAAACATTATAACTTGTTGTTAATAAGGTTTTCTCTGAAAACTTATCTACCTGCAAATATCCCTAAAAAAGCAGATTAGAAAGATTCTAATTTATCATATTCTATCTATTCATGTCCGTTATTGGCTTTACACGTGTACATGTACTAAAGGTAACATACATGATCTGAGCACATGGTTTTGATACATTTTCAGATGAGTCACTTACGTTTTATGAATGAAGTATGCCAGTGTTATAAACAAACCACCTCAAATTGGTGCATAAATGTTTTGTAACCCATAGCAACCAGACATTTGCTGTCATTTTTAAACCAGAGGAATGAGTTGGAATCGGATCGCCGAGTGATACTGTGAGTTACAAACCCTTTTGTGCAGGTCACAACGGAGCGCTTTTCATACATGTCCCCCATGTGTTCTTTTTAAAATACATTTTAATGCACGTTTTCATCCGATAAGAAGCACATAGATTGTTCTCACCCTATAAACACAAGATCTACAAACAATAAAATGTACTAAATAGCTAAACGACTAGAAAGTGGTCTTGAATAATTGTAAACTATAGTATGAGGATTAGTACTAAGTATCGGGGTCAGGGGACCAGCTCACCCAAATCTTCCAGTGAGTACTCCCGCCCTAAAAAGCTGACTTTATTTCCATTCTCTGAGTACACGGGTGGTGGGGCTCCTTTTAAACGGGCAACGTTCTGCAAGATCTGAGTGGGTTTCAGCTGATCCCTCCACTGATTTATCCCAGATCTGTAATGGGAAATAGAATATTAACAGGAAGTTAGTGAATGTTCGAGGCAACGGCAGATGTTTAGATGTTCTTACCATTATGTTCCAAGTAAAACACCCACATAAATACATAACAATTATTACTTTGAAATATATAATTAGCTTAATAGGAGATATCCTTTGAACATCCCATTCTACTAAATTAGTGAAGTCCTTCCAAGATGGTCTCCAGTCCTTCACCCTGGAGCACCGCAGACATCAGGGACAGCAGGAGCAGCAGATACAGCCCCATCGCCTCTTCTAGCCAACATGACCACACCATACAACATAACAGACACCAGGGGGTAAATGTATTAAGAAGCGATTCTGGCACATAGACGATATTCAGCAACTTTGCCGGACGAATTTAAAACGGCAATGTGTTTAAAGGCAAGTTTTACCTATTACAAAACACTAATACTTCTAGTATAGTGGGAGGTTGGATGCATTTACTCTGAATTTAGGACACTGAAGAGGAATATCCTGCAATGCAATAGGAACGATGACATCCAGTGCCTATAAACAGAGCCAAAACATCCATTAAGCAACCTAGGCTCCTGCATAGGGCCCTGTGGGCACAGAGGAGCCAGAAATACTTAAACTGTTTGTGTGTGTTGGGGCAGCCGAGACATGAAGGTCCAAACCGTTAACTTGCCCAAGACCCATGGGGTCTTACTCAGGCTCTGAGAATCAGGTAAATATTAGAGGCAATGGAGTATTTAGTGTCAACGTCGCCCTTGATATCAGGGATATTTACTCTTTAAAATTAGTAATTATGCACCCCACACAGTCCTATTCCTCTCTCCAAGAACCCCCTCAGATATTTTTACAGTGCAGGTTAACAGATGCCAACTGGCAAAGAAAAAACTAAAGTGAAACTATTGCTGCCCTAAGCAATTGGCCTGAACGGTAAATCCAGCTCTGACTATAGGCAGTCCCTGCATTCGGCAAATCATGCGATAAACGGACTGATGACTCATGGAGTTGGAGCAGGACTGTTATTTGCAGACAAATATTCAGAGACTTACAAACAGTACGTCTGTGGCAGCCCACAATGACTCCCAAACCGAGAAAGAAATCTGTTTTCTAAGTCTATTTTGGTTTCTCCGACTTTTTCATCCCGTGTCACAGCGTCGTAATCGTACACGGAGATCTTCAGATCTTTTTCTTGGGGTAAGAAGCAGCTCAGCTCATACATTCTGCAGGAATAAGGATTAAGGAACTTAGTTAAAGAAAACATGTTTAGGTTACATATATATTTTCCAAGACCAGGCACAGGATTTTTTTTCCTACTTCTAGATTTTTAGATCTGTGTTGCAGCCAAAAGCAAATTTACCATATGATCCAAAGGATAAACAACTTGAAAACTGGTAAAAGGATCTGGAACTATAATTATTACAATGAATGTATGAAGCAAGGACGGCTTATCAGGATCCTACTGCAAGGACTGAAAGGCTGCAGAAATACTATGGGGAAAGAGAAACATTGAGGACATTCAGACCCCAACAAAGTATATTCGTGGGGGGACCATGAACAATGATGCTGCCCGTAAGGCAAGCTTTGGTAGGAAAGAAGATTGAGGTGCGGGACTGTCGGAGCATATGGGAGACATTCCTTACCAAATGTCACAAGTTATTAAAAAAGTACTTTGTATTTAATTTTTACTTTGTGAACTAAACGCAAAACTAATTTACCAGCTGTACTCCGCTCTTGCCTATTAAATGAGCTGACAGACCTAATGCAAACATCAATATAATTGTAGAGTGTAGAGTAAAACTCCCAACCTTAGCACAACAAAAGAACTTGTACATACTCCGCTATATTATATATATATATATATATATATATATATATATATATATATATATATATATATATATATATATATATATATATATATATATATATATATATATATATATATAATATATATCTCCATATCCTTTCTGTAGGAAGTAGACAAACTTAGAATATGGATATTTTGGTGAAAGGCAAGAAGCTGAGCTCCCCCCGTCCCCTTTCATCACTAAAAATGCTGCTCTAGCTCCTGAATTTTGGGAGCTAACTTAACACAGGTGGCCTGTGCATAGGTGCGGAATACACTAAGCGGCAGCTTTCCTCCAGCTCAATGCATAGGTCAGCAGAAATGTGTCAACAGAGGGATGGTGAATACTGAGAGTGAGAGGACATCAGGACTGGATTACATGTAGAATTTTATTACAAAGGTGGAAATGTGTGAAAATGGAAGGAGCACAGCGAGTCCTGTTAGAAGCAGAAGGGCCAGACCCTATCTCCAGGATCTCTGATAAAAAGCCTGTGTGTCCTCCCACAAAGTCAGGTATACGCATGTGACTGCGCCACTTACACACCCTTACCCCTTGTAAATAATCCTATCCCTCCATCTTGCCCACAAATCTCTGCGCTCCTCCAGAAAATCTAGTTCCGCAAACTGCAGAGTTGAACTTCTGTGGTTCGCGAACAATCTTCAATGAGAACTTTTGACTATAGTTTTTGGTTTGTTATGAAACTTCTGGTTTCTAAATAAATCCACTATGAATGTCTCAGAGAAGAGGTAACGGGAAGAGGGCAGCTCTCTACAGATGTTAGTAGATTAAGGATCTGCAAGGTAAGAGATCAGCTAACCATCTGTACAACAGCAGCTGAGGTTCTAGACCTTGGCCAAGCTGTGGTTCTCCAGATGTTTGGAGAAGTACATATCCAAGTAGGTTGTCTAATGTGTGGAGCACTTGGGGAGTTAAAATAAAACCGCTATTGTATACATGTCATGAAGGTAAACTTCGAAATAAAGGGAGAAAGCAGATTCCCACATTGGCTATAATTTTTCTTCTTAGCAGCTTAAAATAGCCAAAGCACAGTGACATATGCAGAAGGTGCTAAACATGATTCCATACCTTCCAAACACTGGATTCAGAGTATTAGGTATATAGTTATCCCGATCTTCAATCACTTTCTTACTCAAAGTAATCTTAATGTAAGGATCACACTAGAAGCAAACAAAGTAACACATGCATCAAACATTGAAATACTTGTACAAAAATGAATTGCATATGAATGAAATAAAAAATATACACACACACACACACACACACACACACACACACATACATACACACATACATACACACATACATACACACACACACACACACATATACACACACACATATACACACACACACTATATTGTACTATATATAAAATATAGTTTGTAGATCATGTAATAATTAGTGAGTGGATAACATCAGATGTAAATTTCTCACCAGCCCATTGTTGTCCTTCGGCTGCATATCAATCCCTCTAACAATGTAAATGCGGACAATGCATTCCTGAGATCCGCTATCAGGCAGCTCGCGGAACTGTCGTGGAGGGGAGGGGATGCTGGAGTCATCCGAGAGAGGGTATATACGGAAGGATCCCTGTAAGCAGCGACACCATTATTTTATTTATTTTTTAGACTTTTTTCCCCCCCCATTATATATTGTTACATAGAAAAGATAAATATGCTGCAATTAACAAGGATAGAAAAAAAAAATGCAATATCACTTGTTTATCCAACATTCTGACCATGTCTAAAACAATGGGCGATATATTTTGCGGAAAAAGAAAATTCAGATTTGGATGGTGATCCCTCTAACCCGACTGGTACCTACTATGTTCAACGTGGTCAGGGGAGGCGGTTCTTCCTCCTACCATCTGGTTGTTGATGGACGAGGCTACTCTTGAGGAGTGAGAAGAGTATACCCTGAACCGTGGCAGACAGTAGGGTACTCTCCTCTAAGCAAGCTTTTTTTTTTTTTTTTACAAAAAGTGTCACCTTTGGTACATTCCCTGGAGATTTAAAGTTCATCTTTTGATGCCAGATTTTGTGTGTAAGAAGATTGGTCACCGGGCACTTCTGTGTGCCACAACTACAAACGTCTAGCTCTGACCAGAAACCGCCTACCTTAAATTCTCCAACAACCGAGGGATCGTCATCCTCTTCAGACTTCCCTCTGTACAGTTTAAAGGTCTCGCAAAAATCTGTTAGTCCACGAAATTCTGGAACCTCTTCCAGCTCACAGTTGTACACCTGTAACAAGGCCAGCAGGACAGTATTCAAGCATAATACTCCCAGAAGAGTACATAGAACAATTGAGTGGTTTGGGGATGGTCTATTCTACTAATATGACAACAACCCTGTCTGAACACTACTCAGATGCATAGGCAAACCGAGGGGGGTTTCCTAGTGCCTGGAAACCCCCCTCCAAGCCTGAGGCACTGTATAATTGAGGTGGCTGGACCCTGCCCCCACTTCACACGGCTCTGCTTGAAAAGGGAGAGCTACGTGCACCTAACAGTAGTCCACGCAGCATTGTCCATGTATATTATGGGGATAGGAAGAGTTGGAGAGCAGCCAAGCACTGTCTAAAATTATAGCCACGCCCTTATGCATGCTGGGCACGCCCACTGGCGGCGTGGCGTGGAAATCCCCCTCTACAAATTCTGCGTTTGCCCCTGAGATGGGTAACAAAAGGAGAAACAAACACACATAAGGAGGTATAAAAGAAGAGAAGAAATAAGGGAGGATAGGGAACATGATATGGAGAGAGAGGAGAGGACGACTCAGGAATCAAAAAAGTGTCACAAAAGGGCATAGTCTAATCACACTCACAATTACAATGTCCGTCCTTTGTACATACTTACCAACTTTAGAAAGTTGGTTTCCGGGAGCCTGTCGGGGGAGGTGGGCGTGATGAGGGTCTGGGCTCCAAAATGCGTGTCATTTTGAACCCGCCCCGTGATGTAATGACGCAAATGCGTCTTTTGACAGCGGGGGGTGGGGCCCAGTGAATCGCTGCGTTTGGGACCTAATTCTGCCCACTTCACTGGGCATTTCCTAGTGAAGTGGGCAGATCCGAGATTGCCACACTTTCCCGGGAGTCCGTGAGGCTCTCGCAAAATGCGGGAGTCTCCTGGACATTCCGGGAGAGTTGGCAAGTATGCCTTTGTAGGTGCACTGCATTGTAAAATGATTGTGTCCAACTAAAATAATTCATTTTGCTGCAGGTTGATTACAAATATTAAATACTTAAAAGGCAATTATTACTTTAAGAAGATGTAAATCCATTTAAAAAGATTAAATCAATGCTATTTTTACCTTTAAAGTGTCATAACCTTTCTGCAAGTATTGGCCACATTTTTCATGTTCCCCTATTGAGGAATAGTATTTGCTCCACCAATCAACAACTTCTTCTTCCTGTTGAGAAAATAGGAATGGATAAGACATGTGCCTACAGGTACATCTGTTGAACTTCTGACATTGTTCTGCTTTAAGTGGGACTCTTGTTAGAGGTAAAGGTTGCCACCTGCTGGATATAATACAAGTTGCAGTTCTACCTGGTTGCCTCAGTTATAAGCCAGTGTTTCTCATGCTGCTCCTCCTGCTCCCTGAACAAGCTATGTTTTGAGGATTTCCTTACATTGCACCAGTTACTACAGACTGTTCTAGTGATGTCACTCATGGCTGATAAATAGGCTACATTCTCCAGAATGGCTTACTCCACAAAGTGCTGTTAACTGTCTGTTTAATGTACCTTCTATATACATATATGTACATATGTTCTGGTCACTTATCTTAAATCCCCCCTATTGTACTGTTTTATTCTTTGTCTTGTTATTGTATTGTTTATAAACCTTATTTATGAAAGTAAATAGTGTTGTCCACTTTAGGTTCTACAGACTAGCATAAAAATTTAGAAGGTGATGCAAATACAAGAATTTCCATTGGCCCAACTCTTCTTAAATGCTCCATACCTTGATTATAGGTATTATATTGTGTAATATTATATATCCATCTATCTATCTATCTATCTCTATATCTATAGCCATCTATATCTATCTATACAAATCATGTCCTAGTAAAGTGTACAAACTATATTGTAGATACAGTACTACATATACAGCTTGAATGGTAGGACCCTGCCATTATTATTATTATTATTATTATCATCATCTATTTGTTAGGCGCCACAAGGTATCCGCAGCGCCGCACACAGTACTAACAGTAGACTATACAGGGTGAAACCATACAGAACAATGAACAAAAAGTACCAATACTTCAGAAACTCCGGCTAGTCATATGCAGTAAAGACGGAGCGGAAGAACCGGTATGGAGACAGGAGGGGAGGGGGGGCCCTGCTCATACGAGCTTACATCCTAAGGGAGGGTAAACAGACCAGGCACAAGAGGAGCCAGTTGAGGCAAGAGGAGAGAAGGGAGGACGAGCTAAAGGGAGGAGATGGGGGTTAAGTAGATGGTTGGTAGGCTTTGAGGAAGAGGTGAGTTTTGAGTGCACGTTTGAAGGAGCACAGAGTAGGAGAGAGCCGGATGGAACGAGGGAGGTCATTCCAGAGAAGGGGGGCTGCACAGGAAAAGTCTTGGATTCTGGAGTGGGAAGAGGTGATAAGGGTGGCGGCGGTCGTTGGCCGAGCGCAGGGAGCGGGCAGGAGTGTGAATGGAGAGGAGGTTAGAGATATAAGGGGCAGTAGAGTTGGAGAGAGTCTTGTAAGTGGTGGTGAGGAGTTTGAAAAGGATTCTGTAGGGGGAAGGGGAGCCAGTGTAAGGCGAGGCAGAGGAGGAGTGGCGTGAGAGGAAGAGGAGTCTTGCGGCCGCATTGACTATAGAGCGGAGGGGGGAGAGACGGGAGTGGGGGAGGCCAGGGAGGAGGAGGTTACAATAGTCAAGGCCATCTAGCGGTCATAAGTAAGGCAGGGCGGGAGAATATTTAAACCTCTTACAAGCTTGGATTATATTAATTGACATGGAGGAATATTGGAAGATCTCCTGCATTTCTACCTGCTGTGTCTCCTGCACAGGAAAATGGCTGCCACTCTCTATAAACAGGGACAGATGTCGTTACAAAATAATTTTCCTCTAGTGTTTCCAATGTGTTTGTGTAACATGTTAGGAAATAGATCTGTACTACAAGAAAACGTCCGCCGATTTCTAGCAGACTATTGTATCAAGCCATTTCTTAGTTTTCACCCAAGTGTTTCCTCAGGATAACTGACCAGTAAAATTGTCCTGCACACAGAACATACGTCTGTGTGTCTGTCTGTACCTCTGTGTGCGCCTGTCTGAGTGTGTGTCTCTCTCTCTACCTGTGTACGCCATAGTTGCCTATTCTCACAAAACACTGAGTCCTCCGAGAAGGTAGGCTAATCTCCTGGAACTACCAGCACACTATAATACAAATAAAAAATAAATAAATAAATAAATAAATAAATAAATATATATATATATATATATATATATATATATATATATATATATATATATACACACACACATATATATATACATATATACACACACACATATATATACATATATACACACACACACATATATACATATATACACACACATATATATATATATATATATATATATATATATATATATATATATATATATATATTTTATGTGGATGTTAAAATTTGATAGTTAAAGAATTTAGGGCCAATTTATCAAGCCATAGCAACATGATAAACCATTTATCACAGCAATAGAATTTTTTGTTTGTTTCGCTTTGCTCTATTTATTCACGGTGTTCTACAAGCAATTGGGCCCCCATGCTTCTGCATGGGAGAACTTGTAAAAGTTGTGTCCATGCTGGCTATAACCAACCAAATAATAATATAATAAAAACAGTCAGTCCTCCTATACTTGCTGCCTGTGTCGGTGTGACACCCGTACACAAACCCCAAATGCCAACATGATGACATTGAACAGGGGATTCCTGCTCACTGTTTATCTTCGGTCACTTTTTGAAGAAATATTCCATTTCATTGAGGCGCACTTTAGGATTATGTTCCAGCGCACTGTATCTGAATATCTGCATAATTATAAACATAGTCAGCAGATAAGAATGACTTGGTCTGCCTAGTTTTACTATAATCCCCCTTCTCAATTATATACACTTGAAATCCATTCAACGCAGGATCGTGTGTCTATAAAATCCTACAGAGAAAACATTGGAAAAATCATCAGACTCAAAAAGCACTGAAAGTCTGCCAGATATCTAATACGGTTTCAAAAGTTACAAACCCCTGGATATACAAGTCAGATGTGGTTTCTTCTGCATGAATATTAATAAGCTAAACTCTTAACTGGACACTTTGGGGAAAAAGCCTCCTCTGGTCTGCAGTAATTTGTGTACTTGCTACACACAATTACCTTAAAATATTCCTATGGCTGCCTCTCAATCATCTGTCTCCACAGAACATTAAAGACATTCAATAATGACATCTTGCTGTAGGATTTCTTTACTGTATTAATAAACATTGGAGGCATGAAATGCATTTCCTATAGAGGGCGCACTTACACATGTGCCTCTATATGTGATGAGGTATAAAGACATTTGTAGGAGTATCACTGATTTTAAGAGCAGCAATTAATCTCTCAACCAGATATATGAGAAGTGGTGGGAAATAAATATTCCCAACTCTACATTAAATGTAATCTTTAGATTCATTATCATCCCCATTCCCCCAATTATTCAGCACCTCAGTGGCTGGTCTCTTTATTAGTACCTCAGTCATTTACACACAGTAGAGGCAGCCATTTCTGGGATAAACCAATATTCACTACAATGCAGCCTATCATAGTGACATCACTGAACAACTTGATTCAGGAAGCAATTTTGTGAGCTTAATCATTGTTCCTGAAACGCCACTTATCAATTCACTAGAGACCAGTGAAATCAGTGAAACACAAACTTCAGGTACCACCACTACACTGGTGGCACTCAAATCTACCTCCGCTACCCTGACTTCTCACCTTCTTTGTGTGTCCAGCTTTGTCTGTGCTATAGCCTCATGGATGTCCCAACTCTACCTAAAGCTCATCATATCTACATCTGAACGCATCATCATCATCATCATCATCTTCTCTCCTAAAAAGATTTCAAGCCACCATCGCCACATCTCTCTGTGTGGACAACACTACACTCTTCTCTGCACCTCTTGTCCACTGCCTGACACTACCAAAACACTCTTCCACGCTCACATTATCTCAAACCTGTAACATGCTCCTCTATGGCCTGTCTCTCTCCCCCTCCCCTACATGCCCTATCCAATCTAATTCCATACTCTACCTGCTCTCTCTCTCAATTTCTGGCACTTCTCCAGTGCCACTCCCCAACTTTGGAGACCAGTTGGGTGTGGAAGTGTATTCCAAAGTTTGAAATTATACTTAAAACCCCACCTGTTCATTAAACCTAGCAGTCTTACCACCACCTAATTCTACTCTCACTGGCTTATCTTGCCTGTGCCCACATAACTCTGTTGCCCCCTCTTATCTTAGACTGGCCCTTTCCCATTAGATTGTAAGCTCTCACAAGTAGGGGAGGGCTGGCATATTTTAGCCCGGTGGACGAGACTTGGCTCAGCAGCCTATTAAAAATTAAAAATGCTGGTAGCCCTGTGACCCAGCTCATTGTAGTCCAATATTGGACCGGCCCGGGGGGCAGATACCCCCCTGTCTCTGCTCACAAGCAGAGCCCTCTCTCCTCCGGTCTTCATGTCCAATCCCACCTCAAGCACCAGGATGTTTCTTGTATCATCCTTCCTGCATGTTCTATACAGTACTTTTTTTTCTTAAATACCTTACCTATATATTGTGTTATACTTCATTTCTTCCTATTCTTGTAGTTATACTTCCCGAATGCGCTGTATTTTGTCTTTTCTTGTTTTACATTTTACCTGTTGGTCCTCTATGTCTTTGTACTATGCAATATGTCCTCACTGTACACTGTGGGATTTTGAGTCATCGGATAAATAGCAATATATAGGCTTATATTCTCGTTCATATCCATGCTCACCCACAAAATAGCTACATCCAATACTCAAACAGTTGCTTTAGAGTTAGTTTACACTAGTTTTCATGTATTGAGTTCCCATCTTTCTTTTCAGAGTTAAATCCATCTTCCCTAACATCCATGCTGTTTCTTGGCAAGTTGTGAATTAGCTTGGATGTGAATGTATTGGATAATTTAGTGATTTCTAAATAAATAATGATAAAAATAATACATACTTTGTGTGTGTGTGAGATCTGGTTTCTTGTATTCCTCACAGTACATAGCAACTACACCGGACACATGAATATTACGTTTATATAAACATATACTATAAATTAAAGCAGCTATTGAATGTAAGCGGTCACTAAGGTTTATGTACAATTTCAGTCCTATGTATCAAACTATAAAAAAAATATAGAATACATTAATGACTACCATATAATCACTTAATCGTCAAGATAAGTTTCCAATGTAACGCTTGTAAAGATTATATTATTGCAATATAATGTTCCTTTTAAAGTGGAACATCAATAGATCATTTGAATGCCATGGGGTATAAATATGTAACATCTTTAAATGGGTAGGTCTAAAAGTAAAATCACATTTAGAGAAATCCACCCACAGAGGCCAATTGGTCTTATTCTCCTTCTAGCATGGGCAGTGATCAGTACATGCTGAACGTACAACAAAATTACCACCAAGACCAGCGCCGACTGTACTCTGTCTAACATGAAACCTTAAAATGTCCCAATATAACTTAGAACAACAATATATCATACCTCTGAATGTTTGAATTTAGACAAGACAGTCCCTTCTCTTTGGGAATGTCTCGCCATCTGACAGCTAGGACTTTTATCCCAACTGATGGGAATGTTGAGGTAGGTCAACCATCAACCATGAATCATGCTCTCTTTGTCCTGGATTCACAAAGGTGGTGGGTTATTATCATCATCTTTAATTTATAAGGCGCCACAAAGGGTCCGCAGCGCCGTACATAACATACCAAAAACAGTGAGCCATGACACAACATGATACAGAAAGAACAAAAATTAACATAAATAGACACAGGTAACATGGTAATGCAAATCAAATTATCACAGAGACAATGAGGGAAAGTGATGCTAGAAATCAGTGAGAAGTAGGCCGAAGCTTAAGAAAATAGGGCTAGGAAAGCAGGCCAAGAGGTATAGAGGGTGATGGAATAGTAGAAGGAGCACACAAGGAAAGAGGGCCCTGCTCCTGAGCGCTTACATCCTAAAGGAGAGGGGAGACACAAATAGGGTGGTACTAACTAGGGGAGAGAGTCAGCAGGAGAACTGATAGATTTGAATAAAGAAATGAGTCTTAAGGGCACGCGTGAAGCCTTTGAGAGTAGATGCTAACCTGATGGAACGTGGAAGATCGTTCCACAGCTGGGGAGCAGCCCGGGCAAAGTTCTGGAGACAGGAGTGAGACGAGGTGATCAGTGAGGCGGCGGTCAGAGCAGAGCGGGGGGGGGGGGCGGATAGGAGATTATGTAGAGATGAGATTGGAGATTTAGGGAGGGGAGGATTGATTAAGATCTTTAAAGGTGAAGGTGAGAAGTTTCAATTTAATTCTGTAGGCCATGGGGAGCCAATGTAGTGACTGTTGGAGGAAGACAGCAGAGATAGAGTGGTGGGAGAGAAAAATGAGGCGGGCAGCAGCATTGAGGATAGACTTAAGAGGCTCAAGGTGAGAATCAGGTAGGCCACAGAGAAGGAGGTGACAGTAGTCAAGGCGAGAGATTACAAGCGAGTGAACGAAGTTTTTTGTAGCTTCTGTGGTGAGAAAGGGGCGAATTTTGGATATATTCCAAAGGTGGAAGTAGCAGAATTTTGAGAGGGACATAATGTGAGGCTTGAAGGAGAGGGAGGAATTAAGGATGAAGTCTTACTCACAGTTAAAAAAAGGACCGATGCATCATGCAGATGGGGTAGCATCTCGTCAACTGGGTTGGATCAGATGTTGGCAGGCACGAGTACATCTGTCAGAAGCTTAGAGAAATGGGCAGGCTACTGTTATAGTCCAGAAGAGCTACCCCTTTGGAGAGGTTGGAAGACTTTACTGCTCCATCAAACTTTCTGCACGTAGTAGATGCTGTGAAGCTGGCTATGACGAGGAAACAGGTTAATTTAAACTGCCTTCACTGGCACTCAAGGTTGGGCGCGGCCTGCAAAAGATAGCGAGCATTGTGGAGTGCCAAGCCAAGATGGAGGGCTGCACTGCGGTTGAAAACACGAAATTTCAGAAAGATATCTATGAGGCGCGATGGGAACGAGTTGATCTCATCGGCTGCTTTGAAAACTCTTTAGGAGTCCAAATGGAACATGCCTCAGCTCTTACATTTCACGGATAATGTGAAAAAGATGCACTTGTACCTCGATGAGAAGCAGCAAGCATACCGAAGTGGTTTATCCACCAAGCCTACGGTTAACCACTGGGCATTATTTGCAAAAGTCGAAGAAGCAAAGTGGAAGTTTCAAAAATGTTGCTGACTACCTTCTCCTCAAGAGATACTTTGGATCACCATGAAGATGTGTCCCTGTGCTTTCTGAGGATGAGAAGCAGCTCTGCTGGCACTTCACTTGCATTGAAATCCGAGGGAGAAAAGTCCCCATCCTGCCGACACCAGCCATGCAAGCTGCAATGGAACTTCTCACAGAAAAGTATGACTATTGTGGAGGGATAGCTAAATTGTCTACAGTTTCGCCAGACCAGCTGCCTTGTCACACTTCAGAGGCTCCAATTGCATATGACTGTTTCCAGAGTGTGTGGGGCCAAACATCCTCACACGCTGTCTTCCACCAAGCTTCAAAAGCACATTGTCACTCTTTCGAAGGTCCTCAACCTAAACGACACAGAACTGGATCAGTTGGTAGACTTCCTTGGGCACGACATCAGGGTGCACTGGCAGTATTATCGCCTCCCAGAAGGTACCCTCCAACTCGCTAAGATTAGCAAACTGTTAGTGGCTCTCGAGAGTGGCAGACTGGCCAAATTCAAAGGCAAGAATTTGGACGAGATACACATTGATGCAGACGGAAGTAGAAAATCTGGTGTCTGATGTCTGCTTTTGACTTTTACCTCGGTCATTTACATATCTGTTTTTTTCAGAACCGGTCCAGCTATAGAGTGACATGTTGGATGATTAGCAATCCCCTGTGACAGAGGGCCAAACGTTTGGTCGACACTTCCATGTCAAAAGAGAGGCGGTGTATGGACCTGGCAACACGGGAGCAGTGCCCAGCCATGGCTTCCACAGGTAGGTGTAACACACAGTTTTGCTAGGCAGAAGAACTTTGCCTTCTCTGTAGTTTGCAGAGCCATAATGGACCACTCTACTTCCTTTCGGGTTGCAAAGAAGTGCGGAGGAAATCCTGGGACAGAGAGGAGGTCCAGGCTGTGGAGAAACACCTGATAAGGTTTATACACACGTTCTGGGTGCCCGGAAAGCGAGACTGTTGCGTGCCTCATGGCCGAACCATCCATACTGAAAGATCGGAGCTGATCGAAGATGAAATTCTACATAAAGAACCGCATTACAGCTTTAAAGAGGGATCAAACTTGTTGAAATGATGCGCAGTGGTTGAACAGGGCTGTAACCTCCATTGCTAGGTGTCTGTGTAAGCGGGCATGTGGATGTCCTCAGATGGCCAGAATACATGACACTTTCCCATCTTGCAGTCCGTGTCAGTACTTCATGCAAAGTCAAAGTGTTAATCTCATGTGGTAACTGGTGACCACTCCTACACAAACCCCTATGATTGTTCTGTCGACAGGACATTAGGAAATGGGTGACCCTATACGCCATATTTCAGACATGGGTCCTCACAATGCAATAAAATCAATGTGTGTGTTCGTGTGTGTGTCAGGGGTCTTGGTGAATATAGAATTGACAAACTTGTCTCACCAGGAGTCCCAGTGTTGTGTATCACAATCCTTGCTCATAGGAAAAGCCCCAGTGTTTTTCAGCGAGGGACTGGTAGCCTCTGTGAGGGGTTCTCAGTGTTTCCATCCCACAGGGGCAGTCTGGGGCTGATTTTCACTACAGCAGGGGGGCTCTAAGCTCCTGGTCTCCCTGTTCTGGAGAAAACCAGTCCAGGCTGTCTAACGTTGAGAGCGGTTGAGGAGAGGGGCGACTGATATTTATTTATGGTACCGTGCTTGAGAAACTGTGAATAAAAAGCAGATGTCTTAGATTTTAAAATCACCAGACAAGGCATCTCTACGAAATGTTTTTTTCTGCTGCGAAGCTCGATCAACGTGAAATAACAGAGTGATTTTGCTTATACCTACTGTGGCATTGTTTAAAAAAGCTTGAAGACACAAAATTTTTTTAATTAAAACTGTGGAAAGCCCCATCTGGTCCTCAGGCAACACTTTAGAGAGCTCTGCTGTGGATCAGCTCAGTGCTACGTCACGTCTGTTGGAAATAAGAACACAGTTGCGACCTTTTTCCATTACCCCACCCCCCCCTAAAAAGAGTGAGTATTTTGGAGAGGACTGAACAAATAGCATACCAGAAAGTATCAGCCAGTCCCACCGAGTTGTACCTTGGAATTCCAACACGATATCAAGCATTTACTATTGTACATGTAGGCGCAGTATTAGAGCACTTCATTGTTTGGTTGACCACCTTTTCTCAATATGGAGAATGGATTGTTACTCAATACTAGCATGTAGTTTCCATTGTTACACATGTGCATGATATTATGATGTTTTTATGCTAATAGGAATATTTTAATGATTTAAATTAATATAATAAAATCTATATATATTTTACTTTTGTGTACGGCCTTTTGAGATCACAGGCTTACAATTGCATTACTTTATTACATTATTTTATGTGGAGGTGGCAGACCTCTTGCGATTTGTGAGCAGTGTCCATAGCCATATCTAGCGCCAAAGGGAATTTATGCTTTGTTTTATAACAGAAAGAATGCAGGAATATGATAATATCACACAAGTGGTAGTTGACATATAATATGGGGTTATTTGAAGATTTTGAGAATTGTAAAAAAATAAAAAAAAATGTGAAAAAAGTAAAAATTTAATGAAGTCAAACTTTAACAAAAGCATCTCCTCTGCATGAGATAACTCTATTACCCACTAGAAACGACCTACAAACATTTGTTGCAAGACTTTAAATGGATCTAGCACTAAAATAGATCCTGTAGTATAATCTAATATAGAAACTCCTCTTGATAATACCACTGTCCTTTATTAATTTAATAAAGTGGACCAGTCACATACACACAGTGGAGGCAGTTATTTTATGGGCTGAGCCAATAAACAGGAGCATGGAGCCTATCAATTCACCAGGAACCAGTGACATCGTAAGAGATAAAGAACTTTGCTAATAGGCGAAAATATTCATTCTGACCGTATAATTTTTTAATTGTACTTTTATTTCTCTCTATGATTATTGCCTCCCAACACGTAGAATTTTTTCCTCGGTAGGTGCAATGAGCCACAACTTGGCCTATAGGGAACCACATGACACGATTCCTATTTTATATAATTGGCAAAATTTGTCACATGTGGTCCTACCAAGTAAACCGCCTGTTCCTAAAGTTTTTGGCATTACAGATCGAGCTATACACAGAGTTTATGTAACAGGTTAGCCATAGGATTGAACACACATCATACATATGCTTTGATTACATAATTCCAACGGATGTTACTTCAGAGTAAATCTGTGACACCTTACGGGACCAAGAGCCAATTGTGAGGGCCTTGAAATATATATCTTGTTACCCACCAACACTTTGCTGATGGGCAATATTTGCATCTTGGTTGCAACGGATTATTGCATCTTGGTTGCGATGGATTATTGCATATTGGTTGCGACAAATTACATAACCAGGTGGCCAAAGCTTAGTGCTACATCAATTAATTTTGAAACATAAAATATGAAATCGAATTCTTACCTTTTCTTGGAGCTGGTTCCATTCCAAAGTAGAAATATGAAAACAAAAAAAACAAAAGCACACATTAGAGCAGGATCTAAAATACTAATAATATAAAAAGAATGCTGTAGTCAACATCACCAAGTGCACACAATTATAGGTTGCAAGTATAAAGGTTTATTACATACTGAAAGTGCAATCAGAACCATAATAATCAAACTATGATTCATGACTATTGTATGGGTAATATACAATACGGTCGATTTTTTGGGTTCATTTTGTTTTCAGAAATGATTTGCATATGTATGTAATAAACTGGCGTTGTGAATTAGAAACACAGAATTGACAATATCTTTTGATCCACAACCAAGCAAAATAAAAAAATATTACCTTTTCTTGGTCTCACTAAGATCGAATTATTAACAACCTGTGAGATATGTACGTCTTCTGCGGATTATAATGCAGGCGGAGTATGTACGCGTTTCCAATACAAAAATAAATTTAAAAAAAAGATGGATGCTATGGCAGGTGCCTGAATGGCCTTATTGGAAAGCCACTTTGCCAGGCAGAGATAGCCTTATGAAACCCCAAACTCATTCCATACTGGAACTTTATTTCATATGGGGTTAAATGTCACCATTTGGTTTCCCTATTGCAGCTGGGTCTTTTAAACCTTTGTCTTATAAACATTCTAATGGGCTACAGGTTGGTTTAGCAATGTGGATTCTAATATTCTGACTGTATACAGATTGGTTATAGCCCTGTGACTAATGTTTGGGTAGGATACAGGATGGTCTAGTCAAGTGAATAGTTTTATGTTCTGATAGTATGCAGGATGTCCAGCCCTGTGAACGTTCCAAGTCTCTGATATAAAAACTGTTGGTCTAACCCAGTAAATATCCGAATACCCGGATAGAAAACAGGTTGTTGTAGCCCTATAAATGTTCTAATGCTCCGATAGGAAATAGGTCGGTCTAGCCCAGTAAACTTTCTAGTGCACTTAATGGCTAAAGATTCTAGCCTCATCCTACATGGACTCTGCATAGTCGTCGTAGGATGGAGCCAGAACAAGATGAAAAGAGAGAATACAGAACTATGTCATATGTTCTTAAAAAAAGTAAAATAAGTTCTGTTAAACTATAAGTATTTGCTCAGACCAAGTTAGTGTTTTTAGATGTGAAATAGGCTCTCAATTATACAATGTATACCTAATCATTTAAAATATACTGAAGGGCAAACCAAATATTGGGGCTAGCGGAGGGTGTATTCTCATCCAACACACGTTATCACACTGTGACCCTCTCTCTCTGGCAAATAATGACAGGCCAAGAGCCACCCAGAAACAAGTTCAACATCAGCGATAGCATAAACATCAATCACCGCTGCAACACGGGTGAGCAAATTGATGGCACTGTACTTCCAACACTACCATCCGCTATACAGACCATTAATGTTCCGAATGTCATGCTTGTAAGTGTACCCGACACCAACACACAGTGGAGGCGGCAATTTCGAAGGCTGAGCCCATTTATAGTCCATGTGAATTCACCAAGGGCACAGTGAGGTATAATACGGCGTATCCTCAAATATTGGCTTAGCCAATAAAATGGCTACATCCATTATGTGCAGCAGACACGTACACTGCAGTTACTGCTTCACGTGGAGCAATTTCTGTTGAACATATGAGCTGCTCAAAGTAGTACGTTAGGGTGAGTAATGACACGGAGATTACCCATCGTGATGGTACTGCCAGCTGTACACGTTCCATTATTTGCTCAGTGATATAATGTGATCCTTTTTTTTTGTTGCTGTTTTAAAGTGATAATTCCCCATTAAGCCATTTGTGTAAATTTTGGAGAGCTTAATTAGGAAAAATCCCATATATATCTCTCAAGTGTACCTTGGTATGAGAAGTGATTTGTTTTTTTTTGCCAATATGATAAAAAAAGAAAAAAAAGTCTGCAAGACTTTTAGGTTTGCCGGTATTTACTCGTTTCAGAACACATTGAGTGAGGGTTGCAGAATTACACAGTATATTAAAAAATACTCTCCAAAATCTCTCCAAAGCAAAATCCCAGGCATTGGTCATCATGAACCCTGGGGGTCAGTGCGTGTAGTGAACGACATACATACATGCACTGCGGCAGGAGAGGCCAGCTTTCCGACTGCTGTTGACATGCTGCTTAACAGCTGGAAATTGGAATGTAACTTGTGAAACTCAGGATTGTTATCTTACTATTCACCATTACAATACTGGAAAAAAAACAACTTCTACAGACCAAAATGATCATCGCCCAGAAAACAAATAATTATTTCCTTTAAATTTTCAATTCAGTGAGTAGAGTTCTTACCAGCGATTTGTGAATGCACAGTGTATCATAATATCACACTACTCAATAAGGGACATAAGAGTCTATGGCAACAGTACATTAATGACTGCTCCAATCAACTATTAGATTAAACAAGTCTATCTTCAGAAACATGACGGACTTGGAAACCATTTTTATTTTCTTCTGAAATATGCTCCATCACTTTGCAAGAAGTGACCTAAAAACTTATGCTGTAAGTGTGTTAGTAAAATCAGCTTGTAATCTATGCTGGAAAGGTTTCTTATAACTAATACACACATTTTTATAAAACTTTTTCCCTCCCCATTCCTAATTGCAGCCTGCAGAAGACTTTGGAAATGGGTGTTCTGCCAATACCATGGTACCCATCCTAGTGAAGAAAGGCATATGACAAACTATGTATTGGATGTAGCCATCTAAAAGGTGCCTGTACATGCTACAAATCTTAAGGTCTATTACACTGTGTGAATGCAGCATCTGTTAGCCCATAACGACTGATAATTCTATTCGATTTCTGATAGGGATATTTCCACATGTCAATCAGGATGGAGGAAAATGTGGTTGAACGATGATCATCATATCCGCATGTGCACATTGTCTGACCACACTAACTGTACCCTTTAGGGTACACGTACAGTGGCCAGATAATTATTTCTATTGATCCAATATCTTCACTATATCCTCATTTTATTCAAGTGTGGATTGCAAAACTGGTGAAAGTAGGGTTTCCACGTGTTGGAGATTTGTCATTCTGCTTCTGGGCAGTAGGAGAGGAAATTCTACAAACAGTTCTGGTGTTATATACACTGTAAAAATAATTAATTCAAAAATAACTCCCATTTAGAAGTCAGGGTAGGCAAGGCTTCAGTGATCACCTATAAGTGCAATGGCTGCAGATGGTACAAATACAAACACACAATCCTTCTGTTTAGTGTAAATGACTATGATGCTGCTCCACACCATTAAGCAAAGACAAGGTAAACTCACCAACATTATTTACTACCAAAGGGTTAGTACTTTTGAAAGGCGTTAAATTAGTCTAGATTAAAAAACATGCAGAAAACTAGAACCCGCATATGCTAAAAGTGGCTTTTATGTCACTGCAATACAGATAAAGTTATTGTAACATTTTACTTGTGCATGATCACATAGCTCATCCCATAGTGTATCACATTATATGCAAAGTTAAAAATAATTCTCACGGGATGAAAATAAAAAGTTACATAAAACTCTGTATGTGCAGTCATGAATGTGATCCGGAGCTACATTCATGATGCGGATGCAAAGTCACAAATAGACCAAATACATTTTAGGTCAAAGGCTTAAAAATATATGAAATATATTGTACCAAAAATAGTCAGAATGTTAAGGTTGGAAAATAAAAATCAATCTGATGGAGGGGGGAAAATCCAGCCACGGTGCACAATGTTGTATGTATTTTTTAAATGCAATTAACTGCCACAAAAACACATCAACGTTGGTGCCACAAGATCTCCTTGGTGGTGCTGACCTGGCTGATTTTTGCCCATACTATTCACATGAATGTAAACTGAATTATTTGGTAAGAACTTCTTTCAAAGCACCATATGAAGAAAAAAAATCACCCCCAAAGATAGAGGATCTTAGTGTGGTTTTGTAATAAGAGTTGTACAACCAAATAATGCAGAATTGTAATATTACACAGAAGTGAAAACTAAAAAAAAAAGTAATTAATGAAACATTCCCATAGGAGGAGAAGGTGGATTTTATTGGGAGGGGGCGGGACTCTGTTGTTTGCACTAAAATGTATCATAGGAAAAACAGGGACAGAGCGCACAGATGAGCCCTTGAACCCAGTCACGATAGGACGACAGACTGACATAGAAGGACAGACACTTGTATACATTACTACCTTTCTTGGACTGCCCTGTGTAAGGCGAGACAGGCCCCACTTCTCTTGCTGCTGTAGAGGAATGCCAGCAGGGTGATAAATATTTACATTTTTTCCAATTTAGTAATGAAGGCTGGTTAGCTATACATGACATGGGGTTGGCGTGGGTCCATTAATATACACAGACATACGTCAAGGAAGGTAGTGGGAAGTGGTAACAATAAGGTAAGCATAAGTCTTAAATGTATTAAATAGGGAACAACCAGTAATTGCAGAGACACTAGGTTTTCACCTACCACTTTGTCAGCCCCGAGTTTAATAACACAACAACAGCACCAGGTTCCGGGTTAGAGATGGACATATTTGAAGGTTGGTGTTGTTAACATAAGGATAACAGATATTATAGTGGACAGTGAGATTGGGTCACTGACCCAGACATTTGTGAAGGTTCAGAAGCGGCAACGACAAATTGCAGTGAACAGACTACAGAGAGTGCACTGTTAATTTTGTAAATGACAATAACTGAGATGGACCTGAAGTCATGCAATAATAGATGTGCAGACACACATAAGAGTACAAAGGAACACACATTACCTGGGTTGCCAGCAGTGGTTTGGTGTCCTCCACCTCAATGACTACATCGCGAGGAGGTGCAGAAGACATGAGCGCCACTGAAATAAAAGACACCAAGATGCACTTAAGTAGGACTATGAGACCACCTCTCCCGATTTCATCAGAAGGTCTCAACCAAATTGGAAATTCAGAACAAATTTGTTTAACATATATATTTTACAAATTGTACGTCTATCACATGTAATGCATAGCCCTAAATATTGCTATGGGCCATTTTTTACAACTCTTCTGAATTTTGGTTGTAACCAGTATAAAAGTGATATGACCTACTTCATCATTCAGAGATTTAACTAAAATGTCTGCTTCCAGTGGGGGTGAAATCACTAAGAAAGAAATCACCGATAGCAACCAGACATTTGCTTTCATTGTCTATTTTGCACTTATTGCTGATTGGCTGCTAAGGGATCATGGACATTTGCATTTTGGTAGTAACTCCACCCCACTGCATCTTGAAGATAGGTGCACTTTGACCATACGGTTGGGATGGGCTCACAAAAGGAAAAATGAAATGGCTATCACCTCCCAATCCAATCCAGAAGTGAGAACGCTTATTGGGACATAGATAATATCCTTAGGACAGTACCAGTTGGAAGGAGAGCCTTTATTTTTCCTGATAAAGCTCAGAAAACAAATAAGATTTACAAGACCCTATATGTATGATAGTGGACAAGAAACACGTTAAGGATATCCAACAGGGGGCCAATGTGCACCTGAAATGTTCCTAGTCCTTGACCCTGTGAAAACCTCTGTAGACAATAATATGAAACATGATTTATTTTAATGGTAACAGTACAATAAACCTATATTTACCAACTTCTCTGCTGTCCCTGTTTTTGAACCAAATCTCCCCACTTTTCTTTTTGTGGGTCACATATGCAAAAATCATCCAGCCATAAATAAAAATCATGGTCATTGAGTTAATTGGCTATACTTCCCATATGCATATTTATTGCCATATTTGGCCATGTGAAAGAATACAATGGTCCACAGGTTGAAATTATGTTTTATATTTACATCAGAGTCCAATGATTTATAAACACACACCTTTATTGGCTTTTAAACCCTTTTCCCCTAGATGCCATATGCTCTCAGTATAATACTATGAACAGTCTATGAGATGTCTCCATTTTTCTAAATATATTTGTATTGTATTACCTCGAAGCATGTATGTGTCTATGAATATATAGTAAAACTAAGAAGAACAGAAAACTAAACTAAGGTCACTAATGACCTCCTCTTCGCTAAAGCTAAAGGACACTACTTCTTGACCTCTCTGCTGCCTTTAATACCGTTGACCACTCCCTCCTTTTGCAAACGCTCAAATCTATAGGTCTCGGTGACACTGTCCTCTCCTGGTTTACCCCTTACCTCACCAACGACTCCTTTTCAGTCTTTACAGATGACTCCACTTCTCCCCCTCTTCCCTTACCTGTCAGAGTTCCCCATGGTTCCGTTCAAAGCCCCCTGCTCTTCTCCCTCTACACCTCCTCTGCGCCTTTGGCCTCCAGTACCACCTCTATGCTAATGATGCCAAAATATATCTTTCATCCCCTGACCTCTACCCTTCCCTTAGGTCTTGTGTATCCGGCTGTTTCTCAGCCATCTCATCTTGGTTATCCCAGCACTTTCTTAAACTCAAAATTTCCAAGACTGAACTAATAGTCTTCCCCCTGCCAGGGCTCCCTCACCTTTCTGTCCCTCAAGTCCGATGCCTTAGGGTCATCCTCAACTCCTCCCTCTCCTTCAAACCTCACATTCTGTCCCTGTCACAATCCTGCTACTTCCACCCCTGGAACATATCCAAGATATGGCCCTCTCTTACTACAGAAGCCACCAAAACCCTTATTCACGCACTTGTAATCTCTTGCCTTGATTACTATAATCTCCTGCTCTCTGGCCTCCCTGACTCACCTTGTCCCTCTTAAGTTTATCCTCAATGCTGCTGCCCGCCTTAATGTTCACTTCCACTACACTCTCTCTGCTGTCCCTCTCTGCCAGTTGCTACACTGGCTCACCGTGGCATACAGAAATAAATTTAAACTCTTCACCTTCAAACCTCTCAATCAATCCCCCCCCCCCCCCGCTCCCCTACATCTTCAACCATATATCTACCTACACTCCTTGCCGGCCCCTTCGTTCTGCCAACGACCGCCACCTCACTACTTCACTGGTCACCACTTCCCACTCACGCCTCCAAGACTTTGCTCGGGTTGCTCCTCAGCTGTGGAATAATCTCCCATATTCCACAAGGTTAGTCACTACTCAAAAGGCTTCAAGCGTGTCCTTAAGACTCATTTCTTCATTCAACCTATCAGCCCTCTTCCCCCTTGTCTCGGCTTTCACTCCCACTCCCCCAGTCAATACCGCACCATTTGTTTCTCCCCCTTTCCTTTAGGATGTTACAAGCTGGGCCCTCCTTGTGTTCTTCTACTATTCCATCACCCTTGGTACCTATTGGCCTGCTTCTCCAGCCCTGTTTACTTAAGCTCAGGCCTATTGACGCTGATCATTACCATCACTCTCACGCACGGTCCATAAATATTTTGATCTGCATTAACATTAACATCTTATCTGTATTTTTATTTATCCATAATGTCTTGATTTTGCATTTTGTTCTCCATGTAATGTGTATGTATCACTGCTTTCTGTACAAGTCATGTACCATGCTGCAGACCTTTTGTGAGGCCTTATAAAAGATAATAATAATAATAATAATAATAATAATAATAATAATAATAATAATAAATAATAATAATTTTGTGTCCCTCTGTAGTCACCTAAACACAAATACATCATAATAGCAATGATTACATAAACATATTTTTGGTCTGCATATTAAGTTTACTATCCTTGAATAGCTAAAGTTTTATTTTTATATTAAGAAATTAATTTATCAGCAGATGAAAAAAATCTTTTTTCTAGTACCTCTTGATTCTGGAACATCATCTGGTTTTGTACTATACGGATCACAGCGGAAATCATCAAGCAACTCAATTGTACATTGCCCCACTACCGGCTTCCTTCCAAAAGGTCTATGGTCAACCACTTTGATGATTATGGGTGGCACATACATTTCTTCTTTTGGTAGATACTACAGAAAGAAAAACAAAATTCATACCATTATTTATAACTGATACTATAAGCTTCCTGAAACCAAGGTACAGAATTAATGGCTGTGCATTTTAGGACCATTAGAAGTTGAAGGTAGCCACCTCCTACACAGACTAGAGAACTATATATCCTCCCAAAATAAATCAACCTTATAATATGAAGCTCAACTATATAAAACTCCCCTCTTACCACTTGCATGAAGAGAACGGAACTCAGGAAGTTGGGCGTCCTTTTGAGGTTCTTGATAACTGCAGATTGGATGATTTCTCCACCGCACTCTACAATGAGGCTGGGTGACGTGACAGACGCCATTTGAAAGCTTTTCATGTTGCGTAATCCCCATGTGAGGATCTGTAGCAATGAAAAAAATGAATTGGGAAGTATATTAATATGTGTCACAGACATTTTATATGTGTATTTGATAGGACATATTTGTATAACAAGAAAACAGGCTTACCTCAATGGCGGTGCGCTGAACCACGGGACGGATGCCTTGAGGCACCATGTACAGTTTCGGAACCCTCTGGGGTGGCAATATTGGCAGATTTGACCCATCCTAAGGAAGCATGGACATATATTACACATTAACAAATAAAACTATCCCGTATTGTTCAAGGGCCTCTCTTCACTCCCAAGGTAATGCCCCATTTATTATTTGATGATAATTTGGGAGCAGAAAATGTTAAAGCCACAAGTAACCACACACTGCTTCCTTCTATAAGAGATTTCAGATCTCTCAACACCCAATCCAGCCAAACCTTGTACCTATATTGTGATCTTCTGAATAACAAAGCTCAGTCCATATTTTGTCGAAAGAAATCAGGACAATCTCCTGAATTGGGACAGTTTGTAGTATTCAACTGTCCCTTATTTATATTTTTCACAGCCTGGTAGTTGCCAAATACTGGAGTGGACATTCAGCCATAAAGGGAGAGAACATTTTAGGCACATGATCAAATCTCTATTTCGTCTTCTAAATCTGAACCTAATGAACTACCAGAAGATTTATATAATAAAATTCCCCTTAACCTGCAGTCCTAAAACTGCCCAAGTAATCCCTACACTGCCCATCACAATGATCACAGTGGAAAACGCCACAATAGGATTGAATGATTTGTATTTAAAGGGAGCGTTAAGTCCCTTGTTCCCAGTGAGACTTACGGTCACTCAGGGGCGTTGAGAAGGAATGAGGGTAGGTACAAAAAGCATTGGGGCCCAGGCCTGCCTGTGTCATGGGTGGAGTCACCAGTCTGGTATGTCCCGCCCCATTCTGTAGCTATGAATTAGGCCCCAAGAAGATCTTGTAGCGGGGCTGAGATTTCTCTTGGCGGCCCTGTAGACAATGGGGTTAAAGGAATTCTTATTTTCTAGGCCTATTGGGCATTCATTTCATTCTACACTGATTTCTTCAGACCCCTCCCACAAAATAATATTGGTCTGGAAACTGGATAAAATACCTATCTGGCTGTGTCTATACTATTAAATCAGCAAATAGGATATACAAGTCTTTTTGCAAGTCTCCCTCAATTCCTTTAATGAGAATAAAATCACTATTTTTTGTTTCAATAAGCTGTGCTCTTCTTACAGTAATGAGTACGTTTGGGTTACAGCGGTTTGTAGAATTCCCTTAAAAATACTAGGTTTAGCGAGCAGCTATATGATCGCTCACTGGTAGAACTCTGATTATTCATGTACAGGACTTCACTGACACTGCCCTCGTCAATGTAATAACTTCACAATCACACAGGTACACCCATATCTGATGCCCTCGTCAATGTAATAACCTCTCACAATCACACAGGTACACCCATATCTGATGCCCCTCGTCAATGTAATAACCTCTAACCACCACACAGGTACACCCATATCAAAGTGAATGGGGAAAAAAATGATCGTCCATATAAAGATGTAACTGGAATTTATCTAAAGAGGGAGGGGGGACACTATATTCTGTCCTGTCACAGAACTGGAGAACTACATAAGGCTCTGTGCAGATGGGGCGTGGCATGTGTGTGGGGCGTGGCGTGGCGTGCGGGTGGGGCGTGGCTTCATTACAAGTTACATAACAGTAAATCTGTCTGATATTTCTGTTGAGGGGACAATAATTTCACCCCCATTGATATTACATTTATAAAAATGAGACCTTGTCACGGAGGATAAGTTCTGCAGCCACCAAGATGTCCCCACAGTGTTTATCGGATTTCAATACAGGATACCAGAGGAGTTTCGGGGTGATGTCAATCCCGGGGTTCAACTTTACTATTGGCGAGCAAACACTTCTGCCGAGAAATTCATCTTTTCCCTGAAACAAACATCAGAAAAGAAACTAAAGCCTGAAGGCAGAGCTGGAGAGGATCAGAAATCATTAAGCTACTTGGAGTGACGCCTCCTACATACCACTTGGTCACTGTCAAATATTTCAATTACTACATTGGGAGGATTCTGCGCTACTGCTTGCGGATCGCCATAGATTTCAACTTCATTGAAGATCAGGGTTTGGTCCCATGATGGATTCAGAGTCGCAGTGATGATTTCTGTGGTTTTACTGCGATGAAGGAACGATACATGTGCATACGGATCTAAAAGTAAAACAAATAATTATGTGAGTCGGCCATCTTTGTTTCCTGTAAACCTAACTCACTTAACATACTGGTGTCATGGACACACCCACTCCCCCATTCCCAGGCTACCTATGGCTGGCAGGATATGAACAGTTGTCAAGCCAGAGTTTGCCTACCCTGCTCTAGTAAAACTAGCGGATGGATTTGTGAACAACATCTAAAAAAAATAAAAATGGCTAAGATCATTTCTTGTCCTATGTAGTAGTTTACTTTTGGTTTCTATTTTGATGTATTTTCTTTTACGTATATAAAAGGTTAAGCTTGATAATTATATATGAACCCTTTTCAAAATGTTCAAATAGTACAGTATTATAGTCTGACAAAAAAAAAAAAAAAAGGAAGAACTCTACAGAGAAATATTTACTAGACAATGTATACCGGTATGATTGGTGCTTGAATATATTTTACACTTTTGTTATTTTCTGTATAATATACAATAGAATTGGGGGAGAAAAAAAAAAGGAGGCCCTTTCCTATTGTCCGTAGTCTTACCAGAAAAACTGTCTTTATCCATGGCAGAGAGGCCGCGAGCTTGATACAGGTAACAGCGAAGGTGGTAATTAAACACTCCTTAAAGAGAAGAAAGAAACCGTCAATGTCAGGTGGTGGCATGTGTAAGGGCCTCATGTTATACAGAACATAATCTGGTTATCAGTGACCGAAAGAGGGGGGGAAGGGGGGGGGGGGGGGGGGGGGTTAATGCAAGGCATTTTCTAACCCGTCTCTTCTGTGTAACACCTCCAGCCAAACCAAACGGAACACCAAGAATAAAGTAACGCAACCCTTAGAGTTTGATAACTCAATGTCGGATGTGTGCGCTAGACGGGATTGGCGACTATCTCCTTTTTAGTAAATATACAATAGCTGCCTTATGTGTCATAAGCTTCAATGAACGATTTAAACATACAGACTGAAGACTATCTGAATATGAGAGGTCCATAGGTTTATCATGTGAGTGTATTTTATGGAGTGAGCTCTTACGATCAAACTTGCAGGAAACAATGGGTGTGTTTGCCCCAAAGACAGCAGTGGCGGATTCCTTCTTCTCAGAGCTTTTCTTCTCCTCTCCCTCCTCCGTACTTGTATCAGCACCCTACATACAGTGAGGACACATGTAACCAATGTAATATCGCATACTCTAGCAGGATAGAGGGTTTAACAGGAATTGGCTCATAAAGAATACAACTTATTTTCATGTGGTTCTATAGTACATCTGCTTGTGTTTATCTGTACACAGAAGTATGGGCCTGATGTTTTTATTATTAATAGTCAGAAATTAGAGATTCGGCTACCAAGTTTAATTACTATCCAATAAACTGCAGAGTAGTGACACCAAGTGGCCAAACGGTAATATGACATCGCAATGTATTTATACACTATAAAAGAACAACCTCTGAAAGCAATCCCACACAGTGCAGTGACCGACATCCAGTATCTACCGTTTCAAGACTCCTATTTGAAGAGCATCTGTGTGGCCGGCATATGAGAGCTTACCTGGAGTTTTATGGTTCCATTAATTTAGCAGTATTGGGTCCATTTTGGAAATAACCAAATAAAATGCATTGTTTCACAAAGACACTTTTATCTATATCCAATGTAATCAGTGGGAGACACTTCACAGAAATAAAAATGGCACAAAGCATTGGGTCAAAGATCACACCATATTATTGGTGTGAGCCAGTCACATGATGCATGCTATAGCTCTCATCCAATCATGTGCGCACTTTTCATCCCAGAACACACTGTGGAGTGTCTTGTCATTTATCACAGTAAATACATCAATTGAGGGAGTGGTACAAGCCCTTTACACATCAGGTGGACTATTATCTTTAAGTTAGACCATACTTGCCAATTCTCCCGGAATGTCCGGGAGACTCCCGCATTTCGCAAGAGTCTCCCGGACTCCCAGGAGTGTGGCAATCTCCCTGATCTGCCCACTTCCTAGTGAAGTGGGCAAAATGCGGTTTAAACGCCGCGATTCACCCGGTCAAAATGACACGATTTCGGCGCCCCGCCCCCTGCACGCCCACGTCCCAGCCGGCATCTCCCGGAAGCCCAAGAACAGATGTTGGCAAGTGTGAGTTAGACTGCATATAGGATGATGCATCACATCATTGTACTACAGTGATATTACTAATCACAGAGTTCCTAGGTCAGTGTTGGCTAACCTGTGACACTCCAGGTGTTGTGAAACTACAAGTCCCAGCATAACCTTCCAGCAATAAGCTGCTATATATTGGCAAAGCATGCTAGGGCTTGCAGTTTCATAAACACCTGGAGTGTCACAGGTTAGCCAACTCTGTCCTAGGTACTCAGACAAGTGTTCTTAAGGCCTATAATGGGAAGGAATATTTGAATATTCCTCTAATCTACAGTAAATTGCATATTAAAATACACAAGTGTTCCTATTAGATGCTATCATGAAGACACAACCTTATGTTTATAAGTAAGGTCCCATTTCTCTCTCTCCCAGTTCCTGTTCTTACTACTTACAAGAGCGCCCTCCAGTTTGAAGATGGCAGAGGCACCGAGACTTTCAGCGGGAGCCATTTTCCTCCTCCAACGCCTTCGACGGAAAGTGTCAGAGCTGCGTTCCTTCAGGTGAAACTTCCAGCCTATGAGCGCAGCATATTCCCAAGTGTCCTGACCGTCGGATAAGGTGGCCTGGATAGGACCAGAAAGAAACACAGGATTATGAAGCTGGATTGGGGGGGGGGGGGGGGGGGGGGTCAAAAATCCTGAAATCTACCTGAATATTTTCATAACTCTATACTATGGTCAACAGTGTACCCCGTTATAAACCATGTTTATTCAGAATTAACACTGGACAAGATACAACACTGTATATAGCATACAGCGGTCAGTAAATCACAAGAGACTGGAGCAGGGTCGGACTCATGGAGAAAGTTATTACGTGCAATGAACCAACATTCATGAGAATCCAGCCTATGACTTCATTAGGAATCTGTGCCATCAATGAGGCACAAACAGTTCAAAATTTTGTACACAACCCCTCAGCTCTAATTTATTCGGAATTATCGGGATCCTCCTGCTAACCTGCTCTGACAAGGTTTAAGGGGCTCACTGTTTGTGGTGTCCACCAATACTAAGCTGAACCTCCCATCAGCCTCAACACAGTTGTAATGCAACAATTTGTTAAGTGAGGAATGTTGCCTATCGCCAGGATGTGCGTGTTTGCTCCATGTCCTGGTTTATTAAGTATGACAAGAGCTCCCTCTAGTGAATTTTCTTGCACATCTCCTGAAACTTTTCTAAAATGCAACATCAACCTCATTTATTTATAAAACGGCAGCAAATTCCCTATAGCTCTACAATTGGAAATAGACACAGTAATAAAACAATACTGGGTAATACATACACACAGACAGAGGTGAGAAGGCCCTGCTCGCAAGTTTACAATCTATGGGATAAAGGGAGTTTGATACATGAGGGTAAGTGCTACATATTACATATTGGACCAGCCAGATTGCAAAGTTAAAAAGAGTGCTTAGTGGGCTATATAATCTACAGCAATATAGGTCAGAGGGTTGTTTTGTGTGAACTGTGTGAAGGGCGGTGTCAGAACACATTTCACTTGTTCCAATTTCAAATGGTTTCAGTAGCTTGCATAAAACATTAAGGATTCTCCAATCTGCTGGAGTAAGGTAACATGACCCCCTATCCCTATCTCATGGTTTGCTGTCTAGGTCTTGATGCCTTGTTGCTGTCCCCCTGGCACATAAAGCATGGAAGTGTGCCCCCTTGTCCCAACCTCTTGCTTCAGTTGGTGGCATGACAGATTATATATATATATATATATATTATATATTTTATATATTCTTTTTAAGCTTCTGCAATGTTTTACATGTGGTTGCTGAATGCTGAGAATGCTCAGACATCTCCTGCACAGACCTCTAAACTTGGAGTTTCAGAATCTCTTTAAAAATTCTGTTTAAAAATTATTGTGTGTGCAAATCATGGAACGTGTTGAAATTCACCCAGTCATAATGCACATACAATGTTTGCTACTTTATGGGCAATGAGGAATCCTGGGGAGGGTCTTGGTGGGGTGATACTGCTAGGACATTCCTGAGCTTTGCCAACAGATTGACACCGGTATGTTTCTTAGTGAAGCCAGGTATACGGAGAGTAGCTGCTCTGTGAGTGACCTGGCACTGTGTGCCATCATTACTATGCTGAAAGGATGAAGAGGAGGATGATGCTACAGGTGCGGCTGCTGTCATGTAGTCTTCTGTTTGGCCAGTACCGCTGCTGTACATATCCTAGATAAGTGCATAGTCTGTGCATGGTATTGGCTAGAGTCTAAATTACTTTTTGTTTAACCTTCCGATACTGCTGAGGAATTCTGTTGAGGAGAAATGGAGTTCAGATGGAATTTGTTAGCGTGGACACATGATCTCAACTAATCTGCTAAAACCTGATGTATTGATGGTGGAAAATGGATGTCAACATAGCCGTCATGACTTTAGTGATCTGCTGTGCAACAAGATGCTGACTGTCATACTTGGTTCCTCTTGAAAACTCTTCCGTCTTGGTCCCCTTCTGTACAGAAGTTTCACCCCCAGCAGACATAGCTAAAGAGCACAAGAATTCTTCTTGGGAATCATGGATTGCATTAGGGGTTGGGATTGGATGCTGAACTTTAAGAATAATGAGGATATTGATGATGAAGAGGTGTTTACGGTGAAGATTGCATGGTGTGTATCCATTCTGCTACTAGCTGATGCTGGACTGCTCGTTACTATAAATCATTTTCCTGCTTTTGATAAAACATTAATGACCTCGATGTAAATTAGGTAACAGAATAGAAATGTCTAGTTGGACACTGATTGTCTTACTAGGTCACAATCAACATCATCCTTATTATTAGTTCAAGTCCAACACATTCATCATTGTCAGATCCACCAATATCCACTTCATCTTTTTCAACATTAGCAACTTCCAAAGTAGCATCCCCAATTTCTATGTCTAAAATCATCATAAATTCAGCTTCAGATTCTGAAATATCAGACTCACACATCGGACTCAGACACCCTTAGATGCTCCTCAGGATTCTGTGAATGGCTGATTTGTCCTTTAGCCTCAGTGTTCTTTGAATGCACTGATTGGAGGGGACAGAGGTGGAAGTCACAGAAGATGCATAAGCGTGTTGGGCACTCGCTTTTTAAAGTGACATTCTGATACATGCCAGAGCAGTAGCAGGGCCACTACTAGCAGAGGTGGGCATGGTCTGCGCCTTTTCTTCTCACTGCGGGTGGTGTATGGAAAATGTCTTTTTTTTTTAAACAAATCCCCTCATTCATCAGTAACTTTCCCCTTAATACTGTTTGGATTTCTTCCCACATGACCATTTTTTACTAGTAGAGCAGGGTCGCACATAGGTGGGTCTACGAGTGCCTAGAACTCCTAAGGAGAGGCACTGGGCGATACGCTGCAGAGTACAGGGGGAGATATTGTGTGATGCGCTATAGGAGTTTAAGAGTGACTATGTGATATGCTGCAAAGTCTGTGTGTGGCTATATTACCCTACATAGTGTTTTAGTACCTCATGGTTTTATGCAGTAGTGTACAGGTGTAGACTTAGGGGAGGTGTTTTCTGTTTCCCCAAAAAACCCTTTGCTTTATTTGGAAATCAAGCTTTTGGAAAGCCCCCTCTTGAAATCCTCCTCAGTAGTTACCTCTACTTACTATAGTACTTACTACATGCTGGGAGACTGTCTACCCCGTCTTACCTTTCTTACAGCCGTGGGTACACTGGTGTCCTTCTTCCTTTTCCTCACCAGTCTCCGGCGTCTGTGTGTGTGATACATTTTCTCAGCAGCCACCCAGGATTTAGGTTTATTGTCTGGAGGGATGGTGATTCCATATTCCCAACCTGGAACGGAAGCTCATCTTAGTCAACAACCTCAGCTTCTGATCAATCTAACACGTGTCTAAATAATGTATCCAGCAAAATTAGCTGCAGATATCTGAATTATTCTTTAAAATAGTATTGTAATTAGTTGACAAAAAGACAGATAGCTATTGGCTAAGTATTGGATAATGGACATATTTAACTTGGACAAAGGGTTGCAAACACCTAAGAGGGTCATTAACCATCTCAGGGTAGAGTTGTGTAAAGCATGTCAACTCTGGATAACCCATTAGTAACTTCAGTGACCCTAGAGATGGAGTCCAGAAAAAAAATGTCCATATTACAGCCAAGCACCGCACCCAAAAAAACCAAAAACGGATGACACTTAACTAAAACGTGTAATGTGCAAGATGCCCAGAAAACCGGACGTTTGAATGAACTTTAGAATGTGGAGATATGGACCAAATGGTTAAATTGGAGTTGGTGATAAAGAGTTCAAAATTGGACTACACAGAAGACTAGATTTTTAATGACCTTTTCACGGTCTCTTTAAATTGTCATATTATAATGTAAAACAATCTACACAAACAAAATGTCATACCCTTCTCATCCACAGCTCTATTAATATCAATGACCCAAGCGTCGTCTTCCCACACCCATCCACTTGGGCATTCAAACTCTCCCGGAGAAGGGTTTTTATCCCCATTCTGAAAGAAAATTGAACAACAAATTATGAAACAGAACAGAAGACAGCCGGCTTTTCAGCTAAAAAACTGGATCAGAGTAAATACAATGTTTCTGCACATAGGATTCTGTTATCCTGATAAAAGACGACTAGTGCCAAGATAAGGCGTTATACCTCTGATTGCAATGTTATAGTACAAAGCTTTGCCTACCCCAATGCCAGTGCAGGTCGGCCCATAAACTTTACAAAGTATTCTATTATTCCCTTACTCTAAGGATAATTGCATCTTATGATATGGAAGTTTGCATATCTCATTGTTTCTTACAATATCGGTGTATGCCTCATCAGCTTGTTTCCAGTCACCGCCAGGATATCGGCTCTCGTTCTGATACACCTCATCGTTAAACTCACTGTGGCCAGCATCCGCTTCAGTCAGTAAACTGCAGAGACATAGATCAGCAATTCAACAGATCGCTTCAACGAAACCCTTGTCCCAGTTGTGAATCTTATTATTGGCATAGAAGTCTCTCTAATTGGTCACATGGTACGGCTAGTGAAGTGGGCGGGATGGAGACCTCAATGACGTGAGTTTCGGCCTTGTGCTGCATAGGGAAAAATGACACAAATTGCCATGTCAAACACCCCACCGCAGAGGCCACCGAACCTCTCCTCCGAGATCTCCGGGGAGGGGAGTTAGAGGAAGTAGGCAAGTATGTATTTGAGTGACCGATTTTGGCATATGGGTTTTTCCAATCCGAGATCCACCCAACAATACCATCAAGATACCACTGGACACATTCATGTGTGATCCCCCTCGGCAGGGACGCTCATCTAGGACAGGCAGCATTCATGTGTATTTGAAGGGGACAGGAAGGAGGAGAAAGGGGGGGGGGGGGCAGCCATGTCCATTCTGCAGAAACAGTTGAACTTGCACCAGCTCAGCTGTTAGAGACAGCATTTCATCCTATACAGTTACATCACTGTCAAGAACAATATAAAGCAATAAATTAGTTGTCCCCCGTCCCCCCCCCGAAAAATATTAAACGTATAAATGTAATGTATAGGGTTGTAGCTACGGTGCCTTGTGCAAGTATGTAATAATATTTAAACAAGTTTTGAGTAAAAAAAATGTTTATTGAAAGCAGAGCTCACTAGTGGAGATTGGGACGAATTTGACGGCTCTTGGGAAGTACGATGGTAGTGACGGATGTTCTCTATTGGATGTGGGTCAATAAGATGCTCTCACGTGTACAGACATCGTTAGAATGCTCTCTGTATTGTGCATTGGTCAGACGCAGTGGCGGATCCAGGGGGGGGGGGCGATCGCCCCCCCTAGCAGGGGCTTGCTGCCGACAGCTGCACACTGTGCAGGTCTGTTCAGCAGTGACAGTGTGCTGCCAGGCTGCTCTGATTGTGTTTTAAACACAATCAGAGCAGCGGGACAGCACACTTTCACTGCTGAACGGACCTGCACATACTGTGCAGCCGCCGGCAGCCTTAGAACACAGAAAGGGGGCGGGCCCTAAATCCCCCCCCCTAAAATCGCCCCGGGTAGGGCAAATGTCTGGGTCCGCCCCTGGTCAGACGGCTGTTCTGTGTATTGTATGTAGGTTGTTAGAATGCTCTCTGTGTTACACAGAGATCACTTTAATAGTCTGCATTGAATACTTGTCATTATAGATCTTGGCTACTTAAAACCGAGCTTATATTAGACCCTGGCCTTATATTTGTCCCCTAGGATAAATGTTACCAGCCATGCCCTTCGTGCAGTTGGCGAGTAGCTGGTTTGACCAAGCAGCGCTAGTAATCAGTAACAGCAACAGTGAGCGAAACCCCCAAACTGTCTGTAAATTAGGCTACGTTTAATACATTGTACTTTATTCTCAGGAGAGTATTGCCTTAGATTTCATATGTGGATTTTTTGTTAGAACCAGAGGAAATCTCACCTCCTCTGGGGGTCCACAATCCATTCCCCCTCCCACTCCCAGCCCTTAGGTGGGAGGAAATGCTCTTGTTTCAGTTTGATCGTTCCAGTGACGTCAGAAAACTTTGGACGTTTCAGCAAACCTGTGGTTCCCCATTTCCCGAACATCAGGGCTTGGTTTTCATACTATTCAAAAACAAATAAAACAAATTGAAGTGTTACACTTAAGTTTGTGGATTCCATTGAACAACAACAACAAAATAAAAAGACCCCAAAAACCCCCACTACATTCTTAAAAAAAAAAAAAAAGTAGAATGCATTAATTCACAATGCATGCAGGATGTGGCCATGTAAAGCTGGGTACACACCTAGGCAATCTTACCTCAGATCTGCATGCTCATTGGGATTTTCAGAAATCAAATCTATGTGTACTCATCTAAATGATTTACCTTCAGATCTGTGCTCTTCGTCTCTCATAACCATCTAGTGAAGATACCATGGTACACTATAGATATCTGCCTACATGGTTGGTTGTGAATGCGTACACACTTCTACATTTGCTGGACATCGTTCCATCGTTGATCGTAATTTTTAGGAAGTTTAGAAAATCAAAACAACAGATGTGATGTGCTTTGGCATGATAAAACAGGATCATGATTTGCAATATATGAGCAAAGGGTCGTTTATCGTGTGATCTGAATGATAATTGCATAAGTGTGCACCCAGTTTAATAGATGGGCATTATGTGAATATACAAGTCCGGGGCACCTATCATTTCACTCTGAGTTCTGTGTTCCCTTCTCTGCAACTGCTCAGGCAGGATTCAAACACCAGCTGATGCAGTCCATCAAGTTCAGCCTATTTTGGATCTCCTGCAATCCTTCACTTATATTTGAAATTAATCCAGAGTAAGCAACAGCCAATCTGTTTCAATTGTGAAAATCCCCCCAGACCCAATATTGCAGTCCTATTTTTACCCTATATCCACTACTATCCTTCATTTTAATCCTATCTATTGAATCTGCCATCACAACCTTCCCTGGCAATGAATTCCATATCTTGACTGCCCTTACTGTAGAGAACCCCTTCCTTTGCTGGTTGTGAAATGTCCTCTCCTCTAACCTTAGGGGGTGACCATGTGTCCTGTGTATAGTCCTTGGGGTAAAAAGTTCCCATGAAAGTTCTCTGTATTGACCCCTAATGTATTTGTACATAGTAATCATATCTCCTCTTAGACGCCTATTTTCTAAAGTAAACATGCCTAACCTGGCTAACTTTTCCTCATAACTTAATGACTCCATTCCCTTTATCAATTTTGGCGCCCTTCTCTGAACCTTTTCTAGTTCCAAATTATCATTTTTATAGAGTGGTGCCCAGAACTGTACTGCATATTCCAGATGAGGTCTTACCAACTATTTTCACACCAGCAAAACACACATTCCATGGGCAAAGAGAAGCTATATTACAGATCTAGTTTAATAATTGAATTGCCCTTTAAGAATGTCTTCCTGAAAGCATGAACCACCTATTGTGCTTGCCTGATATAGCAGGATGTACTGTACCCAGCAATAAATGTGCAATTTTAAACTATATTGTGAACGTGTCACACTCACCATTTCTGCATACACACTGAAGGTCCCTTCCGCATAGCTGTTAAATTTCTTTTCAACTGCAGATAACCCCAGCCAAATGTTCGCTCTCAGCTGAACAGGAATCTTAGTACCTTTGTTTTTATCCATTGGGTACTAGAGAAATTTCCGGATAAAACATAAAATCGTTAGAATCTCGCACACGCTCAGCCAGACAGGTGCCATTTCATGCAGCAGTACCACCAGGTGCCCCATATGGGGATTTTAATACCATTCCATGTGGACCTACAAAGTCTTTATTCACAAGGTCCATGCAACACCTATTAGGAGTATCTAAAATGCACTTGTCATCCACACACAGCGGAGGCAGTCATTTTATGGACAAACTGTATTCAAGAAAACATTGTCTACCGCTTCACTACGAACCAGTGCCATCGCAGAGTCACTTTCTGGTCAATATTCATGAGGCAATGATTTCTAGTCAGCCTTTATATGAACGCTCACTGGGTCATCCCCAAAAAATGGCTGCCTTCAATTTGAGTATAGGTCAACTGTCACCCACACAAGGCATAAAGAAAAGCACCAAAACCTGATAGGTATTTGAGAATAGTGTGACCAGCAGCATGGAGAACAGTAGAGAAGGGTAGATATCCCAATGTCTTTCCTCCAATGGTGGAATTGTACATTTATATTGTAGCATGACACCACATCTACACTTCATTACATCAACCTTTTATTTCCTACCTGTAGAAAGATGGTCTGAGTCTTTCCGCAGTGTTTCCCACAGGCTTCTGGGCTGGTGGAGGAGAAGAGCACGTTGTGGGCAGGAACACGGGCGTACGCCAGTCTCTTCTCCGCTCTAATCATCCAGATGATCACATCTGGCATACTGTTTTGTGGCTGGATGGAAACAAGATCAGAAAAGTTCCTCACGTTCCCCAATAGTATCCATGAAATACTACAGTTAGTTACTGCCATGGTACTACTCACAGGGCATCAGGGTAAAGTGTCTTACTGAGCCCCCTAAACTTGTATTTATGATATAACCGAGCAGTATAATGGGTGCAGGACATCCCCATAGGTGTCATGTAAAGAGCAGATATGGCGTAGGATATAGTCCAATAAACCAGCGTACAATGGTAGGAAGTAAAGGGTAGCTGTGTATAATTTGGGCCCCTCAGGATGACACCGTTGCACCCATTCATCCTTATTAGTTATGTCCCTATGGAGTAAGTCAGTGTCCACATGAATCAGAAGGTTTACTATTGCCCAGCAGGTTACATTGTCAAATATTCAGATTGGATTTGCTTTTTTCTCTGCCAAAATAAAACACAGCACTGGAAATTTCCATACACATTATATGTATTAATATTGACCTGTTAAATGATCTTAAATAACAACCAATTTGTTGATTATATATCTGTTCCCTCGCTATGGGGCAGACTTATCAAACCTTCTAAAAACGAAAATGGATGTGTTGCCCATAGCAACCAGATTATAGTTCTGTTCTAGAATGCACTACATAAAGGATAGCTAGAATCTGATTGGTTGCTATGGGCAACACATCAATTTTTCTTTTTAGAAGGTTTGATAAATCTACCCCTATGACTTTATCTCTATATAAAATATACACAGATGGTTCCATGTCTTAAGAAAGATCATTTATTTTATAATACACAAGTAAGGCTATTATGGAAAAATGTCTGGATAATCTGTATAAAAGAGTATGTTCTCAGGTCATCAGTTCAGTGTTCATTAAGAAAACTTGTGTATTATAATAATGCATCTCAGCCTGTAAATTACAGGGATATATTAGAAACCTCAAATTTCTCGGGCCTTTATAAAAGCGTTCTGCCTACAGCTGTCATGTTATATGGTCACAGAACTCCTCAATGACTTCTAATATCTATATCATTTATAGTAGTGAGCGCATTTTCCCCTACATAATATGCACCTTGGTAGTGTTAGTAGGGTATTTATAAATCACACTGGGATCGAATACTAACCTCCTCCGAAATCTGTTGCAGTCTTTCAAGCCAGTCCTCAATCTCTGCCAATGTGGTCTTTACGTCGGTAGCTTCCCCCCTCATCCTCACCGCGGCCTCTCCGATCAGTTTGAGGGAACTCTGTCGGAGCTTCTGCAGCTGCAAGTCCAGCATTGTGACATTGGACCTCCCATCCAGAGAGGGCAGCTGTTTCCTAAAGATCAGTAGTACAAAGTTGACTTTTGGTAGCGCAGAAGAGACAGAGACTCACCTGAAACCACAGCACTGAGTAAAGCAATAACCGCATATAACACCCCCCACCCCACCACGAAAAAAACCCAACATTTGTAATATTATATAAATTTACACTGAAAACTGGGGGTTTTCCATGTGTTAATTAATTGAATACCTGATAAATAAAGCTTAAAGTAGATATCAATATACCATACAACCAGGGCCGGTGCTGGGCTCTACAGCGCCCCCTGCCCTTCATGGTGCATGAGCCAACCCCTTACATCCCTGCAGTTGCTCCAATACCGGCTCTATTTAAAACGAGGAAGCAGAACAAGGGGGAATATCAACGGCACAGGCAGGGTGGCGGGGCACCCCTGTAAGCGCCGTGGCCTCCTGCCACAGTTACCGGGCTTACGGTGTTCCACAGGCCCTGAATATAGCAGACATATTGCTAGACATTAATGTCATACAGGCCTATTACTGAAGCCCTACACCATGCAGAGACTGTTTTCTGCATGGTTTAGACATTTTTAAATAAAATTGGCATTAAAGAAAGCCTAACACAGGCGATATCTCTGCATTATGCAATAACCGTATTAAGCTGCAATCTCCATAATAGTAAAGGAAAAAAAGCTTAGCTTTTTGGAACTTGCCTGTGATGGCCAATGCCATCTGAATGTATTAGCCCAGGGTTTCCCAAACCCAGTCCTCAGGGCTCCCTAACAGTGCAGGTTTGTCATATCTCCTTGCTGGAGCACAGGTGTATTCATTACTAACTGATACATTGTAACAGATCCACAGGTGGTCCTAATTAGGTCACATGCGATCCAGAAAACCTGCACTGCTGGGGAGCCCTGGGGACTGGATTTGGGAAACCCTGGATTAGCCTTTAAATTCTATGGGGGAAAGCATTGTGGTAGAGGGATCTTCAGATCTCTCACCACATCTTACCTGCTCTCCCCTCCAGTCATTATCACATGTGCAAATCCACTTTGCGACAGTGACCAGAGTTTTTAAATCATCGCCGGGACGTCCTCCTATCAGACGTGCTGTCCTTGTAATGATTTTTTTTAATAAATGGTTATGAAAGATCATGTCATCGTTGCATTTAATTAATACATGGGCCCATTAATGAATAACAGCTGGCGGTAGTTGCATGCAGACCTTACAACTCCTGCACTACTTATACAAAACTTGTATAAGAACCGTTGAACGCTATCAGTTTTATGCATGTTTTTTTCTGTCACAACTGAAGCCATCCCTAAGCCCCCCACCCCCCGCCCACTTTGTCCCCCTACACTCAATCAGTTGTGTACATCCCAATTATCATGCACAGAAACACATGTACACATCATCTACCTACAATTTGGGTGATCTATAACAAATTTTAAATCGTAATACATACAAAGTATCTTCAATCAGCTGATCAATTAATTGCAGCCATATCTCTGCTAATCGATTCTCGGGGACCTTTGACTGTATTGCTGATTTGAGAGCGGAGATGTTGGTTTGCTGCAGAAGAAAGAAAATGATTAGAGGCCACCGACAGATTTCCATGAGCTGATTAAACCCACAAAACCGTAGACTGAGGGCTTGTACACAGGTGAATTATAGTACCTTTATCTACGCTAAATTGATTTTATTCCTTATGGCGCATATGCTGGAGTAATACAGTCACTCCCCACTGAGCTATTATATGGAGCAATATCGCTTCAGATTTGCCTTGATAGATTTGACTAAACAAGTGCCAATTTAATGCTGGACAATTTACCCATGGATATAATCCCAGTCATTCTATAGTAGATATACATACAGCGAGAAAACAATATACTCACCAGCCGCTCTGTCATGGCCAGTAAAATATTGACGAAATCTAGTCTGTGACTAATGTCCTCCCAAAAGGAAGTTAGTGTTACCACAGGTTTAATGTCTGACCAGGGGAGATAGTAATAGAGGTTACCTGCAAGTGTAGAGAAGGTGGAGGTTAGAGGCTAATTATTGCACAATATTGTCTTCCTGGCTGGTAGAACATTCACTGTATGAATAGTTGTAGAAAGAAGAGAGATTGCTTCAGGTCAGATAATGATAAAATGAACATTCCAAGTCATTGGCAAAATGGTGAGAGCTTCACACCCCCAGTGAGTAGTTTAGGGAGATATATCGTCAATGTTTTTCTACTGAGTTTTTTCCTTTTAAATCAGACTTGTCATTTACACACAAATAGACAATAAAAACATATCTGAACATACAACATAAACTATCAGTAAGAGTAACACAGTATATTGCAACTTTCTTCCATATTCAACTTTTTACATGTTTTCATGACCTTCTGGTCAGATAAATAAAATATTTATAAACATGTGCACATGCCAGGAGCAGGATCACTGTGCTCCTCACCAAACCATACCTCCCCCAACTATCCCAATTTAGGTGTGACAGTCCCAACTTTAGTGCCCCGTCCTGCAGTGCCATTCAGGACAGCTTTGCTCCGCAGGACAGAGGGTTGGGAGATAGGTCCTGTTCACCGCTGCTCTGCATGTGTCATGCATGTGGCAGTAAATGGGGAGGGGCAGCCTAATGCTACAAGTCTGCTCTGCAAGCCCCCAGGATGTGTGGACATGCCCAATCATGACCACGCCCCATTGTGATGTAGCAACTACCTATCCAAATTCCCTGTGCCCCAAAGTTGGGAGGCAAATTGTAGGAACTCTTACCTTTCAAAAAACAGACAACCGATTGGCCACCACATGACTAAATAAGATTAGTGTTACATGACCTTCAGCCCACATCAACAGCTAATATATATAAATCACGAGTTTATAGATGGCTCTCAAAAATGATATGTGCTCTAATGAGAACCAGTCATCAGGTTATATATGGGATTGCCATTTGCTTTTTACATATAACCATGTAAGAAGCCAAAAAATGGGATGGGGAGAATCCTTCATTCTTGGGCAACATGGTGTTCATGAAGGAACCCCTTCAGTGAATACTCTATACCAGCAGTTCCCAAAGTGTGGGCCGCGGCTCCCAGGGGTGCCACGGCGCTGTCACAGGGGTGCCGCGGGCAAGGCAGAGAACAAACAAACAAAACAAACCTACCAATCCGCACGGCGCCGGGACCCAGCATCCAACTCTCTCACGCAGCTTGTCACTGAATATAGACATTCAGTTACAAGCTGCGTGAGTGTGGAGAATGCTGGGTCCCGGCGCCGTGCGGATTGGCAAGTTTATGTTTTGTTTGTTTTTTCTCTGGCTGGCCGCGGCAGACGGGGCAGAGTGAGAGGGAGCGTGACAGAGGCCAGAGGAGGGGGCAGCGTGAGAGGGGGCAGCGTGAGAGGGGGCAGCGTGTCTGGAAGCAGAGGGGGCATTTTTGAATACAAATAAATATTTCTGTCCTGACCTAAATACTTATTACATTTTTTTGACCCAACTATTTCTAAAACAGGACTGCTCGGTAATTATTTTGGAGGGGCGCCTTGAAAAAATTATGGAGACTCTAAGTGTGCCGCGAACTGCAAAAGTTTGGGAACCACTGCTCTATACAACTAAAAAGGCACAGTTGATTGAGGAAAGGGAGACACAAAATAAAAAAATAATTCTTTTTGTTTCATTTTAAAAGAGTAACACATTGGTATTTACCATCAAGTAACAAGTCAACAAGCCGATTATTATAGTTTATTTATAAAATACCTTAACTCTACATCATCTTAGAGTGGGGAAATACTGTTGAGTAAAGTATGTAAAACATTGGGATCCAAAAAGCGAAATACAGAACATTCAAAAAGCATAAATACAATAATACAAAACATTAAGCAGCATACAAAAAGATATACTATAGAAAGTACACAACAAAAATAAGGCATAATACAGAAAATGCAAGAAGCAAACATAGGGGCAGATTCAATTAAGCTTGAGGCCATGTGTAATAAGATACATAAAACATTGCTTAGAATAAGTGATGTTTTCGCACCCTAACATCCCGCAGCGTCTCATCATGCAATAATTTATTAGTGACAATTATTTTTTAACAACTGTACATTTTAATTAGACTTTTTCTCCAACTATAATATTAATCCTAGTGTTCCTGCGATGCCCTTTTGAAAAATCTAAATCCATACAAAAAAACCCTGTATGCTATCCATACATAGAAAAGAAAAACAACTACATAAACGTACCATCAAACACTGCACGGCTGTACTGAGTTGTGGATGCCAGGGGCTTACAAGTGCTATCAAACTTATTTCCGTAATTTCCAATGCTGACTTCAAATTGTATGGCTTCACCAATGTCTTGCAACATGGAGGCTGAATGGAAGACAGCGCACAAGCTGAACTTCCGCCTGCGCTGATATTTCTGTACAAGAGAATAAGCTGGATGTCAGTAGGTAAAGCAAATTAACACATTACAACCACAGCAAACAGTTCTCTGGAGAGCAGCCACTTTATATAGCGGTTCTTAGCGGTTGGGGTTTCCTATTGTCTTTTTAAAACAATGCTGGACACACTTGTAATAATAAAGTTATTTCCAACAATTATATCACCAGCAATAAAATATATGGGGCCTGATTTATTAAGGAAAGGAAAAAAGTTTTCTCCAAGACAAAACCATCTTACAATGCAAGGGGTGCAAATTAGTTTTTTTATTTTGTACATTCGTTAAATACTGGATGTTTTTATAATGTAGCACGCAAATATTTGTTAGCTTATTTGTACACTGAAATTTAAAGATGATCTAGGACATACCCTACCCAAACTATAAATCTGCCATCACATTTTAAATTTACCTCCCCCTCCAATGCAACATGGTTTTGCCAAGGTGCAAAGTTTCTAAATTTTTTGCTTTACTTTCCTTTATGAATCAGGTCCATAGTATTTCCTAAAACTTGTAATTGACCAAATTAGTAAAAAAGGACCAATGGAAACAGTTCTGCGCTGTGTAACATTGCCTCTGATGTCTATGTATATCATGGGTTGAATATACGTTAGTGAGAATGCCGTCTATCATTTCATCAAGATCTAGTGACAACACTATGGTACAGGTATTGGGGTCACTCCAAAAATGGCCGCCTCCAGAGCGTGTAGCTGACCGGTCCACATTTTACACAATTCTCTGGAGTAACAATGCAAAATAGAGGGAGGTAAGCACAATGCACTCACTAAAAGAAAACTTTACTGGCAGACGTTATGCTCTCAATGCGTTGTAAGTTTATAAACACATTTACAGAAGTGGCGATTAGAATTACCTCAACAACAAGTAAATCATCACTGGGGATTTCCTCAATCTTTTTAGCAGGAGAACCATCAAGTTTGGTTGTCAGTTCAACCAAGACTCTTCCTCTGTAAGCAACACCTTCACCCTGCAGAGGTAATACATATGTTTACATTAAAAAGGGTAGGCTCTAAATACGTGTAGGAATTACAAACTATATCTGAACATTCATAAGTGATGTTTCATGCATAATACAGGGCAAATATGTCTCATTAAAGAGATTAAGCAGTAGGTTTACAAAAATTTCTAAAAAGGAAGAGTCGAGGTGTTGTCCATAGCAACCTATCAGATTAGCTCTATTTGTCTAGTACATTCTAGAAAGTGATCGCTAGAATCTGATTGGTTGCAATGAGCAACACATTGACTCTTCCCCTTTAGAAGTTTTTGCAAATCTACCCCCAAGAGTAATTTAAGAACTAGAGTCTCAGTGCAATTGTCTCACAGCTGTGGGACGGAAGCCGAAAGTAAACCTTAATATGTCCATGAATAAGCAATAAAAAACAAACAAAAAAAAGAAAAAAAAAAAAAAGACTTTTCAGTGGAACATATTTAAAACAGCGTGCAGGGGTGCAGATTGTGTGTATATGTGGTAATTTTAGGTAGCGCCTCTGTCTATTTACATGACAAAAGAACTAAAAATAACTAAATAAATGACCCTCAAAGACAGACAAATATATGTGCACATCAACAAAAACATTAGTTTGAAATATTTGCCACTTGAAAGATAATTCTCTACTTTCAAGAATTATAAGAAAGAAAAAATATTTTTGTTTATTTAAAGTTATAATAAATGATGGGGACAGGCTACATATGTAACATGTGAAAGACATGTGTTACATAGTCTTACCTTCAAAACCACAAACATGGACCAGCTCAATGCAGTGTACACACGGACTGGTAACAGCAGACATAATTGTACAGATTATACATTCATGTTGAGCAGTGTTAGTCTTATGGGAGCACACACAAAAAATTATATGACTTTTTATGGACAGTTATTTTCAGTAACTAACTGCTCCTTCAACAATTTGTACAGGGAACAAACGCTGTTCAACTTTATGCATTGTAAGTGCAATATGTGTATTATTCTCTCACAACCTTCCCAATCCTCAATTTCCTGACCCAGAACGGTTAGCGCAATTAAAAGCAAAAAATGTCGAAAAATAGTAATTATGATTATTCAATCTGCCCACACAATTTGTTATCCAGTACAGACTGCTCAAAACTATCCTATTTCGGAAAGATCTTTTTGAATAGATTGAACAGATAAGATCCATCATGAGCCACACACTTGGCAATCATTTTAAAAGCGCATATATTACTACATAGAAAGAAAATATAAATTGTTGTGTATTACTCTCCGCATCTAAAAATGTGTGTGTGCATGGGCACTTTTTAGGGTTATTTGATTCTACAATCACTACATGTGAGGCACACAACAAATTTAGAATTATAAAGTACTCACACACAAAATTTTACAATTTTTCATTTTAAGATACTTAATGATCTTTCATTGAACAATAGTCCCACACAGAAAACTCTAAAAATTGGTTAAACTGGATATCTTAAGACTGCACAGAAAAGAGATTGCATAATAACGATCTTCAAATCTGCCAACACCTATTAAGATACAACCGTTTGCAAGTGATGGGCAATCAAAAATGCTCAAATTGAACAATATATTTCTAAAGCGTATGTGTGAGTGTGAGTTGCCCAAAAAGATCTTTCCGAAACATGCTCTTTCCAATCCAACCAGGTTGTATGCTTCGGATTGCACAAAACTTGAAGACAATTGTATATTTGAGTGCGAGAGGATTGGAGGATTTTAAATAATTTCTGCACATGCGCCCTAAGTTGATCGTATTTACATTGTTGTCCACAAGTCATTGAATGACCAGATCCTGTGTCTAAAACTCTTTAGATTAAAATTCATAAAACTGGTGCACACGGTTTAGAAATTGTATCAAGTTTCTCTTTGCAGATCTCCATCTGTTCTCTTTTTACATGTCTTTGTAAATAACTAGGAAGCATATTTAGTTTGTAAAGGAAGCCATCCCATCATACGGGCTACGTTGTATGAAAAGTGATGTATTGATCGTTGACACTGGTTGTTATGGAAACTGCGTGACACTAATGTCATTTTGCCTTGCTTCAATAAAGAGAAAATATTTAACAAATTGGTGCATGTGTGGGTAACCTTAATGACCTCTTCACAAAACTAGAGGAATAGATTGCATTTCTTTCTGTACATGTTACTTAACTGAACAAATCTACATAATGGATATTATATTGAACATTAAAATGATGTAACTTTTTTTTTTTTTTTAAATACTGGATACCTTCCCTTCCTAAGACTGCCTCCTCTTTAGTTTACATTAAAACACAGTCATTTGACCAGGTATGTAACCACAAGCCTGGCGTACAACATGGCGTGGAGATGTTGCCTATAGCAACCAATCAGATTCTAGCTATCATTTTGTAGAATGTACTAAATAAATGATAACTAGAATCTGATTGGTTTTTCAAAACCACCGGAAAACTCCAAGCTTGATACATTTACCCCCTGGAGTGTAAGCTTAAACTGTGCTCTTCTATAGTAATCATACCAATATATTTGTGTGCTTGTCTATCCACCCCCTCCCCCAATTGTACATCATAACGCAATAGGTCACATTTATCAATAATACAATATTTGTACCTTGCCAAAGTTTAGGTCATCATATGGGTCAGGGAACCCAGTGAATTCTCTCAGACTCCCGTAGAGGTTCAGATAACAAGGTCCGAATGTGGGTAAAAATCCAACTTCCTTTTCATTACTGCCTCCTTGAAATGAACGGCTCATGATTAGTATAGTATAGGCGGAGGAAAACTATAGGTGAAATATAAGTTGCTCCTATATAGTTTATATTGTTTATCAACTATATCCAATCAGATTTGTTGTGAGCTGTTTGCAGACTCTCAGAGGAGGCAATTTAACTTTGTACCACTTCCTACCTGAGCACACAGTGGCCCAGGAAAAATGTCATTTCAAATCAATTAAATCCGCATGTACAAAATATTTTTTTTTCATACAAGAGCAACTTATATTTTAGAAATCAGTCTCAATGAAAGACAGGCTGTTTTATTCTGTATGCTTGTTGTCTTGTTTGTTAAAACATTTCCCCCAAATTAAATAGCAGAGGTACAACTGTCTACAGAATAAAACGGCCTTAAATTTTTTTAGTTGAAATGAAAATTATATTTTAAAATTAGATGGTCTTCAAAATAACACACAATTGCGCACACAATTAGTACTTTTAATATCCAGCTTTACGTAGAACGGCTGTAAGTGCAGCCAGGTGAAATCTTTAACACAGGAACAGAAGCCTTTTCTTGTAGCGTTGACGACTTTAGATGGCAGCAATTATTAGTGGTTTTGAAATAAAACACAGAATACACTGAAGACAGACATACGTGATTAGTGTTAAACAGCAGACACAGCAAGCCAAAATGAGAAGTATTTCAGATATTTACATTATGTTTTTCATTGATTTGATTATTTAACTGGTTTTAAAGCATATGATTAAAAATGTGAAAAAAAAAAGTCATGCCATGGTATTGCCAAAGATTGGTGAACATCTCCATTTGTACAAAGGTAGTAATAAATGCAACTGTTATATTTTAATGGTTAGGCTCATAACGATGGAACGATGTGGGGCAAATGTGAAAGTGTGACACACTCACGACCAGCAGTGTAGGCAGATCTCTATGGGACATGTAGAGTCAAGATCTTTTCAGCAGATGGTTATGACAGATAAAGAGCACAGATCTGAAGGTAAATTGTGTAGTTGTGTACACCTAAATCTGCATGCTCATTGGTTAAGTCATTACAGAAATTGGATCTGAAGTATTTTTCCATAGTGTGTACCCAGCTTAACACAGGAAAATCTGTCCAGTGCTCGGGTGACAAGTAAGAGTGGGCATTCGGACTGACCCATATTTAAATGAATATTGAATGCTCTGGTCACATGTAAAGGATTAGGACATTAATCCCGTTTTGGCTGCAGAACCACTTGGAACATGTTGTCACTCAACCATTGTTGTTTCAGAGTAAGATACTGCTTAATACAGTGTATTCCTTAAGAGGGTCTGCAGAGGCTGAAGTCTCATTGTTCAAAGGCTAAACAAATTGTACACTCAGCCCAATCTATAACTTTAGATTACTACTCAAAGCCCGATACCTTTACAATTCTTATTACATGCCCGGACCCACTAAACAGCTACCAACCATACCCCAATTATATACGTTTCTGGTCAGCTTACATGGCTCAGACATTCAAATATCTGGTCCTAATGTTAAAAAAATAGCAACCATGGAGGGCTTGCATGATCTACAATGTGGAAGATGGCTATGGTGCGCTGGTAGTTACAAGTCACCATGCTGTCTATCACTTGATTTAATGGGCTACCTTTAAGCTGCAGGGCACAAGACTATTTTGTCAATATCGGTTTCCAAATCCTCACACCCTGCCCTACCCTGAACTCTTATGTGTACAAGAATATACTCCTTCATTACCCCTTATGGAGAACAGAAACTACCCCGATACCAGTCTAACTAGGCACCTACATTGGCAATATAGAGGATGAAAGGAAGAATTTTTGTTGTGTGAAATCAAAGCACTTATAATTCACTTTGGAAAATGTTAGATTACGGAGCAGAGCAGAAAATCTAAGAATTAGGGTTAATCAATAGGGACTGTGCCCATGAATTAGCATTTTTATTGTAACATTAAAAACAACATGCATTATTGACTGAACAGGATCTTTTTGCAGAACTGCGTGTCTATTTCTGCATATTCCATACATATTCTGCATATTCCATACATACTTAGGATACAATAATTGAATCCACTTGTAATAATGACAAAGTATTATTTATTTGAGATACATTTGCCATGTGGCTTTTAGATTTATCAATAGCCCCCAGAGAAGGCAACTCTGAGCCTGGATTCTACTTAATTCTATATTGTGATAACTAGACTACAACAAATACTTTGAACTGATAATCCATCCATTTAACCTCCTCAAACTGAAACATTGCAGCAAATTTGGGGAACACAGACCTCCCAGGATACTGAAATAAATGTATTGCTACTTCTAGGGTCATTTACCAACGTGCAAAAATATGTCCCTACAATGGATATGATATTTAATGATGTCATGTGACTATGTATGGCATTAATTGGTGTATTAAGAGGACTGCGTCTGTGGGAAGTGCAAAATTTCGCATCTTCTGATAGTGGACACTGGGATGTAAGGAGAAATCCTAGGTAAAAGTGGGATGTGGGTGCACCATTCTCAAGCTGATATTTTTGGGCCAGTGTCCAAAAATGGAAAGTGGGTGTTGCACTATGGCTGCTGTGGAACTACAAGTTACAGCATGCCCTGCCAGCCATCAACTGGGACATAGGCAGCTGTAGCTGCTGGGAACTAACTTCTGGTTGACACTCTACAGGACTACAAAAATCCAGTCAGTAGTAAAATGTACAGAGAAGAGACAAAGCCACACATGCATTTATAAGCAGCACAAGTCATGCAGCTTCCAGTGCCAAAACTGTTTTGAGGATTCCGTTATTCTTATCTGGCTTCTAAAGCCCTGGGCTACAGTTTGGGCAGTGGATTGTAAAAATCAAATCACATCACACCACAATATACACCTTCCAATGCCGAAGACCCAACTCCCGTAGGCTCAAAGTCTATATTATAAAAAGAAAATGGTTAAACCGTTTATGTTTGACACAGAATCTCAATAAACTGCAAGAAACTCAGTGACACTTTACAAGGGGAGAAAAAATATATTACAAAAACATAAAAAACACAGTAAGCTATAGATCAAACTTTTTTTAAAATATACAAAATATAAATCAATCTGAAATTACAACCAATGTAGATTGTTCCATTAGTATCAAATAGGGGACTTTTTCCTCTACTATAAAATTGCCAATTTTCCCAGCTTGCAAGTTACAAAATTTTTAGTAATACAATATTCACATATTCAAACAAATACACAATTGTTTGTTTTGCACCTTAGTGTAGTCCGCTGTGTGTGTGTGTGTATATGTGTACAATTTGAGTGCATGCTATAGTGCATCCATTTGTTCACATGTACACTTCACCGGCCCACAGTGAGGACATAACCATTTTGTGGCCAATAGTCATTACAAAAACTAGACTATGAATTCACATGGAACCAAAGACATTACAGTCCTGAGAGGGTTCCTCATTGAGGTCTATGGCCCCAATTGTCCAGGCTGTAATCACAGGGACTCACCCAGACATAAGGACCCACACAATGACCTTACTGTTAAGGGTTTGTCCACACAAGCAGAATACGAACATTGACTTTCTAACTGGAGTATGTTGTCATGTAAAAACTGGCAAACTGGTATCTCTTGGTCCCTTACTCATGCGCATACACTGTGCACACAAACAACAATGAAATACGTGGCATGTATGTGACAGAGTAAATGATGCAGACACCATTTTATTGTGGCCAATTATTTCATCAATGTCTGCAGGACAATGGACATAGTGAGGCATAGGGATCAATAGATTGCTTGCCAGATTTGCATGGCGGTATATTCCCCTTTAGGCCATTATTGATCAAACCATGTTTTGCTTTACTTTAACTGAACATATTCACAAATGTATGATTAAAAAGGATCAATGTGGTTCAAATAGTCAATATACAAATTGTACTTACCACGGATGGACGGTTGATCGAATCCGATAGGAAACCCAATGACAGTAATGCTCCCACATCACTGTCTCTCATTGTTCGTTCTAGATGAGCTTTTACCCGGTTCACAAACATAACTAACATTTTACAGCAGGTTGGAGGCTCTCTCTAACCAGATGTACACTGGCCAGCAACAGCTGCTGCACATCATTGATGGAGCCAAGCCAAGGTCTCCCGTAGGAGCTGGAACGGATTGACTTGTTTCCTGCCTCCTCCATCAACAGCACACACGTCACAGTTTACAGAGGTGTAGAGGATTTCCCCTGACACCCATAACATTAGATTCAGAGTGACCTGCTCATATATATGCTGCTATTAGATCCAAACACTGGATCTGCAAATGTTAATAATCAGTAGAGATCCATCAGAATATCCCTTACTAGGTGGTCTCAAAGTGTTTAGAAAACGAAAAGTTTTAAAAATAGAATATATAAAAACAAACTAAAATAAAAACCCATCTTTTATTCCCTCCCTAACCCCCTCCCCATTATATTACGCCAACCTCAGCCCCCTTTCTCCCACACTAAAGGGGGGAAATTATTAGCAAAGTCCCGTCAGAGCCTCACGTGATGAGAATCCGCAGGATGTTAGGGAACCAAAACATCTGATTTTTGACTCAACGTAATACCAGGAAGGGCGCGCACGTGAACGTCACCCAAGGCTCACATGGGACTTTGTGTATTCTTTGAATAAAGCAACCCCCCCCATGGTCAATTTTTTAAAATATATTTTTCTAAAAATATTTTAATGTAGTTTTTTTTGCAATGATCAATATTTTTAAATGAATGAAACTGGAAGCCCAGGTCTAGATTCTGCAAATACCCCGTGAGAGTGGTCCGGAGAGGTGGTACATCAACCCTTACCGCTGCCCGGACAATATTTTATCAATTAGGGAGGCAAGTAATTTTATTTTTGGTGGCGGTTAAATAAATCGCTGCATATCTGTTAACAAACCTCCAAGTGCTCTGTTGTTTTCCATGACATTTTGACCAGTGGGGGATTGTGACATTGGAAATTCTGGTAATTTTTCATTTTATCCTAGTTGAGCGTGTGTATTGCCGTTTCCACTCATAATAAATATAAAGAGATTTGAGGTTTACTCTCAGTACGTGGTATCCAAATCCCACTTACTATACTGGTCATTTACACAATAAACGTTACATTCACCAAATAAAACCCTACACTTATGAAACAAAAGGAACCTTATCTCACCCTCCATATCTCCACCAGATGCAGCAATTTTCGACAAACTCAGATTGGTTGTTCCTACAGCATCATTCTTGGTGAGTCTGTCCCTGTACAGAGCATTAGGCAAAACAGATACAGTTCATTAGAAAGATACTTTAAAAAGACTCAATAAAACAACTCATCCTTTATTAAATAATGATTATCAATAACCTCTCTGATGGGAAAATCAATATATTATAGTGGTTTAGAACACACTGCATCTACTTGTAGGTTAGAGATTTCAGATGACAAGAATCAAGTTTGAAAGTTCGTCTGTGCTCTCAAATACCCCTCCGTTCCCTGTTCTTTATAATAAAACTGAGTCGGCAGCCAACAATTATGGTAGATGGTCATTTTATTTTTTTATTTTTGCAGTGTTTCAAAAATATTGCTGCACGCTCAAAAACAGTAACACATAGGGCAATGTCCCAAGTGGTTTTCCATGCTACAGCATTTCCCATTAATTATATTATTTGTTAGTGGACATCTCCTTTGAAATAAAAACTTTTTATAACCACAGAATAGTGATATTGTTGCACATGCTGTAATGTGAAATGTTTCAGAACGTACAAATGTAAAAGCACTGCCATAAACAATACAAAAGGCAATCTAAATTGTTTGACATTCCCAAAAAAAAAAAAAAAAAAAAAGTGTATGCAATGTATTACATGATGACAAAACAAAAACTGCTGATATTCTTTCAGGATAGGACCGCCTATGTGACACTGTTGCTTTCGCTGTTTACAGAGACTTTTGCAGCCTTCATATATGCAGGGCCGGATTAAGGGAATGGAGGCCCCTGGGCTAAGGGGCCCTCCATTCCCTGCGAGACCCCCAATGTGAGCCGTCCGCAGCCCCCCGCGAGGACCCCCCCAAGCACTTACCTGTCAGTGCAGTCCTCCGTCCCGGCGCGCTGTAAGCTCCTTACTGAGGAGATATCCTCAGTAAGCAGACTACAGCACGCCGGGACGGAGGACTGCACTGACAGTACTCAGCAGCATTGATCGGGCTGGGGGCGCCCCCGCCCCCGACCGATCAATAATGCTGCTGAGGAGTTTGAAGGGCCCCCTGGATGCCCGAGGCCCCTGGGCTATAGCCCAGTTAGACCCCGGGTAAATCCGGCCCTGCATATATGCAGTATGAAACTCCTACCTAAAAATAAATCTCATCTTTACTACCTAAACACCCATTCCTTCACTATGAAAATATATCTTTTTCCTCTCCTATTGAACACATATAAAGATATAAGACATAGGGGTCTACAACAAGCAGCTGAAGCTCCTCCCACATTTTAGGACAGTATCATTCTGATGTTTGGGACCCTTGTTCTGTGGCCCCGGGAGCCTTTTCCCTATACACCCACCAAACAGTTGATTTCAAAGACACACAGATAAACTTACCAGTCAAATACCGTGAGCTTTATGTTCTCACACACCGAGGGGAACTGCAAGAAACATATACACAATTACCCAACAAAAACAACACACAGACTGTAGAGGTGCTCTTCTGTATTGTTTAATAAATCTAACCTTTATTTGAAGATTGACAGCCTGATTCCACTCCGGATTAGCATTTTTTTCTATTATTTTAGTAGAGACCTGTAAAAATATAAAAAAATATATAAATAATAATATAAAGTGCAGATAAACCATATATTGTGTACAATTAAGGGTGAATGAAATACCCTTTTTCCAGCAAAGGACACTTCCACAAATGGGTCAACTAAATTTTTCTTGTCCGAGTCCGCTCCAAAAATTTCCTTTACCGTTTGCGCAAAGGCATCGTCCACTAGGGAGAAAAAACACATTTTGTACGATGAGGTAGATTATAGCAGACATGTGTTACGTTTGTCTATGTTTTTCTATTTAAGGACCATACAGATATTTTTCACTGAGCGTTATTTAACAGCATTGCTCAAAGGAGCAAATCTGCAAGAAAACCGTAACAACCAGACATTGGCTTTCATTGCCTAACATGCACTAAAAATACATTAGGAGATTGCCCGCTACGGTCTTAATATAGAGTTGTATATTTAGCCAATGTTAGTAAATAGCCCTCCATCAGCATCACTGTGGATCTACGTGTTGTGCAACCACATTGAGCTACGGCCGTACAATGTAGAAACAGCTACATACTCTGTGGGATATCCTCAGCTCTGTAGATTTTGAGCAAGAAGGTAACCCATCGCAGTGCCACGCCGGGAGGAAGCAGGAGGTTGCTTTCAACATCATCACTCTCACTGTCTTTTTCCCTTTTTTCCACCTGAAAACAACATATGAGATATGTGTATATTAATAATCAGGTTAAAAACAAAACACTGACTTGTGTAGTGAACATATTCTATATTAATTGCCCTATCAATGGGAGAAAACTACCGTCTCCGCTGCATCCAGGGCCGGATTAAAGGAATGGAGGCCCCTGGCCAAATGGGCCCCTCATTCCTGCGTGAGCCCCCTGCCCCCTCACCTGCTTATTTCTGTTGTCCTGTCACTGTAGTCTTTCTGCGGCACACCAAGCTCCTTACTGAGGAGATTACGGGAGAGAGAGCCTCCTCAGTAAGGCGATTACTGCGCGCCGTGGATAGACTACAGTGACGGTGCTCAGCAGCATTGATCGGCCGGGGGCGCCCCCATCCTGATCAATAATGCCCCTGAGCACTGTCAAGGGCCCCTGGATACCCGAGGCCCCTGGGCTGTAGCCTAGTTAGACCTCGGGTTAATCCGGCCCTGGCTGCATCTAATTATTCACCATAGCTGCAGCTTCCATCAGCCATAAAACTCCTACTAAAAAGTAAAGTTAGCCCCGGTGACTGCAGCATACAATTGTATATACATCAGTTCAACTTACAGGGGGGTCGTCTCCTGCACCAATCACAAACATGCTGACTTTTAGATATCCCCGTGCCCCAGAACTTAAGTCATCTGGATCCTGGAGAAGAACCCATTTTCGCATGACAGCATGACCTGTAATTAGAGGATTAGAGAACTTGACTGATGTTGCAAACTCTCTCTTAATCATGTTCTAGTCACTAATATTGTCAATACAGCCACTGACTATCATATCAATGTTACGTATAAGTAAAGAATTAGACCATTTGTCTGCCACTTTAGCAGGCTTTATATTGCTTTACAACTGTTGCAGTCTGATAAAATAATACAGGGTCAATGTCTATTTGAGACAATGGGGTAAATTTATCGCTCTGCAGGTTTGAAAAGTGGAGATGTTGCCTATAGCAACCAATCAGATTCTAGCTGTCATTTTGTAGCATGTACTAAATAAATGATAGCTAGAATCTGATTGGTTGCTATAGGCAACATCTCCACTTTTTCAAACCCGCAGAGCGATAAATTTATCCCCATTTGTTCAATATTACAGTTTTTATTTATACAGTTTAATATGTTTTATGTGATCCAATGGCCGTTTTTTATTTTTAGATAAACTCATAAGCATCCACAAATAAAACAATGTTTCTTACCTGGTTCATCATATATAAACCCAATGTCGAGCTAAAAAAAATAAAAATAAAAATAAAAATAAATAAATGTAAAAAAATTGTACAAAATCAGGTAACAGTGTGTAGCATATTCCATTATACAAGCACAGAACATATAGCAAGGTCTATATTCTGAATCCTTTGCACTTGAAAATTCACAATTATATTCTTACATTGCCAATTAATGAACATAATTACAATTTATTACAGAACACCCATATGTCATTGTGAACTAAACACATAAGAGTAGCTAGCGGTTCCTGGAGAAAGATCTCAGATAGTGTCCACCCATAGGCAAACCGAGAGGGGGTTTCCTAGTGCCAGGAAACCCTCCTCCGTGCCTGGGGCACTGTCTATATGAGGTGGCTGGACCCTGCTCCCACTTCACACGGCTCCGTTTGAAAAGGGAGAGCCCATGTATATTATGGGGATAGGAAGAGTTGGAGAGCAGCCAAGCACTGTCTAAAATTATAGCCACACCCCCATGCATGTTGGTCACGCCCACTGGCGGCGTGGTGTGAAAACCCCCTCTACAAATCCTGCGTTTGCCCCTGCCACCCCCCACCAGACAACTACTTACCTTCTTTGTAACATTATAATAAATAAATCACAAGTATAACTGTGCTAACTGCGCAGTAATAATGAGTGGTGGTGACAAGGACAGTGGTGGATGAGTGCACTGGTGAGTGAGAAGTGAATGGGGACATTTGGTAACTGAAGTGGGATTTGTTGCATGACTGGTACATATGGGTGTCACAGCATTGAGACATCCAGAAACATGGGACTAGTTGTCACACTCAGAAACTTCTATGCCCACTCAGCCACAAGGTCACATAAACTCCTATCAGTGCGGGTGTAGAAGTTCCTGATTCTGACAAGTCTGGTGAGTAACTAATGTCCAGGATGCAGCCTCTACGCTACACATTTCATTGTGATTTTCCCTCTTACGCCTATTGGCAAATGTGGGCAGATCGTCTAATGCTGGCTGTATTATTTAAATGAATATCAATTACCCACTGAGCAATTACAATTTTTAAAATGGCACTGTGCTCCATCAAGGATCCCTTTAAATTTGGGTTATGGAGTGGGTATGTTGGACTGGGTTGTGGTAAGACTGGATCCAACAGTCTGTAGTCACAACTAACATTGTAGGGTGTGACAAAATGTAGTATATCTAATAATGAATTGTTTTTTTTTGTTCAATTTATGTATAACACTGTGAATAGGTTATGTAACCTTTCAAAGTGTATTTTGTTAACTGACCTGAGTCTGACCTAGGCAAGTGTCAATGGTCTTTTGAAAGTAGCCAGGCCCAGAGACAGATAAGATCTCCAAGTAGTTTGTTTATGCAGAGGAGTTAGACAGGCCCAATGAGCAGAGGTGAAGAACTCAGGTCTTGGGAAAATGCCAGGTCTCAGGACATCCATAATTTACTTCGAAAGCCCTGTGTCATTTTGGGCATCTATCTAACTTAGGTGAAAATAAAATTCCTAAGGTGGGGGGTGAAGAGCCAATAAGAAATGGTTTATATCAGAAGTACAGTGTTTATTTCTTTGAGGGAGTCTATCAAGACTGAAATGTCCCATATGTCAATTGTGTTCCCTCACATACCAGGTCTTAACTAGTAAGTAGAAACTCTGATTTTATTTCCCAATTTATTTTTTGAACCTCATTTGTGCAACATATTGTATGCATGTTATTAATTTTTGTAAATAAGCCTTAGAAATATTTTTCAGAACGAACATTTAATCTAGCGTATTTCTCCGTGATTCTTAGTGAACTTACGAAGCCCTGGGAGGCTCATGCGGCTCAAGGCAGACAGATTATCACTGCCACCATATTAACCAATTGCCCGATATGGCAGCATGTTGCTCAAAAAGGTCCATGATGCATCATAACCAAATCAAGATAGCTCGGTTCACTTTACACTCTAATAAATGATGGACAAAAGGAGCTGGAACCTAATCCTAGACATAGGAAAACTATCAACGAAAACTGTGATTGTGGTTCAATTAATTATACTTGATCTCTCGTCACTTACCTTGAATTCTCCAATTAAACTGTCAGCTCGTATGGACCCAGAGTTGTATAACTGAAGAACAGAGAAAGAAGGGGGCACGTTAGATGTGATCAAGAAGAAAGGATACAGTTGGGACACACAATCCTGTACATGAGAGAAGGATAATGGGAGTTGCAGTACAGCGACACTGATCCCGTTGTTGACATTAGTCTATGCACATGACCAAGCTATTCTGCGTGGGGCACAGAGTTGTAATGAGCTACACAAGACCAACCAGTGATGTCAGAATAAGTGCACAGTGTAGAATTGAAAATAATATATGTACAGTACATACATGTGATCGTCTGAATACTAAATAATCTACAATAATTTGATCATTTTGAGATATCAGACGGAAATAAAGTCACCTATCATAGGATTTCGAAACATTAAAAAACATTCTACTGAAGTGAATCTCATGGTATCTATAATTTACAGTCTCAGCCTATTAGTGAAGTTATTCTAAAGATTAACCTGCTGCCTAGAATTAATTTCCAACACCAACCCTACCTAATATAGATAACACCCCTGGATACAGTCACCCAGAGCCCCAGCCTGCCTATATCTGCTGTAGTATCATATGGGAGAATAAATATAATATAATACATATACAGTTTATTTCAATCATTTCAACATTACCCGGAGTACTACAGACTCGTCAAACAGTTCTGTTGGAGTCATGTTGACATTGTAGAAGAAAACCTGTCAAACAAAAAAGAACCCACAACAATAAAAAAAAACCACAAACATGGCTGACAGGAAAGTTCAGGATGATACAGTTATATGTAAAATATTATGTTTGAGTGAGGATTATTTAGATTACATATTTAAAAATGTTCATACAACAACAAATCAGGGACATTCTATTGACGAGAAGGTGAATTTGTACACATACATACATATACCATGCTCAGCTTAATACAACATTCTGGGAGGGTGGGTGGCTGGAGAGAAGCATGGCGCTTGCTAACCTCTAGGCGCAGAACATCCATACTGAAAACGCCCCCTGCAGGTAGTGGGCCGCGGCTTCATGGCATAGCATGTGCTTTTATATCAAAAAGTAACATTGGCCTCTACATCTACATACCACTAGAGGGCATGAATTGAACATGTATTCTACAGCAGGAATGTGAGCCGAGCACTTACCTCATCAAAGAAAGGGTTGTTTCCTCTTTTTATTCTCGTCCTGTGGGTCTGGCCTCCCACACTGGCCTTCACAACAGGTTTTATGTTGTTACCAGACAACTGGCGCCCCTCAATTACGCGAATGCGAATCTGTTAAAAGGAAATTTCATTTTTAAAGGCTTCTCGAATAGTGCAGGCTGCAGCAAAAATGTGTACGGCTTTGTATCATAGGAGCAGCTAAAGAGTTTATTGATGCTGCTCGTTACCAGAATGGGTACAGAAAATACTAAAACACCATTCCAAAGTATATATTAACGTTGGTTGACCTTAAAACTTTAAAATTACGACAGATCAAATCAGTTCAATAAGATTTCTGGATGACCGACAGATAGGTCTATATGAGAGAAAAAAGTTGGGCGATTCAGCTTTCAGCCTTGTATTAATACAGCTGGGACTGCTAATCAAATACTGGAATGGGTCCTTGTTGTAAAGGTGAAATACTCCTCTCTTTCTCGGTGATGGAAACGTTGTAGTCCCCTGCTGTCGGTGGAAGAGGCAGGGCTATGGGGGTGAAAACTCTGGTAATGGTGGTACCTATATGGAGACATGGAGCTGGCTGTGTAACTACATATGGTGGGAATTTGGGCTGTATGTTGTGGACAATAAGATATGTGTGCTGTCAATGGGCTGTATATGATCGAAAGTTGTATCCAATGATCACAATATTTTTTTCTTTGCCATACTGTGTATGCTAAATATTTTCTTTGTCACTGCATTAAGCACAGAGCTGGAGAACGAAGCAGATCCTTTTTTATCACAGCGTGAATGCCAAGCTTTCACTTTTACACCTCTTACAAACACATTTTTACAATGTTGTCCGCTGTGTGTAGCAATAAAGTTTCGTGCTGAACACTGCTAGGCTTGTGAAGGGAATCACGAAAAACAGAAGTTAGGTGACATCACACACAGATGTCTGCTAAGGAGGTCCACTGACGCTTGGGACCTACATCGTAATTTGGATGACATGACCAGACCATACCCGCTAGTCATAGCATAGATATCTGCATGCAAAACTACCTGGAAATCTTGAATCTTGTTTGACAGGATCCTCCTGGTTTTTTTCCCTTTCGTAAGACGTCGAGCAAGTTGATTTTCAGCTTGACCGGGAACTGCTGGCATATATGGATTGAATCCCGAGTCAACAACATCTCCATCTTCTTCCTCATTATCTAGATAGGCAGGAGATGAACATTAATTGTTAGAATGGGAGACAAAGGGCTTAGTACATCACCTGAACATATTGGAGGCAGCCAAGTGATGCCTGACTGGTTCCTAATTAATCCTCATCATCATTTATTTATATAGCGCCACTAATTCCGCAGCGCTGTACAGAGAACGCATTCACATCAGTCCCTGCCCCACTGGAGCTTACAGTCTAAATTCCCCAATATAGAGACACAATCACACACAGACACAGAGAGAGAGAGGGAGAGACTAGGGTCAATTTTGATAGCAGCCAATTAACCTACCAGTATGTTTTTGGATTGTGGGAGGAAACCAGAGCACCCAGAGGAAACCCACACAAATACGGGGAGAGTATACAAACTCCATACAGATAAGGCCATGGTCGGGAATCGAACTCATGACCCCAGTGCTGTGAGGCAGAAGTGCTAACCACTGAGCCACCGTGCTGCCCCAATTAAAGGATAGGTAGCATTGTCATGAACATCAATCCACTCTGCAAAATGACTCAATCCCCCCTCCCAGTATCTCAGGTGTACTTAAATTCTATGGGGGAATTCAATTGTCCGCGAGACACCTGACGGAAAGATTTCTACCGTAATTGCCGGCGATGTTCGTGCTCCACATCACCGGCAATTGAATTCCTCCCACCTATAAGTGGCCAGTAGCTAGAACCTAAAATGTAAAATTGGACAACACAGTATAACTAGCCAACACATACATTTGCTAGTATAGTGTTATATACACACACTAAAGAGAGTATCAATTTCATCATTATTAGACATACAAGGTAGTATACACTAGACTTTTACAACAAAAAAATGACTACAGCTCTAATATACCCAACCAAAAGAAGAATTCCATTTAAAAAGTAAATAAAAAATATAAGAGCTTTCCTTGCCTACCTGGGTCACGTATACTTTTTCCTGTACCCGATACTTAAGCTATATTGTACGATTGGGAATTTCAGGTAGGAGGGGCATCGACAACAACATAAAATAATAATACTGCCTTTGCAGCAGCTAAATCAAAAAGGCACAAACAAAAGGAGGTGAGCAGGTTTTGGCCTTGTGTTTATAGAAAATGTCTGCAATCCGCAAATATTTTGAAAAAGAGTGTGGATTAGAGACTTCCAGTTGTGTAGACAGAGCAGGTTTAATCTTATCCAAGCAAGTATCAAAACATGACTGGGAGGTGATGATGTCGAATCCACAGTAACCCTGGAAGGACAGGGCTTAAACTTACAAACAGCATAACATGGAGATGTGTTGCTCAAGCAGGACCCCAACTTGTCAATTGAGAGGAACAATTTTGAAACAAAAAAAGAACCCCCAGGAATCACTCCCATGACCGACTAATGACTAGAGGGGGTTATTGAGAGGACTTACAGATCTCTAGTATTTTTTAATCAAGGTTTGTTCAGTAAAATTGCTGAAATTTGTGGTTTGAGAACTGATAATGTTGCCCAGAATGCAGTCTTCAGATTCAGGCTTTGACATTTCCTGAAGTCAGGGGACACTGGCTGACAAAATGGCGTCTGGTGTCACAATACATATGCAGAGCATGGATTATGTGTAGGGAAGTTCCTCCTCAGAAAGATGGATATGTTCCACCTGTGTAGTTTCTTCACATGAAAAGGAGGTTTTTGGAAATTTGAAAGCAAATAAAGGCTGAATCTTCTTTGTTCTCTGTCCTGAGAAAGCTTTCAGAGCATAAATACTATTATAATGAATAATAAGCTCATCAAGAGATGCAGGAATATGGCGGCCAGCCAATTCACACATCATTTTCTCAGGAAGTCCCAGCCAGAGCTTCATTGTTCCATCCAAGTTCAGAGGCCAAGAAGCAAAATTGGATAGTGTACTGACTGACCTATGAACAAAGTATGCGGACATGAACATAGCAAACTTGTATAAGGGACCCAACTGAGCGCATCAAAACACTAAAATGAATGAGAAAGAAGTCGCATAAAGCCATTTTGAGAGATGAAGTTCACTGGGTGGAGATCAAATTGTATTTCACACTGTTATTCTGATGATCAACACTGTAATGAGGTGAACTTAGAGGTTTTTCATTAAGAAGCGTAAATGGCGGTACACATGTTTTGCACACGTTACTCTGTGCATGCTCATAACCAGACCATACGCCAGAGGATGCAAACACATCCAATTCATCTTCGAGTTCAAAGGACCCTTATTACAGTCTTACAGAGGCAGAATGGGGAGGGGAATTGGCGTACGCACATAGTCAATGCACAGTAAGGTCTTGCCAAGCTCACACAATAGTGTTCGATTCAAGCTGTGGCCATCTCTAAGGTACGTGATTTTCAGTCATAACACTTGCAGACCCGGTGTAGTACCGATTACTAGCCATGACGGCTGTATATACAGCTAGAACATGCGTTTGCAATCAGTTGCAACTGTAAAATGTATTTTATGTGCAATAGACATTAAGAACAGCCTAATAAATTATTTTTATATATTTTTCATTGTTTTGCTATTATTGACTATATTAATAGGTGACACTAATTGGAATAGGTTTTTTTTGCGTTCTTTTGGGACTTGATATTCCACATATGTATCGGATGTATCCTGCAATGTATTGTCTGTTAGAGCAGAGCAGACCTAGACCCATATTTATGAGACGTGTCTTCAGTTCCGCTCCTTGTTGAATACAGACGTGCATTCCATGTACATGCATTTTTTTAACAAACAAAAAAAACAACCTACATTTTGTTCTCTAATGAATCAGGCCCAGAATGCACAGGGAAGCAAATGGCTGTACAGAGCCAGAAGGTTCAGGAACAGAATTATTGGTGCAATGCTAGTAGCTATAGAGTCTGAAGCTTGTCCAAGTGCATAGCATACCTAAAGAAACTGGATAATGTGGACATGTTTGGCCTACTATTTCTCCAGTTGCTCAGAGAGGTCCTGAATAGCTAAAGCAGCCAACATCCATATCATCAGCTGGACCCAATAACATTTTTACAAACTATAGGAGATCACACACTATGGGAGTTGAATCACTATGTCACTAGAAGTATTGAATCTAGAAGAGGGTCCGGTCTTTATAGCAGGACAGTGGCTTAGTGGTTAGTGCTTCTGCCTCACAGCACTGGGGTCATGAGTTTGATTTACGACAATGGCCTTATCTGTGTGGCGTTTGTATGTTCTCCCTGTGTTTGTGTGAGTTTCCTCTGGGTGCTCCGGTTTACTCCCACACTCCAAAAACATCATACTTGCCAACTCTCCCGGAATGTCCGGGAGACTCCCGCATTTTGTGAGAGTCTCCCGGACTCCCGGGCGAGTGTGGCAATCTCCCGAATTCTGCCCACTTCACTAGGAAGTGCCCCACTTCCTAGTGAAGTGGGCAGAATTAGATCCCAAACGCCGCGATTCCCGGTGAATCGCGGCGTTTGGCCCCGCCCCCGCTGTCAAATGACGCAATTTGCGTCATGACATCACAGGGGGCGGGGCCGAAATGACGCGATTTCGGCCACCCCGCCCCTTCACGCCCCCCTCCACTGGCTGGCTCCCGGAAGGGAGCTGAAGAAAGTAGGTAAGTATGAAAAACATATGTACATTAATTGGCTGCTATCAAATTTACCATAGTCTGTCTGTGTGTGTGTGTGTGTGTGTGTGTGTGTGTGTGTGTGTGTGTGTGTGTGTGTGTGTGTGTGTGTGTGTGTGTGTGTGTGTGTGTGTGTGTGTGTGTGTGTGTGTGTTAGGAAATTAGAATTTAGACTTAGGGGATTTAGACTATTGGGGCAGGACTTTTTTGCTATATAAATAAAAAGGTGATGATGACGGACATCCACAAGACATTACTTATATACACAAGACAAATCCAAACGAGAGAATAATGGTTCAAACACTGGCATGGAATACACGATAGTTATTTATGAAGAAAATAAATGTCTGTAAAGGTAACAGTTTATATAGCCACATGTCTTCTGGACACACCCAAACTCGCACATCATCATGTAAGACCAGTAGAGCCAACTAGAAAAACAGGTTTTGACAACTGCAAACAAGGGTTTTGTTTTGCCTTAAGACACAAGCTGAATCATTTCAGTTTACTAGCATTCATTAAAGGCTAAAAGCATAAAAACAAAGCTGGATTTACAGTATATACTTCATTTCACACAGGTGTGTTTGACACCACAATTATCAGTGTGACAGAAGTATCGGATCACTACTGTGTGCTGTTGTGGAACTCCTGCCACTGTCTGACTTTCTGCTTTCCTCTGTACCTCTCCTTTCATCATAGCACAAACCTATTCATGCAGCCTTGACCTCCGTTACAAAGCCACATGTCAGGACAGGCCACATGTCAGGACAGGCCACATGTCAGGACAGGCCACATGTCAGGACAGGCCACATGCTCTCTGTAGATCTGCATCCTAAATTCCTGAAATACTCTGTGCTACAGCAACCACCTTTGATTTGGTTTAGCTACAAGTTGTTCTTGTGCTTGGACCCTAGTAAAATGCCTAGAACTAAAATGTACGACACACGATACCTAAAAACAAATCCAATGGAGACATAAACTTTGCAGCACCCCTCTCTTTAATTGTCCATCTGTAGTTTTCCAGTGGTCTAAAAACCTTCACTATGGAAAGGGGTTTAACTCTTTCCATAGTGGACATTATCACACAGTATCAATATTACTCAAATACAGTACATACCCAAATAATTTAAAAAAACAATAACTAATTTATAAGGCCCTTCCTCAAATACCTGCCATACCACACAGGAAGAACAAGACTATGGTTCGTCATTTCTGAAATATTTCCTCTCCAGGCTATGAAATACAAAGACAGGAAGAAGGACTCTAGATGGAAAACACAGTTACAACATAGCACCAACACATAATTTGTGATGGCAGAAGTAGTTCAAAGCCTCAATGCTGGAACATTGTTATCACTCTGGAAAACACTTAGCCAACTTCCTCTCTCTCTCCGCAAGTTTCCCCGACCACTTATCTGATGAACAGTTATTATACTATACTGATATTTCTGTGGGTCTCTTCTTGCTGTATAAAGGAGCAATACTTTCATGTCAGATCATATTGAATGTCATTTCTTTCTAACACTACACATTCTACATACTGGCCATCCATTGGGATCGATGAGTTTATTTTATACATGCAAAGAAACCACCTCCCGTCCATATGAGTAAGGGTATATACGCATGTATAGACTGTAGTATAATCAGTGGAATAGGTACTATCTCCTTGGTGAACAGCAGCAGTAACCACACAAGCCCAGAGGGTTCAGGATAACCACAACAAGTTTAATTTACCAGCTTGTAAACCAACAAAATATAAACAAAATCCTAGCCGCCTGGCTACTAGCCAATACATTTAGCAAGACCTTCTCTAAGAACTACAACATATTATTCTCTGCAGCAGAGAATCTCAGGAGGCAACTCACCTCCTCCCCAGGTCTGAGAGACTGGTTGCATATCCCAGCTGCCTTTTTTACAGGCACCTCCCAGGTGCATCTCTTGATCAGTCTGTATTAAAGTACAAACGACTGGAACCTGGGACTTATGTACCCAGTATTTACCACTTGCCCAGAGCTTCTGTCACAAGACAGACTTACATCCATTTGTTTCACTATACATATACAGAGAAATATGGCAGTGGTCCCTACAGCAAAGGGAAACTAAACTCAGACGACCGCTTGGTCCAATATAAAAACTAATCTTGCATATAAACCATTCACTTTCAGTTAGGTTTAGGTTATCCATGAGACTGTACATGCAAAGTCAGCAGTATCTATAAAAGAAAATATTCCCCAAATATATATTCTGTTTACATAAGTTACTGAGACTTTTGCATTTATATAGCACATTTATAAAGAAAAATTCAGCATTAATATAGATATATGCAATCCGTTCTGCAGAATACTTGGGTCATGAGGTTCTCTGAATAAGGCTTTTATTTTCCTGTAATTTAGAGCACTATGCCTAAAACATACTAAACTGAATTAAAAAATGACAGTACCCACATTATCCCTTAGCAGAGCTTCTCAAGGCATTATGAAAGGAAGCGCTCAGTCATCATGTTTGTGTCTATGACATTATTGATAAAAAGCAGCATTTAAACTGACATCATATAAGAGATCCCATTTCTGTAAATACTAAATACAATTTAAAAAGTATGCCTGTGTCAACCCCATACAGCCCCTGTTTTCACCCAGTAAAGATGGAACTACAATAGTAGCAGTGGGTTCCATTTCAAAACCACATTCAAAGGCGGTACACGTGGGCCTTTAGAACATTTCGCTATAGGGCCTGCAGAGGTCTGGTTAGAGCCCTGCTTCCCAATCATCATCATCATTTATTTATATAGCTCCACTGCTTCCGCAGAGCTGTACAGAGAACTCACTCACATCAGTCCCTGCCCCACTGGAGCTTACAGTCTAAATTCCCTAACACACACACACACACACAGAGGTCAATTTTGGTTAGCAGCCAATTAACCTACCAGTATGTTTTTGGAGTGTGGGAGGAAACCGGAGCACCCGGAGGAAACCCACGCAAACACGGTGAGAACATACAAATTCCACACAGATAAGGCCATGGTCGGGAATTGAACTCATGACCCCAGCGCTGTGAGGCAGAAGTGCTAACCACTTAGCCACCGTGCTGCCTATATGGCTGTAGGGAAAGCAATTCAAAATGTTTTAACGGCTTTTTACATTGACTCTAGAAAGATTTCAACAATTGCAAAGGCTAATGTCTCCCTGTAGTCACGTTATCATGTATTCCATATGGTATGGTTTTCTCTAGAGTGATCAATTTTATCTCATATTGACTTATCATCATCATTTATTTATATAGCGCCACTAATTCCGCAGCGCTGTACAGAGAACTCATTCACATCAGTCCCTGCCCCATTGGAGCTTACAGTCTAAATTCCCTAATATAGACACACACACACACATAGACATATACATATACATACAGACAGAGAGGTAGAGACTAGGGTCAATTTTTTTTTTTGATAGCAGCCAATTAACCTACCAGTATGTTTTTGGAGTATGGGAGGAAACCGGAGCACCCGGAGGAAACCCACGCAAACACAGGGAGAACATACAAACTCCTCACAGATAAGGCCATGGTCGGGAATCGAACTCATGACGCCAGTGCTGCGAAGCACAAGTGCTAACCACTTAGCCACAGTGCTGACTTATTACATTTTGACTATATACTGTGCAGGTAGCATAAATGTAAAACTAAACTTCAGTTTCAAGAAAATTAAAAGCAGAAAACAACCTGGACAAAGGGGAGAAGTAGAAGGGAATATTTTGTTAAACCTGGTCAGGAACGTATATTGATCGTTTATTTTAACATCATCACTTACCCCCTTCTGTTTGTACATTTGTTCCTCCTGGGTCACTCGGATTGCTAACAGGGGACACAGGAGGCTCATAGGAGATCATTAGATCAATATTTGCCTGTGAATAAACATAAATTTAAATTTAGTTAATAAAAAACGTCACAGGCAGCTCAGTAATCCTGAAAAATCCTAAAGCAATTAGTCATGTGATTGCCCCTATTTGAGTATGGTATTATCTGATAACAGCACAGGATAGGATTAAAATATAATTTACACTCCACAGTATAGACAAACAAATAAGTAGTAAAATGAACAATACAAACCAGAGATTGCTGTAAAACCAATGGATTTTGTTCCTGGACCACAGTAGATAAATGACCTTGCTCGATTCGCATGTGATATTCTCTTTGACATGGTAATCCTTCTGGGTGGTATGAGATTTGAAGTTGGCTGTTTGGTGTTTGTGTAGTTTAGAGTTTTGCATGCTATACATTAATGGAAGAACCCAGGTTTGTTCTTCTGTAGCTAGATTTCTTTCTTGATTTCTTTGTCTGGGTCAATTTAAAACTAGTGTGGTTTTTAGATTTTGTGCTCTCCTGTAAAATACATGTGGTTTGTGTGGTAGGATGTACTGCTATCCCCTAGTAAACTATGCCAATGTTTGTTCAGATGGGTCTTGAGTGGTTGCTCCACTGCGTGATGAACAGGATGTTATCATTGGTAGGGTGATACTTGTCACTACTGATGCGACAGAGCACCATGTCAAGGCTCTCTACAGTCTTGAATTTCTTGTGTACTAGCTCTTTAAGTTTCTTTCTAAACAATTTTGCTTCAGAGTATTGACTTGCCCAGTGTAGCCCCTGGTGTGGGAGCAATTTTTTTCTAATTCTGTGGAATTGTCCTACGGGAACGTTGCTCAACAATTGAGGGTTATGATTGCAAGATACTGGGATAAAGACATTACCATCAACTCTTTTATATAGGTCTTGGTAGCGAGGTTGTCTTTAATGAAAATTTCCAGATCCAGGAACACGATTTTCTGGCTGATGCTTGCTGTGAATTCTAGATTGGAGGTTATTGGAATTGATGTATTCAATAAATTGCTTTAGGCCCAGATGATCTCATTTATGGATGCAGATCACAGTCAAATATCTTTTCCACAAAACAATGTCTCGAAATGGACTATTGGTCCAAAATGCATACATTTTCTCAGTGGGCGAATTACAAATTTGCATAGCTCGTGCGCGAATTTCGTGCCCATTGCAGTTCCACATATTTGCCTGTAGTGCGTCTCATTGAACCAGAAATAGTTATGTTGAAGGATGAAAGATTCTACGATGATTTTGATTTGAAGCAATGGATTTTATGTTAAGGATGGATTCTATATGATTGCATCCTGTCTAATTGTCGATAACCGAATATAGAGAAGATATGTCACAAGTCATCAGAAAGCAGTTCTGCCATGTTATTCCTTCAAATATTTGTAGCACTTGTGTGGTATCTTTAAGATAGCCCTTTGGTAGGAGACCAGTGTTTGAAGAATCTTATCAATGTATTTCGACAGATTGGAGGTAGTATATTTGATGTCCGAGACGATTAATCTTCCTGATGGATTTCCAATTTTTTGAGAATCTTCGGAACAAATCATATTCCTTTTTGCTTAGAATCTATTTGATAAGAGCATCTTTGAGAAGAAATTCTTATTTCTTGTGATAGCCAGTCGAGGGGTCTTTGCAGAGTTTTTAATAGGTTGTCTTGTAGCAACCTTTTCAGCTTCTATGGTGTAATTGTTTCTGTTCTGTATCTCTATCCCCACACCCTTACCCGTGGGTTTGATAGTGATCTCCCTCATTTTAGTTCGCTACATAAGGGCTAGCCTCTCATTCTGTGTCAAATTACACTTTGTGTTACGTTCTTCAATTTGCAGTTTCTCCAGGTCTCTCTCTACCATTCCTTGGAATGTTTCCACAAAAAGGCCTTTAAGGTGGTTTGCGAAAGAAAGATTGTTCTGCCTCTCAAGTTGGTGTGGATATAGGGGAATTCTGTAGAGGTTGTGGTGTTTGGTATTACTTTATTCTGCATAAAGAATTTTTTGAGTGCCAATTTCCGCAGGTGGATGTAAATTTCAAACTTGTTTAGTGGGTGCAAATTTTATTTTGTAGACTTATTTGAGAACCTGAGAGTGTTGCGTCACTTAGATTGATAATACCCTTAGGTTTTATTTCCCGATTTTCGGTTTTGCTGCTAAAATTTCCCTCCCCCGTATCTTTTGTTTTCTCTTGGTCTCGGTTTTCTCTTCATAATTCCTGGATTGTCTTTCTGTATCTGTAATTGAACTACTAGTTCTAAGTCCAGCCATGGTTATTTGGCTTAAAAAAAAAAAAAAAGGGATGTGGGCTTCTATAATTAGTTTTGTAGTAGTTGATGTCTCTCAAACTTGTGTTTTTTTCGCCTTAATTACTGACTTCTCGGTACTATCAAGTGATTCTTTCCAGAATCCATGAAGTAGCTGCAACAGTGAAATGCGTAGGGTTTCTAAATCTTCTAACAGGACGCCGGAATTGGATTTTTCACACACCACACAGCCGCCCTCCAGCAACTCAGGACTTCCATCCACTGAACGGATGTTTATCAATGCCCTGATATGTATATATGTATGCATGCTTTATTTATTTTTTACACAGTGGTGAAGATCACTGATTACTAAGCAGACCCCACTAGTCAGTCTCCAATGTTTTATACAAAGGCGTTTTAGGTAATTGCATAAACATATATAGTTCAAGGCGTTCCCATTACCTGGAGAGCTTTTTAATAGATTATCACACTAATCTCACTAAAACTCTGCTTGATTAAACTGGGTTAGCAATTTTTGTGATCATATTCAAAAATATGAAAAAAAAAAATTAGCATGCCGTCATTTTCACACAAGAAACAGAACTCCTATTTTAACAAACGTTACCCTCACTCTTTCTTTACACCTTAAAGTGTGAATAAAACAGAGAACTGTATCTTATTAAACCGGTGGTAATCGTTTTAACGATTAACACAATTCCGACACAGAGGATACCTACAAATAAAAACCAGAATTTTTGAAAAACCAATTTCAATATAAATAGACTTACCTCAAAACAGACGCTGCACCTCTCCGATGGGACCACCATGGTGACAGCAAGTTATGCCGACTGGACAGTTTTTCGGCAGTACAGATTGTCGTCATCGCGACTTGTATGAATGTTAAATTTAAAGCGACAATGTAGGGTTCAATATTTAATCACTTAACCTGCCTGGTCCCGCCATTGTCGCTTTAAATTAACATTCATACAAGTCGCAATGACGACAATCTGTACTGCCGAAAAGCTGTCCAGTCGGAATAACTTGCTGTCACCATGGTGGTCCCATCGGAGAGGTGCAGCGTCTGTTTTGAGGCAAGTCTATTTATATTGAAATTGGTTTTTATTTGAAGGTGTCCTCGGTGTCCGATTTTTCTTAATCGTTAAACCGTACCCAACCCTATTAAACAAGGTCTCCTTACAGTTTTTGTCATCCAAGAAAACAGAAATGGGCATGTTATCATTACAACAGGGCACATCATTCTAATCACATTAGCTTCCATATATGCTCCCAACACCTCTTTCAATTCTCTCTTTGTTAAGCGTTTGAGTCTTGCTCAATATCTTGATAGTATTATTGTGGGTAGAGACTTAAATTTAGTATTAGATCTTTTTTTAACATGGCATCTGTCTTAACTCGTCTAGACCGTATACTAATCACTATCATTGTACAAAATATTACAGTTTTTATCCCACTCTCATCAATGCTTTTCAGGGATTGATTACTTTCTAATACACCCCACACTAGTCAATAATATCTCAAACAAATATGAAGAGATCTGACCAAATTGTAGTTAAAATTATTATAAACCACCGGAATGCCAACAAAACTCCCTATTCATAGAGACTCAAAAAAAAGTCAGAATAAAGTGCAAACTAAAAATAAGCATCCCTTTAAAAACTGCCCACTCACAGTCAGTCTCTGAATTGTCCAAATGTAGTGTTGAACTCAATCTAAGCTAAAAAAATAATAATTCAGAAGCCTTTGAAATAGACTATGCAAAAATACTACAAAAGAAATAGAACCTATTTTTATAAAAACACAACCCCCCCCCCCCCCAAACAACGAGGATTCTCTTACTTAGGACAAGGACATTACATAGCATAAAGAAAGCTTTTAAAAATTACTACAAATCTTTAATCTACTTCCCCATAAGCAATCACAAAAATCATGTAAAACCATTGAGACTCTGTCACCCTGTTCAGAACTTAATGTTTCTTAATGGCTTTCAAACCTCTCTCTCATGGAGATCTTACCAGTCAACAAATCACTATAAAATAATAAATTATCTGGTCCTGATGGATTCACAACTCAGAAAGTCGGTACATTTTGGGATTAGAATGATTCCAAATTTCTAACTACTATTAATTCGGTCATAAAAAAAAAGGCTGAGATCCATAAATCATGTGACAGCTATGGAGCCATCTACCTAAAGAACTGGGAACTTCAGCGGTATAGTAATATTTTAGCGAATAGATAAATGTGTGGTTACCCTCCCAGAATAATTCATACCGAGTGGGTTTAGTTCCACAATACCATAAAAATAATCTAATTAATCTTACAAAAAAAACAAACAAAAAAACTGATGATATTGTTATACTTGGACGTAGACATTGAAAAGGACTGAATTTAAGGAAATAGGCATTTCTGAATCAAACATATGTTTTTCGATACCAAAGGATTATTGCATACTTAAAAGATACAATAATTAGGAATAACCTTACTCTATAGGACGTCCTTATAACGTAGCATGATCTAATCAAGATTCCATTTCCCATGACACTTATTTCAAAACCTGCTATTTCCACCAGATTTAATCTGTAACCAAATTCATACCTGGTTATCGAAAGGATTAAAAAAAACACAGACAACACTTAACCCTCTTTAACTCAATTCAAAACTTTGAGGATTTTAATAACAAACATAACATTCCAGATATGTAGTTTTTCTGTTTCGTTCAATGATCTGTTATAGGTTCTTTAAAACCTAAATAGAGCTTTCCAACTTATCACTTTACTGAAAGGCAAAGTTTCATTTTGGGTCCACAAAAAGGTGCAACATCTAGTAAAATGTCCAATTATGTCTCAAAATGATGGGAAAAGAAAAAAAAAATCAAATGGGAATCTTTAGACATCAAAAAGTGGGTGAGGATTTGTGATACAGTGAGGAAATGTTCAAATATGCCAGATCATCAAGGAAAACTTCTGAAAACTACTTTGATAATATTTGACCAACTTGAGGCTCCATACGCTCTCTCTCAACGCCTCTCTTTATTGAAGCCGATGCGACCAAATAGAGCGATTTAAGCATATTTGGTGCGATTGTCATCTTATTAGTAGCATATGGAAATAGGTCCTTATTTTTCTCCCGAATTCTACAAGCATAGTTGCTGCTTGACCTGTAGTGTATTTTTACTAAAACATTGCCAACATTAATAAACAGAACATGAAACTGGTTTGTAACCTGTCGGCAACTAGAATCTCAACCTGGAAACAACCTGCATTACTCTCAGTTCCAGAACGAACTAATACAATCTGATTGGTACCTGAAATCGGAAAAATACTGCCTTTCTTAACCAAAACCCATCTAGGTATAGGTCTCTTGGCTGGATTCCACCCTTCTTAAACCTCACACTGGCCAGGTAGTTCTCCCTCTATATCAAAGTCAGTTAAGTAACCTCTGTATGCCTCTGATGTTACTAGAATGATGGTACATTTGTTAAGTGATAAGTCATGATGATATTTTTTGGTGTTCCTCCCTTCCCCACCCCCTTTCGCCCTTCATTCCTCTTTGTTCATCCCCTTGTTTATCACACACCTGGATGGTGATTTTAGTAGCTGTGTCATGAACATTTAAATGATTAAACTAATAAAACGAATATTAACAAAATTAGAAACCAAAACTTACCCCAATGGGCTGTCCCTTCTCACTCATCAGTGCAATTCCTTTAAATGGGAGGGATCGGCCTGGTCCTCCTGCAAGCTCCTTAAGCGATATAGTTGTGCTTCCAATAAATCTGTTAAAACAAAAACATTGTATGATTTCAAAGGAAACATTCTTCATTCTGTGTTTACAAAATCAAAAGGTGTTTATTTTTTTACAGTTAAAAATAATTATAAAATACACTAAAAACCCTTATACATATCAAAATATGGTTCTAAAGTCACCACTTCATTGGGAATTCATTATATTCATTTAATCTTTAATATAGTATTTAAAATATATTCAGATGACCCTTACCTATAGTTTTAATAGAAATCTACATAAACAAAAATAGTTGTTATATGCCTGAGGTCTGATGAGGTTATGTTGTGTTCACAGGATGGTGAATGGAGAGCATCCTACATTATACAACCTAATGGACAGCCTGTAAGTAACCAAACTGAAGAACAGTCTTTCCTCATTAGAGGTGCCTGCTCAAATTGTCCACCCAAATCAGACCAGTCTGCCCATTTGGCACTCAAGATTCAATGACCGGACACAATGGGACCCACATGACTACAAATACGTTCAGTTCACAAATTATTGGACCATCTTTTCCACCAGTCACAGTCAACATCAGAAAAATCCTAATCAGATGTTGAACAGTATTGTCTGTAATTTTGAGCCATATATACAAATTATAGGTTTTGCCAGTAAGATATAAAAAAGTTGGATAGTCTAATTCTCCTGTGCGAGAGTTTGCACAGAGTTTCTGGTACTTTGGTTTTGGTCTCTCCCTGGCTTCACATGTAGATGGTAATGTCATTGCGGTCACTCTGCAGAGGATCCCACTGTGTCAATGTATTAAGAATTATATTGCACACTGGGGAGCAGATAGTAGATATAGGGACAAAGTTGAACAGAAACGCAACAGCCATTGTCCGGTCTTATCAGTAAATGTAGGTTCTTCAAACCTTCCAGCAGTATTTTTCAGTAGACATACAAAGAGAAACACTGAATGGCCATGGGAGTGTTGTCGGTGGATGGAGGGGTCAGAAGGAATCTTCCCAGATCAAACCAATCTCACAAATATTTTATATTTTGAAACTAACTTAATACATGGCAAAAGAACATGTTCAACTAGCATACATTGATGTTCAGGTGTCCATCGCATTGCAAACCAAACCTATGGGCATTCATATGGAGCTGGTCTCCCCTTTGCTGCTAGAACAGCCTCCATTATTCTGGACAGACTTTTCACTAGATTTTGAACCAGACTGTGGAGTCACAACCATTCAGCTACAAAATCATTAGTTAAGTCAGACACTAATATTGGGCTATACGGTGTGGCTCGCAGTCTGCATCCCAAAGGTGCTTGATAGGGTTGAGGTCAGGGCTCTGTGCAGGTCAGTCAAGTTCTTCAAAACCAAATGCGGGAACCATTTTTTTGATGGACCTTACTTTGTGCATGGAGGCATTGTAATGCTGGAAAAAGAAAAGGGATTTCCCCAAACTGTAGCCACAAAGTTGGAAGCACACAAATCTCTAAAAGGTCATTGTAGGCTGCTGAATTAGGATTAAGATTCTGACTAATAGTTCTTGCGCTGACATTGCTTCCAAAAGGCAGTTTGGAAGTCGGTACTGAGTGTTGAAACCGAGAACAGAGGATTTTACGCACTGTGTGTTTCACCAATCGGTGGTGCTGCTCTGTGAGCTTCTGTGGCCTATCGCTTCGTGACTACGCTGTTTCTTTTACACATTTCAACTTCACAAAACAGCTCTTACAGTTGACTGATGCAGCTCTAGCAGGCCAGAGATTTGATGAACTGACTTGTTAGAAAGGTGGCAGTCTACGACCATGCCACATTGAAAGTCAATGACCTCTTCCATACAACCCATTCTACTGCTAATATTTGCTTGATTTTATGAATATTGCTCAGTATGTTGAGCGATACTGGCCCTGGGCAAGAAGGTTAACTTCTTTAATGAGGTTAACTACTTCAAAACTATAATACCTTCTGTCAGGGATAAGCTCCTCTAGCTACTCCCTGATTAGATATCTTATCATATATTCCAACAGTCACAATATATCACCTATATATTGTCAGGAAACCACTCCTTGAACCCCTTTATCGGTCACAAACCGCACTCTGCGCACTTGTGACTTGGAATCGCACTGTAACACAGGATTCCAACCCAAATCTCACTCACCTCTTCCTTTAAGGCTACAGATTTCGCTGGTCCCTTCCCTACACAGACTCACACTTCACACCTCTCAGCAGCTGCCACCAGCTACGAATAATGCCAGTAGCAAACCTATGACTTAATCAGCCAATTGCGCACACTCTGTGCTCTGGTAGCTAAACATTTAACCCTTCACACACTGGTTTCTAAAGCATTAATCCAGCCAAGCAATCTCTTCTAAACAGGCAATTCATTTGTTTTAGAGCAATAAGGACAGAACTATTAAGTTGATGGATTGAATATACAAAGAGTACAATGATTACAGAGAATAAAAAAAAACAAAAAAAAACAGTTGGATAAAGATTTGACATACAAGTAAAATTGCAAACAGTTATAAAAACAAATGGGATGAAAGTAGAGAGCATAAATTATCATAATCTGTACGCCTGGAGGTAGGCAGAAAAGATGGACAGTCCTTCAATTACATTGATCCCCAAGAAACTGACAACTTGTCCTTGCACAACCCAGGGTTTTTAATCAAAATTAAATGGGAGGGCATTCACAGAGGCAGTGTGGATGTTAATGTGGGGGTGGAAATATCCCCTGGGTGTCACCTACGGTTTATTCAAAATGATTCCTAAAGTTTTGACCTTTGGAAGCTTCTCTCAGATATATCCCAGAGACATAAGTCCCCCTTCAATAAACCAGCCATAATCTGCTGCAAATTTAAATACCAAACATGATGGAATTAGGACAATGTGAGATACCATTTCCAAAGATATGTGATTATAGCTGTTCTCGGATACCACTAGTGTCTGTCATTCACAACCCTGGTTTAATTTCTGCTCCTTGGTATGGAGTGCCACCCAGATTTCCCAAAATATGAACTATGAAGACATTTTCCTTTGAAGCCCATATTTCTACATACCTGTATAGGCATTCAAATGTGGTCTTTGTCTCCAAGATTCTCACCTAGGCATATGGCTCTCATTTACATTTAGTGGTTCTTTGTGTTTACACTACATATTGAAAGGAAGTCAATTAGGAAGTGGAATACAACATTTGGTCAAACATTTATCTGAGTTGAACATCAGGTTCATTTATGTATCAATGCAATATTTTATTTGGGCCCCGACATTTGCTTTTCTATTTTATTATATCAGATTTATACTTGCATCCTGACACTTCCTTCCTGACACGCATCCTTCTTATAGCACTCCTAAGTGAGTGCAGCCCAACTAATTCATGGATTCCATCTAACCCGAAAGAGAACAACTTGAAAACAAAAGAATTAATATGGTCACTTAATTGGAAAGCTTTCACAGCACTGGGATCATGAGTTTGATTTCTGACCATGGTCTTATCTTTGTGGAGTTTCTATTTTCTTGCCGTGTTTGCATGGGTTTCCTCTGGGGTTCCAGACAGACAGAAACAGAGATGTCAATGGGAAGGGACAGATGTGTATGCCAAATAAATTCTTTGCACAGCGCTGCTGAATTGGTGATGGTGTTGATGAAGTGCAAATTTAACTATACATAAAAGGTATTCCATATACACCAAAATGGTTCAAATGTCCAAATTTCATACAAAAACTGTAAAATTGGAATAAGAAAGAGGATTTTTGACCAAGTGTGCAATTTTGCAGATTCAGTCAATATTATCCTCTGGTGAAGAAGTATTTTCCCCATCTAGATCAAAGGGGTGGAGGAATAAATAAAACCCAAGGTGGTGTCATTATAATGCTAGTTTCTGTTACTAGGCTATACGGTAATATATTCGTATCATGTGACTGATGTAAAAAAAAAAAAAATAACCCACACATAAGAGGTGGACTTTTTGGTCTTATGGCCTTGTTTTCACTGGCAAGAACTGCTTCCACTGGTGCAGGACTTACACAAACAACATCATAATCATGAACATCCTTATTAGTGCCGTCACCAGCTAGACATATATCCCCCTCATCCTGTTCAAATCCAAAGTGGCATCCTCAATTTGTGTATCACAGGCTACACTTGGGCTGTTTATCCACACATTTGCAGAAATAGTTAAAGGAGACTTCTTTATGAATACAGTATCAGAAAGGTCAGGCTTAGACATAGCCCTCATGGATAGGCTCTCCTCAGGGATTTGTGTCATTTCTGAACATAAAGTTTCTTTTACTGCCTTACTGTATTTTCCAGCTCGGCTTTTACACAAATGTTTTTGGGCACCTCTTTTGGACTCAGAATCATAAGGTCTTGCATCGTCATGACAGACCTTATAAGATGCCTCATTGACAGTTGCAGAAGTAGCACGCCTACAGAAGGGCGAAGGCCTGATTCTTTCCTTGTCACGGTGTGTGTAGAATGGCATGTGGGCAATTTAATGTTTTTTTATATAGTTAGCTTTCCCTTGATTACAGGCGTTATTTTCTTTACCAAGGTAAAAGCTTTTTTTGGAGACTGACAACACCACAACCACCCCTCCTGTTTTTGTATGAGCAATGATGCGGACCAATAGCTCTGGAGACTGCCAAGACCAATTCTACCAAGACCAGTTCTACCCGTATCTGTGAAATGGTGGCGGATCTCCGTGGAGGATGGTACTTATGGAATCCAAAACTCGCAAGACCCGACGACACGCCAATGACGTTTTGCTTTGATTTCAGAGCATCCCTATTTCCTGTATAGGGATGCAAAATAAAAAAAAGTCCTATTGTTATAGGGTTTTCCTCCCTTGGACAAATCTGCCCAGAATATATCTATGAACATTAATTTCAGCAATATCACATCAAGAAACTTGCAATCCATTAAGAGGGTTAATTGCAGGCGTTAGACGGTGAACCTAAATTGACTGAAAGGTTGAAGCTAAACTAATATGTGTAGTTTGAACAGATGCCCAGTATGTGCTACACCAAGTGAAGTTTTGTTTGGAAAGCAGCCTGGGCAGGCAGCCAGACAACTAGCAGTAGACCTACGATTAAGATCCCTGAAGCAGAAAGGAAGAAAATTCCTCAGTGTAACTGAATGAGTAAAGGGTAAGATCTCTGCCATGTACAGACTCCCCCACACAAGTGCCAGTGCATGGTGATGTCAAGATCAGCATACCTCAAGGTCAACAAGATATAGCACATTCCCTGCTTATATAATGAGAGCCAACAATGTTACTGAACATTTTACAGCCAGCATAAAAGCAGTGACCACAAAAACAGCAATATACACTCCCGTTGCTGCAAACATTGAAATTCCCAGGACAATATTCTGCAGAACTATTACATCTACATAGCACACTCAGAATTCACCATAGCGAAAACCCAGGACTTCATAACCCAACATTTGCTTTTGTTTTCTAAACTGTACTAAAAAAAAATTGTAGAACTTCTGATGCGTTACCCCCATTGGGGTCAAGCTTTATAAACTGGCCCAGGCCGCAGTCCCCATTCAGAATTATGGGGACTGTGGTAGCCTGTGATAATAAGCGGTCTATTTACGAATAAGTGGCGAGCCAAAAATCTGGAGAAAACATATTTTGTTTAGAGAGAGACCATTGCAGCTCTTTTAATTTATTAAGGGGTTATAAACAGTAGAAATTAGAGATTTATCCTGTTTTAACCTGTTTATCATTGGTCACTGCAGTCCCCATAGACTTCTAAGAAGCAGTGAAAAGTTTTGCTTCGTGTTTGCCACCCACCACAATGTACATGCACAACTTTAGCCACACTTGAGCAGTTGAACTCGGGCCAGATCCTCCATTCGCCAGCAGTGTTAGGCTGCCGATGAAGGTTTTACTTTACATGTAACAAATTACAGCAGCAGGACGTTCTGTATCGCTGCGGTATGCAGCATTACAGAAGTATTCTCACTGCCAGCCACTAACCACCGATGTTAGTCCAATGCAGGAGATATAGAATAGGCTTTTGTTAAATTACTAGGATACTTAAAAATGAGTAAACCGTGTGAAAACAGTTTCAACATGGTTTAGGTGCTATATGTCCCGTTATCTGCTAAATAGTAAAGCACCACATTATGTATGTGCACCTATATCAAGAGATCTACAATGGACTATGCCTCAGGACAATGGTTCCCGAGGGCTTGGCCCTTGCACAACCCTTCAACAAAGACAAGTCAGGTGATAGATGGGGTAGCCAGTAAGATATTATAGTCAATAATTTGGAAGGCGCCACAGTGCTCCGCCGATCCATACAGTGTGCACAGTGGGGGGGGGGAGGGGTGTAGGGGCACGTGACATACAAGGTAGATAAAATACAGACATGAAAAGGGTAGAGAAGACCCTGCTCATGAGAGAGCTTACCCAGGCTTCTCAAACATTAGTGGAAGAAAAATAAATCAAAACCTGAATCGAGACACAAAAGCATGAAGCAATTTATTCAGAATCACAAAACATAGCAGCTTCTTGTTTTTGCTGTTGTATCCAGGTCTTTCGTTCATGTTACAATGGGCGTTGACGGTACACTGATGGACCACCTAGTGGGGTTACACCTTGAATAGAAGGTTGTAGAGTTTATTTTTTGCAGTATCTAAAATTTGATTTGAATTAATCCATGCAAGAAAGTGGTATAATCCCAAAGCATCCTTGTTCCTCAGCTAAATATATTCACATCTTGTATGCAATGGGCTGAGTTACACAACCACTTATATATGCACATCACAATACAGCAATATAGATTTCAAAACACAGTATTCTTTGTAGTCTAACAAACCAAGGGTCAGACAGGGGCAAACGAAGGATTTGCAGAGGAGGGTTTCCACACCACACTGCCAGTGGGTGTGGCCAGCATGCATGGGGGCGTGGCTATAATTTTTGGTGCTTGGCTGCTCTCCAACTCTTCCCATCCCCATAATATACATGGGCAATGCTGCGTGCACTACTATTAGGTGCACACAGCTCTCCTTTTTCAAGCAGATCTGTGTGAAGCGGGGGCAGAGTCCAGCAACCTCAATTATACAGTGCCCCAGGCTTACAGTGGGGTTTCCAGGCACTAGGTAACCCCCCCCCCCTCTCGGTTTGCCTATGTCAGAGATACTTAGCTAAAATGAGATTGCTTACCAAAAGTTAAGAACATGCTCTGCCATTTGTCTATGTCCTAACCACCAGGGGCGCTTTTCAGATATAGAATATGATTAAAGTAGTAGCACATAGGCAAAGTTCCACTGCAGTATTATACAGAGGACCAAGGTACATACCCACATGTTAATATGTTTTACAGGGTCTTTATAGCAAAGAAAAGGGTAAACTTAGGCCCTAAATACTAAAAGGGTACATGTTTCCTTGGCATAAAATTGGCTACAAGTAGCATTTTCTATGATCTAGTAATGTCTATGCAACCCACCTATAACAAGCAAGGTATATGTTGGTTGTAATTGTGTATGAATGTTTCTTTCAGGTACGAGGGAATGATCATTGGTCAATTTTTCTTCCATGAACATTTTGTGGCCCATAGTCTACTTTTAGATTCTCCCTTCAGGTGGCAACCGGGGGAGGGTGCGTGGCCCCACCTCCAACTGTGCAATAATGTGAATCGCATCATTAAGCCCCACCAAGGTACAGAAGGGTGTCTAATGGGTGTTCAATATTGTTTAAAAAAAAAATAAAAAAAAATAAAAAAAAAAAAAGGAAAAAAATAAGATTATCCATATACAGGAAGAGTGTTACAGCTGGCAACATTATCCTGGAAAAAAAAAAAAAAAAAAAGTTTAGCTTTACTGAAGGAATGACTAACAATAGGCTCGATTCATGTTTGGACGCAAGTCCGTTTGTGTGCAGTGTCTTGCACAATATAGCTTTGCGCACGCACAGAAATGGACATTACCCCAATGAATGCAATTACATGCAATTCATGTCTGAGTGCAAACGACTGTCTACGACTTGAAGGTCGGAACGAGAGAGAGACGGGGCGGACTAACGTAGGCAATGTACAATCAGGGCATGCCGAGGGGCGTGCTAAAGCAGATGCGGCCGAATCAAGGCTAGCGTTTCTCGAAAGTACTTTTTTTAGCTGTATCATTTGCATCCGCTACAAGGCAGGTGCAGGTGCTGACTGATCGTGATGACCGACACTGCATAGTCTTTGTATTTAGACAAGACAGTCCCGATATGAGGGCCATGTCCCATCATCCCCACCAGGACAGATTTGTCTTTGTCCCAAATTTAGGAGGTATTCTGTTCACTGCTGCTCTGCATGACAATCTTTTAAAACCTATTTTTATTTTATTCATTAATAAATTGGTAATTTATTTTTTTAATGTGTTCTGATGGGACTTTATATTGCACATATACATGTGCATATCCTGCACTGTGTTCTGTTAACATATGACAAGTACTAGGTAGAATGTACTTATGCCTACATTCTAATGGAAACGTATCTGGAGATCCACTTTGATTAGAATACATTTCCACGTATGCTGAAGTTCCGCGTTAGCTTTAAAAAAAATTTTTTAAAAAAAAGTCAACTGACGCGCAGGTTGTGTTCTTGGATTAATCAGGCACAATATCTCATTTATTCAGCAACACAAGCGCATTAAATATTGCTTTCAGAAAAAAACAATTATAGCGATATTATACATAGATAATGTTTGTTTTTGTTCATTTTAAATATACACTAAAAATGTGGCAGATGTTGCCCACAAGAACCAGATTCTAGCCATCAAACAATGTACTATATAAATAACCTGAATCTGACTAGACCTCTCCTTTTCCCTTTTAAAAATGTTTGATAAAATTTATCCCCAAATGTAAAATATAGGTCGCACCATATAAAAAAGAGCAGCTAAGAACAATGAGCAAGACTCCATTAGCTTAGCAGAAAGGAAGATATCTGCATATATAGCAGTCTACAGCCATTTGTTTTATTAGCGAATTGGTTGATAGAGGTTAGAACCCAACTGCACAGTAGATGTATACAGAATGTGAAACATCTCAAGTTCCATCATGATAAGGACTGTTACGCTGGACATACTTGCTGCATTTTTGCAATTGGCTTCATATTGCAGTGTGGTCATAAAAGTATAACAGTTTAAAAGATTTTCGAATACAATGTGTTTTGTGTGAGTCACTTTGTGGCCGGTATGGAAACAGATGATCGCTCAGTGTCATGGGATCAGAAATGATGACACAACAATAACCTGGGACATTATATGACTTGTGTACATTGGAGGGCAACCAGATTATTATAAATTGGAAATAATGATGCACAGGCCAAATTGAACACTATTCCTATTGCTCCGGTTGAGCACCATGGCCATACTCCCCTTGACCAGCTAATTATATATAATATAAATATATATAGATTTTTTTTTTTTTTTTTTTTTAAATAGCTCTTTTATAGACGATAACACATTTGGGGGCAAATGTAAGAACCTCCGGATTCTTCAACTCTGGCGAGTTCAGCGTCTTCAGCGCTTAAATTTAAAGCGGCGCTGCCTTGTAAAGGGAAGTCTCCCTTTACAAGGCAGCGCCGCTTTAAATTTAAGCGCTGAAGACGCTGAACTCGCCGGAGTTGAAGAATCCGGAGGTTCATACATTTACCCCTTGGTGTGTATTTTAGTGCTCCCTAATGGCTTCCTAAATGGACAATTTTTAAAGAATGAATATACTGCTTTGCAGCAGCCATAAACTACACTGCAGCAATAGGTAAGCAGACCTTAGAGTCCGTTCACACATGTGACCATTGATTCCTATGCCAGGGCAGCTCCCCCAGTCACACAAGTTAAAATCCAATGCTTCATGCATGCACAGTGCAAGGTAACATCTATGTGGGAAGGAGCCCAGAGGAGAGAGTTAAGAGCCTACAGCTATAAATATTTCAGAGCATTTTTAATTTTAATATATAGTAAACAAAGTCAATAAGCTTAGTGTGCATATAGAGAAAGCAGCGCTTGATTGTTTCAGACAGTGCCAACCATTATAATCTGTTACAGCTACTCGTACTGTCAAACCTGGATCAGTATTGAGTAGTCTGGGGAGTGTCGGGATACGGTCTTCAAATTGGTACACTGACGTGGTGAGGGATACCCCCCTAGAAAGAAAGTGAGGTGACCCTAAATAGAAAGGGATGTCCAAATGTTCACAACCCCTTTGATATGTGTATGCCTCTTCCTCTTTAAATGTACTGCAGACACACTCTGCCAGGAAACAACGAGCTGCACAGGAATGCACAGGCATTAATCCTAGCAGAGGGGTGTACACTATTTCTGAGTGTTACTAGGACACCAAACACTACAGTCTCCAATAACCACATACAATTTTGCTTCACTTTTATTATAAAAGTTGTAGCTATTCTTGACAAGAGGGCTGTTTGCTTGGGTGTAAACTAGTGAAATGTGAAAACTGCATGCATTTGTATGCCACTGGGAAGCCTAAATACAAGATAAAACTAAAAAACAGTATTTTTAGTTTTAATACAATGTTTTGTGCAATCCACTTTTTGTGTTCGGTATGGAAATACCGAAGCAGATTGATCAGGATGACCCACTGTACAACATACTTGCCAACTCTCCCGGAATGTCCGGGAGACTCCCGCATTTTGCGAGAGTCTCCCGGACTCCCGGGCGAGTGTGGCAATCTCCCGAATTCTGCCCACTTCACTAGGAAGTGCCCACTTCCTAGTGAAGTGGGCAGAATTAGATCCCAAACGCCGCGATTCCCGATGAATCGCGGCGTTTAGCCCCGCCCCCCGCTGTCAAATGACGCAATTTGCGTCATGACGTCACAGGGGACGGGGCCGAAATGACGCGATTTTGGCCGCCCCGCCCCCTCACGCCCCCCTCCACTGGCTGGCTCCCGGAAGAGAGCTGAAGAAAGTAGGTAAGTATGCTGTACAAGGTGATGTACGGGGGGGGGGGGTTAGGGTAATAACCAATAGGAAGATGTGAGTTCTTGTTAAATACAAATACACATGTAAGTTACATACCAGTCTTTATCATCATCTTTTTCGGCTTGGATATCAATTTTACAAAGCAAAACTAAAACAAAGTCAAACCAGCAACAGAGAAGTCAGAAAAGAAAATTCTATGGTAAAGATTATTTGCTCTGTCAATATATGTGGCACAGTACCAGCCCCTTTGAGGGACAACATATTTTTTTTTAGAGTTGGCGCCATCTTAGGCATCGAGTGAATAAGCACTAAATTAGCAATATGTGCACATCAAATGCTCACACACAAACTTTTTGTTTACGGTGATAGAGAGAAAACAAAACATGTAAACAGGCGTCTAGTTTTCCTATGGGTTTTCTGGTCATAGCTCAAATAGCAAAACTGCTTCAGGTCAGTTTTAAAAAAATGACACATACACACATTTTCTGAGTGACTCTGACCATGGAATTATTGTTTGTGTCAGACAGGGCGGTTTGAGCATCTCAGAAATTGCTCATCTGGGATTTTCACACACACGTCTAGTTTACCTTCAATGGGGCGCAAAACAATAATCATCCAGTGAGCTGCAGTTGTGTGTGTGAAAACAGCACGTTAATGAGAGAGGTTAGGAGAGAATGGCTAGACGGGTTCAAGCTGGCAGGAAGGTGACAGTAACTCATAACCATGCGTTACAGCAGTAGTATGCAGAAGAACATCTCTAAATCTACATCCCTTCAGACCTTGAAGTGGATAGGCTACAGCAGCAGCAGCCCACACCGGGTTCTACTCCTGCCAACTAAGAACAGGAATCTGAGGCTACAGTGGGCACAGACTCACCAAAACTGAACAACTGAAGACTGGAAAAACATCACCTGTTCTGACCAGTCTTGATTTCTGCCGCAACACGCAGATGGCAGGGTCAGACTTTGCTATAAACAAGAATAAATGGATCACGTCTACCTGTCAGTGGTGCAGGCTGGTAGTGGCGTGTGAGGAATGTTTTTTTTGGCACACAGGTCCCTTAATAGCATCGTTTGAATGCCACAGTCTGAGTATTGTTGCTGACCATGGGTATCCCTTTACACAGGAAGTCTCACGGGGGAATGGAGGCCCCCTTAGCCCAGGGGCCTCCATTCCCTTAATCCGGCCCTGTTCACAAAGCACAAGACATCTCACACTAGTTCCATGAACATGACAATGAGTTCAGTGTACACCAATGGCCTCTACAGTCACCAGATCTTAATCTAATAGAGCACCTTTGGGATGTGGTGGAACAGGAGAGTCACAGCATGAATGTGCAGCTGACAAACCTACAGTCACTGCGTGATGCCATCATGTCAATGTGGACCAGAACCTCTAATGAATGTTTCCAGCACCTTGTTAAAACAATCCCACTAAGAATTCAGGATGTTCTGAATGTCCATTTCTAGATGGAACGCTACCACAACGGAGGAATGTCTATGCATTGTAAATAATATGTTTTCTTAGTTTACAGACAGGTCACAGCAAGGTGGATGCATTCAGTGCCATGAGGGTATCCTAATCAGGTTGCTGCTGAAAATGTTAAATAAAGCCGCAACCTCTCTTCACCAGATACGTCTTTTGTCTTCATTTGATAAAAATGGGGGATTGGTATATGGTACAGAAACGGGAGGTGGTGGCATCAAGTGTTAGGGGACTTATATATCCAAGAGTATGCGCCTACACTTTTCTGTGCAAATGATTGTTCAGGTGATCTTACAGAAGTGGCCAATATGAGCTCTTGATTAAAAGTAAAGAGAAGATCTCTGTTATTTACATGTCCTGTACATTCATTAATATAAAAAAATAATATCTATAAACAGGTATAAAAAAAGCTACAAGCATATATTAGATCAAGTAATGTACTGTGGCAACTTTTATTGCAATAGTTAAGTACAGTTTAATGAAGCTTTACAAATACACTTGTTAAAAAGGGCAGCTGTTAAGTATTTTGTTTTTAGTACATAGTTTTTAAGAATTTACCAACAGTGGTATTGGATAAGAAAATGGTTGAGAACTGTTGATGCACACAATAGAACATTAGTTTCTATAGCAGCTTGATGCCACAGTGCAGAACTATTGCACTTGATTTAATATCAACCTAATGCAAAGTTGCCTATTCTCACAGAATGTTCTAGAGACCAAGTTATGGGAAGACTTCCCACTCTGGGGAGAGCAGGAAATTCTCCTGCAGTGGTGCTTACCCGGGGACAAAGACATGCTACATGGACGCAAATTTCTTCATGAAACACCACCAACTTGTGAACACTGAATGGACAGGGTTCTAATGAGGCAATTGGTATCATTAAGCACCTTGCTCCTCCCACTTGACTACACGAATGCCGTCACCAAGCTTCCCACCTCTTTCCATACCTTGACACCGAATCTCCTGGGCCAGAGGTATGGAGACTATTAACTAATGTGTGTGATTAGGGACAATGGTTATTTGATACAGATGGAGCAGCGAAACTAGTTATAAATGGCACAAAATAGGTGATCACTGTTTTCCTGGTAAATACAGACTTGTGCTTAATCCCCCAGCGCAGGCTCTTGTATTGTTCAAGTTTATACAGCCAAATGAGAACATGCAAATATAGAGGACTCAAAACAAGAAATTCCAGTAGGTTAATAAAAAAAAATAAAAATAAGCGTTAGCACCTCTTCAGCCTTCCCCAGTATAGCACAGTTTGAAGTCTAACTGCTTCTTTTTAATGTTAATCTCTGGTTACATACTGACTCATGTACAAACAGCAACTAAAACCAATCAAGGACCAAATGCAGGAATAGCTGATCCACGCCTACAGCTTTTGTGTTTGGTTACACAGAGATATGGCGTGAACCTCTCACCCCACCCATTCTATTTGCCAATATTAAATTGAACATACAAAAGATAAGTTCTCTGTAACAATATTATCAGAGTGAACGATTTATACAATGTGAAAATGCAACAGGATTAAGAGAAGAAAAAAAAATGCTGTATTTCAAATATGTTTTCTTGGTTTGCAGACAGGTCACAGCAATATGAAAAAGTAGTCTTGTAACATGAAAAAAATAATGTAGCAATAAAACCTCCTTCACGTATCTATTAGAAAACAGAGACCGCCCTAGTTTAGAAGCTACTGGCCTACACTAGGCATTAAGGGGTATATCAATGGGTGAAATGCTCACAAAACATGGGGTACTGGGCATCTACTAATTGAGGGGGAAGGGTATCCAATTTTGCCATGGAACCAAACACCAACATGTGTCATCATCATCATCATTTACTTATATAGCGCCACTGATTCCACAGTGCAGTACAGAGAACTCATTCACATCAGTCCCAGCCTCATTGGAGCTTACAGTCTAAATTCCCTAACACACACACACACAGTCCTATAATCTCTCATCAATGCTTAGTCAGTAACCATTTCAGAGCTTAGAATACCTCTGAACTATAGCATTGTGGGTGCATGCATACAATTTTTATCAATTATTCATTCCCACTCTCTCATTACCTACCCCAGCTAATATACATACATCCACATCTCCATCATGCACCTACTCAATGTACACTCTTACTTTCAACACACTTCTCTCTCCATCATCCTATTTCTCTCTCCACTATTATTCGCCCTGCACTACTTCACTCCTCGCTAGTCTGCACACATGAACGGTTTTGTCTCCTGAACACAACACTCACCAGACTACCGTGGGTGAATCACTTATACACAACTTACTGTATAAATAAATCTTAAATTAGTAGTACAGTGCGCAAATGTATATCACTGCAAATGTTCTGATTTTTGTATTGGAGATTTGATTTATGAGGCTGTATGCCATGTAGTGGAAAATTTGTTTTTTGTAACTTCTGAAGGAAGGCAGCCAATCCCATGCTAATTAAGTCTTTATCTGTATCTTTTTAGTATAAATGCAGAGCATGGTGTTGTTGCCTTTCTATTCTGTGTAGTGTTTCATCCCGTGTCTGAGAGATAGAAAACCTAACAGCAAGTAATTTAGTAAATCATAGATTGCTGCAAATTTTGTTAAATCCAAGATTAGAGAATATATTACATCCCAATGCTAAATATCTGATGTAATTACTCAGACTGTTGTGCCAGCTAGGAAGGAGGCTGGGTTACACCCTGCCAACATGTGTGTCAAGAGTCTGTGTGAAAGGAGTCCTGTTTGACAATGTTGTTTATTGTTCCATCTGTAACTTCTGGATGATCACTAGTACCTTAAACTAGTGTGTAACTGTCCTTATAAGGACTTCTTGAGCCAACACACACACACACACACACACACACCACTGCTTAAGGATCCTGCTTTTAACATCTACTTACCTGCTGTAATTCCTGTGACCTACAGATTAAACCAATCTAATCCGTTATCTAGCTATTCTGAGGTTGGGGCCCAGCATCTAGTACAAACGCTTTGCCTGCTACCCTGCAGCTCTGGCCAGGGAAAACCATCCACAGCGACCCTGATCTAAAGAAAGGTCATTGGTATCAGCCCAGGTGCCCAGCAAGGGGGTACACTAGAAACGAGAGTTACCCATAAGGAATCGGTTCAAGGTGCCAGTGAAGGAACCTAGTGGTGACAGTAGAGCCCCTCCTATTGCGTTTAGAGGGTTGCAATTTGGATACAGAAAGGGGATGGTGGCAAGGCAAGCCCAGACAGTCCTCAGCATTACAACAGGATGGCATCGGATGTCCATCCTGTCACACCTACATACACAGAAATACACCTCACACCCACAAATCATCCTTGCATGTCCTCTTTCTCACCCTGCTCCTTCTAATGGCTGCTGGTGACATCTAACCTAACCCTGGGGCCTATACAATTATTATCTTCTCACGCTCCTTTCTCAACCCCAAACCTTTCCATCCACCCTGTACATCCTGCCAAACTTCTACACATATCTCCATACTCTCTGCACAGGTGTCTCTCCCTCAGCCACACACTCAGACAAGGTGAAGTAGGCATTCTACTTTCTCGAATTTCACACTATCCATCTATATCATCCACTCCACCTTCGTGTTGCTGTCATTCATGATCCCCCCCATGTCCAGATTCCCAATTCTTTGAAAACTTTGCGGCCTGGCACACTTCATTCCTTTGACCTGTCTTTTCGTATGAGGCAATTTTAACGCTCATTGATAATTCTACTGTCTCATCTGCCACTAATCTTCAATCACTTCCTACTTTACTCTCTCCCAGTGGACCTCATCTCCCACCCACTGTGCTGGACACTCCCTTGACCTGATCTTCCCTCACCACTGCTTAAATCTCTAGTTTCCTCCAATGTAGCCTTCCCACGCTCCGACCAATATCCTTTTATCAGCCTTACCTCACTTCTTTTCCTCCCCACAAATGCCAAACAAACATACTTCAAATCTCTAATATCAGTCTAAGCCACAACACCTTTACCACTTCTCTGCCCACTTGCACCTCTTTCCCCTCCCTCCACACAGCCAATGATTTTGCTACATACTTCATAGAAAAAAAAAAAAAACACGCAACACCATTTGACAAGATATTTCCTCATGACATATTCCACACTTTCCACCCACCTTCCCATACACTCCACAATCCATTCTCTCTAGTAACTGAAGACGATGTCTCTGCACTCATCTCACTCTACAACCTGTCCACTTGACCCTATTCTCTTCCAATTTCTCCACTACCGCTGCACCACTGCATGGCCACCTCTTGCTCACCAGCCTCTCCCCACTGGCACATTTTCGTCTTTAAATATGCACTCATCTCACCAATTCTAAACAAACCATCTCTTGATCCAGCCTCTCGCTCTCTCAAATTACCACCCTATTTCTCTCCTCCCCTTTGCCTCCAAACAACTTGAGCGATTGGTGTACAACTGCCTATCTCACTTTCTCTCCTCACACTACATTCTCGACTCTCTGCGATCAGGCTTCTGCCCCCAACATTCCACTGACACCGCTCTTACAAAAATGATCAATGATCTACTTACTGCAAAGTCTAAGGGTCATTTCCCCATATTCTCCTGGACCTCTTCACTCAATCCTCCTTTATGACAGTTCTTTTCCAGTTCACTTCCTACCCATCAAGCAGCTCCTTTGTTGTTTCTACCTCCGACATATCCTCCCCTCCACTTCTACCATCTTCTGGGGTCCCACAAGGCTCTGTTCTTGGACCTTTACATTTTTCCCTGTACACCTCTTCTCTTGTGAAACCAATTTGCTCATTTGGCTTCCAGTACCACCACTAAGATGATACCCAAATCTATATCTCTTCCTCTGACCTCTCTCCTTCTGAACGCTCTTGTGTAACCAACGCTCTTTCTGCTATCTCCATATGGATGTCCAATGCTACCTAAAGCTCAACATGTCCAAAACAGAACTGGTCTTCCCTTCTGCAAGAGTCTACCCACTGCCTTGGTGTCACACTTGACTCCACCCTCTGCTTTACTCCCAAAGTAAACGTTGCCAGAATATACCCCTTTGCTTATCCAACATGCTACCAAAACTCATCCATTCTCTCATCTCCCAACTGGACTACTGCAACCTTCTCCTATCTGGCACTCCACTTTTTTCCATATTTTCACACTTCAATCCATCCTAAATGCTGCTGCAAGACTGATCTTCCGCTCTTACTGCTCCACCACTTTGCAAAAAAACACTCTTCCTCCTGCCCTCTTAGATCTACCTTTGACCTACACCTTGTCTCGTCTCTGGTTACCACCTCTCACTTCCGCCTACAAGACTTCTAACATGCTGCTACCCACTTATGCAGTTCTCTATCATGCCCAATCAGGCTTTCCCACAGCCTGCATGTTTTTAAACATTCTTAAAAGCCATTTCTAGCTTTGTAGAGCCCACCTTATCACCAATGACACTATTCAAACTAATGCACCATCAACTGTCCCAATCTCCACCCTGAGCCACACTTGCTTGTTTCAGTTGTGCCCTCTTCCACTTAGAATGTAAGCACTAATGAGCAGATCCCTTGTTACCCTTTGTTTTCATGTCTGCATTTATTTTGTTTAAATGTTTATTAGAGATGCTCAGGCTCGGTTCCCCGAGAACCAAACACACCCGAGCAGATCCGAGTACTGAGTCGGTACTTTCGCACGCTTTCGGAATTGAAAACGAGGCAAAACGTCATTGTTACATTGTCGGATCTCACAAGTTTTGGATTCTATAAATACCGCAAAAAACAAACATGGAGTTGCGCAGAAATACTGATAATAAGTGTTTAATGTAGTTCAGAGACATAAGCATATATAGGTATGTCTAAAAGCAGTAAAGACAACCAGATGGTATAAGAATGAAATGCTAATATTGCATATGTAAGATATAGATACATGCATAAAAATCATCTACCTAGACATAAACACATCTGTAACCAACATGTATTGCACGGAAATGACTTTCTTGACAACATTAAAAACCTATTGACATATAAAAAAACCTAGTTATTCTTTAACATTTTTTCTACAATGACCATTGTAGAAGGATAAAGGATTCATTTATAATGACAGCAATGTTTTTGTTTTCATATTATCAAACCGACATCTGAATACTCTTGGACCAATTGCAGGAGACATGCAAATATTTCCATGTGATTTAGAAGATTTTATTCTTAGAAGAATCTTTGTCATATGTTACTTACAGATGTGATAATAATTGTAAGATTTGCTTGTATGATGATCATATCAGATCAAAAATCGCTTTGTGTATTGTACAGCACTGCTGCGGACGCTTCTTTGACAGCGCCGCGGCTGCTGTATAGTACAGTGCTGCCGAAACGGAGCTGCTGCCGCTTTTTGTTTTTTTGGGGTGGAGGGGAAACCCCCCTTAAAAATCTCCTGTGCGCCCCTGTAAGTAGGACAGAAAATGTACTTACTGTACATTGTAACCAGTAATATGTAATCGTAATGGGTAACGAAACCTTACTTGGGTGCTTAACTGAGAATACAGACGTAAAGTTGGTTATACCATAGGATTTAGAAAGGCACACAAGGAATTACAAAAAAAAAACCAACATGTTGATTCCTAGTCTGAGTGCCAAGGATAAATCACAACCAACAATGAGGGAGGAAAACCAGTGTTGAGATAGCCCTGGACCCCTATAGTTCAATTTTAAATAATGTATTTCTATTTTATTGGTTGGCAGTACACAATGGTTTTGCAAAGCCATGACCAGAGACACCCATCAGTCATGCAAATGTGAGGGGCATTGACAACTACAAACAAGGCCCACCTAAGCAAGAGAGAGGTCTTCTGTTGGAGACCATTACACAAAAAAAATAAAAAATATGATAGCCATCCACAATATTTCTTATACAGATGTCAAATGCAAGCTGTTTACTAGTCATAAAACTGCAAATATATGTTTGTGAATTAATTCAAAGTTCAAAGTATTAGCTTTCATATGAACGCTGTGTCCAGCTATTGGTTAAAACCTGAAAGGGGGAATGCTAAACTATGTATGTCTTTGATTGTGTTAAACTCCTCTACTCTCCACAGGAGGAGTTTATGGATAGAGAAATTCAGACACTGGTGGCAGATAAGTGCCCAATAACAATTTATGACATGGGTCACAAAAGTCAAATCCTTTGAAATCGCTCTTTAAAAAGGTCTCATCAGTGATAGGTCACATACAGACCTCAACAGGCGGGGAAGGGGCAGAGCAGCTAGGATAAGTGTGAACGAGTTTAAGAGGACACAGGAAAATATCACATCATTTTTTCTCTAGCATCATACTTATGAAGGGAAAGTTAGTACCTGTTGTGTGGAGGTAAAAGCATTTTTGGAAAACATTCTGGCGAGATGTAGGCCAGCATAAAAAACCTGACTTAAAAGGTGTTTGCACAGAGGTCATAAACACCTAATTTGCAATTACACAGACTTTCTAGTTATGACATCACAGTATAAGGGGGGTGGTGGCTACCCATAGCATGTTTAAAAATGTCCTGTAATGCTAAGATATTGTCACTTTGTGGGAGACAATTTCATATTGTGAAGTGTCCTTTTATTTCTGCTTCTCCCAGCAAGCAGAATACGGAACATTCGTTGGTTATATTTCTGTTTTTTGTTTTTATTTTACAATAAACTATAGCATTATATCTTTTGATGTCCATTGTTAATTGTTTTTAATCTTAAGCATTGTGGATTTGTCATATTAAAATTACACTTAACACAAAGGCCTGAACTTATTACGAATTAAAATGTCAGACCTAGCTTGGTGTTATAACGCTACATAGTTGAAAACAAGGAGATCATTCGGTTTATGATAACTCTTATGAAAGCAAGTTGTAATAGATTAGCTTAAAGGGAGAACCGAAGGCTTCCTGAGTAAGAGGGACAGTCTATCACAAAAACACTTGGTGGTGGCATAACTGGTAAAGCATGGTGTGTGGCATATATAGGGTTTTATAAGTTTTAATCATTTAAATAGACCAGGGAGTTTTTTGATTAACCCTTTGTCACACACATCACACAGGGTCAGGCGAGTGCTGGATCGTGACATCCACCTTCCCATTCCAACAAGTAGCTGTGGGGGTTCTACATCCAGGTATGTTCCACAGTTCTGGAAAAACTCACCCATGCTGGCACCTGTTATGGTTATTTCTCCAGGACAGACACTTGGGACTTGGGAGCAGCTTGGACAAGCCACAGAAGCAGTCAATGTTATTGACACAGTGCACGGAGCAGTATATTCCTTAAAATCGGCTTCATCAATGCAGATTATTTTAACTTTCACAAGGCGTCAACCTTAGGAAATGTATTATTTACAGCAACTGGCACGAGTGACTTTTTCCACATGTGTGGATTGGGGGGCGCACTTCTGCCAGTGTGGAGGAAGGATGGTTTCTCAGTTGTGAAACTAACAGTTATGGACATTTCCATTAAAGTGATTAGATGGGGATTACTTCATTATTAGCAGCCAGTGAAGAGTTAAATCCACTACACTGTATATAACAAAAACGTGTACAACAGAGAACAAAAGAGATGGGGCAGGGTAACATACAAAAGAGGAACAAGATGGAAATAAACAAATATATTTGACCTACCTGGCTAATTCACAAGAGGATAAAGTAAAAAAAATAAACATGCTGGTCAGGGAGATTATAGCGTTAGAAAAAAAGTCAAGGAGGAACTATGGTTAGAAAAGAGGGTCCAACATATGGATGTCATCCTCCAAACTCCAGCCAGATGAGAAGCTCAGCCTCATATAGTTACCTCAAATTTATTGCAAGAATAAAACTGTGGCCGGATCCCTTATAAATAACTTATTGTATAAATATATTTTAAATTATTACTGCGGTGTGACAATTTATATCATTGCAAAGGTACCGATTTTGATACAGAGTTGTAATTGTATACTGGGAATATACTGGAAATTCACTTTTTGTTTTGTAACTTCTGAAGACAGACTAATTAAGTTAATTAATTATTTTCATCTCAGAAGTGACAAACACCTGCTTTGGCCTAAAAGGAGGTCGTTACCTGTTGTCACGTCTTGTTAGAGAGACAGGAACCTGTCTGAACAATGTAGATTCAGGATGCAAGTAATACAGGAAACTTAACACCCAGTTTTAGGAAATCAAAACCGCAGCAACTCCTGTGACCTACAGATTAGGCCAATCTAATGCGTTATCCAGCTGTTCCTGAGGTTGGGACCCAGCATTCCAGTGCCAAGGCTCTGCCGCTGCCTCGCAGCTGTGGCCAGTGTGATAGGCCAGGGCGAACCATCCACAGCAACCCGGATCTAAAAAGGAAGGAGGTCAGGGGTACCAGCCCAGGTGCCCAGCTAGGGGGTACACTAGCACAGGAAGTTACCCAGAAGAAACTGGTACTAGCTGCTGGCTAAGGAGCTTAGTGGTGGCAGCAGGCTCCTCCTACTGCGTTTGGAATAAAGAAAAAGGAACGGTGGCAAGGGAATGTAAGCCTAGCCGTTCCCCAGCAAGCACAACAGACAGGGAGGCATAGGCGGACCATCCTGTCACAAAAACAAAGATTTATTTGATAGTGTTTGGTCAGGGCCACAGTAGCTCTTGGTTTTTAAAGTTTGAACCTGTTCCTTGGTCAACAAAGACATGTTATCAGTAGAAAAAAAAAGCAAATTTCCTCGATGTATGAGGTTTCAGTAACACAATGAAACTAGTGTTTGCACTTTAAGGGGCAAAGCAAAGTTTAGTGCCATGTCAGTAAAAGCATGCAAGAAAAAATACCAGTTAATTTTCTAAGCATCACAAAATGGCACAAATGGCTTGTTCTTGGTGTGTCAAATATTGTTGTATGTTTATATTCCCAGATCTTTCTCTCTCCCAGTGATTTGAATTTCCAGAAGACTGATCTGGTCTGCAACAGGCATTGTCATTTTTATCTTGCTTATGGCATGGTAATGGAGATTCATCAGGTGATTTATAGTGATAAATAGCCCCCTAAGTACCCAATATTAGGTACACAACATTTTTTGCAATATTTTTATGTTGGCGTCTGTTGTCCAACAAAGAAGCAGATGATCTGGGAATATTTCCATCATTCCACTTATAAAAAAGGTGCAATCCCCTTTGTTTGGGCACTGAGGAAATGCACCAACCCCTCACGTCCTTGAAGAGCGCATCTTAACAATCAGGGCTGCCATCTAAAGCAGTGTACAATCAATTTTTTCTGAGCCTCAACGATACCAGAAATAAAAAAATTCTCCAATACAAAACAACAACAACAACATGGTAACCTCTGGTAGTAACCTACAACTGGAAGTGCTAAGGAGCAAGGGACATGCAATACATGATTGACAAGGTCAGCAACCAAAAGGAAATATTCCCAGAAACTCTGTTTCGCCTATAGGCAACTAACAAATTTAAAGAACATTGTCAGAAGCAAAGCACAGAAACTGTCAGGTTCCATTGCAATAACAGACAAACAAATCCCAAATAAACAATCAGGTACAAATGCAAACTAGGTTTACTAAAAGCCTTAACTGCAGAGAGAAATAAGTAGTAGAATATATGTAGAGATCGATAACCTACTTGTCTTTTCCAATCGTTTCAAAGTCTTTTACCACAACCTCCAGCGATGAAGAGAAGTCGAGGGGTAATCCCTTCAGATCAAACTCAAGAAGCTGAAAAAGAAAGGGAGAGAGACTATAAGTAGCAGTATGTAAACCACAACTATTTAAATATCATAGCACTGAGAGAGAGAGAGATTCACACAAGTCTCATTCTCCAGCCCCTGTCATGAGACCTCAAATCTAATTAGTTTTGTCATGGTGCAAAGTTCCAAACTAAAGAGTTCCCGTATCAAAACTTACCACACACACACACACACACACACACACACACTAAACACATATCTAAGGAAACCTAAAAAAAAAAAATAAAAAAAAAAAAAATAATCAATTGCCTTCCATGCATCATGGCAACTGTTAGGTCTCAATCAAGCTGCCATCATTGTCATGTACTGTACTACTGTTATAAGTGCTAGTACAACACATCTACCTAATACACTGGAAGCATTTTACCCACTTGTAACAGGAGCGCTGAGGTTATCTAAATGCGGTCGGCTGATTTCACCAATGTCTACTGCAAGTGAATGCGTTGGGAAAGCATAGACTAGATCAAGTAACCTGAATGAACATATATTGGCAATTAATAATGCTACATTCAACATGCAGTTTTGCCTGTAATTTTTGTCTACACTTAACGCCAACCAAATGACAGTAGCTATAAGGCCTTAAAGTATTGCATGCTCTCCATGGATTTATTATATATTATTTTGGTACTTAGGTCAGCTATTATAATGCCCTACAGTAGAGCAGTACCTCAAGTTGTTTAAATATGGTATTGTTTACAAATGGATAAAATTACTTATACTCACATATGCAAATGATAATGTAAAACAAAAAACAGCACACACACCAAAAACACGTGTACCTGAATGGATAAGATGGTTTGTCATTTATAATCATTAACATTTTTTAGAAATCCTTTAGAAAAAAGACAGAAAAGCAGCCAGCGCTGTGATTGGTGGAAATACTGAATTCCTCTCTCTGATTTACAACAGGTAATCAAGACAACAATTGGCTGTCGGGCATCCAGAAAGGGATGGCCATTAACATTCCTATTGATTGCAGCAGTGGCTGTTCCAGATTAGTAGGAATACCAGGCTACCTCCCTTCTCTTGAACACCAATAGCCAATCGGCATAGGCTTTTGTGCATATTGTTGTTGGAGACCCCATGTTCAGGATAATGAGTGACATGAATCCTCCTCTTCTGCTACAGCTACTATCCACTGAAGAAAGAGTAAGGTAGGTTCACAAATCAGGGGCCTGGCTACTGGTAAAATGGCGCTTATTTTTCAAATGTTCTGTGGTTAGAGTTTAAATATTTGCACAGTACCTTATTGGCACATAGATAACTTATTAGAGACAAGTTGATTCCAGGAAAGTGTAAGATAATGGGTGTGTGAAATGGGGGTTTGACTGGATTTATAAAGAGAACAAAAACCATCTATTTGGTTCATCCAATTTGCATACAAGATACAAATAAACAGAACATTTTTGTACAAATACGGAAGCCTGTGTGTGAAAGGGTGTTTAAGTTTTACCATCAAAAGCAGTACTGAAAGGCATATTTTTTTCTGGTTATTTTATTATGCGTTTTATTCATTAAAAAAAAAAAAAAAACCTCAGCATTTTTTTTTAATGTTTTGTTTTTTTAAATGTGAGGCATTTCCTTGTGTAGTCTATTGGTAGGGTGTAGGGGGAATTTAATGTGTTCTTTCTTTGCACATAACCAAGAAGTTACAGCTGATTTAAAAAAACATTGGGCCTGATTTGTTAAGGAAAGTAAAGCAAAAAAGAAGAAAGTAACTTTGCACCTTGGATAAACCAAGTTACAGTGCAAGGGGTGCAAATTAGTTTATTGCATTGCATGTAAGAAAAATACTGGTTGTTTTTTCATGTAGTACACAAATTCTTGATAGCTTTATTTTAACACCGATATTTAAAAGTTAATTTAGGTCTAGGACTTTCTGTATCCCAACTATAAATCTAATCTTACTCCACATTTTAAATTTACCTTTCTTTTCACTGCAACGGTTACTCCTTTGTTTTGCTTTACTTTCCTTAATCAATCAAGCCCATTGTGCATTTTTTTTATTCATAGGCCTTCTAGCAATGTTGTATTATCTCAAACTGTATTTAATAAAATATTGTAGGCATTTTATATAAATTGAAAAAGTGAGTGTGGTACATTTGGTGTTCCAAGTTAATTTGCTTCTTTCCGTAATAATCCAAAAGCGTCGCACTAGCTTATTATTTTATTTAGTATCCTTTATTTACATAGTACCACTATCTTAAACTCCACTTTACAGAGAATATTTTTAATAATTCGTACATACACTAGGGTCCCTATTTGTCAGCAGCTAATTAATCTACCAGTATGTTTTTTGGACTGTGGGAGAAAACCTACACAAACAAGGGGATAACATACAAACTTCTCATAGGTAGTGCCCTAGATGAAATCAAGTCAATGGCCCCAGCACCGTGAGGCAGAGATGCGTACCTCCGTGCTGCCTTGCTTATGACTGACAGTTACCATTATTATAGGACCAATGCAAACATGTATGATGCAAGGACAACAATTGATGCCAATGGTTACCAATAGGTTACTTGTTATTATTTCTACTGTTGTAGACAAATTTCGGCTCTCAGAAAATCAGCCAAAATTGTTAAAATCAAATTACACAACTTAGAATTATTGCTTATAAGTTTACAGAAACAATTACCTCTTTCCATACTGGATTGAGTTCGTTGTCTATAGATTTGGTTTTCTTTTTTTCCCCTGTGAAATAAAAATAAAATAAAAATGTATTTAAAGGGTTTGCTTTGAGACTGTATAATGTTTTAACGCAGCTTGACCTCCAGGAAGTGGTCCCTTGCACTCCACATTGCTCAGGCAGATGGAACAAACACTTAGAACAATGCGACTATTTACACAGGCCCGATTTTAAACAGCTTGTCCGGGAAATGATGTGTTTAAAAATGGAAAATTGTACAACCAGCGATATTTAAGTTATTTGAAGTACGTTTATACATGGCCTTCAACAGATTTACATATCTGCTTGGTGCATAAAGCCATAAATACATGAAGCACAGTATAATTAAGCATGGCTGTCCAGACTTATCAAATCATTGCTGGGTAGTTAGTCAGTAGGTAATCAAATTACTTGGAAAAGGAATAGATTTAAAGATAAAAAATAAATAATAATAATAATAATAATAATAAAATCAATTAACAAATAATGACAAAAGGTAAAATGGTAAATGCATAGTAAATATATTTAATGTGAGAAAAGGATGCTGTAAAAATATAAATCAAAACGTATGCAAGACATTATACAACTAAAGACCACGCAGCTCCCCACCTAGCGGAACAGTGGGACCTATATCGTGGAGCACAAGCAGTTTGTCAGACGCTCTTCATTCTGTTGTATCCAGGCCTTTAAGCCTGGAGAATTTTCCCAGGACGCAGTCCTGAGAACGCAAGTGTTGGGATGCACTTGATTGGCAGCACCATACTGCAGCCTGTCCAATCAAGTACATCTCAATACTCGGACTGAAGCCTCTTCACTGATTGAGGAGGCAACAGGGGCAAGTTTCCGGACAGTGGTGGTGTTCACAGGAGTGACGAGAGGGGATGGGCTTCCATAAGTATATCTGGCAGTTTCCTTTAAGTAAAGTGTACCAGTCCCCTGCACACAGTGCAGATGGCAATTGGGTGGCTGAACCAGTTCACTAGTAACATCAATGAGGCTGCATTCACCAGATTATTGATTTAGCCCCCATAAAATGGATGCCTCTACTATATGGCGACAGGTCAACTTTAATGGAAAATATTGTAAATAATAATGCAACAGGCTGATTTAAAGGCAATTTTCCAATCCAAGCAGTTTTTCCCTCAACCACAGTTATAAAGTACATCTGTAAGAACTTTAAAAATAAGTCATGTGACAGATGTCTAAGTGAGTGCACTATCCCACACTATCCTATGGCACAATGCATATACAAACAGTTATTGAAACACTTCCATTTATTAATGCCCATTGTTTGGAAAATAAACTTCAACATTTGTGCTACGTATTCTGACTAACCAGACATACAAGCTGTGATTGTATTAGAGCATGAATCACTGACAAGCACAGGAAATACATGGGTGGAACCATTGACAAGTTTAACCTCTGTTCCTTTTTTTCTAAACAAGTCACCCTCATGCTATAATCTCAGCATTGTTAGGACGACTACCTAGCATTAATAACCAGTCATGCGTCTAAAAGTCACCAAGCCTAAGAAAGTAGCAGTTCCTCTATGAGCCACGGCCACAAGGGAGTCGTATAAAAAGAACACTGAAAATATGAGTTTAATAGTCATAGTTTACATGTTTTGCTGCTCTGTAAACAACGGATTTATGGGCAAGTTATTAATGGGGCAAGTCACGGCAGAAACCAGTGTGGCCAACATGACACGTTTCGCTGTGAATCATGTTATTAAGTCACGTGCACACCCACTTCATTAAAGTGGGCAGTATGGGGAAGGTTGCACTGCTCCCGGGAGAGCTACTAGACATTCAGGAATCTCCTGGACATTCCGGGAGTGTAGACAACAATGCTCATCGCGGAGATGGGGTTCTAATAAAAGGACTTTTTAATAATCTATTTAGGATTACAAGGATTTCACACAGAAAGAATGCTAGGATTTTAGGAAATCAAATGCATAAAACCCATAACATGTAATAAAATGTATGCACCATTATATAACGGATGCTAGATAAAAAGCTGCTTGTGTATGTGTGAACTGTAAGGGGTGCAAGCCCCCTCCCCGGAATTCAAATGAAGAAAAAATAAAATAAAAAAAAAAAACCACACACACACAAACCCCAACACAGCTGAAAAACCAAGGGCGATAACATGTGGTCTCAAAACATCTAATTGGACAATCCTGTACTACCCTTTGCTCTATAAAAACGAAACCATCGCATGGAGCCTCCAAGCTATTAAGGAAGCACTGACAACCTTTTGCTCTGTGTGCAGCCAAGAGGGAAAATTACGTCCAAAATACAAATGGAAAAAAAAAAAAAAAAAAAAAAGTGGTTTGTTCTTAAAGCTATAAATACATAAAATTAACACTTCAAAAGCAGGAACTAGTTCAAAACGTAATACACACTAATGTCAGCGCTGCAGAAAAGGACGTCCCTGTGGAATCTGGCAGACGTGACTCACTGTAATTGCCGTTTTATTTTTGGAGGTTCTCCGAGTAGGAAACAGGCACGCACTGTTGTAAAGATATATATTAATGTTCCATGTTATTGTCTACAAAATGTAATATCATATTTGGTTGCATACAGTTTCGTAGATAAAGGCTTCTTTTCAACAGATTTACAATGGAGATGAGTAAGTGCCACATATACAAACGGATGGAAAACACAATTGCATCAAATTAGCCTGATCACTGAAAATGTTTAAAGTCGTGCACGGGAAAAACTGGACAGGGTTACATTAATAATCCATTGAGGATTTTAAGAACCCAACTCCCATACCGCTGAGAAGACCAGAGCAGTAGAGCACGCATGGCTAATCTCAGACTCTACAGGTGTTGTGGAACTACAAGCCCCAGCATGCTTTGCCAGTAGATAGCCAGACGATACCTGACAGGGCATGCTGGGACTTGTAGTTTCACAATACCTGAAGAGCTGCAGCTTGCCCTGCCTGCAGTAGAGAATAGATTCCTGGGGTCTATTTATTATTAGGTGAAAAGTCCTAGACCCGGCGGAAACGTTTAACAAAGCCCACGGACCAGTGTAGAGTATTGCTGGTGGTAGCCTTCACTGGAGGCCACATGTTATACATACTTGCCAACATCTGGCAAGTGTATCCGAGAGAGGGGTGTGTCTAGAGGGCGTGAGGGGCAGGGCGCGACCAAGCGCGTCATTTTGGCCCCACCCCTCATGACAAATATGCCGTTTGTCGCGGGGGAGGGGCCAAAATGACGCCATTCGCGTCATCTTAGCCCCGCAATTACGGGATGCGGGAGATTTACCAGCTCTCCTGGGAGTCCGTGAGACCAACCCGAATTTCGGGAGTCTCCCGGACATTCAGAGTTGAGTTGGCAAGTATGATGTTATAGAAGTTAACATGTGCTTACAACCGGTTTCATGTCAGTGTATGTTACTTGTACCAGAATCCCCCCCCCAAATGTACAGCGCTGTGTAATATATTGGCGCTTTATAAAAGGATAATAACCCCTAACCCTAAACAGAGTTTCTCCGTTTACTTTTCCAAGCAGTGATATATTAAGCAGTCCAAGCTAGGACATGTTTGTTATGCAGATCTTCAGGATCTGCACACACCATAAATATGCATTTCGTTCAGCTTCGTCTAACAGCTCCTAGATAATATCAGCGCTCTCCACTACGATCCTTAGTATGCTTCTATTAAAACACTAAATTCAAAACATATATTTGAAATTGCACACACACCATTTATATGCAACTAAAAATAGTTGCGCCTTTTTCTCAGTGTTGGCAGATTTTCATTCCCTGGTTCTAATGCAATAGAACAAATATTAGCAAATTAAGGTATTGTTGCTCTAGACCGGTGAGAGTTCCAGTGCGGTTAGCAGACACTGTTTACACTTGGGAGGGAAACAACTCAATTGTCCAATGAATAAACACAGGAGAGAAGAAACAACTCTTAGGTCAGGGAAGGGATATAAATAATTGGCTTTAGTGAATACCATTTGAGAATATACAGCCCTATGTGATCTCATAGGAGAAGATAATGCAGTGTCAGCACCATATCTATATAAATATATACAACTAGCCAGGACAACCTAGATTCCCAGCATACCATGGGCTTGCAAAAGTTTAAAATTAACCATTTCACCAGGGTTGGTTTACTTAACCATTTCTAGCCTAGTTATGAATGTTATAGATTTTCGTACAGCAGTTAGCAGTCTATATAACATACACTTTGCAAATGTAACATGTACATTATGCAGAAATATTACAACAATCCTACACAAAAGAGCTGACAATCTAAAAAGTTAAATGGGATACAATAAGGTGACAACCAACAAATGTGCCTAGAGTCTAGAGTGTTAACTACGGGATAAAATTGCAGACAGACTGATGGACATCAGTGTGCTGCTGAGTACCAGCGCTCATTATTTTCATTATTATTGATTTGTTAGGTGCCTCAGTGCTCCGCAGCACTGGATAGTAGGGAAAACAAGACATGCATAAAACAGACAAATGGTAGGCAAATTAATGCAGACATTAAAATGAAGGGTAGGGAGGGCCCTGCTCTTAAAAGAGCTTGCAATCTAATTGGAAAAGAGCACAGCTGAAATGAAAGACGCAACTTTGGGGGGGCAGTGTGATGGGTCATTCTCAAAAGTTGCTCCCATATCGAACACTTGGATACTTTCCCCCTAGAAATCCTGTGTTTACCCCTGGACAGCAGTGGAGGTAAGGCCTATCTTTTTTTTTTGTAAACAAAAGTGAAGTGTGCAAGGGTCTGGGAAGTAGGTATTTGGTGTGTCTTGGATTAGTTTGAAATTTTGCACCAGCCTTGGTGAGGGTGCATTAGTGTCAGTTGTATAGGTGGGAGTAGGGAAAGTTATGCTGTGTTTGGCAATTGGTGTGAAAATCAGCAGATTTAATAGTTTTACCTGACACCTGTTGAACAATGGGCTGTTTTCCTAATATGGGGGCTATAATTTTAGAGAGCGCTTGGCTGCTCTCCAACTCTCCCTATCCCCATTATATACAGGGGTAATGCTGTGTGCACTACTGTTAGGTGCACGCAGCTCTCTTTTCAAGCTGAGCCATGTGAAGCGGGGACAGGGTCCAGCCACCTCAATTATACAGTGCCCCAGGCTTGGAGGGGGGTTTCCAGGCACTATGAACAGCCCCCCCCCCCCCCCCCTCATTTTGCCTATGGGTGAAAAAGGATTATTGACTGTCTGGCAGATAGCACATTTGTGAATGCCGTAATATTTTAATGCCATGTGTTAATTTGCTCTGGTTAAGATCTGAAAATTAGTGGAGTGGAGATAAAAAAAACACAAAAAAAAAACTCTGCCTAATGAATCTGATGGTGTCTGCAATGGGTCCAACCAAACTTCATTCTTCTCTTGCCGGTAAGACTGTTTGACACAAGCTCAAGGGGCGGCTATACCCTATCTATTGATCTCCCTGTTCCCCTTAATGGAAAGTTCGGGAAGGAGGGACATTGACAGCTGAATGAGGAGGAGGAGGTGGTGCACAGACATGCTTGGCGCTGAAAGTACAGTTAATACCACTCGTAAAACAGGTGCATTATTCTCATTTTCTGTTTAGTGACTTTTAAACGCCAATGTGTCTAAAGTGCTCCGAGAGGTATGAAGGAACACATGCCATAGGTAGCACTACAGAGATCATCTCTTGCATATAAACAATATTTCAATAAATAAGTAAAAGCATAATAAAGTACACATTTATCAGTGTTAGCTCTCTGTTCAACCAATAGATGGCATTAACCTTGAAAGATGTATAATTATACACAGTCATTCAAAACATCTCTCCTTTCCTCGCATTCTAGCTCATGCACAGTGGTTGCCTAAAGTACTTATTGCATACCTCAAAACTAGAAGTTAGCCCACACGCCCCAACCCAACCTTGTCCAGTAGGCCACACTCACTCTAGCATCAAAAGTCCAGACTGTGTAAGATTACACGTGTTCTCAACCATCAAATGACATTAGATGCAGTTTTTTTTTATTTTTCAATTTGAATAAACAACCCATGGCAAGCTACTGTACTCTTCTTGGCATGTCAAGGGACGCTTTAATATATCAGTAGACTCTCAGGGATGATTTTATTTTATTTACCGCAGTATGTCACACAGAGGTTGGCAAGACTGAACACATTTTACAGATTCCTCATTATCCGTTGTTGGAATTATGGGAACACAAGTATTTCCCACAGACCAATTCCCTTATGTCAGAAACAAGTAATAGCAGATAGAACTTCCAAAAAAAAAAAAAAAGAAGGGGATTATGGGTAATTTGGCTGGTCAGAGCAAACATGGATGCTGTAATAGGACTAGAACCCAGAATGGGAAACCTTTCGTAGTACTGGTCTGATCACTAGATATTTAAAGGGATTGTTCACCTGGACATTACCCTCCTCTAATTACTAACTGCTCTTCACATTAACTATACACCTCCTATCCACTGAAGATTTTACATGTCCAGCAGTGCCATAGCTTAAAGTTTTAGCGCCTGGGGCGAGAAGGAAAACTGGCGCCTCCTTGATCTCAATTTTACCAAAAATTGACCTAAAATATTTGTAAACTGCACCCCCCCTCCCTCTTCAGTGCTGCACCCTGGGTGGTTGCCCTCTCGTACAGCCCTAGTTACGGCTCTGATGCTCAGTCTTGCCTGATAGGACCATACCTTATCAGAGTTTGGAAGAAAGATTTGCAAGTCTGGAGGGAGCTGGAGCGAATCGTCCCAACAACAGAGATCATAGGTGTACAATAACGCTTATGGAGATATGTCTATCTTAAATATAAAAATGTCAATCAGTAAGTGCACCACACCCTAAACAAAGTGATACTGTGGAAAAGATGGTGTCCACTAAATGTAGAATAAGTTATTTAAAGTGATGTAATCTTCTCTCTTGAAGAAGTGATTTGTTCCTCTTTTTTCCAGGTAATCATAATTAAAAAAAAAAAAAATATATAGTGCAAACTATCTCTTTGCGCTTCCAATAGTTTGTGGGCATTGGGAACTTATTTTTTAGGGGGCAATTCAGCTAGCCGCAGAGTGCCTCCGAAACGGTCGCAAAGACATTTTGTGGCAATTTAACATCACAGATTTCTGCTCACCTCAAATCTGCACTTGAGGTACTGTAGTACCTGAAAAAACGCAGCGATTCCCAGTGAAACTCGGCGTTTTGGACCTAATTCTGACCACTTCACTAGGAAGTGGGCAGATCCAGGAGATTGCCACACTCTCACGGGAGTCTGATACTCTCGCGACATTCCAGGAGAGTTGGCAAGTATGCAGTTGGTTGGCGAGGAGTTTGACAGGAAAGTGACAGCACGAGAAAGCGTAGAAGGCATCAAACATTCTGACAGAAAGAGACGAAAGCAGATTTGGCATCCAGTTTGTGCCGAGAGGCTGACATCTTAAGAAAGAGAGCAAGGGGAACTTTTTTGTGGAGACGGATGCGGTCATCTGCAAATTTTGAGAAAATACAAATTTCACCCCTCCAATCAAAAAGTAATTCAAATAAAAAGAGAAGAGGATTTAGATGCTGGTCTCTGGTTACAGTAACAGAAAGAAGAAGAAAGCCAAAAGATGAAGTAATCAAGTTTGATAAATAAAATAACGCAATCTCTATTTTGGACACTCACAAAGTAATGTTTTATAACATGAACGTTGGGAATTGAATAGAGGAACAAATAATTTATTTTCTATTCCTCTGTGTACACCACATACTCAAAAATAAACAGAAATGACGGTTTATTTTTTTTTAGTTCTCAATTATTTTGCGGTTACACTACGTATAGAATCAAAATTATTTATTTACCTAAATACAGTTAAGCTCATGACATGGCTTTGACAACTGTTAGACTAATAAAACTATTGATTTCCCCCTTATATTGCTGTGGTGAGCCTGCTTCTATGAGGGTTGGATGGGTAGGTGTCTTCTCCTGACCAGGTAGCAGGAGTCAGGAGAAGATAGATCCTACCACATTTCCTTTAAACTCTGCTATGCACTACACCTCCTTTTAGGGTTAGTAAGTATCCCTTACCAACAAGCAGGTACGGCATACACCATTGTGTTTTCCCAGGAATCATCCAGATATGTGATGGGGCGGAGTAAACAGGAGAACCAATCAGAAGTCACAATGAAGAGATTAGGGCTTCTAGTTGGTCCTACCCACACATTCACCCCTCCCACTAATTTTCATCCAGGGTTGCAATAGAAGCCCCCAGAAATCCAGCTAGGAGGAGGAACTCTTTAGTAAAAATGTTACTGTAGGTGGTAGTGCAGCTTTTAGTGACTTTCAATAAAAAGTGATTGCAGATAAAAACGGATGGCGCACAATTTATCTTTTCTAATTCTGTAATACACCAACACCTAACAGTTCCCCATAAATCATAGATGGACATCTTGTCTTTGAAGCCTGTTGTCATGATAGAGGGACTTAAAGTTTTCATAGAGTCCCCTTATTCCCAACAGCAGTGCTTTTTTTGCAAGAAAAAAGGTGCTGGAACTCACATCACATAGTCGATGACTGTACACACACGTCAGTTGTATAACGAAACATAAGGGTCGCCGCCTGCAGTAAGCACTCAGCGGGCGACCACACGGCCAATCACAAGCTGAGCAGCGCCACAAGCAGAGCAGCGCCATCACAACCAGCACGGACAAAGAACATATGCATCGGACTCAACACACAAGCAGCCCGCATGCACCGTTTTAATGATTGTGCGACCGACCTGCTACACTCGACAGGGCGATTCAAGTCCACGTGGTCCAAACATCAAATATTCAAAAGTTACTTTTAAAACTTGGAAAATACGTCGAAAAAAGGTGCTGGAACTCCGTTCTGGTAAGTTCTATGACCGCAAAAAAAAAAAAAAAAAAAAAAAAAAAAGCCCTACAGTATCCATTTTCAGAGGCCATAAGGACATGGACTATCACTTTGGGGTATAGCTGTATTGAATGTTGTCAATGTGCATATTGGTATTAATATATATTGGAATTACTATATACCATGCTTGTCTACCAATCACCCCTCAAACATTAAATATCCACTGCTATACTCAGCAAGGCAAGTTACAAAACATATTGGTACACGCTTATAAAGACTCATGCACAGGAAAAATGTATTGTAACCCATAGTAACTAATCAATATTCTAGTCACTGTTTTTCCAGTACAGCTGTAAAATGAAATGATATCCAAGGTTGTTGTGGGTTACACCTCCTCTACACAGCCACCTGTGCATCAATTTTCATTAAAAAAAACTCCATTGTTTATGAAGTAAACAATTTTTTTCTGTATTTATCTCTTTAAAAGACACTTATAGTAAATATATATATATAATAATTTAGGAAATAGTTAAATATTCTTTACCTAAATTACTGTATCATTAACCATGTACAATTAATCAAAAGCACACTCACACCATGCTGCTATTTAAATAACCTTTTGCCACTTATCTGCAAGGGATCAATAAGTCTACGAAGATGAAAGTAACAATAGAGGTTTAATAGGCATACTATATACATATAAAATGAAACATGCACTGATTTTAGTCTAAAGGTGGATGTAGCGTTGTCAATTCTGTATGCCCATAGGATATAAAACAGGTTGTTAGCTAAGCCAACACCCAAACTTGTGGAGTTGAAGCACACACATATTCAGATCGGGCTACAGTTATTTTTATGTTGCTTCAGGAATCCAAAACTGTGGCTTTTCATTGTATTTAGTAGTAACATTGTAAAAGGTCTGGGTAGTAAGCTGCCCGTGTTTGCAGACACTAAGGTTTATCAGGGAAAATGTAGTAAAGATTTGTTGTTTTGTTCAGTTTAAAAATGTATCACAATTTGGACAATAAATTCACATTTATTATGCAAACTCTCTAATCTAGTAAATAGCAGGTTTTTGGACCCTAAATCAAACAAATTGTTGGCCATTTGGATTAAATTTAAATAAAAAGAATTCTACAGTCATTTTGTTAAAATTTTGCAACTTTTCATTCATTTCAATGGCACATCCATTCCAATGGGGTTTCCAGTGTGCGCTACATCATGACTCCCAAGTGCCCCAACGTCTCATAAGTGGTAGGCGTGCCCCATCATGATGCGGCCATGTCCCCAGCGGGAGAGACTACGAAAATAAACAAACTGAAAGCCAATCAGCCACAGCACCATACAGTCTTCATAGTTTGTAACATAACATGGAGGAAACAACTTTGGAGTTCCTCGGACATAGTAGCCTCAGGCTAGATAATACTGGGTCCTATCCCAGACTAGCAGGAAATCCACAAACATGGGTTTCCCTGTTATGACGGGACTGGCCCAGCTGGTCTATCCTGGGGCTGGTATAGCAAGGGTGAATTCTGCCTCAGTTTTTATTTATGGAATTTTATTGCGATTTACTAAGTCTATCTGTATCAGATTCCCTTTGTTCTATACTTTCCACTGCACCTCTTTTCAGCTCTGCGCCCTGGGTGGTTGCCCTTTCACAAAGCCCTAGCTATGGCTCTGCTTGGCAGTAGATAGTACTGAGTATAGTGAGCCATTAATACCCCTTTCATTGTGCAGCCTTGCCCCGGCAACCCAGCGAGACTGTGGTATGAATGACTCCAGATCCAATTCCCAGGTCGGCTGACCCGGGAATTAGACCCGCGTCTTTTGGGGAGGTAATTCCTAGGTCTGACTCGGGAAGTCTGCACTATAAACAGCAATAGTGGACCCTACGTCTGGATTACATTATACAGGCGTAGGGTCCGCTATTTTCACTTTAAGTGCATAATTTTCTCCCCGGCCAATAGAAATGACGTAATTTCTTCATGTAACCTGCTGGAAAGGCAGCGATGAGGAAATACTAATGTAAAAAGGTTTTTTTTTTTTTTTTTTACACACACACTAGTGGGTATGCTGGCCCTTGTAGTTCTACTATAGCTAGCATACCCAAACACTTCAGGCATGTCAGGGCTTGCTGGACCTGTAGTGCACCAACAAAAAATACTGATTTAACTAATTAGACTTTATTGTACACACTCACCACTCTAAGAGTAGAGCCCTAGTGCTATTTGCATGGGGCAGTTTTCTTCTAGCTTGAGGGGCATTTTTTTTTTGTAGGTCCAATTCCACTAGGAAATGCAGACCTATGATCTACAGGCTAGAGCTAGTTGACATTATGATGAGGGAACCCCATGCTTCAGGTTTTTCTGTTGAAGTGTCACCAGCTAAGTCGGTCATAGCATAGTGCTTATAGTGGCTTTTCAGAGGGACCGTACCGTACGCGGTTTGTCTTCCCGATTTTTCCACTACCAGCCTAGGCCAAGAGTCTATCGGCAGACGTATCTGCAGATGTACTCGAGCCGCATTTACAAGCCCCTGCTCTCCCTGTTCCCCCCTCTCCATTGATAAAGAGGTCAGTTGTGGGCAACTCTGCATTGGTGTTTATGTGTGCGCGTTCTCTTTGGGAGCACATGCAGTGCAAATTACACTACGCAAAGTGGATTAAAGTCCAACTCTGCATTACCAGTATGTTCAAACCCAAAGTGTGAATCTATGGTAGCTGACATTGTGGCATCACAATTATAGTAACCCAACATGATTTTCAGAGATCACAATATATTTGTTCACTAAAATACCAGGTAAACTTGTGTGACCAGTCATCCTCACGCCATTGTAAGGGGGTGCAGATGCTATGGCGTAAGAAGGCGATGCAGAGCTCCCCTCAGTCCCCTCCCCCTGTGGTCAATGCAGATGGTCCATTAGGTATTTCAGAACTTTATAGGTCACTATCATCATCATTTATTTATATAGTGCCAGCAAATTCCGTAGCACTTTACAATTAAACATTAACAAGACAATACTGGGTAATACATACAGACAGACAGACGTAATAGAAATTACCGCCCTCTATTTGCACAGCCGTTCAAACTATGGTGACCGCAGCTTGATAAAGAACCGATTGTGCAACAAGCGCATAAATATATATATTAAAGCAAAAAGTATTTTCAAAGTCTTCTGAAGTATGAAGTCTTTATTGCATTCACATCAGATGTGGACACCTCTCAAGCAGAGAGAAGTGTGTCATTGTGCAGACAAGTACAAGCTATTATACATTCTAACAGCACCTTTTAGACCATGTGAAGATCTATACTCTTATTTACAGTAAGCTAATATGGTAAAGATTTTTCTATTAAACCTTCTACCTTGAGATAAAGAAACCACATAAACCAACATTGTTATAATTGTTGGGATCGCAAATCTCACTTCACTTTATTTAGCTCTCTCATTGTTCTTTAAACCTATCAGTAAATAAGATTGTCCCTCTGCACTAAGAATATATCTGTTCAAACCATGTTAACCTTTGACCCCTTCCAGATTAATTCTGAAAAGAACAGAATTGGACACATAAAACATAATATTGTATTGCTTAATTGAAATAATATTAACCATAAAGAGTTAATATTGTGCCAATCAGGTTGGCTTCTACATCAGTAGAAGCCAACCTGATTGACACAATATTAACTCTTTATGGTTAATATTGTTTCAATTAAGCAATACAATATTCTTCTGTTTGATGTGATAAAGCATCATCAAATGCCAACGAGAAACCAAATTCGCCACTGTGATTTTATCATATTTCTCTCAGCTCTACGTTTCCCCTACAAGTAGGAAGAGAGAACACTCTGGGATCGGAATGAAGATTGTACAGATGCCAGAACACCTGAGGGTAGTGCTTTGCAAATAACAAAGAACAGTTTTGTAGTAGTCACATAGTCGTAAAACTTGGAGAACATTTTCACAACTACTGAATGTAGAAATATATATGGCAGCGATTCATATATCGAATATTAACACCAATTATATACGAGCATAGAGTTGAGGGAACGACCATTCCAAAGACTAAAGTTTTGAAATGAACTCCTTTTAAAGGTCAAGTCTGGACATGGACATCAACTCCCATATGATTTACCTCTGTCTAGGCAGCAGGAGGGCGGGTCTCTCGTCTGTGGCAAACCTACTGTAACCCTTATATCGAGACCACTAATGATATTAACACGCATGGGCGCCTTTCTGGAAAATCTACAAGGACTTACAAAGCTGTCAAACCCAAAGCATACTGGGATGTCGGTACACGATATACTGCCAGAATGATCACATACCGAGCAGGAATGGAAATTAATATATGCAGCAGTTCTATTATTATTCCTGTGTGATAACTCCAGGGCCATTCACACAGGTAGAGTTTAAAAAGCATTGTTAAGAGCAGTATTTTGTATCCCACTAGCTGAGTCACCATGGCTCAAACATGAGCATTATACCCATATCAAAGGCCCTTAAAATTATAATTCTACCTGTTGGTGAAAAAGTTTAGTGTCTACCCTCACACACTTATCTGTATGCAGGGCCTCCAGGAAGAATTTTGAGTACAGCAACATTTTTGAGCCCCTTCCATAGCTGCCAAAAGGGGTGTGACCATGCCATGTTAGTGGCTCCTTCCACTACACAGGAAGGCCATGGCCCACAGGCAGGTCCGGGGCCCGGTATGTTGAACCCGTCTACCCCCAGTAGGTCATTGCTACAGCTACTGTACCAAGCACCCAGGGACGAATTAAGGGAATGGAGGCCCCAGGGCTAAGGGGGTCTTCATTCCCCCATGAGGCCTCCTCTGTGAGCCGCCCACCACCGCCCCCCAAGCGCTTTCCAATTTCTGTCCTCCTGTCACTGTAGTCCTTCCGCGGTAAGCTCCTTACTGAGGAGATCTCGTAAGAGTGAGACTCAGTCTCACGAGATCCCCTCAGTAAGGAGATTGCTGAGCACCGCGGAAGGACTACAGGTGCCAGGCTCAGTAGTATTGATCGGGCCGGGGGCGCCCCCGCCCTGATCAATAAATCGATGAGCACTTTCAAGGGCCCCCTGGATGCCCGAGGCCCCTGGGCTGCAGCCCAGTTAGACCTTAGGGTTAATCCGGCCCTGCAAGCACCAATCATTATTGCGCTGGGATTGGCCTGGAGCGGAGTAATCATGGGAACAGGATTTGGGGCAGACATTGGGCTTGGTTTGCAGCAGTCTCTAAAGCAAGCCCTCCTTTGTGGGAGCCGGATATCTCCAGCAACCCATAAAGCACATGGCGGTTTGGGAATGGCGGGTCCAGGAAGTGTGGTAACACCATGCAAGAGTAATAGGGATTAGTTATTAAAATTATCCAACTAAAAATTTAGAATAATCATTTAATTAGGGCCTGTCACCTTGTTTTATTAGAAGTGTATCTACCCAAACATCATGTATTCCAGAAATGTTTGCTCGGTTAGTTAACCTTGTTCATCTTCCTTAAATAGACATACTTGTAGTTTAATAAAAATAAACAAAAAGCAAGCTAGTTCCATTACACAATCAGATAAAAACCACCTCACAAGATATTTGAAACACACAAGTGTGACTTCACAATGGCTGACACACCCACTTTAAACAATTTCAATGTGTATTTCAGATATTTTAACACATACTTTACTCATTGAAAAGCTAAAAGATCTTAACCTACAAGATGAAATGCCTGTCACAATAGAACTCAACCACCTCACACAAATAGCTCCACTACAGGCAGAAATAAGGTTTTGTTAGACTAGACGTCACAGCGCGACTTGCTGGAACAACGGACGGAATCTGTGGCGCTTTGTGAATGTGCTGAGAACAAAGGGAAAGATGATGAGAGACAATGTATGGCTGAACAGGCCCACCTGCAGATGAGCACAGCCCTGGTGTAATGATTGGTTGTGAGTGACATAGCAAAAGAAAAAAAAACACTTAGCAACATTGCAGACAGTATAAACTTAGTAACATAATACATAAATAAAAATAAAAGCTACGGTATTGTTTCTACTGAGACAAAATTAAGTACATTTACAAGACATTGTCTCTAATGCAAATATAAGCATCAAAGGGTCAACCTTTTTTAAACAGAGCAGTTCCTACAAATTGCTAAAAAGAGGATTTATCATGACAGATAGGGGAACAATACATATGAAACTGGCCGCTTTTGAAACTGCATCAGACTGGCTTATAAAGGGCCCATCATGGACAGCAGCAGTCCACAAAATAGTATTCTGCATGACCAGTGCTTAATTAGTCTGCCCTCCCTCTACCCCTCTCCCCTCCATTAATTCTGTGCATAACCCGGGCATCAGTGCTTGGTTACCATTAGGTGTCTAGATTCAAAGTGGAGTGCAGGAGGAAGTGTGATATAGGGACCGAGCGGTCCCGCTTACCAGGTGCTCTACGGCGGGCAGTGCGACTCCACGTACCCTGCTGCTTCTATAGGTTCTACCACCCAACACATACTAGGTGCCAACAGTGCCCAACACTATGGTAGAATGGCAGGGGTATATAGATTATATACCTATATTTATAGTGTGTAAATGCAAGAGGATAAATTTAGGCCTTGTGGATAGACTAGTATTTTACGCCAGCTGATCTGAACCATAGTGGAAAAACCCTCCTCCCTGTGCAGCATGCTTTGCATCAGCTAACAAAACACAGGAGGCGGCAGTCAGACCCAGAGTCTTGTTACCAACCTCAGCGTATATCTCTGTGCTTTCATCCAACACTGTATTTATGTCAACCTCCTTGTTGCAGCCCGGCGGTGGACTGAACTGCCCTTTACAGCACAAGTACAATATCAAAGAAAAAGTGAAAAGTTTCACCACAGCTGAGTATATTAGACATGTTTTTTCCATTACCAGCCATGTTAAAAAAAAGTAAAAAAAAAAAAAAAAAAAAAAAGTGACTCAACAGACAATTATGCAAGATACAAAATCTGGAACAGCTCTGTGGGATTTCAACATCAGAAAAAGAAAGAAGATTTCTAGAGGATGTTATACAGAGCAGCAATAAATCTTCACTATGGGATTCCAGGGGTGCACGCAGGATTTTTAAGGTTCCCCCACCCAGAAAAAAAATAAATAGAGAGCTGCTGCGCACGCTCCATTTCGGCAGCACTGTATTGTACAGCAGCCGCGGCGCTGTCAAAGAAGCCTCTGCGGTGGTGCTGTATTGTACTACAATACAGCACCACCTCGGACGCTTCTTTGACAGCACCGTGGCTGCTGTACAGTACAGTGCCGCTATGTAGGTGCACTGTTTAGCCCCCGATCTTCGCGGAGGGGAGGGGTTTGTGGAGAACCAGAACCCCCCCCCCCCCCCCCTGCGTGCGCCCCTGGGATTCAATGATGGCACCAGTGTTAGTTAATGGTGAAAGCTGCAATTCCATATAGTGGTCAGTCCCAAGGAAAAATGCTCAGTGTTATTCATATGAAAAACATTATGGTGAAAATAATAATTTAACAAAATATAAAATAATATATCAATCTTTTATAGCCATCAGCTAGGTTTAATACATGTACAGTGTTACAATAAATATTGTTACGAGATAGGGAAACAAATTGTGAGCCAGGAAAGAAGATAATGACTAGTCTACTCAATGTTAGACTGAGGCCACCCCCTGCTGGATTCTGATAATGCCAGTCTGGAAGCGATACAAACACTGAGGATATTTTATTTGGTGTAAACTTAATCTCCAGAGGAGCATGACACCAGGAGATTAATATTTAAGAACTATATTGCAAATAAATCTTAGTCACGTGGCAGAACGGTGCAATAGGTCAGCTTTCTTCTGAAATCTTCCAAAGATGAAGAGACGGAATCTTACAGAAATCTAAGTTCCAAATGTTTGGAAGACGTATCATTGTGGAGGACATTACTATTGTTATATTATCATGGCCATGAAATAAAACATTGTTTAATCTCAGTTTGTCAGAGGAATGTTGGCACTAGAAGGTATCCATAAGAGTGGCTTTAGCTATAAAGCACCCCAGGGCATAAACTATGGTTAACGACAATAATTAAGGTTAAGCAGCTCATTGGAATGTGGCACCGCCTAACAACACTGCAGCAGTATGACACAAGAGGCAGCCACAAGGGCTTCCTGGCCACTTAGATAGTAAGATATTCCTAGTAAGCATTTGTGAAGAGCTTATAGGTTTCGTGCTGGTTAATCGATGTACAGCATAGAAAACATGGTTACCCCAACCTACCCCTTCCATGTATAAGTGTGATCAGTGTAATTTTATGGAGAATGATTATAAGACAGCTTTTTTAAAGGTTGCTGAAGTGGACAGCAGGGTAATTGTCCCCAGGGCCACTCTTACTTCCACAACTGATGGATGGTAATCAAAGGTGGGACTGTTGCAGATGTAATTACTACATAGTCGGTGTACAGAAGTGTTTCTTAAACCTGGTCCTCAGGACCCCTAACAGTGCATGTTTTCTAGATCTCCTAGCTTTAGCACAGGTGTATTCATTACTGACTGACACTTTGTAACAGATCCACAGGTGGTATAATTATTTCTTTTGTCACCTGGAAAATTTGCACTGTTAGGGATCCAGAGGACTGGGTTTGAGAAACACTGGTGTAAAGAAAACCTACTTATTTTTATCTGTGCCCCAAAATGATCACCCATAAAGCAAAGTTACCCACAATGCCTTAGTAAGGGAAATAGAATTCTCCTACTGTGGAAGGTGCTCTCACAGCATCATATGTTGTTATGTGTGCAAACTGTTGTAGATGTGAGTGTGTGGCTGAACTATGGGCCACTTTGTGTTTAGCCCCCAGGCCCAAACAATACCAACCCTTTCCCTGTTAGCAGAGTAAGGACAGGACATCTGCAAAGGCTTGCAAAAATATATATATATATATATATACACACACACACACACATATATACAATTTTAATTTACAGGCTTCTATAGCATAGTATTGCTATGGGCAATATGGCATTTTAATGAAATGTATATGTAGGCTTTATAACTACACTCAAGAAGTACAAGATTAATCATTCTGCAATGCTACAAGGAGCAATATGCTAATCAATGCATCAGGCTTCAGCAAACTGGCTCTTTCAACTCTTGTGGAACTACAAGTCCCAGCATGAGGCTGGCAGGTGATGCACAGACTTGAGATTCTACAACAGCTGGAGAGGCAAAGGTTGCCTGCCAGTGGGACAGATAAATCGGGACAGTAGTAAAAACAATAGACTGAAAACTACACAAGGGCAGTCACTGCATTAATGTATTCAGTGGAAGCACAGACACGTTACAAAGTTGCATTCACAGTTTTGTCCTTGGGTTGCAGGGGGAACAATTGTTATAAGACAGAAAGTACCAAAACCTTAAAATACTATGAATTACTAACAAATGCTACAGATGAGTTTCCAGAATGTAGAGCTTAAAACAGATGTCAGAGGAAAAATCACAAACAAAGTTCATTAAAGTCTTACCTCTGAAGGTGAGTGTAACTATAGGGTCCGGCTTCCCAAGTTTGGTCTTAGGAATGTTAGAAGCTGAATCTACATAGACCTTCAACATGGTTGCAAAGTTTTAGGAGGAATGTCTGTATATGGAATAAAGCGGTTACTGGCATCAGCTGCAGCAGCTTCCTGACCAGCTCAGCTATAGGCAGCAGTGATGGGAGTGGAGACTGGAAGCAGCTGCATAAAAGGATTGTTACTTTAAAGAAAGTTGGGTGGATCTGTTGGTGATTACTCACTTAAGGCTGAACAGAATACCTGTAAAATGATCTCTCTGCGCTCACGGGCGGGGACTACAGGTCTTAGCCTGTCGGCTCTAACTGTGCAGAACATGCTGGTTTCACTAATAAGCACTTTATATAACTCATACAAATGTCTGCATTATTGATTCGAATTAACACTGGTTTCCCGATGTTTCCTTCTTCTATGTAGTAGAATGTGAGGTTGTTAATTAATTATTGTGTTATAGAAAACTTGATTTAATAGTATACTCTATAAACTGTTGTTTGTTCCCAGCACAGAGAACTGCATTTCTTTTAAAGCATGCAGGTATTAATAATAAGAAAATAGTTAGATATTGGTGATCTAATTATATAATATTATTTAGTTACCAATTTATTTGCTTATTTACAAACCCATAGATGATAATACAAGATTATATACATTTATTTTAAATTAACTTTTTTTTTGCTGTTAACATTTGTAGCTGCTTTCTGAAAGCAGCAAGCCCTTAATGTGCAGTAGAGCCGTTTGCAGAAGTTCATATTGAATGCTGGATAGAATATGGTCGCTACCTGGTATATTTTTTTGCAGTCATGTTCCATCCATATAAACACTGTGGGCCTTATTATAGGAGCAAATCCAGCTAAAGTTTGTAAATTTGCACCAGGACAAACCATGTTGGGGTGCAACGTGCAATTTTATTTTTGCCTGCAGGGAGAATATTGCCTACCTTTTGTATGAAGCACACTCATACTGGGCAGCTTTAATTAACTCTGTGATTTAGGGGTAAATGTATCGAGCAGCGAGTTTCAGACGAGTTTGAAAAGTGGAGATGTTGCCTATACCAACCAATCAGATTCTAGCTGTCACAGTGGCGGATCCAGGGGGGTGATCGGGGCAATCGCCCCCCCCCTAGCAGGGACTTGCTGCCGACGGCTGCACACTATGTGCAGGTCCGTTTGACAGCTGCCGAGCGGACCTGCACATAGTGTGCAGCCGCCGGCAGCCTTAGATGTCAGAAAGGGTGCGGGGCCTAAATCACCCTCCCCTAAATCGCCCGGGGTATAGCAATTTTCTAGATCCGCCCCTGAGCTGTCATTTTGTAGAATGTACTAAGTAAATGATAACTGTAATCTGATTGGTTGCTATAGGTAACATCTCCACTTTTCAAACCCGCTGGAAACTCGCAGCTTGATACATTTACCCCTTGGAGTTGAACTAGGATGTGTCCCCCCCCCCCCCCCTCCCCTGCTCTAAATCACTCAGCGCATTTTAAATTTGCCTCTCTGCAATGCAGCATAGTTATGGCAAGGTGCAAAAGTACACCTTGTATCTGGATTTACGCCTAATGCTCAGCCCTGTGTGTTCTCCACAGGTTAGTTAGCCCTATTTCCAACTAGGAGAAGTGAACGTGACATAACAGTTTTGAGTTGGCTGAAAATAAATGAAGTTGATTTTTCTTTTTTTTAGAAAATTTGCTTAAAGTTTTTTCGCCTGACAAACTGTGCTGGAAACTAGCAACTAAAAATTTGTCAGCATTTTTCAGCTCACAAACTAAACCAAATGGTAAAATATGAATGACTCTGTCAAAATGCATTGCTTTTGAACATCACCTTCTCAAAGTAATCTTTCCCCTAGGTATACTCAGCGGGCGGGTCCTTCCACGGTGTATCTCGGAGGTTTAAATGTGGGTGGCCTGAAATGCACTAATTAGGCCCTGGAAGAGTGCTGGGGGTTCAAACTGCTCGTGTGGCACCACATTAACTCTGCGCCCATCATTTGGGACTAATATATTTTCATGTGATATTATTATCCTTAAGAGGATCGTGACACAAAAACATTAAAGCAGTCATTAGGGACTGACATTTCTGAACAGCTACCAGCGGTGTTGTATGGTTGGAATGAGGACAGAAAGCGAAAGGTGGAGACAAGAAACATGAACCAGTCACAGTAGAAATGTTAAACAGTCATCTGCTGTCATTCATAATGTCCTTCACTATTTATCTTTACTGAACCTCTTCCGGCTCTGGTTCTAGAGAAGGCATTCACACCGCATGGGCACTCTTGTGGTTATATGCCGACTCGGAGTAGCTGTGTGCCAGGGTTTATCTTGATCAGCCTGCCGCTGCTGGCATCAGAGCCAAGACACTTGTTCTCCATATTCAGGGGCAGCTGCTACCCCTAAGGAGGCAGGTGGCAGATGACAGACAGCTGAAATCACTGGGTCCAACAGCTGAACATAGATCCCATTCAGCAAATCTTCTGAACAGCCCAGACCATGATGTGATGACACTTCCGTGTTATTTCCCACTCTTTTCACACATTTGAAACTTCTTATATTTGTGGGTAGATGATCATGCGGGATGTGGGCGCAGAGCAATCACTAACTCCCCTCTGCATGCCAATACCTGATGACATGATGTTTTTTTTTATACATTTAATTAGCCCAGTGGGTAATTATAATCAGGAAGGAGAGTGGTTTAAGTGGTAGCCTGGAGCCCTGTGTGTGTTAGGGTGACAAGACCAACCCTACTCAAACTCAGAGGTGCAACTATGACCTGGACAAGAGGCTAAACCAGTGGATCCCAAACTTTCTTAGTTCAAGGCACCCTTAGGGTCTCCATAATTTTTTCAAGGCGCTCCTAAACCAAAATTATTACCAAGTAGTCCCCCACCTTGCTTACCACCAGCCATGGCCGGAGCACCCCTATGGGATCGCCATGGCGCACAGTTTGGGTACCATTGGGCTAAACATACCCCGGAATAAGAGTATTCCAATGAATTTGGGGGAGACATTTTTTCTGTTTACTCTAAAATTTGGGAGTACTAGATCTGATGTGTATATCCATACATATAGGGTAAGGGACATGCTGCTTGTTCTCGTGCAAGTTTTAAAACAAAACTGATTAATAGGGTAAAATATTCTGACCACGTCAGTGGGAGAGTAGCCACAATAAAGTATAACCCATGGGCGGAGAACAGACCAGAGGCCATGGTCCATTTCATTCACCTCTGGGAATATACCCAATATCTTTGGTGAGCAGGTGGTGTAGAACCATAGTATCCTGTCACTACCACAACTACAGTGTGACATAGTAGAGGGATGCTCAGTACAACCTTCTCTCCTCTGTGCTATGAAGCAGCCACTAGGAACTGATACATGACCATTCTATGTGGCAAGATCAAAAACTGAGCTTGGCAGCTACTACTATAGTGGTTGTTTAAGGGCGTTAATGTAAACAGAGAGGGATCTAGTGTATTATTTGAGGTCAACCGCTTAGTTGCATTTCTATGTAGACAGTGGGGAAGTGGGTGAATTGGCATCGTATTCATGGGCATTAACTAAGTAAAAATAATTGCTGGAAAATTGGGAGAGTAGATTGATTTGCTTTTAACCCTCCTAGATCTCTAAAGAAGAGAAGTAATGAATTTATGAGTTACACTATCCCCTAATGGCCTAACCCAGTGGTTCCCAAACTGTGCGCTTAGGCTCCCTGGGGTGCCTCGCAATCTCACAGGGGTGTCTCGGCCAGGGCCAGTGGTAAGCAAGGTGGGGGACTCCTTGGTAATTATTTTGGCTTAGGGGTGCCTTGAAAAAATTATGGAAACCCTAAGGGTGCCTTGAACTGAAAAGGTTTGGGGTCCACAGGCCTAACCCTTGATTTCTACCTGGGATATATTTTCAACAACTGATTTAGCATTAGGTAAATAGATACACATTTTCACTAATTGTTTTCTGCATCGTTTTACCAAACCACCTTTATTGTTACATTACACTGTTTTATTTCTACTTCTATACCTCCACTTACATAAACATTTTTATTACAAGTTAAGTAATGATACAAACAATGGACCAAGGTGCTTATCTGCCGATTTTGAGCGTATCGTACGCAAAATCACTCTGCGCATGCCCTGACCCGGACCGTATGCCAGTAAATGCAGCCCTGTCCGTCCATCTTCATACGCAAAGGACACTTACTGCAGCCCATGTTTTCAGGCAGGGAAGGGGCGATTGCCCGTAGTCAATTTACAGTAAAAGCGTACCAGACTCAAGCGCACACAGCCATGCCCGAAATGAAGCTCTGGTCATCGCAAAGTTACTTGTTATTTTGCCATATCTCTTGTCCAACTACAGGGCTAGTCTAAGTCCTGATCGCTAGCGACAGTCTCCTACACATGCTCTAATGTGTGTTTGCAATCAGTAGCAACTGTTAAAAAAAAATTTAAGTAGACATTAAGAACATCCTAATAAATGTTTTATCATTAATGCCTATATTTCTGTGCTTTCTTTTGCTACTCTATAACCCACATAGGTATTGGACGTATCCTGCCGTGTCTTGTGTAGTCGAGCACAGCAGACCTGCACCCAGAGTCATCAGCACACTTATCTTCAGGTCCGTTCCTTGTTGAATTCAGGAGTGTGCAGAGCCGCTTTACGCGGGTTTTAAAACCGACACGCGTTGCGCTCAATATGTGCCTTGATGAATCAGGCCCAATATGTCTATTTACAGTTTTTACTGTGTAGAGTGGTGGTAATTGGGTAGATTAGCATTGGGAGGTTAAGAAGATGATGCGTTTTCAGGAAAAGCTTGAAGGTTTGGAGGCTGGAAGAAAGTCTTGTTGTATGAGGGAGGGAATTCTACAGAGTGAGTGGAGCCAGGAAAAAAGGTATTTTAAATTTAATGCAATTAAATTAATTATTTTGGTTCACACCATCACCACAATCATAGGCATCATCTTCAGGGGATTGTTTGTCATAAACACAGAAGGACACAGACCAGAATCACTTATTGCAATGTATGGGGTTCAGTTGTGTATAGTGGAATGATACTTTGGAGAGTGTTTCGCACAATCAATGTCTTATTATAGAGCAGGCTCAAGCTCAACACACAAGTACAATATGTTGTGTTATCCAGCCAGCTATAGAGGAAAATATATGTTGTAGGAATAGGCTGGTTGTCCTCCTCTGTAGTGTATTATGTGTAAATGTAGATATCTGTCCACCTAACCATATGTATTTATTAAGTTGGGTTTTAGCTATCATCATTCGAAGATAATAAAATAAGTTTTTTTTATTTATTTATGGATGCATTAAATTATTTTTATACATTTAAATAAAAAAATTCAACTACTTGAATACTGTTTCAAAGTTGATCCAACTCTTGTCTTAGGCTAGTTTGGCTGTGTAGTTACACACAGAGCTGTAATCAGTTGCTTTGCCTTAAGGTGTATTTTCCAGACTGAACAATGTAGTCAGGGTGTGTTACTTTCATTTTCTGGATTTCACACCTATAGTTGTAATATGTAAAACATTCCTCTCGTCTGTGCACTTTAAATATATTTCTATTTCTAAAAGCTGGTGTCATATGAGCAGTTTCAGCCAACCTTATATCTTTTTGCTTCTGACGGATATTAAGTTACACAAGTTCTTAATAGACATTACTTGCAATAGCTCCAGAGATAGACGTTTAGCCATTGGGGCCACATCGCCTGTTTGCCCAGCCCCTATTATGCAAAGCGGAACCATTGCAAGTACTTGTGCAGTGTCCTACAATATATATATATAAATAGGAGTGTCTTCTCATTGGCTCTAGCTCCCTTTTGTTTGCATTCTGGAGTGCCTCACCTGCTACACCTCAGGTGTATTAATACATTTAGGGGCAGATTTGTTTTTACGGTAATAAGTAAAGCTTACTTTTGCTCACACCTCTATGGGGCGTGAGCAAAAGTGAGCGTTACTTTCACTAAAAAGAAAAAATCGCCACGTAGTGTCTTGCGGTCGTTCCGGGACACTATGCGGCGATTTCTTTTAGAACTGAATCTTCCCTTTAGTGTATGCAGCATTCAGATAGTGGATGTCTTTTAAATATGACCTCTGCACCCAGTAACCATGAGGATGAAGGATTCCTCTACTTTTTTAATCCTATAATACAATATTTATATATAATCAGACAGCTCTGCATACCCTGCAGGCTCACCAGAAATGGAGTCTTTTGTCTATTAATAAAAACACTACATAACATTGCTGGTGGCCAGTATCTGAGACTATTTTACTATTAAATATTATAAATAGCCTTTACAAGCCCTACCGTGCTCCAGGGAAGCGCGCTATTGAAGTAATGCCGGGAGATATACACAAGGGAGGAGCTGATGTGACCGCGCATGCGCAGCAGCTCCATTTCACAGACGGGGAGATGTACAGCAGCCGCGGCGCTGTGAAAGAAGCGTCCACGGCTGCTGTATAGAAAAAAATGTTGGGCATGTTTAAAACTGGCGTGTCAGTCAAACTGCCTCCGCGTGTCACGAGTGATACGCGTGTCATAGGTTCGCCATCACGGACTTAGAGTAAAGAACCCTACCCCTAACTGTTAATGTAAAGCTAATACTTAACTGGTTCCGTGTGTTGCCGCTTTAAATTCGGAACTTTGCAAGTCACAGCGATAAATGACATCAACTGTCGCGATCTCCTGTCTTCGGATTTACTCTGTCTTTTTACTAGTAAGTAGTTATTTTTTCTTCGTCGCTCTGTTCAGTATAGGAATAATTGTGGAGGATTAAAGAGTGTCAGTGTTTACAGCACCAATCACTCGATTACCACTGCTTTCTTTGGGATATCATGATCTCTTCGGTATTTTCTGACATGTCACTATGAAGCGTCACATTTGTGAGTATTTGAATATTATGCGCATTTGGGAATTAAATAAATAAATGTAATTACACTCTATGTATTTGTATTTTTTTTCTCCTTTGTTCAAGTGATATGGCTGTGGATCATATTTTAAATACTATGAGCATACTTGCCTAATTTTTGGATCTCCCCTCCCCTCCCCTCTGGGAAATCATTGACGAGAGGTACAGGGGGGCGAGGGAGGTGCTGGTGTTGGTGGGTGGGGGCATGAGAACACAATCTGCGTCCTCAAGGCCCCGCCCACTTCACAAGAAAGAAGCATGAAGGGGGCCTATTCTCCCGGTAGTCCGAACTTCGCCTGGGCATTCTGGAAGAGTAAGCAAGTGTGAATAAGAGATGACACACAGTACTAGAGTCAGGAGGTCCAGGACATTTTATTTTAAAAGGAAAATTGTCAGAATATGAAGTACAAGATCTCCTATATAATAATGTTCCTGATCAGCTGACAGTGGTGTCAATAGTCTAGGTAGACAATACGTGTAAAAACTATCAGGCAATGTCTATACACGAATGGGTGATTTAACTTCCCCTCCCCTTACCGCTGTAAGGTGTGGACTCCAGGACAAGGAAGAGACAGTGGTAAGACTGACACTTTTACTTCATTATAACTAATGCACTCTATATTTATGCTACTTTATTCCAATATTACTATTTTACAATGATGCAATCCTGCTGAAGCATGGCAGGCATTACAAACAAACCATGAGTTATATTTACTTAAAGAACTGCATTTAAATAAATTTCCTAAAATACATGTATTGACTTGTGGCCTCTAACTGGTTTGACATGTGATGCTGAGCAAACTTCTGCACCTATTCTTGAGAACTGACTCAGGGGTGAGAACAGAAATGAGAGAGACAATGAGTGGATAGAAGGAGAGTACGCTGCCAGCAGATAGAGGAGAAAAGAAGTAAAGTAATTAGTAATAATGTTCTTTCTGTGCAGTCATGCAGCAACACATAAAAACAGTTCAAATGATATGGTGTATTCCTACCTATAATGCTGTCACTGTGACTAGTGGCCTTAGTAGAGACAGTGCACACAAACAGAGCTCAAAGAGAAATCACAAAGGTGATCATTGATATCTATGGCATATTCATAGTCCATACAAATGGCTTAAAGTTAGCCACATATAATGGCATAGTTGCCTGCTCGACCAGAATGTCCGGGACACTCCCAAATTTTTGGGAGTCCTCCTGGACTTTCAGGAAAGCAGGGCAACCTCCTGGTTTCTGGCCACTTTGTTAGTTACAGGGGCAAATGCAGTATTTGTAGAGGGAGTTTCCACACAACGCCGCCATTGGCGTGACCAGCATGCATGGGGGCGTGGCTATAATTTTAGACAGTGCTTGGCTGCTCTCCAACTCTTCCTATCCCCATAATATACATGGGCAATGCTGCATGCACTACTGTTAGGTGCACACAGTTCTCCCATTTCAAGCAGAGCTGTGTGAAGCGGGAACAGGGTCCAGCCACCTCAATTATACAGTGCCCCAGGCTTGGAGGGGGTTTGCCTATGAGTTATGTGGCGATGGTGGGACTTAAGACGTGAGTCACGCATCGTTGTGGCACTGCCCCCTGCTGTAATAGGCTAGAAATGGTAATGTCAGTTTAGGGGGCAAGGCCAAATGACAATTCACCGAGCCCTGCTTCCACACACCCACCTCCCCTGGTGACCAACTTGCCAAAGTTGGCAAGTACGTGTAATACAATTGACCTGTTACCACAGCCTGTGAGGCCTAGTGTGATGTCCAGTAATGATCCTATAGCAATCAAGAGGATCGTTATTGGGTCTGGTGGAAAATGCCATTGGTAGACAATGCTATTGGCCAGTGTGAGCGCACCAACGGGCTACATTGAAGCAGGAAGTGAACTTGACTTTTAATTATATGGATTACAGTTCACTAAACTCTATTTAACAGCATTGAAAATCCAAACTTTTTTTTATATTCCTTTCAATAACAAATACAATTTCTAACTTGTCTAGTAACAAACATGTGATTCATTTTATATATACAATGACTGCAGGCTACTTATGTCTTATTCACACAATACTTAATAGGGACAGTTGAGAGCTCTTTTCATTCCTTCTTTGATCTCAGACTGTTGCCTAATTGAATCAATGAATTAGCAGCTACAAGGAGCTCTGCACTCTTCTTTTCAATCTCCCAACTCTTCTGTAGTTTTTTTTCTCCCAAAGGTAGTTTAAGTACCACAAGTTCAACATCAATTTAAAGAGAAACGAAACTACTAAAACTAATATGTTGTAGAAGAGGGTAAACAGTCTATCCTAAATTCCTACGTTAAGTCATTAACTTGGATTTATTACTATATGACAACATACAATTTGACTGCAGAAATGAACCTAAAGGTCCGTCTACTCTGCCCTTCTGTTTATCTTACTATTTTATATCTAAATCATATCAATAGCAATATGTTTGTCCCATGTATTCTTCAATTATTTTACTGTATGAGTCCCTCCACTACAACTACTAGGAGACTATTCCTTTCCATTTGTCTGTAACCGACAGATCATTCTACAGCTGTTTTTTTAATAACCAAATTCACCAGCTTTCAGTATATGCAGCACAGACAATGCATGGAAAGTCTGATGTAATCATACTGTATATATTATATATACCTAGAATTTTCCTAGCTGGAAGGAAGTAACTGGAAAATTGAGGAAAAGTGAGACAACATGTCTATCCCGATCATTTTCACAAGTGTATAGTGACAGGGGTGGAACAGGGCAACGTCAAGCCTCATAGCAAAATTTGTTTAGAGGTCCGGCAATGCTGCTCTAGCCTCTAGTACCCCTCACTATGATCTTTAAAAAAAGATATATGAGGATCCGCCACAATACCAGATACAGACAACAGATGGCAGTACATTGTCCACACTGACAACTGCACTCACTATATCGCTTACTGCAACCAGCACTTCTGCTAAAGGTCAAATCAATCAGGACTAAGAGACCTCACCTGTATACAGCCGTTATAGAGCACAGCCTCATCCCAGCATGTGCGGTCTGGAAGACCACTCTGATCTTTTGGAGAACGGGGACTTTGGTGGAAGCAGGGGGCTCAGAGAGGGGTAAGTGGGAACCTGCTAGACCCCACCCACCTCCAGACCTCATAGTAGCTGTACCACTGCAGTACTACTATTGTATTGTGATATCATCTGTCTCACTACCTGCCTTAGTACCATGCGGTTGCATTGCCTGGCATCGCTGACGAGGAGGGCAGATTGCTGTCAGTGCTGGAAGACAGTAATAACGGCTCCTGATTATATTGGCTGTGGCTCTTATCCAATCACGAGCCGCATTCACTAAACACTATATATACTGTACAGGAGTTTGAATCTCTCGCCAAGCTATCAACACCAAATCTTACTACTTTCTACTTTGCTGTCCTGCTAACAAGTCACTTGCTACAGAGCTTACTTTTGGCCTTACTTAAAAGAAAAGTGACTATTGTATCACAATGAAAACAGAGCATGATATCCTTGCAAAAATGTAAATATCCTTATGTGAACACGAAGATTGAGATTATGTATATAAACATACTGTAAATAATCTCAATAGGAGGTAGCAATATTATTGTTCATGAGTGAAGCAGCTAGTAAATGCTGAGCTAATATTTACGCACAGTGTAGATAAGAAAATAAATGTTTATTGTATCCTCTTACGTCCTCTGGTCATACATACATACATTAATAAGGAATTAGAAAAGGTCATTCCTATACAGATAACAGGAATAACAAGTTAGTGCAGGTCAAAGTTAACATGGCCAAGCATGTTAAGATCCATAAACTCAGGACTGATCGCCAAACAAATGGATCAATGTGGGGCAGCACGGTGGCTTAGTGGTTAGCACTTCACTGGAGTCATGAGTTCGATTCCTAACCATGGCGTTATCTGTGTGGAGTTTGTATGTTCTCCCCGTGTTTGCGTGGGTTTCCTCCGGGTGCTCCGGTTTTCTCCAACGCGCCCAAAAAAAAAAAACATACTGGGCTAATTGGTTGCTATCAAATTGCCCCTAGTCTATCTCTCTATGTCTGGAAATTTAGACTGTAAGCTCCAATGGGGCAGGGACTGATGTGAGTTCTCTGTACAGCGCTGCAGAATTAGTGGTGCTAAATAAATAAATGGTGATGATGATGATGATGATGAATGTCCAATTGGCCATATATGTAAGGCAAACAGATCCCATGGGGCACCAAAGTGTGGTTGGCCATTTACACATAATGCCTAGTCACCGTCCATCTGCATTTTCAGCTAGGGACAAAGTCTGGATGGACTTTAATCATTCTTGGTGACCTGGAGGTCAGTGGTGATGTACACATGCCACTAATTTGGCTAAAATCCCAAGTAGAATTGCTGCATAATTGTCAGCATTGGGCTGGCTACACACAGGCTGATCTTGTTGCTTGGCCCAAGTACGAAATGATGGGTTACTAATTTATACAAATTAGACAAACTTTTCAATACTTTGGCCAAGTGACCTATAGGAGATCAGGCAACTCACAAAAATGAGCCAATCAATCTCAACAGCATTATTCTCAGGCACTGTGCCACACGCTGGCATATCGCCTTTATTTGGCAAAAACACAAATAAGTGTTTTTGTGTGCAATTTATTAAATGCAGAACGTTATTCATTATTGTTTGTTAGTTATGAAACTATGTTTTCCAATGGGCACAAAAGTGGTCAATTTAATTTACGCATTTTACATTATTATTTTGTTCAGTGACACAAGGACAGAGATTGGATGCGATACATGGAACTTGGGAAGCATACACTATTGAATTAAGGGAAGAAAAATCCTTATTTATTTACAATGAAGACTGATGTGGCTCTATTGAAGGAAACTCACTTGCTAGCTAGAGGGATGGAGATCCACCTTTCATTATTGATTCTGAATGCCGTTATGTTATATTAGACATAACCATACATGAATATGAAAGCTGCTATGCTCCCAACAAATATATATAAAAAATGTCTACAACTTTTAAAACAAATGCAAATCTTCCCCTCTGGTCAGGGTATCAAAAAGTGGTGACTTATTATATAGCTCATGCAGTTTTAGATCAGCAGACAATTGGAAAATGTCTCTAAGTTGGTATATATAGAGTTTATTAGCTCCAGCTAGTGGACACTTGGAGAAGTACACACTCTGATGATAGAGAATATACTTACTTCTTAAATACTTTTAGTACATTAGCCATATTACATTACATTTTGGTGGATACGCTTTTGTCTGCAAATATAGTCTATGCTATGATTGAACCAATTTTGTTCTCAGAGCGCGCCTTGGTATGTTCCTTTACACATGGGCAGAAGTACTTTTAAACCTTGGAGATTCCCAGTTAGATTTGAGAAGTCTTAAAAGATTTTAGGATGTTTCTTTTTAAACTGATAATCAGCAACACGTTAATTATCCTATCAATTCTGGGAAGCTGCTAAGGCAGCATTGGGAGGTAATATTATCTCATATACTACAAAGTGAAGTAAAGAAATTGAATGTACTTCTATTAAAGCACAAACTGACAACTAGCAGTGGTAATGTCCAAGTAAACAACATCAGTAATTTACCTTAGGAGAAAGAAGTAATTTAACTGTATGATGGAGCAGCTAGAGAGAGAGCAATGGGATTCCAGAAATGTAAATATCACAAATATGGTAATAAACCTAGTAAGCTCTTGGCATACTTAGTGAAGGTGGAAAGAACAAATTGTAATGTTAAGCAGTTACAGTTACACACCCAGGTTAGCTATGCAGGTTATCATTCACCATTTGAAAATGGCCACTGAGATGTTTGTGATTAGGACAAATGTCAGGTGCCCCCTGCGATCCCCGGGACAGCCGCCTGTCCCTCCTCTCTAGTGCGTCTGGTGCGTAATTTCCGGCCACACATTAGAGCGTTCCCGTTGCTAGGCAACAGGACGCTATACTCGGAAGAGCGCTGGCGCTAATTATGACAGCACTGCGGCACTGACCTCTTATTGGCCCACAATTATATTTAAACCCCTCCTGGCCCTCCTACCAGTGACAGAGTTTCAGGTCCATACCTGCCTCCAGCGTTTTCCTCATTGTTCCAGTTCATTGCTTGTCTCCTGATATTTGCCTGCCTGTGACCCTGGTGACCCGGATTGCCTTTGACTACCCCTTTTTGGATCTTCCTTTGTACCGTGCTGCCAGAACGCTACTGACCCGGCCCAATGAAGGTATACAAGGATTCTCCTTGTATACCTTCATTGCCCGCATCGTTACCAAACCGGCTTGTCTGACAATTCTCCTCGTGCTTCGCTATCTGACTCGTGGAAGGACCGCGACCTGCGTGTCCCCTGCAGCTGAGTCCATTCCTCCTTGCGGGGGTCCCTGGTGAATACCAGGGGCACGCTAGATTCCGCACCTTCCTTCGAGCAGTGCCAACGATAGCAGGTACGCTATACTAAGTTGTGACAACCAATTAGAAGCTACAAACTCTGTGGCCACACCCCCTCCTTAGCATAACACAGCTCCAGCTTTCAATGATGAACATGGAAATCACCACAGAGGTGACGATATCAGTCAGGACCTGCCACAGTTCCTTCTACAGAGGTGCCAACACTGATGCTGTTTTAGGATCCTCCAAAACACGAGTATCAGATGACATGTGGCAGTGCACCCTCCACACGGACAACTGCCACCTGTATACTAGTGCAAGCAGCACACCAGTACTGCGCAGCTTTATTTCTACACTGTGATGAAGAGCTGAGCTAGGATGCAGACCATTCCAACTCCAAATTAGGCTGCACACTTTATATTGCCCCTATTCCCAGCAGCATCACATGGTTTTACACCTCTTTGCTGGCTTTATTTCTAATTTGTAATCAGGCCGTGATTGGCTACTGGTTCAGCTGCAAGTTGCTCAGAAACGCAGCCCTCAAAATCAGAGGCCTGCTCATTTTTATTGGGCTAACAGCCTATGCCGCATTGTTTAGCCTCCGCCTGGGAAAAAGAAGGACACCGATTTAGGCCACATATATTTCAGTCATTCGGATGTGGGGGGAAATTTAGATGATAGGCCTGCCATCTGGTAGGAGCTTAGCCTCTGTTTTATTTAGAGACCACAACTGGTCTGGTAACCATCATCCCTGGCAGCCATTTTTGCGAGTGGTCACTTAGAGAACTGTATTCTCCCTGTGTATCCTTGCACTCATTAGTCCGGCCCCCATTAAAGGTAAGCTCTTGAGGTGCTTCCCGTTTGTATCAAGTTGCAAGATTGCAATCATGAAATACTAACACCAAGAACGAATGATACACTCACAAACTATGTATAAGAAAAAGATTTAATAATATGACAATTAGAATACTTAGCTTCGATAGGTTGTTAGACACACACGTAATTCACCGGATTTTCAGCATGGAGACCCCACATTCAACAAGCAGGTTGAATCATGCATCCTAGAATACTTTGATGGAGTAGATCTGGCACAGCATTCCTGACTCACCAGCGAGGTCTAAAGAAGGTCTGAACTATGTCACCTTATATAATAATTTTCCTTACACTAAAGTGAATGCTGATGCAATATGGGCAGTTGATGACAGTATCATTCTGATTAAAACAGCTACGTTTGCAAACTGAGCAATTATATCCATATATTGCTTAACAACAAACATTACAACAAATACTTAAGAATATACAAATACTCTGTTGTAAACACAACATTACCTTATGTTGGTAAATAACCATTGTTTGAGATCAGTTGAAGGACATAGTCCACTGTACTAGGTTTAGGGAAAACATGGCCATAAAAGACACATAAATAATGTGCTGAAACATCACAGACTTAAGCTGGGTACACACTACAGAAATTTCGACCAACTTTTTATGCCGAGCGATTTTACATGCGATCGATGGTCTGATCGCTCGGTCCATGGACTGCATACACAATAGCCTTGTTTAGGACGGTAAAGGGAAGAGCGGACGTCCCTTTAGCGACTTTTTACAGCCATGTTGTCGTGAGCAATGACTGTAATTTCGTACTCACTGTTGTGGATCGGTCGGAAGTTTATACACACTACACAGCGGAAACGAGATTGGAACGAAAATATTAAACGGTACGACCAACCAAATGAGGCGATAATCGTCCATTTGGGCAGACTTTCGACCATCGTGTCACTGCACACACTGACCCGACTTTTGAACAAGCGGTCGTATGTCGACTGTTTGAGCCGATTATTGGACGAAAACAGTGTACTGTGTACCCAGCTTTAGTATCTGTTCATAAAGAGACACATAGAAATCAATGATAGACTCCATCTTGTTTCATAGTAAAAGGAAAATACCGTACTGCTACACCGGTATAGGATTCATTAGTCAGGTCCCATTTATGACAACCAAACAAAAAGTCTAGGATGTCTGGCGCAAATACTCAAATGCAGCCCTCCACAACAGGGATATAATCTAAAACAAAAACGAAAACTAAAAACAAATTCCAGCAATGGGGTGTAGATGGCGCTAATGGGATATAAAGTAAATGAAAATATACAAAATAACATATACAATCACATATACTGTAAAATGCAAGAAGAAAATTCATTAAAAAAGTCTCTAATCTCTCACAGTTGCATTGTGCGAAATCAATTCACACGTAGTTCAAAATGTGGATGTACAAAATATTTTCTTCTTCTGTCTTGTTCAGAATCACCTCTTCGCCAATGTGACATATAATGAAATGAAAATCAAAAAACACATCATAACACAATCTGTATTTCAAAAGATTAAAACGAATTACTCCTACTCAAAATTAATAAATCGTGTGAACAACAAATGAAAAAGATAATTCTTAAAGGTTTGTAAGTAGTGTACACAATGTCTTTATTACCAGAGAAAGATCTCTGGATACGGCTGTAATCTATCTGGATGGGACTTTGGGGCATATGCATTAATGGCGACAGTGGGGCTGCAGAAACTATCAATATGTATTGCTGCAGACAGGGTGCTACATAATGATTTTCGGCTCCCCGTGCTTTTCATCTGTTGCGCAAACCCCCCCCTCCGCTGTGATAAAGGAGGAGGTTGTGCACTCATACAGTGCGCATCAGTGAAGTCTGAGGCAATGTAATAGAACACAGCAGGGCTGCCATCAGAGGGGGTACGTCCGATACATCTGTGAGGGACCTGGACAGAACGGGCCCGTCTGACCGACTGTGCCCCTTCTCCTAGGCGATGCTGCAGCTCCCAGGCTCTGATAGGCTGGGAGCCTGCGGCGCGGTGACATCATCAGTGCATGCCACGCTCCCAGTCTATCAGTGACCGGAGCTGCACATCGTATCGGAGAAGGTAAGTTAATTGGTCATAAGTTTGATAGAAAAAGGAGGGGGAAATTAAATTAATAGCATTCCCATTTAATAAATAAACCTATTACCCTCCCTCCAAACAGCCCCAGCAATACATTAATAGCATTTATGTTTAATATTGCCATTTCCCGCAACCATCCACGGTATTAAATAATTAATATTCACATTTAATAAATAGCCCTCCTGCCCAAACTCAGCCCCACATTCAATTACAGACCCAAACCACCCTAGCGTTAAATTAAAGATCCCATCATCCCATCTTAATTTAATAGGCCCCACCAATAAATTAAATTACCCCACCAATAAATTAAATTGCCCCACTATCACCCCACAAATAAAATAACATCCATTAAATAATTAGCCCCCACATAAACTCCACCATTGAGTTAATACCTTCCACCCATGTACTATTAAGACAGCCTCCTCATTCCCTCACACAGCCCCTCCTATAGTTCTCTGTGCAATCCCCCCTCCCTATAGTTTAGCATAGGCAGCTCCTTCTCCCTATAGTTTGGCATAGACAGCCCCTCCCTCCCTATAATTTAGCATAGGCAGCCCACCCCTTCCTATAGTTTAGTATAGGCAGCCCCCCTCCCTCCAACAAAGGGGGTGGGGCTATCAAGCATTGGGGCCCACCCTAGTCCGTCGCTGTTAATTGGATGGGGGGGTGGGGGGTGAACATTTACTGTGATGTGATGTGATGGGGGAAAGGGAGGAGGAACATTTCCTGTAATGGGATGGGGTAGGAGGGGAAAATTTATGATGAGGAAGTGGGGGAAGTCATGAACTGTAATGAGGGAGGGGGTGCATGAACGGCAAAGAGGGAGGAGGCATGTATTGGGAGTGGGGGACCTGCTAGACTAATTAGTACTAGGCCCCACAGTTTATGATGGCAGCCCTGGAACACAGAAGAGCATACACCGGCAAAGGTCTGCGCATGTGCACAGCAGCAGCTTATTTGGTGCACAATAAATAAACATCAATCAGGGGTATTATTATAAACACCATTTTTATTTTTTTTCTTAAAAATTTAAAGCCTGAATAATTTCAATCATGCAAAATGATTAAAAAGAATGTTTAGAAATTGTTAATGCTCTAATAGAACATGCTTGTTGATAGAAATAAATCAGAGATTCCATAGCATAAATGACTCCTGAATGTGCACTGTACAAAATACACGTAAAAAGTATATATCTGATTACATTATTATTAACTATTCAGAGGTATATGTATATATATATATATATATATATATATACACACACACACACACACATATATACATTTGATTGTGGGAGGGGAATTTAATCAGGTTGATGACCCCCTGCTGGATAGGTCCCCGGTCCCCAGGCAATTTACGCCTCGAATATCATCACCCCTCTAGATTCCAAACAGACTATGCTATAGATTCTGTAATCTGACAGAGTGCTCCCTCACATTCTACATGGGAGTACCCAAATCGTTTTCGCGCATTGATTACATTTTGACACCCCATACTGCTACTACAACCGTTTGTGACTCCACAATTGGTGCTATCCTAATATCGGATCATTCTATGGACTCTGATATAATCTGATTGCCCTTCTCTCACTCTCATTTGACGATTTCCCTCTCACCTATATCATTTGGAAAAATTTAAATGGCACATTAAACACATGTGGTGTGAATATATGGACGATAACACAGAACATTGGGATGATCCCATTTTATTCTGGGAGACTTCTCCGTGGTCACATTATTGCTTATACCTCTAATTATAATATGGCAAACAAGGGAAAATACAACTCCTTTACCACCATATGTCTCAGTGCTACCAGGACTATGTTTCTGACCCGAATGACAAATGACTAGATGCATAAAAACAGGCCCGCCATCTTTTAGAATGCCACAGGCAAAACTCCAAAAGGATTTTACAAAACTTAAATTCTATCGTTAGGACAACAGGGTAGGTAACTTTCTTGCCAACATAGCAAAACCTACCAAGCTCAAAATTCGCATAATTGCCCTACAGGACTTTTTTCGGGCTGCACCCACTTTGTGGAATTCCCTCCCTCGCACAGTAAGACTTTCCTCTAGTCTCCAAACCTTCAAGCGTTCTCTGAAAACCCACCTCTTCAGACAAGCAATTGATATTCCTCAACCAGCATCTTAATCTCCCTAGGTTACCACCCTCTACACAGCTAACACAAGACAACAACCCTCTGACCAACATTGCAACACACACAGCCCACTCAGTACTTTTACCTTTGCGTTCTAGCTGGTTCAGTGTGCAATATGATGTAGCACATGTCCTTGTGTTTCAAACTCCCATTGTCCTATAGATTGTAAGCTTGTGAGCAGGGTCCTCTTACCTCTCTGTCTGTATGTATTACCCAGTATTGTCTTATTAATGTTTGTTCCCAATTGTAAAGCGCAACGAAATTTGCTGGCGCTATATAAATAAATGATAATGATGATACATCGTGAGATGGATGGTGCACTCATGACTAAATCAGAAGACATTGCTAATATGTTTCACACTTATTAATCAGCCCTGTAAACCAAGACCCCCCCTGATCCTAGCCTAATTGATACGCTCCTAGATGAAGCTAAGCTCCCTAAGCTAACAGAGGCCCAGCAAGATATGCTAGATAGTGATATCACTGAATGTGAACTCACTGCAGTAAATACTAACCTCAAATTACATAAATCCCCAGGTCCGGGGTGGTTTCTCCTCTGAAAGTTACAAATGTCTTCAAGTCGACATTACACCTACACTGCTTGAATTGTTTGACATGTTCACACAGAGAAGCCATATTATCTTACCATTAATACACTTACAGCACTTATATTAAAATCAGGAAAAGACTCACAATATGTAATTCCCTACTGCCCATTCACTCTATTTAACCTGGATTTCAATTTATTGGCTAAAATCATGGCCACCCGCCTTCAATTTATCCTGCCATCACTTTTGACTCACCACCAGTATACTTACTGCTATTGCCGCGGTAGATTTTTCACAACCCAATTCTACGAATGTCCTTCTGAGTGGACACTAATAAGGCGTTCAATATTGTTTCATGATCGTATACGTTCGAGGTTCTGAGACACAAGGTTATCGGTGCCTCCTTTACTGACCTAGTTGGATTTTTCTATTCATAACCGTCCACTTCTCTCCTTGTTAATGGCTTAATTAGTGCCCATGGCAGAGGCACCCGACAGGGCTGCCCCATGTCGCCATTACTTTTCAGTTTGATCCTTGACTCAATGCTCAGAGTACTACAAACATAGCAACCATTCCGGGGCATCCGCATTGGCGATATGGAGATAAAACTGTCAGCCTTTGCGGATGACATCATTCTGCACCTATTCAGCCCCAAAGACTTTCCTCACAACCTAATATCCCATATCAACGAATTTTTTAATTTTTAATTGCTAGATAACTCATTTATCTATTGGAGAAATGGAAAACATTATGCAATGTATTGAACATATGCATTTAAACTTAATGAACTTTAAACTAGATTATATACTTACCCAAAGAAGGTTTTGATTGACGATAATGTGTGTGTTTTGTGGATGACCCACTATCTTTCCCTATTTACAAATGTATATTTTACTTTACTCATCATATAAAATTAGAAATATATATATATATATATACATACAAGTTAACCCGTGCATGATACTCATGCATTCTAGTCAAATCAAGCTACTTAAGGTGTTAAAAAGGTTCTTGTCATGCATTTGCGCCTAGCCCAGGCCTCCTTAGGGGAAGAGCGTTACTTCCCGACATAAGCGCCCTTTTTTAACGTGGTTTTGTCCACATGTCACCACCTCATCATTCTTCTCCATCACCTCATTCTTCATCTTCATCGCCACATCTATCCAGATGTCTATCCAGATACAGGGATCTCTCTCATCGGTCCTGAGTATCACACTCCTCTCACTCTGTCACCCCCGGCAACCACCAACCACTCCCCACTGTCACCCCCGGCAACCACCAACCACTCCCAACTGTCACTTCTCCTTCAAGAAATATAGATATATTTTTTTTAAATCTTTATAAACACTTTTAACAATTAACAAATTAAATTAACAAATTAAAAACATCTTAGTATACCAAATTTCAGCCCTTTCTGATTTTTTTTTTCACACACACTAAGAATTTAGTAGGTCAGTGTATAACTCCGCCCAGCAGGTGGCGCTGCAGCTTGGTTTTATTTTTTCCACACACACACACACACACACACACACACACACAGACAGACTAACACACGCCACTAAGCATTTATATTATAGATATATATATATATATATATATATATACATCTAGATAGGTATAATGCAGGAATCGGCGCTCAATGGTGTGACAATATTGGATATTTAGCCAACGTTCAGTGGATATATATATAAATCATAAATAGAAAATCTCTCAAGATTCTGGATAGTCCTCTTGGACCAAGGTTATAAGTCCAGTCTTGTATACATAGGAAAGACAGAAAAACAGAAAAATCAGAGAACTAGTGTGTGTTCGTGATAGCCCATCACCATATGTAAACACAACAGAGAGTTAATAAAATGGCTTATCTGCATAGATTGTTCTTATTCAGAAGCAGGAACCGCTTATCTGTATAACCGCTTTCAATATAATAATATAACCAGCTTCCCAGGCATCACGATTTTTCTCCGAAAATCCGCATAGTCAGCACATCTGTATGTCTGCTCCTCAGTCATACACCAATCACAAAAACTCTCCTCCACTCATCAGATATGGGGAAACAAGATAATGTACCATATGGTGTAGTATTTCAAAAAACGGGTATTTAATCAGCAATTCATATAAAATGTGCACTCACAATAAATCAATCAAAAACAAGCTTATCTGTAATACAGGTTACACTGATTGCTGTTGAACCAACCCCTCGGGTGTACACAGGAACTTCCCACAGTCTCCGCACAGAAAACTCAATGTTTAGATAATCCAGGTAAACTCAGGACGAGGTACAATCAGTGGAATAGGCCTCAACGCATTTCGTCTAATGACTTCTTCAGGAGGAATGAAAAACACTTCCTTACATTACAGGAGTGTTATTTGTATATGGCGGCCGCCATTTTGCACATGCGCATTGCGCGATCGCTTCTGCGCATGCGCGGGCGAGTCGCGATTACTAAGCTGTAATTTAAGTAAGTTGTCCCTTTCTTTTCTACAGGGATGGTTAAATAAGTTCATGGGGGCATATAGGAACTGGTGCTTGACACCAGAAAGGGTATATACAATGTTAAAATCGTCGATTTTTGCGGGCGGCCATATTGTTTTTGGGCAGATCTAGTCCCAGGTTTATTATGGGCATAACAGCTCCATTATGGGGGCCATTTTGGTTAAGGGATACAGTTTGATCTTAAATAATGAAACAATAAAACCAATAATAACCAAATACTTAATAGCAGGCATAATAAAAATTAAACAGAGCCCATATAATAGTTTAACCATATTATAATATTAAAATATGAAAATGTTTTACCAAAAGGCTAAAAGGACATAAAAGGCATATACCTGCAGGTATATCCTATATACACATTAACATGTACATCAATACAAAATGTTGCATAATCAGCAGTGTAAAACTAATTATAGTATGTCTCAAGCCTTAAATCTGACTCAGTGTCCTAGTGAAGGCTATATAGACTAAGTATAAAAATATGACAATATAAATACAACCTAAGAGTAAAAAAAACATAAAAACATAATCATCACAAAAACGTAATCATCATAAAAACGGTGCAATCTCATAACCTTCATTAAGACCAGCCGGGGCCAGGGTGTTAAGTTAGAATACCCAAAACATTTCTCGTCTGGATAGTTTAATTTGGATGTCACCACCTCTTGGACCCAGACAGACACTCTCTATTCCTTTAAACGTAAGGTAGTTGGGGTCAGAGTTATGTACACTGATAAAGTGTCTAGAGACTGAGTGTGATTCAATCTTATTTTTAATGTTGCGAATATGCTCCTGTATACATATTTGCAGTGGTCTTTTGGTTTTGTCTATATACTTCAGGCCGCAGGTGCATTCAAGTAGATGACGGAAGTTGTCTGGCAGTTCATAAATTGTTTGATGTTATATTTCACGCTATTGTTGTGGTTATAGAACACCTTTCTATCAGTATTAGTATACTTGCATACGTTGCAATGATTGCATTTATTGAAACCTTTGATTTCTAAAAAAGTTTTCTTAACATTAAGATTTCTCTCAGGTATCATACTGGGGGTCAAAGTATCCTTCAGATTCCTACTCTTACGAAAGACTATATCAGGCTTAGTAGGTAAGATATTCGCTAATATGGGGTCCATCCTTAAAATGTCCCAATGTTTGGATAATGTAGACCTGATCCTCTGTTCACAGGCATTGTAGTTTGTAATGAAAGGAACATATCCCGTCTTGATCTCTCTATGCTTATACACCATTAATTCTGACCTTGTTACCCTTTCAGTTTTGGCTAGGGCTTCTGATTATTAGTTGTTATGGGTAGCCTCTGTTTAGAAAGCGTTGTGGGTACAAGGAGAGCTGTTCTTTACATTGTGGTTCGTTACTGCAGTTTCGTTTAACTCTGGAAAATTGTGAAAAAGGAATATTCGACTTCCATTTTTTGACATGGCCACTTTTAAAATGCAGGAAACTGTTTTTGTCAACTGTCTGTCACGGTGCTTACCTGTCTCAGCGCCGATCCCCCGCTCCGTACCGCTGCACTTCCGGGTAGGTCCCGGCGGAGGTCAGCTGATTCTCTGGGAGGGGAATTCAAATCCTACTTTAGCTCTGCTCTGACACACTATCTGTGTCAGAGCAACGTGTTACCTGCATCTGGCTGCATTTCCTGTGCTCCCATCTCCCTTGTGCTTTTCCCCTGTGCTGCTACACACTTCTGTGTACCGAACCGACTGTATTCCTGACTACTTTCCTGCCTCATCCCTGAAACTGCATACTGGACAGACTTCTGTGTACCGAACCGGCTGTATTCCTGACTACTCTCCTGTCTCATCCCTGGTACCGTATATTGGACTGACTCCTGTGTACCGATCCGGCTGTATTCCTGACTACTCTTCTGCCTCACCCCTGGTGCTACATCGTGGACTGATTCCTGCGTACCAACCAGCTTCCGCTCCAGGCTGCTATCTTCCAGATATACGGTTAGTGAACCTGGTCATCAGTTCCCTGTAGATCTGTCCATGCCTCTGCCTGTCCATCTCATAGAATTCTCTCCTTACGTCAATAGGCTAACCTGGGGGCCGCGACCTGCGGTTCTCCGGGTCTCAGGAATGTCCAAGGGGTCGTCAATCATTGGCTGGTTCATCCTAAGGAATCCAAAGGAGGGGGTCATCTCTGCAGGGGGTATGCTCTGCTCTTCCCGCCCGGATTCCTTAGTCTTAAGTAGTTCATAATTCCCTATCATTCATAACTTGCGTATGCACTCTGCGATTCCCTCGCAGAGTGAACCAAACAGTAGGATATGTAATAAGGTTCATTATGATACCACTCATGTTATTCCTTTAACCCATTCCGTGTATTTCACTAATATGCATGTAACTCTGATATAACATATAAATACTACTATATTTCGACATAACTGACTATGTGTTGCAATTACCATTAATGTGTACTATTTTATAAGTATGCGTGTTTGTGCGAATGTATGGTAAAAGACCGATTACTGTTGCTGCCACGTGTAGTGGATGCGTACGCCCTTTCACGCCGTAGCGTGCCCTTGTACGTCATAGCGTACCGTACGCATCTTTTCAGACAAAGACAACCAAGTTTGCTAGACTTTAATTGAAATGACTTTATCCAATTTGCTGACTTCGACAACATACTGACAGCGGCTAAATCCCTTATCGCCCTAAACTGGAAAAAAGCGTCCCCTCCCTCTCTAACAGCCCTTAAAAAACAAATCTGGCATGTCGCAGCCATGGAACAGATTACCTATTACCTCCATGATAGAGGCCATGTTTTTAACCAGGTTTGGGCTCCTTGGCAGTTTGTGGAAAGCTCGCGTCCCCCTAACAATTAGCCCCGTGATAAGGACCCATGTGGTAAGTCCGGCTCCCTTATACACTTTGCCCCCTTATCTTCTTGAGTCGTCTACACACTCTCCACCCCCTGAGCTCTTTCATATACCTGCTTTGTGGTCTCCCCCCCCCCCTCCTCTCTGACTCCCTTCCCCCCACTCCCACATTTCACACTTTCACTACAGTTATATACAATTTGATACCGCATATAAAATTGTAAAAAAGGTTGTCTCATTATAAGCTTCTATGTACATGTTGATTCAATTGTTCTGACTGTTTTTATACGTCTGTTCAATAATAACAGTCTTATTCCCTGTATTTGCTTATATGACCAAGCAAAATAAAGAATTGAAAAAAAAATAAAAATCGTCCCCATAGCGGTTTCGCACTCCTGGAGATAAAAGGTATCTAAAAATTTTAAATAATTGTGGGTGCGAATAAAATTAATTCACATATAAAATCTTTATGTTTTAAAGACAGTTCCGGGTCTGGGTTTAAAAATTCTCGGCCTGTGCTGATGCCTTTGGTATGTTCTATCGCTGTGTAAAGAGATTGCACGTCAATGGTGAGCCATGTATAATTAGAATTCCATTCAAAATCTTTAAAAATATGCAACACACTAGTGGTATCTTTTAGATAAGACTCGTTTGGTTACGTATTTGCTGAGGAATATGTTAACATATTCGGACGAGTGAGATGTTAGAGAGTCTATACCAGCAACGATGGATCTCCCATGAGGTTTGTTCAAGGCTTTATGAATTTTTGGGAGATAGTAAAAGATGGGGATAATGGGGTTCAAAACAAGAAGGAACTGGTATTCATCTTTCGTTAGTATATGCTTACGTAGGCCTTTTAAGAGTGTATCCCTCAAGGTAGATATGTAATCACTAGTCGGATCATTCTGTAGTTTAATATATGATGTCTCATTATTTAAAAGTCTCTCAGCCTCTTCGATATAGGCTGACCTGTCAAGCAATACAACTCCTCCCCCTTTATCTGCTTGTTTAATAATTATTTCTTTATTTGTTAGGGTGTCTACAGCTAGCAATTCTTGTTTGGATAGATTTGAATTATTGGGGGTAGTATAGTTAGTCTGACATAGATCCTTAATAACTAACTCCTGAAATAAATCTATGTGACTGCTTCTGGATTCCAGTGGATAAAACTTTGAAGTTGGTTTGAGACCTGATTTAGATGTACTCTCATAGTTAGTGATTATGGCTGTTTCTTTTCTAGCGAAGTGTCTCAAGCGTTAGTTTTCTAGTGAACTTGTTTATATCAATGAACATTTGAAACTTGTTTGGTTTCTTAGTGGGGGCAAATGATTGGTTTTGATTGACGATAATGTGTGTGTGTGCTTTGTGAATGACCCACTATCTTTCCCTATGTACAAATGTATAATATTTTACTTTACTCATCATATAAAATTAGAAATATATATATATATAGATATAGATATATATATATATATATATATATATATATACATCTATAAACAATTATTTCAAATGTTTATACTTAGATATTATAATAATCTCTATTCATTTTATGATGTTTACTTGATACTGCATATGCACATATAAATTCTTAACTATTATGTTATGTAATTATTTTTATCTACATTACCTTGTAATATCGAAGTTTGTTGATGGTAGCGTTCTATGGCCTTTAATTTGGTTGATTTATCAGAGTGTAACATAACATAATAATAAAATACAGTGTTAATAAAAAAGGATAATAGTAAGTAAAACACAGTACATCGTGATATAATATGTAACTTGCAGTTGTGGCCCTCATGGCGTCTCGCCGAAACCACTAGGTGCCCAGGACCCCTTGGCGTGCACAGTGGATGTCATGAGCATGACATGACATCAGACACTGCGGAATTCCAGTAATCCTGATTGGTCACGTTGAGCCTGGTATGCGGACGTACCGCGCATGGCAGTCGGTAAAGGGTGGCGACTTCTACATTGAGACAATCTACTGCTACAGGGGCCATTTCAGCACTCTCATCCCCAAGGTTGTTGATGCCATGTTGAAGGCAAATAAACTGGTCTATGCCCTAATTTATCATAGTGTGGCAGACCTACGTCACTTGGTGCAAACGCAGGAGTTGTCATATGGCAGCTTTTCGACTCCCCAGGTTCTTGGCTTTTTCGCAGAATGGTTTGAAGGCGGACTTTGACCATAGTTCCCTGAAGGTGCAGGTATCAGCCCTTTCAATACATTTTGAGAAAAGGCAAGCAGGTATACCGGAGGTGCAGACTTTCCTCCAAGGGGTTCTACACATCCAGCCTCCTTATGTACCACCTAAGGCACCTTGAGATTTGAGGTTGGTATTTAGGGATCTTAAATCATTCCCCTTTGAACCGTTGGGAGTGAATGAACTCAAGATCCTAATTTGGAAGGTGATTTTTCTCCTAGCCATCGCTTCTGCAAAGAGAGTTTTAGAACTTTGGGTTCTCTCTTGTCATTCAACGTATCTGGTATTCCATACGGACAGGGCTGTATTGTGCAAGATACCTTCCTTCCAACCAAATGTGGTCTGGTTTTTATCTTAATCAGGAGATTGTGTGTGTCTTCCAGGAGATGACTGCCTCTTCAGATAAGGGAACTTTAACTTCATTGGATGAGGTCCATGCTCTAAGAATGCATGTGGACAGGACGTCTGCTATGCGGAGGACGGATTCCCTTTTCTTCTTGTATGATGCTCACAAGAGTGGCTGGCTAGCTACAACACAGACTGCTGCTAGGTGGACAATGTTCCCTGTAGGCAAGCTTCATCATCATCATCATTTATTTATATAGCGCCAGCAAATTCCGTAGCGCTTTACAATTGGGAACAAACATTGATAAGACAATACTGGGTAATACATACAGACAGAGAGGTAAGAGAACCCTGCTCGCAAGCTTACAATCTATAGGACAATGGGAGTTAAAACACAAGGGCATGTGTTACATCATATTGCACAATGGACCAGCTAGAACGCAAAGGTAAAAGTATTGAGTGGGCTGTGTGTGTTGCAATGTTGGTCAGAGGGTTGTTGTCTTGCATTAGCAGTGTAGAGGATGGTAATAGGGTAATCTAGGGAAATTAAGATGGTGGTTGAGGTATATTATAACCTTGTCTGAAGATGTGGGTTTTCAGTGAACGCTTGAAGGTTTGAAGACTAGAGGAAAGTCTTACTGTGCGAGGGAGGGAATTCCACAAAGTGGGTTCAGCCCGAAAAAAGTCCTGTAACCGAGAATGGGAGGATGTTATGAGAGTGGAAGAGAGAAGCAGATCTAGTGCAGAACGGAGGTGTCAAGTTGGGAGATATTTCGAGACAAGTGAGGAAATGTATGTTGGTGCAATTTTGTTTATGGCCTTGTATGTTAGTAGAAGAATTTTATATTGGATTCGTTGAAATACAGGCAGCCAATGTAGAGATTGACAGAGTGGCTCAGCAGAGGAATAACAGTTAGTAAGGAAAATCAATCTAGCCGCTGCGTGCAAAATAGATTGTAGGGGTTCAAGTCTGACTTTGGGAAGACCAGTAAGGAGGGAATTGCAATAGTCGATGCAGGAGATGATGAGTGCATGAATTAATGTTTTTGCGGTGTCTTGTGTCAGATATGTGCGTATTCTAGAAATGTTCTTTAGGTGTATGTAACATGATTTAGATTTAGAGTTGATGTGGGGAATAAATGACAGTTGTGAATCAATTATTACACCTATGCAACGAGCTTGCGGGGTGGGATTTATGGTCATGTTATCAACAGAAATAGAAATGTCAGACAGGAAGCTACTGTTTTTGGGTGGGAATATTATTAGCTTATATTAGTTCTGATCGGCCTGTACTTGATCGTGTCGCTGCACATTCCATCCATTCTGTAAAGAACCTCTTGGGATGTACGCAACGGTGCATCGGCAGATCAGCTCTGTCTGACACATGTCTCTGAGAAAATCCCCTTAAGGCGATAAAACGCATCAGGCAGATTTATTACATTTCCCTTTTGATGCCTGGACTAAGCTATTGAAAGCGCTGAGGTCTGTGAGCCGTGACTAAGTGATATATAACAGCCGACCATTATACAAGAATTGGAGTGTAGATCGTACCGAGTAAGCTGCCCTGTATGTGCACAGACAACGTGTGGACAGCTGACAGCATTTCTCTATGTGGAGGAGCTATGGAGCTGCTGTAAGATCAAAACAGTATGTGAGTAACTTTACCGAAGCACACAGAGCTGTGTAATTAGGTGAATTGAAATCTCCAGGACTTTGATAAGCAACATCTTTCATGCAGCTTAACTCCACTGTTCAAAACAATTTTTACGGCAAGCTTTTATAAGTGGAAGCTGATATTGCAGGTCCTTTGCAGACTATAATCTATTGGAATTTCACTCATAGTGGTTTGTTATTCGGTGGCAAAAAACGGCTTTGTTGGATGAATAATATGCTGGGTCTGGTCTAATCTGGAGCAATAAAGACATTGGAAGTTTCGGATGTGATGACTATATTGATCAAGTGGTGACTTAACAACATTCTATTCTGTAAAATTCACATAGACCTCTAAACAGACAGCAACAATCTCTGAACTGACAACAATAACCATTCATAAGTGTCAGTTATATATCCAGGCTAGAACTTGTTTATGGCTATATGAGAAATATATTTGTATCATGATTTTATGTTGCAATTTAGTATTTTAATAAATTAGTTGATTTATGAATATCCGCAGTACACATTTTTTGTTTTTGTGGTTCAGAGTTCACTGCTGCATTTTTTTGTTTTCTATGGCAGATCAGCTCTGCCTGACGCCAACCAGGTTCTCTGTCCACACTTTACCCGTTTTAACCGTTTTCATGTTTTTGCGTCTCCTGGCGCAAGTTATGGCTGCAAAGTTTTGCAGGCCGTATTGTCAGAGCTTTCCCTCCCTCGAGGAGCTACTTTAGAACGTCCCCATGGTAGCAGTGTCCCCCAGATTGGATGAAAGAGAAAATAGGATTTTTGTACTTATGTTAAATCCTTTTCTCTGATTCCATCTGGGGGACACTGTGTTCCTGCCCTTCGCTCTTGTTGGTTGCATGCTATTCGGTTTCCTTTCGTTGGGGCTTTTCAATTACACTGAGGAGCTTCAGGGGTTGCAGAGGGGAGGAGCTTCTGTCAACCGTTGCATTAACAGTTGAATTAACAATTTAAGTGCCAACTCCATGCACCCTCATACAACCCCATGGTAGCAGTGTCCCAAGATGGAATCAGAGAAACGGATTTAACATAAGTACAAAAATCCTCTGATTACAACTCGTCTGGATCATTAGTTTTGAGGTGTTTTTTATATATATTTTATTGATATATGTGATATTGATTTTTAACTTATTATTTTTTGTGATTAAAATAAAATTTATTATATATCAATATAATTCTACGGTGGTATTTTTTACCTTAGATAGGATCCATTTTACGCTTTTTTGTTTTTGTTGCTTTTTCTGTTACAGAAACAGAATGGGATTCATTCCATTATTCCCTTATTAACATGTTAATTTTTTCTGGCCTTTCTCTGGATCCAACTCTCCCACCCTGCCCCATTTAAATGGTGATTACAGGTGCAATTGACCTAATGTAGCATATAAAGATGGCTTGATTGTTTGTATGTTGTATAGGAATGCAAGTATTTAACAGTTAATGAATTTATGTCAAAAATTAATTTGCAATAATATGTGTTTAAGGTCCTAATGTCAACATAATCCATTGAAAGGTCTGGCGACAATCTCACCAAAGAAATATGGTTAATTGGACACTTGGCTGCCAGAAGCCCTAGTATGAGACACTGAGGCATATCACCTGAAGCACTAGCTAGCTCACAAGGTGTGTACTGGGTGCTTTCAATAACAAGTTAAGTGCTGCACGAAGGAAATTTGGCTAATTCACCTGAGTGACAACAACATAGGTAAAAGGAAATCTGTAAACTTAAGACTTAATATGTGGCATTAAAGCAGATCAAGGGTCAATTTAAAGGGGTATAAAAAGTGGTCCGACATGCTATCTAGAAGAAATTGCCATGGCCCTATAGGTTGCATGGCTTTATACGACACATGTTCAAAAGTAAATTCAGCAGTTGTGGAGTTCATTGTTTGGGATGGGAAAATTGCCTTCTATAGGGAAATACAATTCAGTTAGGCCCATTTATATAAAAAAATGGAGTGCATTTCACAAAATTGGACTTGCAAACTGCAATTGAAGCTCACAATATCACCCTCAGTGGTGGTTCTAAACACTGCTATGGAGGTGATGAGTGAGATCTTTTGAGATTATGTGCATAGGCTTTTTTTATTTTTTGGCTGGGGCTGGTGTCTTGTAGTGTGTTTTTTTAAACACCGGTCCAATTATTCCAAATTGTAATAAAAACTGTGACCTTTTTCTGAACGCAGTCTTGTGTCTTTATTTCAAGGGGTGGATTGCATGTAATATCGAAATAGGTAGGAAGCATCAGCCACTTGGCAACTTATGTCTAAGCTAGAAGCTGTTTGGTTTTTGCGTGTAAGTAAAAGGAGGAATTTCTACCATGCAGATGAAGAATCTGCCAGAATTAAAGAGATCTAGTACTTGTGCAAAGTTGTGCTATGATTATCATATCTTTGTTTTGTGCCTATCCAAGCGCATATCCACTATACCTTTCATTTCATCCCTTTCTCTGTGGGAGGCATGAAATTTTACTAACAATATTAGTGAAAGTATTTTATTTGTAGTCAACGGGAAGATAGATGCTACAAATGTGGAATGTATTGTTATTGTGGGTAATTTTTGTCTTAACATACCTGCCCTTATCAGTTTCATGATAAACTATCTTGGTATTTTATTTTTGAAGAATTCGTAAAATTGTGCCTCGCTTTTTATGTATTGCTCAGGAATAAAACATTTAGGCCACCATGATTGGACCAGTTTAAACTTGTCAGCATGATTCAGATTTGTCTCTTGTAACACATCTGTCATTGAAGACTGAAGAACGTAAGACCACTTAACTGTTAGGTCAACACCACTTACATTCCAAGATACAAAGCAAAGAGTTATGGGTATTCTGATTTAATGGTGATTCCAGGAGGCATGGCTGCATACCAATAAAAGGAAAAACTGAGAATATTGCCAAGTGATAATGAAAACAAAGGGAAAAGGTGGAAGTTGAAGGGGCGAGGTAGAGGAAAATTTGGAAGTCACTTCATATTCTTTCCATGGAGGTAGTCTATCCTCAGGCCAAGCTGGGTGGTTGCGTCGAAATAATCTGTTTTTTCTTAAGAGCTCTTCCCCCAATCAGGGCAGCAGTGGTTCTTTAAATTGAGTATTCTGCTGAAGTGGAAAGTGTTAGATAAACTGGATACTATATAGCGAAGCTCCAGTCCATCTTCTGTAGTAGACAATGAATGAATGAAAGATCCCATCCAGGGACTGCAGACTATGGTAAACTGAGCTTGGTTCTGCTGCTTTCTACAGGCATGGGAGAAACATGTAGGCTATTTTTTGGTTGTTTTGTTCATCAGAAGCTGAACAATTACACTTCATTAGGCAAAAATTTCTGTTCAATAGGCAAAAAGATCTGCAGAGTCGCTGGCGAGGCCAGGGTGAAACAAATATCCTTCTTGTTCAGGTCTGAACAAATTGGGGAGAATTCTATCTCAGTGAGAAAAAATGAAGAAGGAATGACCCTTCATTTGTACTGGGACTGTTTTTTTTTTTAACTTTGCATAGCTTTATTTTGTTTTGATAACTTAGCAATTTAGCTTATTACCGGTCTAGGTCAAGTTTTTAAATTCTCATGTGGGGGGCTCAATCTGTGTGCCTTCTCTATGTGTAAAGGCAATATAGTCAGCTCATAATCCAGTTGTTGCGGCAGCCAAGTAGAAGTTAATTAAAAAAAGTCTTAAGCTTTAACTGTTTCTGGAACATGCAGTAGTCTTATGTGTTTATGCCTGGATCGGTTTCCCAGATTGCATATTTTATTTTGAATTGATTAATAGCTTCCATGTCTGCTACTTTTTCCAAGGAGTGATTCTGTATCCATTTAAGAATTCTAATAGCCTCGTCTGCACCCTCAATAAAAGGAGTATATACTTCTCTAATATTATGTATCTTTGAGTCGAGCTTTTCAATGCATAACTAATTGATTTGCTGTGTGAGAATGGTTGGGGTTTAAAATATTGTACATCAGGTTTTGTTTCAGTATTTTTGGATACTTGATGAGTGGCGGCTTTGCAACGTCTCTCGTTTGTGCTGTCTTTGGAAGCATCTGTCCATGGATACAATCTTCCGTTGATTGTAAATATTCTGAGCTCCATTTTGGAGCAGGTGGCAGATGACCTGTTATGAATACAGCCCTACTCAATAAGCTCTGTAACCGGATGTGGCTTGAGCTGTTGGGTCTGATATATTGACGATAAATGTTACATACTTAACATTTAACATAGTGATAAAACCATAGATGTTGTTGGTAGGGCCGTAACTAGGGCTGTGCGACCGCCCAGGGCGTAACGCTGAAGGGGGGCGCAATTTGGGAATATTTTACGTTAATTTGGTTAAAATTGAGGGCTAGGGGGGCGGCATTTGTCTTTCTCGCCCCGGGCGCTAGAATTATAAGTTACGGCTCTGGTTGTTGGGTCAGTGCCATCTTTACACTTTGTTCTTCTTAAGCACAGCTGGCAACGCTTTCAAATATTTTCTAGGGACGCGTGTCTGCCAAGCTAGTCCGTCCATTCAGGTTATGTACTCTAATGTCTCAACAGGACCTGGGACCACTACAATCCGCTTCATGATATGTTCACTGAATTAAATGTGTATTTTTATGTTTGAAATTCTTATTTTCAATAAATATTAACTTCTAACACCTAGAGATAAAACTGCACATAGCATACATAAGAGGTAACTGTGATGTGCAGATGGTCGATATAGAGACATTTCTATGGAAACAAAACAAAACAGAACCTAGAACTATCTCTGAAAATTAGGGACGGCCATGGTTCGTTATATAATACATTGTACCTGCCATCACTTTTCTGTCACTGTCCATATTTCCACGGAGCTGGAGTAATGTAGCCACACATTATTCATACATAACTATTATAACTGTGATAGAACACATATAGCGCAGCTTACTGCGCCATATTTTGAAGACACGTGACAAGCACGCACCGCTCTGATGCGGACAGTAACGTATAATAATACGTATAATGACAGTTGTACGTTATAGTGCCGGGGGAGGTTCCCAATCTCTGTGCGTGTGACGTCACAAAAGCGGTCCCGATCCGTGCGTGTGACATCACGTGAGCGGACGTGGCGTGAGCACGGCGCGTGTTTCAAACGGCCCGGAAGTGGAGATTGTCGCTGTGATGGGAGTTCTCGGTTGGTGTCATTAGAGCCGTCCAGGGGACCGAGAGACGACAACGCAGAGCTCGCTGTATGTACACAAGTGCTGTATAATATGTCTGCTGTGTGAGATATGGTCTTATACACTCCTTCCAGGGGGGTGACTAATAATATGATTCGTTGTTGTTTTCAATGTAAGGTCTGCACTGGCATTATATTATCACTTCTTGTAGGAGGCGCCGCTGCAAGAGGTACCGCAGGCTGACTGGGTACCACAGACTCTACCACCTGACATAACGACATGACAGACATGAAAATAGTCTACATATTAACATGAGTAGAATAATAAATGCAGGCATGTGATTAACTGAACAATTCAGCATGACAGGACCAAACAAGACCAGAGGCCTTAATACCCCTCTCTCCTCTCCCTTCCCAAAACAAACAAACAAAAACAACACCTTCCTGCTCCCAAAACCGTATTTGTATTCTGTCTGGCAGATAGTATAATCAAGCAATAATTGGTACTTCAGGTATTTGTGGTTAAAAGTGAAGACAATCCAACATTGGTTTTTAAATGTGCCTTTTATCTAACAAAAATATATGTTTTTATTAGAACTTATTATATAATACTTGACATTATGAAAACAAAGTAATGGACCCAGCCTCTGTCTTTACTAGATCTCCTCCATGGATGAATCTGCTCAGCTGTTTCTGGCAATTGCAGAGCTAAGGAGATGGTGTTGAGAGGCACCTTTCCTTACTTTAATAAGAACCATTATAAAAGTGTTGATGTAAGAGACTGATGGAATGCAAATATGGTTCTATGTATGCTACATCTATCATATATAGTATTTTAATTATGTTTGGCACTTTTTAACCTAGAGCCTATTGAGATCAATGGCTGCACATCTTCTCTGGCTCCTTGAACCTTAGCACTGACAGTTTAGTACTGACAGGTTCCTGACTTTTACAGTATTTTATCCACCACTCTTAGTCAGATCTGCTTTAATTGACAGACCTCAATTCTTTACTACTTGACTGCAAGTGTTCAGCTTAAAGATCCAGAGACTGGATATTAAAGGATTGTTTAGATGAGCGTCTAGTGAGTGTTGAGTTAAGATTTGCTGCAGTTCTGAATGGAACACAAAGTGAGCAAACTGCTATGAATATCCCAATGCCTACTAGTCAGATGGATAACTGGAGAATTAATTGCAGGAACATGCCTGACAAGCTATGAATCAGGTGTGTTTGAAATTCTGTACTACTTAATAATGAGGAAAACTGCTTTTGGCTATAAAAATGTAAATTTGCTATAGCTTTTCAGTAAAGGTTTTTGTTTTATCTTATATTAAATTATTAGAAAATGAATAGAAAAGAAAATGGATTGCTAAAATATATTGCATTTATTTATGAAATACTGTCTCTATGAAAATCACTCAGGGGAGAATTGTTTCAAATCAGAGGAAGCTTCTGGGCTAAAGAAAAGTATTGCAGCTTTAATTTGCCTATCCCAGCATTGACTGTATTTGTGGTTGTGTGGGGAACGTTTAAACTGTGATTACCATTGCGGTGGTTCGTGTTACTGCTTCACAGCATTGGGGCCATGTCTTCTATTCAAACCAGAGCACCACCTGTGTGGAGCTTCTATGTTCTCCCTGCATGGGTTTCCTTCCACAGTTAAAAAGCGGATAATGTTATTGTGTGTATTTGTGCAGTATACAATTTAGAGTGTGCTGGCTGCTGTAAGTATACAATAACCAGGTCATATATGTTTTGTTGCATGTTGAAGAATCTTTACTTGTAATAGGATTTTCAAGCCATTTCATATAGGTGTGTGTATATATATATATATATATATATATATATATATATATATATATATATATATATATATATATATATATTTCACAATGTACTGTACTGCTATACTTCAGTTACTAATAGATATCGGTTCTAACTAATTTCTGCAATATCGGAGAAAGTGAATAAAGATATATTTAGAGTAAGTATAGGAATGCCTCAGTGTAAGAAAGCAATGCTGGTGAATGTAGGATTCATTTCAATATCTGTTCTGAAGAAAGGCTTAGATTTGGTATTGATGTCCTGAATTACTGATATTGATGGATATTCTTGTGTATATATATACTGTAAGTGCAAGGTTTTCTGTGTTTATATGGGCATTCATATGTTTAACAGTAAAATACTTATATTTTACTGTTAAACATAAGAATGCCCATATAAACACAGAAAACCTTGCACTTACAGTATATATACAAGAATATCCATCAATATAAGTAATGAATACTTGCGGTGAGTGTCTTTTTGTTTTTATAATGGGTGTATGTATATAAAGTAAAAGATTACTGTTATACAATAAGTATTGGATGAATGATTCTGTGAGGATTTAGTGTTCGTGTGGTGAAAGGACTGAATAAGGTGACATTATTTAAGGAAAAGTGTATAAAAGTGAGAGTGGATAATGAGCGTATCTAGGAACAGAATGTGAAGGTAGCATACACAATTTAGGTGTAACAGATCTCTTTCATGGTGTGTTTGCTCTTTAAGCAGTGTATTTAAACTTACCCTCTTTATGACATCTTCATTTTTGTTTCCTTGCAGAAATAAAAGATGAACTCAAAAATCTTGAGTAACAGGCTGGGCTTAAAAACTGCCGTTTCAAAATCTGATAATGAATTGGAAAAACTCAAGAAAGAGAATGCGGTCTTAAAAAAGAAACTGGCGGAATCGTCCAAATCAAAAATGTCAGAGGGTGAAAGGAACAGATTGTTGGAGGTAATCTACTTACTGATGTGTAGTCACGAGCCCAGACCTCAGTGTTATATATAAAGGCAAAAATCTGCTTTTCTCTTGATTAAAGGGAAGTGCTTAACTTTCACAGCATATTCGGAGAACACCTGGATAACCTGCTATCTATGTAGCCCTCCACTGTGATACCATCGCTTGCTGCCAACTCAGGACACTTATGATTCATCCATCTCATCTGGAACCTGTGTAATTCATATGTGTGTCCTACTAAAAGTATGAGTTGTATAGTAAAGTAAAATCGGGGGACCTAAATACGACTGAAATTTCACCCAGGACAAAAGTTTTAACTTTGAGGGAACTTAGAATTTAATGTATTTGTATGACCTTTTTATAGGGCTCAAAAACATTAACCAAAAGTTATTAGCCAGACTAAGAAGTCAGGAGCACAAATTTTGGTATAAAACTCTTTTCTCTGTCTCTAAAATTTCTGAGAAATGTAAACAATTTTAATTCCACACTGGATAAAAAAAATATAGTGTGTGCATATATTTATGTACACCCCCCTTTTTTTTTTTTTTTGCCCTTATTTCCTCTCCAAAAATACCTGTTTTTCTTGTATATTGTGGTGTATTTTTTTTCAAACTGATCCGGTTAAATGTTGTGCTTAGTAGGCCGTACCAGCTGAGAGCTGAGCAGTAATGTCATTACACCCATCCAACCACAGCTTGCAACCATCTAGAGTTAAATTGTTGTAAGACCAGATGTCTCATGAAGCTTTGCGATTGGAGGCTCTGTCAGTTAGAATATTGGTCTGGAGGAAATCAAGAGATGGCTGCAGTTCCTGTCTTGCACTGTGGTTACAATAATAAGATTCCTCTAGTGCTAAATGTGAAATTGTGAAAATAACAGGCTTATGTCATCAATCAATGGTGGGTGGTCCTGGATGGGTGCAGGCTACTGTACTAGTCAAGTGAACCATATGGAAGTTGGTGACTTCAGCAGCCTTCAGTTTTTACATTCTAAAACATATGAAAATGTTTTACTTTTCAGTGTTTTAATTCAACAATGTACATTACATATACATACATTTTGTTCTGTGCGCACCAGCCTTTCTTTCCTTAAGGCCTACAATGACTGATTAGAGGACCTTAGCTTGCATTCATTTAAATAGCAAGGGAGCATTACATGGACTATTATTTATATATATATATATATATATATATATATATATATATATATATATATATATATATATATATATATAATAAATGCTTAGTGGCGTCTGTATGTGGAAAAAAAACCAAGTTGCAGCGCCACCTGCTGGGCAGAGTTATACACTGACCTACTAAATTCTTAGTGTGTGTGGGGAAAAAATTCGAAAAGGGCTGAAATTTGGTAAGGCTCAAACTCATTTTCGTGAGGTAATTTTACCTCATGAAGACACATTAAAAAGGCCGCTTGCGTCGGGAACTAACGCTCTTCCCCTGAGGAGGCCTGGGCTAGGTCCAAATGCATGACAAGAACCTTTTTAAGACCTTAAGTAGCTTGATTTGACTAGAATGCATGAGTATCATGCACGGGTTAACTTTGTGTGTGTGTGTATGTATGTATATATATATATATATATATATATATATATATATATATATATATATATATATATATATATATATATATATATATATATATAATCATTTTTAAAAAAAAAAATTAAATGTGGTAAAATGTTTTTTTTAATATTGGATTCGCTTGTACTTCAGGCTTAGTTGAATAGTTAAGGATTCTGTAGTATAGATTCAACATACTTTTCAGCGACAGTTTCTGGCTGTTAATTGATTAGTTCTTTGCATTGATTGGCAGACTAAATGTGTTCCTCTACAAATATTTCTTTCTTTTATGAAGCTGACAATGGGTTGTTTCTCTTATGCAGACAATTCTTGACCTGGAGACTCAGAAGGTAAAAAACGGTCAGGATCTGGCCAGACAAGGCGAAGTTATGCGGAATTGTAACAATGAGCTGAATGCTAAAAATAATTGCCAGGTTCTAGCTGTAGATACGGAAGCCAGAAAACTGGAAAACCTTTCCCAAGAGATTCAGGAACAACTGGCAAAAGTTCCAGGGCGTAAAGCTGAATCCAAATCTAGAGTACAACAAAATGTCCAGGTACGATCAGCTATCTATGTGACTCATCTGTCTCATGGTCTCTGAAAGTGGAATAATCTGGTGTGGGTTAGTTATACTCTCATAAAATACTTGCATATTCCCCAGCACCGTACAGTAGTGATAAATAGCGAAATTCACATTTGGAATAATACAGAAACATTATGCAGTATGTCCAGCACTCATGTACTTGGTACCCCGACAATATCTTTCTCATTGCGCATAAAGAGATTTTTATTTTTTTTAGAATGTAACCTGAATATGTCCCTTTGTGTGTCAGTCTATATCTGTGACAATCACAAATTAAGCTTTATAAACTGGATTTCCTGGTGCTGCCTATAACAATAAGGGATCCCAAAACCTAAACACCCAGTAATAGAAAAAAAAATAGCGTACAGGAGCTACTGAAATATAGAATATGTCCTTATCTAAATGTGTCTAAAAATATAAAATGCAAATGGACAGAACCAACCAGTGATGAATGTGATGTGAACATACTGGTATCCATTCATGTGCTAGCCAGAGAAAATGATAAATAAATCTTAGTCCCTTAGTTCATTTTAATTATATTGTAGGCACCTGGGCACTTATGTCTAGTATGTTTTATTAATTGTAAAACAATATACAAGTTATGTACAGAGCAAATGTGGAAATTGAGCGCAGTTATCCCATGTTCTTGTCTGACCCCAGGATTATGTAGAAACCTGTATGTATTAAAAATGTCCTTCTGGCATTCAAGGGAATAGGCATCCTCAGTAAGATTGTAACTAATCATGTGCGCCAAACAAATATTTTTTTTCAAAGGGATTTGTAAAATAATTTACTATTTAGAAGATACAGCTACACAAATGTCCCTTTGCTGTATTACTGCAATTGGTTTAATATCCAGTGACATCTGTCTCTGTGATGTTGTAATTGCATTTGTCGCTGCTCATCTCTTGGTGGCGCTATATAAATAAATAGATGATGATCTCTCTCCCCCTATGACCCTCCATCATTGGTTTGAATTGACATTACTGTTCTTCCAATCTCTGCCTTCATTCTGTAGAATTGTCGTTGCTACGCCTAATTTCTATTGTCATTCATTTCTCTACCCACCCCTTCACCTTCCTAACCTCTCCAGCACCCTGTTCTGCTCTGTGTCCATCTCTTCCCTGTTCCTTGCCTGCACCCTCTCTCCCCTACTTTAATTTCTCACTGCCCCCCTCCACTCTACTACCGTGGTTATGACTGCCCCTGCTTTCCATTCCCTCATTTATCCTATGCCCCCCCTGCCCTGTCCCCCCCCTCACCGCATAACACTGGCGCTCTTTGCTCTCTATTCCCGTTTCTCTCACTATATCTCCACCCCTGTCATTGCTCCCATCACCTTGCTCCTTTCCTGTCTCGCATCCTCCATCCCCTTGCCTCTGTCAAGCCTCACTTTTTTTTTTAATATTTGTGTCTCGCAGCTCAATGTCTCACTTCCCTCCCTATCTAAAATCTAAGATCCTATCTTTTTCCCACTCTATCCTCCTCATGTGCAGACCTCGGCCTGCTCACCCATTTCGGGCATCTTTTGTCTGGTCATATCTCTGTTCCTGTTTGTGGTACCAGTGCTTTAGGGCACAGGCTTGTTTCATGCTGGTATGCTCCCTGTTTTGCCCCCATCCCTCCTTTGAACTGTCTATCCTATGTAACTCTTTGATGTTTGAGCCTTGCAAGGTTCTTTTAGCTAGCCCAACCTGCCTCGGAAATCAGCTCATGGATATTGTCTGTCCCAGTTAACACTGAAGACCCTTCATCATCAGCAGCTATTTATATAGCGCCATTAATTCCGCAGCGCTGTACAGAGAACTCTCTCACATCAGTCCCTGCCTCGGTGAAGTTCACAATTCCCTAACCTTGAGATGGTGCTTACATTTTTGTTTCAGCCAAGACACCTATTTTTGTAGAACCAAAAAGTCCTATTCTTTATTGAAAGCAGGCACTTATGGGTTTACAGTAGACGACCACTGCCCATCTGGCTTTATACAAAGTTGTGATGATCAAATCAAACTTTATATGTAAATAAATATATACGCGGGTATGATACCTGGTTGACTGGTACTTTCAGACTGAAATTAAAACCTTTGCCTCCGCGGCTGTGAGATATATAGAAAAATATAGATAGATATATAATCTTTCTACCTATCTTTGGTTAGAACAGATTATTTTCTAGACAAATCCTTATTTTATATCTTGAAATAGCCGTAATAAACATGTATTTGAAAATAATATGACATATTGCATTCACAGTACAACAGGTAAAATTACTTCTATAACATTGTAAATAAAGTCAAATAATGAGACTACATTTGTTTTACTGTTTGCAGGTACAATATTTTATTTTTAATGTTTAACCACTTAATAAACTTTAAAAATCAAACAAAAGATGTCTTAATATCAACAAAGGTAAATAAAATAAAAAAGGTTGAAATGCAGGTAGTTGGAGCACAACATGGGAATAGGATCACAGTGAATGTAACAGCCTTTTATGTTTATATTAAATAGGAAAAAAAGCTAATAAAGTTGATAAATAAATGTGCCAGTTGTATTAACTGAACTAAAGATGTCTGTGCTGAATCTTTAAGTGGGTAATATTTTTCCTATGCACACCAGGCTGCCTGTCTATTGAGCGACCTGGAAATAAACCATTCTGTCTAAAAGATCTTACAATAAACATAATTAAAATTAAAATATATGTATATTTTAGAATATGGAGATGTTCTATCTTTTGTAAATGTTACAAGTTGCATTTATATGTAGGGTTACTTGTGTTTTATTGAGGTATATGCTAAGGCAGATTTATCTGTAGGCGATGGATCCGCTTTTACATATTAGTGGCTTATTTCCGCTAAACTTTGCCTTTTCATAAACTGTCCCCATATTAGACAAGGCTTATTCCACTAGGTGGCGATATTTCCCTGCCTCTGCTTCAAGAGCCCAAATTGAGATAAATGGTTAAACATACACCAAAAGCACAGATTCAAAGGATAATCAATCAGTTATAAACATTTTTTTTTTTATTTTTTTTTTTGCTGTGTCAGGAATATTAAATAGTAGGGTACAAAAACTTGGTCACAGTTTATTATGAGGCAAATTCAATTGGTAAAAAAATCACTGCATAGGGGGGAATTCAGTTGACCACAGGTTTTTTCCCCCCGCTGGGTTAACAAAAAAAAAATACCCGTGCGGGTTTTAACACGCTGGCGCCACCATTTTAGCAACCGTCGTGTAAAAAAAAATCGTGCAAATCAATTCTAAAACAGGTAAGCAGCACACGTGCACTAATCATTGGTACTTACTATTTTTTTAGGGGAGTGAAGGGGGGAGGGTTTAATGCAGCAATCTATAATTAAAAAAAAATGCATGGTATACATTTGTATTGCATTATACAACCTTTTTATTTTATAATTTCTACATACAGTACTTTTTTTTTTTTACTATACAATCATCTATACCATGACAAAAACACATTAGTACATACATATTGGTATATATAACATGCATAAATATATTAGTGTGTTTATTTTTATGATTTTTTTTTTACATGCGTTTTGTAAAAGAAAATTCCCTTTTTCATGTTATGCATTACTGATAGACATAATTTTTTTTTTTTTATTTTTTACATTACATTTAGTTTTTTTTTTTTTATGTTTTTAATTTTTTGCACAGCCATGAGAGGTGTGAGATAAAACTGGAGATTTGACTATTTACCGCGCTGCGTTAAAAAACTGAATAGCTTTTAACGCTTCTCCCTCCCTATACTTTTAATGGAATTGAATCTGCCCCTATGAGTCTCAAATGTCAGTGTTTTTAAAGGGCAAAAATAACTTAAAGAGCAATCAGTCAGCATTTAGCTTTGGTCTCACTAGTGTATGTTATACTATGAAAACAAATGACTGATTACCCTGTGTGTGGTGTATTGATATGTTTTTCCTTTAAGAATCCTCCCAAAGAAGAAGCTGTGAGTAATGTCCATATCCTGGAGGGTCAGCTAAAAGATGTGAGTATTTCAGTCATTGGCTCAGTAAGAGTTAGATTAGGGTGAATAAAATAATGTTTGTGAAATTACAGATTGAAGCAGGCAGCCTTTGGAATCTCAAGTTCCTGTATGATCCATCAGCTGCAAGCCTGTAGTTCTCATCCCACAGATGATGATAAGATGTTTACAAACATACTAGCATTCAGTTCATCCTAGCACTTGTAGATCATGATCTACATCTGTTTTCTGAAGTCTAATAACATGTGTTTGTTGACCTCCAGTTAATATTTTGCTCTCTGATGCTGTTTGAATAATATCAACTACTGTTTGTATCCTTAAGAATATCTTTTTCTCATATAATATAATATAAAAACTTATATTTGTATGTTGACGTTTATTTGCTGCCCCCTCCCAATGGCAGGCCAATATACTGTATAACAACTGGCACTCAGTGGAAAATAGTTTACATTACGTTTTAGCAGACCAAAATAAATTGGGACACTAAACTGCAAATCTACATAACTGGCCAGCCAAAAATATCATGGCCTGTTTAATGCCTTAGCTTCCTTAGCAATGTTTTTGTTATGTTTTCATTGTGAAATTAGGCACCTGTACTATTGTACTTGGTGATTTATAAGAGCCACCTGGCTTGAAATGTATCATTTGTGCCCTTGTGTAATCATATTTGGTCAGATTATGTTGGCTCTGTTTGCTTTAATGGCCCCATTATGGCCCATTCTCCCAGCTCCCATTAGCCTGTCCATTTTCTGCTTGAAATTCTGGATACATGAAGCAGATGCTTTGTACAAACATTAAATGTCAACAATAATTCTAAGGTATTTTTATTGGTATTGATTTTAGATGTCAGAATCGCCACCCCCCCTCCCCCTCCCTCTAATCCTTATACAACATTACACACGCCTAAAATAATCTATCCAACTCTTGCCTGCTTTGTCTTCATCCAGTAATTAGTAAATGTTAGTTCCTTGTCATACATTGTCATGACAAACTGCGCCCATTCCCGTATACAGTAGGTAACAGCACTTTTCTGTTTATTTTGCCCCACAAGTTATACACTTGCCCCCGTAATAGCATTGCAGTAAGCCCGTGAACCCCCCGGATGACAGTGTTGCACTAAGTGTACATGTCCCCAATTTTATGGTATTGCACTGAGCACTATATCTGTAAATGCTAAATGTCTGAAGCAGATAGATCTACCAGAGCATGCCGTCAGTGCAGGGATCAAGCGAACAGAACACGGGAACTTCACAGGTCTGTTTTGTTTTAATTTCCATGGCAACCAGGATTTGTCTAACCCTGGGCTTATGCCCCATAGAAAGTCATTATTAGGTGAAATATTGCAGCCCCCAATACAGACACATCCTCTTTCAGTAGTGCACCCCCTGGGGTAAATAATATTCTCTGCTAGCAGGAGGTGGTGTCATTAGGCTTGCAGTTGATCACCTATCATGCACCTACCATAGTGCGCTGTGTGTGTAATATTTTCCCCTTTTATTCCTTCATGTCATTTAGGCTCTGGAGAAGAACCAGCAGTGGTTGGTGTATGACCAGCAACGTGAGACTTTTGTGCAAGGGTTAATGGCTCGCATCTTTGATCTTGAGCAGCAAGTTGCCAATGCAAAGAAAACTGAACGACAAGCAATGGAGAGTAACTCTGATGGTATGGTTTTATAGTTCTCTGGACAAATCCGTTCATATGTACTGTGTTGAGGACACTGTAAAAACAGTTAAGCTTCACAAAATACACACTGGCGATTATCATTGGTGCAGCTGTAAAGGGTCAGATGGAAGGGGTATTCAGTGATGGCTGCCTATGCTTATCAGCCATATAAAAATATTTGTGAATTAATCTGGTGCCCTAGTGTCTAAAATGTCACATCAAGTGTAATTAGGGTATGTATAAAGGTTGGTTACACATGCAGCACATGTAATCATTACCTAGTAGGGTCTGTTCACAAGATCCTGGTTAATTCGCTGTTATGTGCTACCCGTACTGCTATATGAATCGGGGCCAGCAGTCCTAATCTTAAGCACAGACTGATTTTATTTATATAGTTAAAGTCTATAGCAACCAATCAGATTCTAGTTACCATTAATTTAGTACATTCTACAAGATGATACTAAAATCTGATTGGTTGCTATAGGCAACATCTCCACTTTTTCAAACCTGCAGTTTAGTGAAGATACCCCAAATGTTTGTTTGTCTTGCTGAGAAGGTTTAATCCTACAAATACATGTTTCTTCCCATTGTGTACATGAGCTATAGCCGTAACTAAATGATGTTTAATTTAAGTAGGTCAACACCTCTGTAGTGTATTTCAGACTAATGCATCATAGCCAACCATTTATACACAACAACACTGTAATTCTCCACAACTAACAAACTAAACAAAATCTACGGTTATATAAACTGCAGACACCAATTTAATGACCTTTTTGGTAGTTTCAGCTAAAGATGAAGGGAAACAAAAATACTACGATCAGCTTTTACTCACTGCAAAAAAAGATCTGGAAGGCGAAAGGCAAATGACAGGCCAGTTAAATTCTGAGCTTTCGGCCATGAGAATTAAGTATGAGGATAAGAAGAAAGAGGTGGGAACCTTGTCCACAGCCCTAAAATCCCTGCGAGAAACAGAGAGGCAGCGGCGAGAGGAAGAGAGGAAACATTTTAAGGAAAAAATGCAAAGATTAAAGGATGAACTTGATGTTTATCGAGAGAAGTATGAGGCGGAAAAGAATAAAAACTCTGAACTTTCAAATCAGGTACAGGGGCCACATAGCACACTTCACCACATCATAGTAATGTTTATAAATATTAATGTTGGCCTTTAAAGAGCGCTCCATACTTTTTTTTTTTTTTTTTCATAACCCCAAATAATTTTTAACAACTTTCCTGATACGTTTTAGTAGAAAAACAACCATGTAATGTGGTTTCTAACCTATCTACTTGAGATTTCAGCTGACATGTATCAATTCAGTTTGAAAACAGATATCTGAGCTCTAAACTTCATCCCTTCCTTATTCACTACAATAGAACTTGCTCAGCGGACACAACTATTGTTTTATATATATATTTTTTTGAAGAATAGTTTAAACAAAATGTTTTGCAATCAATTAAACATGTCATCTATTGGGGATATGAATGTATAATATTGAATGTATAGCGCTCTTAGGAGCATATTCAATTAGCCGCAATGTTCTTTTTCCGGAACTATTGTACCTCATCATCGCGGATTTCTCTCGGCACCCCTGAGGGGAAAGCCAAGATGTTGCATTGTCACAGAGTGCCTTCACGACTGTTCCGGAGCGGCTAATTAAATATGTCACTTAATGTTAATGGGGCAGATTCATAAAGGAAAGTAAAGCCACAAAATGAGTAACCTTGGCAAAACCATGTTGCGTTGGAGGGGGAGGCAAATTTAAAATGTGAGGACAGATTTATAATTGGAGTAGGGCATGTTCTAGATCAACTTTAAATTTCAGTGTATAAACAAACTATCAAGTATTTGTGTGCTACATGAAAAACAGCCAGTATTTCTTATGTGCAAAATAATAAACTAACTTGCACCCCTTGCATTGTAACATGGTTTTGTCCAGGAGAAAACTTACTTTCTTTGCCTTACTTTCCTTAATGTATCCGGCCCAATGTGGTTAGTGTCAATGTTTACAAAAACAAAATAAACATTTGACATTGTGGTTTATACATGTAAATGTCCTAACAGTAGTCTAGTAACTGTTGCAGGACGAACCATATCTTTATAATACAGTATCTGTTTTATGTCGCTTCACAGTAATAATAACAATATTAATATATTTTATTAGGGTATAACTACACTTGAAGGTTTTGCTTTTATATATTGAGCAGCATTTGCAAGTTATGAAAGGTTGAAGCTGATGGCATTTCAACTTCACTTTACCCTCCATGTCTGAATGGAAATATATTTATTTTAGGTTGAGTTGATTCAGAAGGCAGTATTGAGACAAAATGAAGAACAACTGCGGGTGGTTGCATTGGAAGAGCAGGTACAATCTCCGACCTATTTCCCATTCTGTTTAGGAATATATATGTGTGTGTGTGTGTATGTATTTCCCAGTGTATGGAATTTCTGGCTTGCAGCTAAATACCTTATATAGAAATGCTTCCCGGTATTACCATGATCCAGTTTCTATTTAGAAGAGATTGGTGACGATTACAATATAGCACACAGACAGAGGTAGCGGGAGAGCGGAAGGACCGTCTTGCTGCAGCATTTTGGACTGATTGAAGCAGGGGTGGATGAGGGAAATGGCAGACACAGGGAGGCTGCAGTATATTTTGTGGGAGATGAGAAAATTGAGGATTTGATTGCATCTCCGACAAGAAAAGAGCATATTGTAACAGTATTTAGAAGCTGTAGGCGACAGCACTGCAAGAGAGACTGTCTGCCCTAGGCTTTACTTCTCACATACAAAGGTGACACCGAGGCATCGGCCTCGGGACACAAAGAAAAATGTGGTGGTTTTGTTAGATTTGAGGATAGGTGGTGACTCTGGGAAGATGATCAACTCTGTTTTGGTCTTAATATGCTTTAGGGACAACCATGTAAAAATAGCAATAGCAGAGGCATATGAGATGGTTGAGAATTAGAGGTCAGGGAAGGGGAGGTAGATTTGGGTGATACTGGAAGCCGTGTAAGCAATTTGATTTTCAAATGAAGAGTTGTACAGTAACAAAGGAGGACCAAGGACAAAGCTGAGACCCCTAACAGATGGTGGGAGTGGAGGGGAAGAACGTGCCAGAGATAGAGGGGTTGGATAGATAGAAGGTACACCAGGATAATACTGTGTATTGAAGGTCAAATGAAGTAAAGGGTTTGCAGGAGAAGAGGGTGAGCAATAGTCTCAAAACCAACAGTGCGTTCCATGTGGATGAATATGAAGGAGTAACCCTTAGACTTCGCTGTAATTATTTTGTTGAAGCCTGATTTGTAAAGAGTAGAAAAGAGAGTAAGAGGTGAGAAAGTGAGTTCTATCACTCAAGTCATTTGAAGAGAGATATATGATGGAAGTGGAAGAGAAGGGGCTGGGAATGTGCCAGGGGAGACAAACAGATTGAAGAGGTGAGCTAGTGGTGGGTAAGAGAGAGTGCAGAGGATGGGAGGGAATATGGCTAAGGGGGAAGGTTGTAGGGGGAGAAATAGAGACTTCTTCCTCAGTTGTGGGACTGAATGAATGGCATAAGGTGAATGAGGAGAAAGTGGTTGAGTTGTGCTGGGTCTGGCATAAGCAGATATGAAATGTCATGGATTTTGTCTTTTTTGAAGTAGGTGTAAATTACTTGGGCTGTGAGGGAAGGAGGAGGAAATGGTGAAGGTGGGAAAGAGTTGTTGCGAGTTAGAAGACTTTATGGATGTTGGATAAGTAAGGTATATTTGCTTGTGAAGTGTAAGGGCAGTGCTGAAAGATGAAAGGATTCATTTTATTGTGAAGGAAGTTGACGTTGGAGCGAGATTTCCTCCGGTGGCACTCGGCAGTCTGGGATCTGTGTGGTGCCGTGGTTGAATCTCATCACGCTGCACCAGACAGAGTCGAGATGGGTGTGTTGTACAAAGAGGCAGACGGTTCAGGGCAGGACAGGGTAGTTATAAGTCAGAGGAGTAGTTTTAGTTATATGCTTTTTCCCCTTCACAGAAAAGATGTGGCATGTGCTTCCCCCCCCACCCTCCCCACTATAATGTATTATTACTACAAGAACAATTAAGATTGTCAGAACACTGCTGCTTTCTAGTTGGGTAAACGCAGCATTTAGTTGGTCCTGTCACTCCAGCCTTGGTGAATTTTTAGTATTGAGTCTATCAAAGAGCCTAGTTTCTCAAAAAGCGGATTTAGTAGTTTCTTCTTGTATTATCAGATCCAAAGGTGCACTTCTGATTTAGAAAACGAGAAGATTGACCGACATAGCGTACAGCATCAACTCCGTAAAGTACTGAAAGAGCTGCACAAGACCCGAGAACAGATTACAAAGCTGGAGCCAGTGGTGAGTCCAGGGAACTTCAGGGAGACTTGCAGAGAGAACATTGAGAAACTTTAGTTGGGTGACGTATTTAACAATGCAAAATGGGATTGCCTCCACTTTGAGAGTAGACCTTTTAAATGTCCTCTGTTAATTCTACAACAATTACTGTAAATACTAAGTGTGCCACTATCCTTACCTATTTAACCTGTACTATATTTCTAAAGTATACATTAGTGTCTTATCACATAATGTTGAGGCAGGGACAGCCAGACAGCACCATAGAGAATCCTTTCTTCATCTAATCGTATCAAGATCTGCAGATGAGCTGGAAGTTGTGTGCTTTCCCTTAGTATTTCACATTGCGGCCAGTGCTGGATAGGTTAGATGGCTAAGGATAATGGCATTACTATTTCTTGAAAGCTGCACTACCCCCTTCCCCTAATAAAAGTCCTGTGCTGCTCCATGCAGCCATTTTACCCAGGGTTCTACAATTTCTGTAATATCATAAGTTATTTATATAGCGTCACTTATTCTGCAGTGCTGTGCAGAGAACTCGTTCACATCAGTCCCTGCTCTGTTTGAGCTTAGTCTAAATATACACATACACACGCACACACAGACTGAGAGAGACTAAGGTCAATTTAATATCAGCCAATTAACCTACTAGTATGTTTTTGGAGTGTGGGAGGAAACCGGAGCACCCGGAGGCAACTCGCGCAAATGCAGGGAGAACATATAGAACCAGCAAATCATTGCTGTACCAGGATATTATCCTACCTATAGGAAATAGTGAATCCTTATAAGGGGTTTAGTCTGAGAGTATAATATGGTCAGATTAGGGAACATCTATTTGGGTTGGACTTCCTCCTTATCCTGTACAATGTATAGAAAAGCGGTTGGCCAGATGGATTAGGGTGGAGGTTTAACAGTCTTATATCTGTGCAGGAAAACCAGTCCCAGGGAATATCACTGTAAAGTGACTTCTCATTTCCTGCTTTGATATTTATTGATTTATTTTAATGGCATAACTAAAAACATAAAAAAATAGGGTGAACCAGTAGGAGGAAAAATACAAGGTATAAGAAAAAAAGAATTTTAATCTCCAGTAATAAAGGTATTTTGTTATGGAGACATAACAAGAGTGCGGTATATGTACTGCTTTTATAAGATTACAGAAGACCATTGTGACTTGCAGTATATTTCTAATATACAGTATAAAGTTATGCCTCAGTTTCAGATATTTGCTGGATATCATTTTCCCTTTACTTTTCAGCTTCCTGTCTCCTGCACACAGTGCAGCCATTTTTTGGGTTAGACCAATATTCAGCCTAAGAGTACACTAGGAGCTACTGACATCAGAGTGCCCACAAAATGACTGCTTCCACTGTGTGTTGGCGACGAGCAATTTGAACACCTAATTTTTCTTACCTTTTTAATGTTTTGTTTTTTTCTTCCTTCTTTAATAACCAGAAACGTGACATTTACTACGTTGACACATCCTGCAACTTTGTGTCCGACTTTGATGACAAGCTGAAGCTGCGGGAGCAGCATCCATCTCAGAGGCACAAAAATCTCTTGGATGAAAGTTTCTTAGAGTGTCCCCGATGCCGAGCTGTGTACCGCACCAGCCAGCACCGGGAGCTCCTCACACACATAGATTTCTGCACCAGCTGAAGAAAACCATTACCGCCGGCTAAACAGATACTGTATCTTTATGTGGAAGTCCATAGAGGGTGTGCCTCTGTTACACTCCTTTTATTTTGCTTTTTGTTTTTATACATTCATCGCAATTATATTATGTACAAATTTATTTTTTTTCTTTTTGTTATGCCCGTATGCACTGAAGTCTTACAAAAAGTCATTGATTCCTATGGTTTAAGCATACATTACTGGGTTTGTATTGCTGCGATTATCAAGCTCATTCAGACAGAATAAAATATTCCAAGTTACTGTCAATACATTGCGATGGATCGTATGATATTACATGTAAGGACTAAACTACTGACCAGTCGTGGTGATCTTTTCTCCTGGGGTTTATTGAACTGACAGAACATTACAAGATTGGTATTTGATTTGCATTTTGCACTTTCTGACGTATATCCACCCACCTCTCCGTGTCAGGTTCTAAGAAATAATTTCTACTGCCATGCACTGATTTCAGTCTTGCCACCCTGCTAAATGCTATGACTCTGGTTTTATTTAATAGTGTAACTTGAAAGTTTTTAGCTAGATAGTTAAACGATGAACCGTCTGCTTAACTCCTAACATTGCACTTTTATTTTTATGCCCATGTTTAAACTAATCTGCTCATGGCTTCTGTGTATTCTTTTTTTATATATGTATATTCATGCAAAATTTGTGACTCGGAGCCAGTAATATATTTCGTTTTTTAAATGGGAGTCCTTTAAAAATGTATATTAGTAGGAGAAATGGGAATTTAATAAAAAAAATTTTTTTTTGCAAAAAAAAAAAAGCAGGCATTGTTTTGTTGAATATGGTTATAAACATGTTTTCACTTTAATACGGAACAAGATGGCGCCACCAAGAGAGAAGTAGTATGGAACACAAATCACATTGCATATATTTATTTTGGTGCTGCTGTATTAGTGTCTTAAATTAGAGCAAAACAGTTCTGTTATGGCATAAATGACATGTGCTGCACATGGCAAAATTAACTTTTTAAAGTAGTATGGCAGAAACCATTTATATTGGGGTGCTATTACACCAAGAAGTAATGTAATGTATATCAAGAAATGTATAGCAGGCATATATGGTTATGGGAAAGAGGAATGCTTTGCATGCTTACTATGGTAGAAATGATATGGTGCAGAAATACAAAAGAAATACCATGCCCATCAGACACCACTGACCCTTCAACTGCCTCTAGCTGATATGGCAACATATAACCTGACGTGGCAATAAAAGTCCACTTCGCCTCAATGGCTCTAGACAGCCAATATGTCCATATAGTGTATGTGATATAACCAGCTGTCACTTCCCTCTCCTCCATGACCCAGAGGACTTGCACACATTGTTTAGTTCTCTTTCTGTATTCCTGCTCCCACCTCTGTTTAGTAGCTGTGCATGAGGACGTAGGGGACTAAATGAGAACACAGGAGTCTCTGCTTAGCCAATAGGCTGGCCAGTTTCCCTCCATAAAAAAATGGAGTCAGCAGAGCCATGATGTGAGGGATGAGAATAGTAGTAAGCGGGGAACCACAGACTGATTATTAGATAGTGGAAGGAGCAGGATCCTCATCAGCACAGAGCAGTGAAGTGTGAGATTCCCGCCATACTGATACAGACATCTGTTGTCATCTGCACCTCTATAAGAAACCGTTCATACATTCACTTTGTTTCAAACTCTTTAAATCCCCAAAAAATGAAAGAACTAATTATTTATAATACTCCCTAGTATAAGCAAATGTGTCCTAGGCAAGGAAACGGCATGGCTTAAAAAAAAAAAAAAAAAAAAAAAATTCAGTTTCTTTAGAAGGTGAACTTCTTGTATTCATAGTTCAAAAGTTATCTTAGAAAAAATAAAATAAATATATATATATATATATATATATATATACACTCAAATTGCTACAACTTTGCACCTGTTTATTGCAGTAGGAAGCTAAACACACCTTCGTACGGGAAATACTTTGACATTTTATCTTAAGTACTGAGCAAAAGAACAAGCAAATGAATGAGAATTTTACACTGTGCAAACATTGAGTAAGACAATGAAACATCCCTATTATTCGGTAGTATAAGTGAAGGGATCATAAAAACACAACACCTTCATCTTTGTTTTAGATGGGTGGATATTTACAAGAATGCTGTGTGACTTCCTTGTTTCAAATCACAGAGAGATCGGCTGTTCACACTGCAGGAGTCTCTAAAGCCATGCAGAGCTGCTCCTCATCTGTCCTGGGCTGCTGACCATAGCCCCCCTGGTGCTTGACATAAGGGGCATTTTTTAAATGATCTTGTCTTTTAATGATCACTGGACATGGTTGCTCTTACCATGCTGTGTTTTTGATTTTGGAATGGTAACTGTACTTTCATAAAATGTTTATTTCTTACCAGTCTGAACAACATGGAAACAAAACACATTTTCCTTTCTACTCTGAGTTTAACAAGACGGTTGCTGTGACAGTGGTGGAGACTGTGTTCCTGTGCTTGGTGTTTGCATTTTCATGCCTGGCAAATATCTGTGCCATACTCTTGCTGGTCAGGAAGAAGAGACTGGTAACCTCCAACTGCTTTGTATTAAACCTGTTTTGCTCCGACCTGCTGTTCATCAGCATGATACCTTTCATCGTGGTCATCCGCTGGTCAGAGGCTTGGATCCTAGGGGACTTCGTATGCCACATGCTGTTCTACGTTATGTGCCTTAGTGGTTGTGTCATTCTGATCTCCCTGTCTGCTGTGAGTCTGGAGAGGATGATCTGTATCATGAAGGTCACCCAGACCACCACCTGTAATGTCAAAGTGGTGGCGGTGGGACTTCTCATCATCTGGGGATTCTCCGCCATGACCGCCTTGCCTCTATGTTTATTCTTCGAAGTGGTAACAGAGAGGGTGAATAATAGGGTAAGTCGCTTCTTGGTTATATGATCTAAAGTTTATGTATGGAATTATGAAAAGTAATTTTATACGTGAGGTTGTAACCCTTGTATTCTCCAACATCACACATTGCTATGTGGATGTTTGTCACTCTTATTCCCCAGCCGAATTATGCAACTCATTGATTTTTAAATGTGCGGTTTCAGCATCTGTCACTTAAAGCGGTTTCTTTAAGTATTTAAAGTTGCAAGACTCCATGTACAAGGCAATATATTTTTGCTTTATTCTGTGCTCATCAGCCACATATTTCCTCTGTCTATGATAGAAAGAAATGGATAAAGTCACAGAAGTATAAAGCAATGCATGTAATGAAAGGATGGAGGATGACATACAAAAGCCAATACACATGGGGGGAAAAAAAACCTTGCATATAAAAGGGATGTCCAATTTTGGAGAAACATCACCAGCATAGCCAATGTTTGGTGGGTGAAAAGTGTGGAAAGCAAATGACCGTTTAGGTCATATAGCGGAGTATCTGTCCTATTGCTATTTGGTGTAAACTGTTCTTTCACTGACTACAGAGCAAGCCTTTCATTTTATCCAAAAGAAGTCAAACTAAAGGCTATCTTAAACTATTAAGTCTGTCCATGTAATTTGATCTCTAAGGAAACTTGAGGCTTATTTGGGCTTCCAATTCAACATTGTTAAGAAAAAAAACAAAAACCCTCTGTTTTTTCTATTATTTCCCCACTTGCTGCTTGTGGTGTGATGGCTCAAACACAGACAGGAAATAGTCAAGATGCTGACAATGGTTTTTGAAATAATTTAACACCAGAACCTGAACTGTTCCTCTCTGGATCTTGTTCCGTTCTTAGCCACACACTCGGAACTTCATTAAAATAGAATTTCTCTAAGCTGTAGACGAAATTATCACTTCCCAATTGTACCAATGTCTTTATCACTGCATGGATGTAGGAATCCAATATAAAGCAAGTTTTGATAACGCACTGAGACCAGCTAACATTACATAGACCTCTTCTTTGAGAGGCGTTCATTTTTTATTTTTTTTTAACTCCCTTCCCCCTCTCCCTATTTGTTCTCTTTAATTATTTTTTTTCTTGTCTGATTGTAACTTCCTTTTTGTTATTATTTTATCTTGTATCTTAAGAATATGTTTTTATGTTGAAGCTATAGATTGCAACTAGTTTGTCTCACTTACATTCTCAAGTATGCTCAAGGTCGTGAGCACTTTTCAAAGGCATTTTCTCTGTTTTTAACTTTATTATTTTATTTTTATTGTCAACTAAATTAATACACTTTTAAGCGTAAAAAATTTTTTTTAATTTAGGTTAGTGTCACACCTGCATTTTAGAACCAGCTTTTGCTTAAAGAACAGCAGGTGTTAGTCTTTGAGTTTGGGCTCCTTACTGGCAATTTTAAGTTTTCAAGCTTCTAATGCTTTATTATGTTTTTTTTATATTGCTATTTTAAAAAATAAATACAGGTTAATTGAAAAGAATGGAGAACTATTTAGACTGTCGCACATAAGATGTAAAAAGCGACTGACTTATCAATGCTGTACTTTTCCCCCAGACTATCAAATTGCTTTTGAAAAAGTTACTAAATATTTCTTGAGCATTTATAAGCTGCAGATATACTCTGCGTCTAAAACATAGCTAAACATCAACCTTATGAATAAGATCTCCAAGTTTTAGGGGTAGCTGAGTTTTAGAGTAGGATCACCTTAATCCTTCAAGACAAAGAATAGTGATCCACATATAAGGTGTCTCTTCATCCTTTATTGAACAATAGTAAAGAACAACTAAAAATACATATTCTCCCCACCGGTATACATGATGCAAAGTGATGAGTACTGACCTAAATAGAGAAAATGCTGTGTGCTGTGACATAACAGGAGATCAATATGATAGATGTAGGGAAACAAACTACAGATCTAAAAGAAGTGTCATGTAGGCAACATAATGGACTGCTATGAAATAAAAATGTTAGATCAGGTCTCCGAAAAGCAAAATGGTGACACAGGGTAACTGTTCTATGGACATAATTGGAGTATTATGAGGGATGAAGGGAAATTGATCACAGATCTAAATGGAGTAAATGTATGTATACAGTATTACAGTCCCATGACCTAAGCACATTAATGTATGCAGTGAAATGTTTGTACTATATTGGTTAGTGGAAAGACCAATGCATTTACAGCATAGTGTTCAATGACCCTTTATAGTTAGTTGGGGTTTTTTTGTTTGTTTTTTACCCACATCTCCTGCTCGTCCTTTATGTTTGAAGTGTGTGGGTATAGAACAAACCTGAGCAGAAGTAATAGATGAAAATGATTAAAATTCATTCATGACCACAATCATTCTAGTTGTTAATTTATCATCCTCCTGCACTAATGCCCCTGTGGGTGCTGGCTAATCAGTCTGATCACAGAATGACCGGATATTCCTAATATTCCACCCAAGTGAGAACACTTTTGACGTAGACACAGAGGTTTGTTTTGTTATCAGGTTGATCGTCTAGATGTGTCTATTGAGAAAAACAGGGAACTTTTTGGAGCCTAAATGGCAGATTATAATCATTTCTTACAGTGATGTAGATAACCCGTATACAATTTTCGGCATTTGTCCTAGGGGTTGGGTACTATTTTCCGATGCTGTAACTCCCGACAAGAGTTACAGCGACGTGTTTACAGCGAATGCTTATTTCGCCTATAAACTATTCTGATTGTTTAAAAAACTTACTTGTAGTAAAGTGGATTGATTAAGCAGGCTGACGGCACATAAAGAGGCGCCTGTGTGCGCAGACAGTAATATTAGTACAGTTAAGGGGCAAGTTAAAACAGCTGCAGTCTGTTCAATGTTTATTAAGGCTTACATAGTGTCCATAACTTCCCCCTTAAGTTACTGGAGATGTGGCAAAGTGTATATCAGTTATTGGCAATCTGATACACTTCAGGGGCTGCAAGGGGCGTCCCTCTAACCTTCAAAAGGGCCACACATTATCCTTAATCTCAGTAATAAGTTAAAGTAATACATTTAATCAAATAGAGACACGTATCTGCAATAACATATCAGCAAGCATTTTAAACAAGTGTTACAAACTAGAACACTTGACCTCTCTATCACTGTCAACAACACTACCATCTCTTCTGTGCCCCAACTCCGCTGCCTGGGTGTCACCCTTGAATCCTAACTCTCCTTTGCCCGCCCCCCCATTTCAATCTCTCACGCAATCCCGTCGCTTTCAACTCCGTAACATTGCCCGCCTCTAGCCCTTCCTATCTCAGGATGCCACCTAAACCATTATCCATGCACTCACCATCTCCCGTCTTGATTTCTGTAACCTCCTCACCAGCATCCCCCTCGCCCCCTCAGATCTATACTCAATGCGGCTGCAAGACTTATTTTCCTCTCCTGCTTCTCCTCTTTTGCCTTACCTTACACTGGTTCCTCTACAGAATCCTTTTCAAATTGCTCACCCTTACTATAACTCCATTGCTCCATACATCTCCAATCTCCTCTCAATTCACGCTCCTTCCCGTTCCCTGCAATTGGCGAATGATTGTCGCCTCTCCTCTACACTGATCACTTCATCCCACACCAGAATCCAAGACTTCTCCCTGGCTGCCCCTGCACTGGAATGACCTCCCATGCTTCATCCGACTGTCCCCTAATTTGTGCACCTTCAAACGGGCATTTAAAACTCATCTGTTCCTCAAAGCCTACCACCCTTCCACCTAACCTTCTCTCCATGCTTGATCTCCTTCCCTCTCTTCCCCTGTCCTGCTACTCCCTCATCTTGCGTTTGATCCCCTCTGACTCTCCACTGTGCCTACTGTCTGTTTGCGCTCCCATTAGGATGTAAGTTCTTACGAGCAGGGCCCTCTTACCCTCTTCCCACCTTTCTCTACCTATTCTTCTCCTCCAACTCCACTGATCAATCTGTTTGGAGCTATTGTAGTACTGGTAGTTTTTGTTATGCTGTACTGTTTTTCCCTGTTTTACACTTTCTCTGTATGGCGCTGTATAAATCTTGTGACGCCCTATAAAAAAAGATTAATAATGACAAACAAATCTGACAATAACTAAGAGGGAAGCTTTAGGCCACAGGTTAAGCCTCAGAGGGTTGTCTGTTGCCCATCAATGGTTTACATAGTTATATTGTATCCTTTACTCATACACGAGGGCATCACAATATTTGAATGTTACTATAAAGCAGATGGCATGCTGGACCAATTGTTAAATCTCCTGCAGATGCAGGCTGTTGGTGCATCTGAGTGTACACGTCACATCCTCCATCTGCAGCACAAATAAAGCAATATACATGAAATCCTATCAGTATCCACATTCCTTTTATTTCATGTACATTTTTTTTAGTCCATCACATACTTTGTACGTATCTATATCAAATAGTAGATTTTCTTGTTTTATATTCCTCTACTCTATGATAAGGGCATTAATTGTTTGTTTCTGAAAGAGTTAAATGTACTAACGCGTGATGGGAGGTGGATAATATCAGCTATCAGGAAATACGACAAGTTCACTGATATGGACAAAGCCGTAAACTAGAGCTAATTGTGCCAAATCACACACAGCTTAGACACTCTCCTTTTCAAAATGTATGTTTGCTTACGAACTCCCAGTACATACTACATATAAATCAATTTACTGATCCACAAGATCTGAGTGACTCATGGGGAATGTGTTTATTTTGAGATTATTTAACATACACGTTTGTTACAAAGCTTTTCTTATTTCACAATAACCCAGGGACGTGTAATCTGTTCTCTTCCACAAGGAGTGATAAAAAATCTTATGCATCATCATCAACATTTATATAGCGCCAGCAAATTCCGTAGTGCTTTACTATTGGGAACAAACATTAATAAAACAATACTGGGTAATACATACATACAGAGAGGTAAGAGAACCCTGCTTGCAAGCTTACAATCTATGGGACAATGGGAGTTTGAAACACAAAGGGCATGTGCTACATCATATTGCACATTGGTCCAGCTAGAATGCAAAGATAAAAAAAAAAGTATTGAGTGGGCTGTGTGATCAGTCGCACAGCAATTTTGGTTAGAGAGTTGTTGTCTTGTGTTAGCTGTGTAGAGGGTGGTAATAGGGTAACCTAGGGAGATTAAGAGGGTGGTTGAGGAATATCATAAGCTTGCCTGAAGAGGTGGATTTTCAGAGAACGCTTGAAGGTTTCAAGACTACAGGAAAGTCTGAGGAATTCCCTCAAAGTGAGTGCAGCTCGAAAAAAGTCCTGTAACCGGGAATGGGAGGAAGTAATGAGAGTGGAAGAGACAACAGATGTTGTGCAGAACGGAGGTGTCGAGTTGGGAGATATTTTGAGACAAGTGAGGAAATGTATGTTGGTGCAATTTTTTATTGATGGCCTTGTATGTTAGTAGAAGAATTTTATATTGGATTTGTTGAAATACAGGCAACCAATGTAGAGACTGACAAAGTGGCTCAGCAGAGGAAGAACGGTTTGCAAGAAAAATCAATCTAGCCGCTGTGTGCAAAATAGATTATAGGGGTTCAAGTCTGATTTTGGGATGACCAGTAAGGAGGTGATTGCAATAGTCAATGCGGGTGATGATGAGTGCATGAATTAAGGTTTTTGCAGTGTCTTGTGTGAGATATGAGCGTGTTCTTTAGATGTATGTAACGTGATTTAGATATAGTGTCGATGTGGGGAATAAATGATAGTTCTGAGTCAAGGATTACACCTAGGCAGCGAGCTTGTGGAGTGGGATTTATGGTCATGTTCTCAACAGAAATAGAAAGGTCAGGTAGGAAGCTTCTGTTTTGGGGTGGGAATATTATTCAGTTTTTGATTGAGTTTGAGTTGGTGAGAAGACATCCGAGATGAAATGGCAGAAAGACGGTCAGTAACGCGAGACATCACTGATGGTGAAAAATCAGGAGAGGATAGATTTTGTGTATCATCCGCATAGAGATGTTACTGACAAGAGAAGTGGTGTAGATAATAGCAGAGGACCTAAGACTGAGCCTTGTGGTACTCCATCTGATAAAGGAAGTGGAGCAAAGGTGGATCCAGAGATATTAACACTGAAAGAGCTATTAGATAAGTAGGATGAGAACCAGGGGCCAGATTCATTAAGGATCTTAAATGAAGATGTATCTTATTTCAGTCTCCTGGACAAAACCATGTTACAATGCAAGGGGTGCAAATTAGATTTCTGTTTTGCACGTTTGACTTTGATCAAAGTACTGACACAGCCTGCATGGTGGGGAAAGTTTCATGTATTTCGGCCGTCTGAGGACATCCACAAACCCACATATACCGACACCTAGCCATGGAGGTTACACTCACTGCGTATCATTTCAACAAATTGTTATTTCTCTTTGCAGTTGTTGTATGGTTCTTTATATAGAATTTCTCAACTGACCAGTTTTGATCTTTCAGTTCAGCCATGACACATGCGACTCAATCATACATTGCGGGGACCTGGTATCTTTGGATAAACTTGATCATGCGCTTCTCCACAGCCAGTGGTGTTGTGCACACACTTTCCCCTACACCTCCAGTGTTTTTACAGAATTTTGGTGTCTCACGTGGATATGCCAGATTTTGATGCTGAGTATATTAGCCAGGTCGTCTGCATTGACAAGTGTTTGTAAGTTTTGTGGGGACCTAATTTTTTGTCCCCACTGCGACCAAAGTCCCCACAGTGTTGGCGTGTACATAGGTCAATGTACACACTCTCCCTCTCTCCCGATCCCGACTGTGCAAGGAAGCCGGAGCACCCGGAGGAAAAAAAAAGTTTATAATGTAAGACAGCAGTGGGCAACAGCGGCCCACCGAGCCTTCCCCTGCTGTCCCCCAGCTGGCTGCTCCTGATTTTACCAGAGTGGGAGCAGTCAACTTCCGCATAAGTGACCTCCTCTGCACTGAGCAGGGAGGTCACCCGAGAACCCAGAGGAGGAGAGAGTGCACTGTCCTCCTTCCTCTGCTGCCCTTCCAGCTCTTCTATGTTGCCCATCACTGGTCTAAGATGTTTTACAGTCAAACCCCTGTGTTTTATCCAGCTGAATAAGCCAGGAACTGTTTTGCAGAAATTGAGGAGCACCAGGAATTAGTGCTTCAGCGTGTGCAGTTCCTGGGGTTCCACTAAGGGGATGAAGCAGCTCAGTTAACATTTAATTAGGAATGCACTTTTAAGGTATCTCCCCAACATATATTATTACAGTTGTTGATTTGGAAAATGCCACAATGTTGGATAGAGGGGAGAGCAGGACACGCACAAAACAGGGACTTACAAGGCAGACAGAATTAAATGTAGATAGGGAGGGCCCTGGTAATGAGAGAGCTTATAATCTAATACGGCTTTCATACTGCCGCCCCGGCAATATCCCGGGTTTTTCAAGCCGGGTTTTTGCCGGGGCTCGGAGCGTCCCAGCTCAGAAACACCATTCATACTGCACCTCGGACCCGGGAATTTCCCGGGTTGACCCCATTCATACTGCACAAGTCTGTGCCCTGGCAATTTGTGGGAGTCATCACCAGAGCAGTTTTCATTGGCTGAAAAATGGTGATGTCATTGAAAGGTGACTGGTTTTTTGACGCATAAAGATGATGCAAAAGTGGGTGGTGATTTCAGTGAAATAAAAGCAATTTTCTCCAACAAACTCCGATTCTGCTTCAGCTTGATCTGCACTCCACCATCCACCATTTCTCCTAAACTCCTTCTCGAATCTTCCACGGGCTCCCACCGATGACATCATCCTCCAGAGACAGGCAGACAGCCAATCAGCTTGTTTTCTGTGCAACCCGGGTTGAAAAACCCGGGTTGCACCATTCATAGTGCAGGCCACCCGGGTCTGACCCGGGAATTGCCCCTCGATAAATCCCGGGTTGAAGACCCGGGTTTTTAGACCCTGGATTTTTGAGTTGTACCATTCATACTGCACCAAGACCCGGGTCGTTTGAGCTCGCCCCGGCAAAAAACCCGGGATTTTGGTGCAGTATGAATGGGGTATAATAGGAAAAGGGCTCAGCTGATACTAGGTGAGTGAATGTAGCTCAGAGTGGAGAGTAGGACAGTTGTGGTTATGTATTAGTGTGGGTAGTATAGGTGGGCGATGGGTAATCAGAGAGGATTTGAATGTGGTGAGGAATTCCACTAGTGGGTAGTGGAAGTGAGAGGTAGATATCAGAGACATATCTGTGTTTAATATACTTAGAGGGTTTATTTGATCTTACAAAACAAATGTGCTTTCTTCTAAGGTCTTTGATATCAAGCTTTAGTATTATGGTGTTACAATTTATACAATAAGAAAGTTCCATAACAGAACTGTTGTGTAACTAAATGTATCCCATCCCTTCTGCTTCTTTTTGCAATAATTTTTAATAAACTGTTTAGTAAGGGAAAGTGTCTCTGTTCTGCAACACCCCTGGGCATTGTAGACGCTGTAACGTAAGTTTGCAGTTTCCTTGTTAACAAAAATGATCTGTAAATATTGGTGGATTCACATACAGGCCATGACGATCTTGGACAGATAAAGACATGTTATACTTTGCTTTTGTCAGAATTTTCATCTAGCCATTGTCAAACTAGTCTGAGATGTTGGCATTGCTATTTGTCATGAACACCCAGCCTGTCCCAGATGCAGCAATCTGAACAGCTGGCCGTGACTGGTGTCACCTTAGTCACTTAGCAATGAATACACCTTTTCTGCCACCACAAAGGATTTATTATGGTGTCCTTACGTTCACCAGAACCACTTATTAATGTTTCACACTTAAATCACATACATATGTAGCATGAGCATCCCTGGGCTTCGTAAAATTCACAAAGAATCATGGATAAATATTAAGGGTGCGCACCGGCCACTTTTAGTGTTTTGGGTTTTGGGTTCTGATTAGCTTGAGGTTTTGGGTTCTGATTTGTTTTGCCAAAACATCCGACGAAAGGTTTTGGTTCTGATTTTATTTTTAAAAAAGCATAAAAAGTGCTAAAGTGTTTTGTTTTTTTTTCACTCCTACGCTATTATTAACCTCAATAACATTCAATAACAATCATTTCCACTAATTTCCAGTCTATTCTGAACACCTCACAATATTGTTTTTAGGCCAAAAGGTTGCACCGAGGTAGCTTGAGCACATAATGCCAAAAAAGAGGAATTGTTCTGGGCCCTCCCTCCTACCCCTCGCGAGATTCAACGCGAGACTTGGACGACAGGGCCTCGTTTTCAATTTTTTTGCCCGCCGGAAATATCCGAACAGTGCTTGGATCCCGTTCGGATCCGCACTGTTCGGGTGGGCTCGGATTAGCGGAATCCGAGCCCGCTCATCTCTAATAAATATGCTAGATTAAATATGTTTAATCTGAAAAATATTTCCAAGGCTTATTTACAAAAAGGTAAAAAACATACATACAATGGGTTGCACATAAGTTTCAGAAAATAAAATAGGAAATAAAACCAGAATCCCTACTTACAAGTTCAGGAATTGGCATGTGAGGAATACACATTGAGAAGAATGACACATTTCAGTCTTGACAGACTCAAATAAAAGAACACCTTATTGTCTAAAGAAGAAGATTTTAAACCCTTCTTACAGGCTCTTAACCGCCCCCTTAGGAATTTAATTTACACTTTCAATTAACTCAGATTTATTAAAAAAATGACACATTTTGTGTGATGAGTTTTCCCGAAGTAAATTATCTATCACTAAGATAGATGTTTGGGTATCTGAGAGAATCTCTCACCTCTGATCTCTCACCTCTGAAGCCTAACTCCTCTGGATACATAAACTACTCAGATATCTGTCTCTGGGCCTGGCTACATTCAAAAGACAATTGGCACTTGCCTACTACAGACTTGGGTCAGTCAACCAAATACACTTTGAACAGTTAAATAAAATATTCACGGTGTTATACATAGATTCTATAAAAAAATAACAATCAGTCATTAGATATGCTACATTTCGTCACATTGTTTATGGTAGAGGGGTGGAAAAACTCCATTGCACTTTTAACTGCAGAAAATGTCTGTGTGCATTTTACCTTTATGCTTTTTTGGGGGTTTAAGTGTTATTTAAATATTGCATCTAACAGCCCTGGGAGTATCACCGTTTATCTCAGTGACAAATGTTATATAACATAGGAATTTTTTTAGTGTCTGTGCAGAAGACGGAGCTGTGAGACCAGTTTTTACTAAACTGAAGAACAAAACATAAAGTAACATGTTTAACAGCAGGCTGCAAAATGACACTGTAAAACAGCACAGAAACATGGTATAAACATGGTATTGCAGGCATGAGCAGCTATGTGGATCTGGCAGAGCCAGATCACAATATCTAACACATACTTACCTACTCCCGGAGGGCGTGACTGGAGGGAGGGGGCGTGTCATTTTTGGCACGATTCACAGAGAATCGCATCATTTGACGTGATTCTCTGTGAATTCCTGGGATGCGGAAGAAATGCCAGCTCTCGTGAGAGCCCGGGAGACTGACCCAAATTTCGGGAGTCTCCCGGACTTTCCGGGAGAGTTGGCAAGTATGATCTAACAGTTATCACCTGGACATATGCAGGATTATAAAGATAATCATTTATTTATTTAGCGCCTCTAATTCCGCACTGTACAGAGAACTCGCTCACATGAGTCCCTGCCCCATTGGAGCTTACAGTCTAAATTCCCTAACATATAGACACACACACACTAGAGCCAATCTGTTAGCAGTCAATTAGCCTACCAGTATGTTTTTGGAGTGTGGGAAGAAATGGGAGCACTCTGAGAAAACCCACGCAAACATCGGGAGAACATACAAACTCCACACAGGTAAGGCCATGGTCGGTAATTGAACTCATGGCCCCAGTGCTGTAAGGTAGAAGTGCTAACCACTAAGACCGCACATGAATGCGCTAACTAGATAATCACCTTTCTCTCATATTCACACTTTTCTGTGTCCAAGGTCAGATTGAAAACCGGGTTGCTGAAACTGATACTCACCCAGGGGCAGGTGGGCATCTGCCCCCCGGGCTGGTCTCATATTGGGCTACATTGGGCTGGGTCACCTACTTTTTTTACCTGCTTTTTTTCCCCCTTTGAAATGAATGAGTTGAGTGTTGTCATCCCTTCCCCCGTGTCCCAGGCTATAATTTGCCAGTCCTCCTCTGTACTCACCTTTGTCTTTATGAAACCACTCCAAAAGTCTTCTACCTTTGCTAAATAACTTTTTCTTTTGCAGACTTAGAACTTTTCTTTTGGTAAACCAGTTGGAAAACTCTCAGCTTGATCCATTCACCCCCAGATGTTCAACATTGGTTACTAATCTTTTGAGCCCAAACATGCAGCAATTTGTGGCAAATGTGGTTTAAAAGAACCAAACTGGCCATTGATTTTCAGCTGTAAAACACCAGCAAAGGATAACCATGATTTGCTTATAAACCAAGGAAATCAATTGAAAAAAATAATTGTTCTTTAATATTAGACATCTTTAGACCTCAAAGGGGAGCGCATACACACTACCCACAGATAAGAATATTAGAACATGAAGTCAGTGGGCACTTCTGTAAGCTTATCAAAGCACAAGGCTATAAACAGTGTATCTATGATTAATTACATTATATTGAGATGTTTCTTACAATTCACCAGTTTTTCTAATGAACTCTAATATGATGACATCACAGCTTACTGTTTATACAGACATTGTTTATAGAAGTTTATACACATGGGTTAACATCCCTTGTGTATTATAGAACAATAAAATTGTCACTTAAGCAGATCTCAGAAGAGATAAGGCCAAGATAAGGTTAGGGCTACACAAACAATTCCTCATTCAGGTACATGTGACTGATTGTGTTGTGTGAACACAGCTTGATTGTAAACCATTAGCCACTGGCATTATTTTATATTTTGATTTTATTGGTCATATTAGGCCTGATTCATTAAGTAAGGCAAAAAAATAAGTAATTTTTTGTTCTTGGACAAAACCATGTTACAATGCAAAGGGTGCAAATTAGTTTATTATTTTGCACATAAGATAAATACTGGCTGTTTTTTCATGTAGCATACAAATACTTAAAAGATATATTCATACACTGAAATTTAAAGTTGATCTAGAACATGTCCTACCCCAACTATAAATCTGGCATCACATTTTAAATTTGTCTCCCCCTCCAATACAACATGGTTTTGCCAAGGAGCAAAGTTGCTCATTTTTTTTTTTTAACTTAACTTTCCTTAATGAATCAAGCCCTTTATGTCTGCTCTTAATTTTCATTTGTGCAATTAATGTGAATCCATCTTCCTGTAAATGAATGAGGTTAAGCACTTGGAAAATAAAGTCAGTGACATCAGGTAAGGGTTGTCGGTGTCACAGACTATGGGTTATGTCGCGTGTCTGAGGTTTGGAGTCTAATGGATGTCCAGTCTTCACCAAGGACCGACACCAATGGGCATTGGACCCCAAGGCTAACCCTAGGAAGCACCAAGGAACAAGACAATGAAGTTGAGGACAAGCTGAAAAATGAGCCTCATTGTCAGGCCAGGCCAGTTATAGGAGATCACAAAGTTGCCACAAAATTTAGCACAAGTAGCAATGAATCCTGTTGTGCAGTGTTGTGCCGTGAGTGCACTTTTGAACCTGGAGCCTGCTGATGTCAGCTGGGGCGCCAGTCCTGTGCGCAGATCAAAGGACAGCAGATGCTCCGCGAGGGGCCGGACGCGAGAAAGACCCAGCTGAGGATGGAAGCATGTTATTCATCCAGAGACATTTTTGAAGTGACTGTTTCCTGCTTACTCTCTGTTGGTGTTGGAACTCTGGCTGAATATTTCTCCAGCATACAGCAGGATGTATTTTTTTCTATTCTCCTTTAAAATATTGTTACTTTCAGTTTTCAAGCTGCATAACTGTGTCTGAGCAATCTTGAAAGGAAATGTTTGTTTTATTGATTTTTTTTTTGAAAAAGAATAAAGAACAACATTAGAAAATATAAACTTCCCTTAAATTCCCCATTCACATGAAGACATTTACACATTTTAGTGAATTTTATTGCAACATCCAAGGAAGAATCGCATTAACCGGATATAGGATAATGCAGGAACCAGTGTAAACCACAAGGGCTACAGAAGACGAGCACCTCAATACAGGCACAGAGATCTGAGGTGACCACTCCATTGCGTATAGATATGTAAATCGAAAACTCGCCACTCAGAGATATTATCACATATAGCACGGTAATGACTCATAACAACTAAATCCTTGGCTGGGCAACCACTAATTATAACGTGAATTTACACAGGGTAACACAGTATTAGTGACACAGTCAATATACAAGAGAAATAGTCTCAGGAAGTTCCTCTCTAGGTCCTATTTTTACCCTATTTCCACTACTATCCTACATTTTAATTAATGGTCGTATCCCTGGATACACCTTTCCGCTAAAAATTTGTCTAACCCTTTCTTAAACATATCTATTGAATCTGCTATCACAACCTTCTTTGGCAATGAATTCCATATCTTGACTGCCCTTACTGTAAAGAACCCCTTCCTTTGCTGGTTGTGAAATTTCCTCTCCTCTAACCTTAGAGGGTGACCACGTGCAGGGCCGCCGAGAGGGGGGGGGAGCGGGTACATTTTACCCGGGCCCGGGCTTGCCAGGGGGCCCGGACCGGGCCTTCGCTGCAAATTTGTTTGGTTTTTTTTTGTTGGTTTTTTTTTTCATCTTCCGTCTTTTCATTTTAATTTTTTTTTTTCCGCGGGAGGGGGAGGGGGGGGGGGCGGGGGTCGGTCCGGCAAGATCGTTGGTGGGGGGAGCTGGGACAAAAAAAACAAACCAAAAAAAATTAATACTCACGTGATCGGCGCCGCGTCCCTCCTCGTTCTTCTCTGCACCATTCACACTGACTGTCGGGCGTGATGTCATCAAGTCACGCCCGTCAGTCAGTGAGGAGCGCCGCAGCCAGCATGAAGAAAGCAGCATGAAGACAGAAGAGAAGAGAAGAAAAGAAAGAAGCTGACAAAGGTAAGCAAAGAAATGGAGAGGCAAGAGGAGGAAAGAACAGAAAGGGACAGTACTATAAAGAAGGGGAAGAGAGGCACAGAGGAAAATAAAATGGGAAGAGAGGCACAAAGGAAAATAAAATGGGAAGAGAGCCACAAAGGAAAATAAAAGGGGAAGAGAGGCACAAAGGAAAATAAAAGGGGAAGAGAGGCACAAAGGAAAATAAAAGGGGAAGAGAGGCACAAAGGAAAATAAAAGGGGAAGAGAGGCACAGAGGAAAATAAAATGGGAAGAGAGGCACAGAGGAAAATAAAATGGGAAGAGAGGCACAGAGGAAAATAAAATGGGAAGAGAGGCACAGAGGAAAATAAAATGGGAAGAGGCACAAAGGAAAATAAAAGGGGAAGAGAGGCACAGAGGAAAATAAAATGGGAAGAGAGGCACAGAGGAAAATAAAATGGGAAGAGGCACAAAGGAAAATAAAAGGGGAAGAGAAGCACAAAGGAAAATAAAATGGGAAGAGAGGCACAGAGGAAAATAAAAGGGGAAGTGAGGCACAGAGGAAAATAAAATGGAAAGAGAGGCACAAAGGAAAATAAAAGGGAAAGAGAGGCACAGAGGAAAATAAAATGGGAAGAGAGGCACAAAGAAAAAAAATAGGGGGAGAGAGGCGCAGAGTGAAAAAAAGGGGGAGAAAGGCACAGAGGGAAAAAGAAGGGGGGAGAGCAGCATGGAGGGCACAGTGTGAGCATAAGGGGGCACAGTGTAGTTGTAATGAAGGGGCACAGTAATGTGTGTGATGGCACAGGGGGCTTGTTGCAATGTAGTGTGTGAGGTAGGTGGTGGCTAATTAATAGGTGCTATTTTGTTTGTAGGGTGATGATGAGGCAATTTAATAGTGGGGACTATTAATTTAAGATGGGGAGGTTTGGGGGCTATTGAATGTTGGGGTGAGTTTAGGGAGAATGAGGTCTATTTATTAAATGTGACTATGAATTATTTAATGGCAGTGATGGTTGCAGGAAATAGGTATTGCTGGGGCTGTTTGCAGGAAGGGAAATAGGTTTATTTATTAAATGTGAATACTATTATTTTAATGTTGGGGCTGGAGGAAGACCTAATTATCAATTGTGGGTGCTATTGATTTAACGCCGGGGCTGGCTGTAATTTTCTAAATGTAGCCATTTTTTCCAAATAGGCCCTTCAACATTGCAGGATCCGGACAAGCCGCAACAAAAGAAAGCAGCAGCCACAGGTGGAGAAAGTGAGAAGAACAGGTAGGAGAGAGCAGCACAGTGTGTGAAATGTTGTGATTCTAGTAGGGACAATACCAATTTTTGGTGAGTGTTGTGCCCAATGTAAGGTGCAGGCCAAGACTGAACTGTTTGTGTACACACTGCATTCTTTGTATACTACACTGTGGTGCTAGATGTCCTGAAAGTCAGGAGTGCTTGGACATATGTGACGCTCCAGCGAATTGAGAGCCTAGTGATTTTGATGCTAGCCACGCCCCAATGGCGCATTTACCACGCCCCCAAATGCATGAACACACCTCCGAAAAATTTTGCGCCGTCGGTAGGCTAGCCACGCCCCAACGGCACATTGACACGCCCCTAAATGTATGACCACACCCCCGAATTTTTTTGCGCTTAGTCGACTATGAGGGGGGCCCCATGAATTTGTTGTACCCGGGCCCTGAATTCCTCTTGGCAGCCCTGACCACGTGTCCTTTGTATAGTCCTTGGAGTAAAAAGTTCCCATGAAAGTTCTCTGTATTGACCCCTAATGTATTTGTACATAGTAATCATATCTCCCCTTAGACGCCTCTGTGTAATACTAATATTTAGCTTGCAGTACAGAATCCCTAGAAGAGATTACCCCTCCTTCTATGTCCATCACACTTTCTTTGCTAAAACCAGGTACATCTCTCTTCCATGTAGCAAATGTCTACATTTGCCTGTTATGCTATCTCATAAGAACATAAAAGAGAGAGGTGCATTTAGTCACTGTGAGATCTATAAGAAGTTGGTCCAAGGATGTAAATTTAAACCGATGATGAGGGACCGAACTGTCCAATCAGTGTGAGTCAACTGCAGCTACTTAAAATAATTACAGTTCAAGATACAGTAGCACCTCTTTCATACCATGAGTGCCCTGCTTAATTAGCAATACCTGAGGAGCAAGACATGCCTCTCCTTGATCCCTCTGGGATCCCCAGGCAATCAGTACTCACTTCTCTGAAGGAGAATTCAGGGCTCCCTCAGCTCAGTCCCCCATTTTGAGCCTGGTCGTGATCACACTGTGGCATCTTCTATACTGCTTGTGTTTCATCTTCACCATATCAGGCTCTGATAAGTCAGCAGCAATTGGAACAGGTCTTTTTGGGATCTGCAGGTGACCTATCTGTGCTGGATATCACACTGGGACGTGGGATGGAAGCTCAAGAGTTACAAGTAACGCACGTCGTCAGATGCTCCCACTCTCAATGAACGTTTATCCAAGTAGATTTGGATTTTACATTTCACCCAATTGCAATATTTGTCTTATGTCACAGAAGGTGACTATTGTTTTTCTATGTGCAGTATCAGTCTAAAGCTGGCTGCACACTATGGGAAATTTCTCCCAATGCAATACAGTGAACGATTTTACCAACAATTAAAGATCTGTGCTCTTCATCTGTCATAACCATTGGCTGAAAAGATTGTGTCTCTGCACACTCCATACAGATCTATGGACACTGCCGGTCCTGAGTGCGTACACACTGCAGGATTGGAACAACATTGTTCTATCGTTGAACAAAATTTTTAAGTCAACTTTAAAAATTGAATCAAACGATACGATGTGCTGTGGAACGATAATCGTTCATCGTTGGAGTGTACACACTAATGTGATATTGGGTTGAACGGTCGTTTATCGTTTGATTGGCCCGATAATCAGCTGAAAACACTGTAGTGTGTACTCAGCCTAAGGCAGGTTCATGTTAATTGTCGCTAGTTAAGTGTGATTGTCATCTTCAGAACTCACAATTTAGTTTTAAATTAATAAATTATTATTTTTTAATTACTTTAGTGTTGACCTGAAGGTGAATATAATGTTTAATTTAAGTGTAATAGTGAATTAGTTGCTTGAGGAAGATGATATTGTATATGAGCAATAATTCATTTATTACATGGTGGTGCACAATAGTTTTCTAGAAAATGGACACCCACCACAGAAGACACTGGGCACATTATTTAGGACTGGAGACACAGGATAAGTACTCCTGGTTTAAGAACTAGCCATTAAAATTTACTTGCTGTTCTGGAAGTTTTTAACATTATATTTACTTTTGCATGACTTTGTGTGCCAAGTAAAAACATGGGTATTCCTGTATGTGAGAAATGTCTGCAGCATGATGACGTTATACAAGAGTTATACTATTACTCACAATAATTTGGCCACTGAGGATGAATTTGCATTGGGGAATATAGATAATCTTTCTAACTAAACAGACCAAGGTGCTTGACCAGGGCCCTTTTTAGACACCCACTGCAATAATCTCTCTACGAAATGAAATCTGATTTCTGCGCTGCTCTGCAAAACGGTGCTTTGCTAGGACGCCTTTATCCAACCAACACCTCAACTCTGCTCCTCCGCAAATGCCGCAATCTTGCACCACAAACCTATAAACCCTTAGAACAGCATTCTACAGCAATGTCCTAATAGATTTCTAGGATGCACTAGATTAATTATAGCTCTGTGTTGCTGCACATCTGTACCATTTGAAACATAATAATAAATATGCTTTGTGTTGAAATGCAAACAAAGAATGGTCACACAACATTAAATGATGTAGCATCATGACTTTTACATTTTATACATGAGTTGTCCGACAGTAGATTTGTGTTGTATCAAAATTAAGTTTAACGGTTGGAAGGTCAGGTCTGTTTAGACAAATCTAATTAAAATCTGTCTTCATTGTTCATACAGCGTTCCGAGGGATCATTTTAAAAATAGTAACTGACAAATGAGGAAGGAAACCAAGTCATTAGCACAGGGTTCTTACTATGGTGAGTTCAGATTGAGTCATATGGTTTCATTTATCCTCAGACAAGTTTCATTATAGGAGAACTGTGGACGTAATGGTTTAAAGCACCTTTAAATAGCTCTGAAACAAAACAATAGTAATGGCCAAACACGTCTGTAACCACAAGTCTCAATGTCTGTACTGAGCCTAGAGATCAGCCCACTTTTCGGCTGCCTTGCTGTAATCTCATTATCAGATTTAACATGCTCTTCCCCTAGTTCCCAGTCAGCAATGATCAGAACTAGCGAGACATAAAATGACATAAATATTATTGCAATAATTCAAACTGTTGGAAGGCTATTGCTAAGCTATAAAAGGGGAAGATCATCTAAAAAAAATATACTTTTGGATAAAGTGTTGTTGTTCCTGTCACATATGCATTGGTGGCCCCATGAAACCTATAATTTGCTATGCTTATGTGTAGATAATTGATTAACAAACTTGATCTTAAGTGTTCCCAGCAGGACATGTTTTCAGGATTTCATTACAGTTGACATAATAAGCAGCTTTTGTGTTTGTTCTTTGAATGAGTCAGTTTCTGATCTAAGTTTTTCTTAAGTTCCAGTCTTATCCCTCTCCCTTGTCTCAAGTCTCCCATTTGTTAGTACTTCTGCCCATCCAACAAACTGCAAGAAGCGATAGCCAACTCCTGAAACCATGGCACAAAGTCGGCTGCCATTTGTGGTCCAGGGTCAGATTGCTTCCTCCATCAATGCTTATGAATGATACCGGATGTGGGCCGGCAGAGCACCCCGCTAATTGTAAATACCGCAACCTTGCTGAAGTGAGCAAACGGGCAAGGGTCTTAGGTTAGGTACAAAGTACTACTCTAGCTAAAGGAGGGTATAAAAATAAACAGGATATATTTCAGAACAAATTGTGTAAATGCAAGTTCTATTATTATGCCACTTCTTTTTAATTTGCTGTGAAACTATTTTCTAAATTTGTATTTTTTGCATTTATTCACGTTCTCATTTCTACCCATCAGGAAGTCCAGATTTGCACTCTTCAGTGGCCCGGTCTTCCGGAAGAAATCGTATGGGACATTTCATTTATCATATTGGATTTTTTTATACCTGGTTTAAGCATTATAGTCAGCTACACCAAAATCTTCCAGGTAAATGCAACTTCCGAACTTTTAGTTTGTGTACTTATACTGTGTGTATATTTATATATTTAAAGCTGCAGAACCAATTTATTATGTAAAGTTTACTAAGCTTCTCCATGACCTGGTCATAGATCTGGGAGCTGCTCTATGCAACCGCTTTTCCTGGGGCTCTTGTGGCTCTTCTCACAGCCCCGGCCAAAAACCAAGGGGATGTGAGGATGGAGGAAAATTAGTTAGGTGATAGTGCAGCTTTAATCTTGTTATTTTTATGTTTAGATAGAATTTTGTAAATAAGTGCCTCTTTGTCATGGTCTCCACGGGTGTGTAATGAATGTGGCAACTGGATTGTCCTTAGCCTAGACAGGTTTAAATTACCCATACAGGCTTGTCCACAGCTATGAAAGTTTTCATCTCCTCCTTACGGTACCAGCAACTTCAATAAGACTGCCAGGGGACACTATGGAAAGAGAATCGGTTGTCTAAAAGTAGACAATCATTTAAATAATGGAACTAGGATTTATTTGCCTTATCTCTGCTATTATTGATTGGTTTATTGCCTTGTGGATCCTCTACTCCTTAGGCTAGGTACACACTGAAGAATTTTCTGACCAAAGTGTTATCTCCAACGATTCTACCTACGACTGAAAGTCCGATCAGTGTGGCGATTCCTGCATACACACTGACATGATTTACCTTCAGATCTGTGCTCTTCATCTGGTCCTTCATCTGGTCCTACAGTCTTCAGAGAATGACAGCACAATATTAATTTATTCATTATTGTCACGTTGTCACACTGATTAAAACCGCCTTGTTATAGCTATCCACATGTCCTAACGGATTTTGTTGGCTTCTGTGACTCTGAAATGAAACATTCCGTTTCAGAACGGAAAAATTATTTATTCCTTCTTCAGCACTCTCTACATTTAATCACCGGGACATTCATTGCTAGTATCGGCTGAAAAGAGCCCAACACTGTAAACTCTATGGAGATCGTGGGCATCAGTGCATACACACTACATGATTGGTCAGAAAATATTAAACAGTACGACCAACAAAATGAGCCGACAATTGACACTTTGGAATGACTTTTAACCTTTGTGTCACTATACACACTAACCCGACTTCCGACCGGGCGGTCGTATGTTGGCTGATTTGCCCGATTATTGGTTGAAAACGCTCCAGTGTGTACCCAGCCTCACTATATGAACACACAGACTAGGATTAATTTCATCTGAAGCTGATTAACCTACTATTGTGTTTTGTGGATTTAATATTTTTTATATAGCTAATTTTTATGTAGCTAATTCCCATGGTTCAGTTTTTACAACTAAGGTCCCCTTCACAGATGTGCATTTAGAACAAATGAGCACCCGTTTGTCGGAAAACAGATGTTTGCTGCATGTGTAGAAGGGTTTTATTTATCAATAGAGCCCTGGTCATGGCAATAAGACTGATTTTTTTGTTAATCGCAGCAATAAAAAAGTCCCTTATTGCCATAATTTAACCCACAATATTAATGTATAGTTGTCAACTACACACATTAGAGGCAGCCATATTGTGGCCTCAACCAATATACATGAGAAGGCTGCCTTCTAATTCATAAGGAGCCAGTCAACGGTTGCCACAGTGATGTTACTGGTTCCAAATTAATTGATAGGCCGCATTCTCCCGAATTCATAGTGAAAAGTCTCTTAGATCAAGTGAGGTTAGAGTTTTATCAGTACAAATAAGACTGCACTTGCATGCAATGTAGTGCAACAGACATGAATCAAAGGGTTACGTCACTGTCCGTGGTCATCCTGCTACCATATAATGGAGGCCTTTACCAGTTTATGTGGCCTATTTACTATTATTTGCACTTTTGCCCCCTTAATTATCTGTGATCGCAACGATGACAGATGAATTAATAGTGCAATTTACTATTAAAAGTATGTCTGGTATGAGGCTGTCCCGGCAATGACTTTTTTCTAAAGACATTCCGGGTTCTGACCTGGATCCTATACTAATTTTACTAATTAGCCCACACTGCAGTCCCCATTGAGTATTATGGGGACTGCGGTATTGTGCAGTAATTTGCCTAATGCAGGAGATATCTGTAATTTCTTTTGCGTTAGGCTTGTTTCCGCATGGTGTATAGCTTGCTAATTAGTACCCATTGTCAGTTATGACCCAGTGAAGGGGTAGTCTGTATATTAATTAATATTGGTTTAGCACCCAAAGTGGTTGTCGCCACTGTTTGAAATATGCTCTATTGTACAATGTAACCAACCTGTTTAATTTGATATTTGCAGATCACAAAAGAAATGAGGGAACGGATGATCACCAGTACGGCTTATTCAGAAATCCACCAACTCCGTGTCTCCCAACGGGACTACAAACTCTTCAGAACCCTCTTCATTCTTATGATCTCTTTCTTTGTCATGTGGACTCCTGTCTTCATCATCGTGCTTCTACTCCTTCTTCAGAACCTAGATAAGGACTTCATTCTATCACCGACCGTCTTCTTCTGGATTTTAGTGTTTACGTTTTCAAATTCCATCGTCAATCCGATTTTGTACAATATCAATTTATTCAGGCAGAAATGGTGGCGGATTGTTTTCTGTTGCAGCCCTGAGGAGAATGTGGATACAGACACAACAAACAACCGGAATAACAATCAAACTGGTTCCTTGGACAATAAATAGTGGAACTTTCTCTTAAGTTAACGGATTTCTAAACCTTTATGGGAGAACACCGGCAAAGTTAGTATTTTAAGGCAGCACAGTATATATAAAAGAGAAAACTATGGTGATGCCGCCGCAGGTCATCCAATCAGATTCTCTCTCGTCTTTCTGCCTTCAGACTTACTGACAGTCTAAAATCTTAGGGCCTATGGCCTATAGAGTAATGTGACTGGTGGTATTGGCAAGACTTTGGCGTCGATGAAGGGAGACCTTATTCCTTTTGATGCAGTTCTCCTTTAAATTGTTACTCTAACAACAAACTGTTTTGAGCCAGTTACAAACAAATAAACATTTCTTTTCATGTGTTTTATTTGCTGTTTTAACTTTGCACCGTTATAAACATTTGTTTGTGCCAAAGTGCACCATTAATGTTAACACCCGATAGATAGTTAATAAAATAACAAATAAATATGAATATGCTCATTATACCGGCATTAATAACATCTCATTACCAATTTTATATAAGTCTAATTGACACACATTTAGGGTTAGGACAAATCGATCTAAAGCAGTCATGATCAACCTGATATACTTCAAGGGCCGCACATTACCCTTAATTTCAAGAATGGAAAAAAGTTCGGAAACGTTCTGGACACTCATACCTCACTCATCCTAAAATACCCCCATGTGCCCCTCACTTGTTTCAAAATTCTGCCACATGCCACTCAGACCTCCCACTTGCTCCAAAATAGCCCCACATGCCCTCAGGCCCCCACTTGCCACATAATGCACCCACAAGCTCTCAGATCCCACATGTACTCAAAACACTCCCCTTACATGCTACACAGACCTCCTCACATACTCCCCAGACATCCACCACATGCCCATCAGACTTCACACACACACATGCTTCTCACACAGGGACAGGCTGGACTGGGGGGTAGAGGGGCATGTGCCCCCCGGACTAGTCCCATAGTGGGCTTCCTTGGGCTGGGGCACCTTCATTTTTTCCCCTTTAAAATATTCCTAATAGGCTGCTGAGTTGAGTCTTGCCCCTCTGGCTGAAACTTGCCAGCCCTCCCCTGTTCTCACACATCCCCCAAAATGAGTCTCCCTCCTCGCCCACTGTTACTTACTTTTATTGGTGGAGCCTGCAAAGCAAGGAGCACATTGCACCCTCCCCCCCCCCCCCTCCCGTTATATGGCCTCCCTGTATTGTGCAGAGGAGACTAAATGGGTGTGACCCTGGAGTTGGCCACTCCCATTTAGTCTTATTCTCTGCTTTAAAATAAAGCAGAAAATAAGTTGGATAGTGAGCAGCAGGCTGGGTGGCACAGGCGATGGCTCGCCAGGCCCACCACTGCTCTAAAGGGTGCACTTGGACAAACCATGTTGGGATGTAAGGGTGCAAATGCAATTTGCATATAGGGAACATACTGCCTACTTTTGCATGCGGTAGATAAATATTGTGCAACTTTATTTTTACTCCCTTACTAATCTCTCCGCACATCTCCGCCCCGTCCTGCTGGGCAATAAGGTTTTGCCAAGGTGCAATATTGCATCACTCTAAGCACATTTGTGTAATGCTACTGAGTAGTTCATTTACTTCAGAGAATCTATATTTCAATTAAATTGTTTTAAAAAGCCAAACTGAATAATATTCTTCCTATTGTGTCAAACACTTCTGGAAACACAGGAAGTTTTTCTTTTAAAATCACAATTCACAAAGACCATTACATGATACCTTTCAAAGTATTATAAGTGTTTGTCGTTTCCCTTCCCTAGCATTGAATATCTATTTATTGCAAGTCTACATCTTGTTTTGGTGCCATCGCTTATACTATATACCTGATTTAAATAATACTAGTGGTATCTCAGGAAATAGTTCTATTACGTGTATGATCAGGTAATGCATCTTGTGTATAGCCAGGTCCATGGCCTTGTATAGGTCATTCAGACTATGCTTTCCTTTATTATTGCCTATGGGATTGCCCCCAAAGGTTTTAGGCGAAAAAAATATACCATACAAAGCATCTTGAACTATGTACCATTATCAGCTGAAAGGGCATTATTGGGGATTTTGACTACCACAGCTAGGTGATCCAGAAGTGGCTTAAAAAAAAATAATTTTTGCCTATTATTTCAGCTTCAACCAGGAAAAGTATTCTACAAGTCTGAATACAAAATAGTCCACAAACTATTTCAACACAACAGTCCCAGTCTCTCTGAGCCACACTCGCTGCTCTGGTTTCAGCTGTGCCCTCTTCCACTTAGACTATATCTCTCTTGTGAGCGGGGCACTCCATACCCACCCATCTTTTATATGTATGTCCTGTTTTCCCCACTGTATGGCGCTGTAGAGCACTGTGGTGCCTTGCAAGTCAGTGACCATTATATGCCCACAATAAACACTCAAACAATAACGTGCATACCTCACTTATCTGTTTTACTCAATGTTTGACATCTAGCTGTTATTTCTCTACCCTTCTTTGTTACCTAAGGTTTGAAGAAGTTACTTTTTATTTAAGATTTATAGTTCTTGCAATACATTAATGTCTATATTTAATATGTCTCATTTATCTTTTTGGAGTACTTATATCTTCTGTTCTGTCAAAACTGTAAATATGGATGTATTTTATTTTGTGGGGGTATGGCATTGTAATACCAACTTGATTTTGATTTCCCCCAAGTCCCCTTATTGCTTCTGTATCTCTTTAAATGTTCAAATAAAAAAGTTTGTGTAAAGAAAAATCACCTTGGAATGGCTTGCTAGGATATAACACTCTTTCTTTGTTATAAAGGTCTACTGTTTATTTTTATTGTATGTATGTATATGCTTATTTATGGTGCACGATTTTGTTACAAAGTTAACATTTGTAAATGGAGCAATTTACAATTTCGAGGATCAAGTATAGTCAAATTATAGCCACCATTTATATAGTACATGAAATCTATCATCTGATGGTTGCTATGGGTTATGGGAAATTCAGAAGGGCTGGGGCAATGACACGGTCAATCAACCGGTCAGAATTTGGGAATTAATACACTCGCATAGATGAATTTGCATTCAGCCCCACACATAAAATAGACATATACACAGACATGTGCACGGCTACAGGTACACAGATGCACACAGATCCACAAATTTGCATTGTCTGTCACCTTAGATAGACCACCACAGCCAGTCACACAAGTTGTCGCAGGCTCCCATATGCTACCACAATCATCATCATTTATTTATATAGCGCCAACATATTCCGTAGCGCTCTACAATTGGGGACAAACACAGTAAACTAATAAGCAAACTGGGTAAAACAGACAAAGGTGAGGTGAGGTGAGAAGGCCCTGCTCGCAAGCTTACAATCTATGGGACAATGGAAGTTTGACACATGAGGTTAAGTCTACATTTTGCATTTTGGCCCAGCCAGACTGCAAAGGTAAAAGTGACTCATAGGCTAAATGATCCTGTCACACAACAACGCTGGTCAGGGGGAAGTTGTCTTGTGTGAAATTGTGTAATTGATGGTGATAGGGTAATGTAGTGCGGTTAAGAGGGTGGTTGAGGAATATTATAAGCTTGTCTGAAGAGGTGGGTTTTCAGAGAACGTTTGAAAGTTTGTAGACCAGAGGAGAGTCTTATTGTGCGAGGGAGAGAATTCCATAGAGTGGGTGCAGCCCAAAAAAAGTCCTGTAACCGGGAATGGGAGAATGTAATGAGGGTGGATGAGAGACACAGATCTTGTGCAGAACGGAGTTGCCGAGTTGGGAGATATTTTGAGACAAGAGAGGAGATGTATGTTGGTGCAGCTTGTCAGTCACACAAGTTGCCACATTCTCACATATGCTACAACAGCCAGTCACATAAGATACCATAGGCTCTCATATGCTTCCACAGCTGGTCACATAAGTTGCCATAGGTAAACAAGCTAAACAATAAAGTTCTTTTGTTTGCTGTTCTAATATGTAAAGGCCAAACAAATGTTAATATACTATATGTAGTGTATAATAATATTGGATCAACATGAAATAAATGTAATCACAAAGGCTTGTTTCGTTACATTAGAAATGAATGTTTATTGCTTCACTCCTCAAAATGTTAATCAAAAATGTAAGGAAATAGATCTACAGAATGCATCAAACAGCTTATTTCTGAAGTGCTATAAACATATAATTAAACATAGTATAAAATATGTACATTAGTGCTATAATCATTCCAATAGCATTTATTAAGGATTAATTTGCAAAAAATAATATGCAGAAGGTGGCGTGATCGATCTTCTTGTAAACTGGAAATCAACAGGCTGCTTGTATATATTGTGTGGGACTAACCACAGCGCCCTGTAAACAGACAAGACCAGCAGGTTAATCATAGAGTCCGCAGGAAGTGCGGCGTGCGAGGTATTAAACAATCCCCATGAATCTATTTTTAGTACATTTTTACCATGTTCTGTTATAAAAGCACAACTTTTTTTTTAGTAGTCCTTTAGGGATTCAAGAACATGTTAAACTTATCTTTCAAAGACTGTGAAATTGACAGTTTTGTTGGAAATAAGATTAATGGCATATGCTATTGTAATGTTTGTGTGATAAGAAGCTGATTACAAGTAGAAGGTGGAATTTTTTGTCAGATATTGGAATGGGTCATATTACTGCATTGCCTACTCTCCTGGAATGTATGGGAGACTCCAAACCTTTTGTGAGTTCTCTCAGATTCCCGAAAGAGTAGACTACTTTCCCGGATCCCACCTAATCTTCTGGCGAATCACGGCTCCACCCCGATTACACAATTTGCAGCATATCACAGCAGGAAGCATAGCCATATTGACGTGAATCGCATCATCACATCTCCACACTTGCCCCTTGGAGACCCCTCTGCGGTTTCCCGGATGGGAGGTAGAAAATGTAGGTAAGTACATACTGGGTCATGTTGGGAAACTCCTGGTTCAACAAAGCATGTTTACCACAACAGGGGCAGAGATGTTTGGATTTGATGGTTTGTTATTTTTCCACCAATATACTTGCCAAACAAGGTAAAAGATGAAATGTGAATAAATACAGACCGTGTAGGTAACATGCACTTGTCATCTACACATTGCAGAGGCAGCCATTTTGTGGTTTATATAAATATTTATTGATATAGTCTGTAGACGGCAGACTAAGTCATCACTAGGCAACCATGCCTGACCTCCTTAGTGTTAGCTATGAACTGCCTCATTGATGCCACTGGCTCTTGGTGTACTGATAAGCTGTATTCAAATGAATATTGATTCAGCGCACAAAATGGCCGCCTCCTCTGCATGTGGGTGACAGGTAGATGCATTCTGGGAAGCATGAAACAACTGCAAATTATATATTGTTTGTAAGCATTATTTATTTTAATTTTGCTTTCTTATTAAGGAGAGAGCAGATAAATATATCTGCACAGAAACCCCTTTTTCCTGTATATTTATAATATTTACTGTTTGGGTGTTGCCATATTACTTACATTAATAAAATAAAATATTATGAACAGAATCCGGTGGAACAGTACCCCAGCTGCCAATGTATCATTAAACAATGTTAGAAACTTTATTTGGTTTTCCCTGGTAATAACCATTAAACAAAAAGTGCCTTAGTGATGTCATAAGTTGTACTGAATTCATAGACTACATTCCCATGAACATTGGTTCAGTCACAAAATGGCTGCCTCCACTGTGTGTAGCCACAGGCGCTGTTTAACATATTAGATAAACTTTGTTGCACCTCTTGCCTGGATTTAGAGTTGGACGTGAAACAAATTACGTCATATTTTACGTAAAGCGTATCTTATAACTGCCGTCCATTGTGCTTGAAGCGGCAGATCGGGGGTGTTCACATGTAAGTTCAGTACAGTGTAGGCGCATGTCAATCATGCCCAGTAGCAATGCATCCGATTTTAACATACGTGTATCTTAAAAATACACCTTTAGGCACCCCATAGGCCTGTTGCAAGTTTCTAAGTTGATGATGATGACGGATGCATTTTTTGCATCAAAAGTATCTATATATTAGATCTAAAGTTAACATACGAGCAACTCAAAATCCAGCCCGTGTAAAGTTCCATTCTTACCATCGTGGACCACGACTCTGTATTGTCTGTCCAAGCAGAGCTCTTCCTGTCTCCTCCTCACAATTCGTTGTGTCTCTGGGGTAAGTCCTTCAAGATGGCGGGAGAAAATAAAGGAGTAGCCGTCTTTACATGTGCCATCTTCATTCTGCGTGCGGCACGAGTAATGGATGGCGTAGTTGACGTAATCAGTATCCACCACCCAATGATTATCCACTGCAAACACAAGAGTTCATATGTGATTTACAGACAGTTAGAGGGTAACAATGGGTGCACAATACAATAATGCCTAGTCCATCAATATATTAAAGTAGTGTTAATGTTACAAGGATCTAAATACTGAGTGCTATAGCTATGTTTATTACACCACATTAAATATAAATGATTAATTTAACAACTGTAGTACTTTGAGGGTAAGATAAAGTAATTTGTCCTGCGCTTTATATTGGTCATAAATTACTCTTCATGTCAATGTTCTGGACATCGCTTCATTTTCACATTAAAGTGTATTCGTCGCCTACACTCGATACACATTTTGTGGGCTGGACCAATGTTCCTAAGAAAAGGGGCGGTCAATACATTAGGATGATACTTTGGTCCTTATTCCTCAGTGATATCACTGTTTGAAAGGGAATTATTAGCTTGCTACTCATGAAAGCCCTCGCTGCACATAGGTAACTGGTAAAAAGAATCACTTATTTACTGGTAAAAAGAAAATCACTTATTTACTAACATTGCATTTAGATCAGAGGTGCCCAAGTTCAGTCCTCAAGGGCTACCGACAGGTCATATTTTCAGGATTTCTGTCTGTAGGTGGGATAATTGCTGATCCAGACAAATAGATTAAACTCACCTGTGCATAATTAAAGAAATCCTGAAAACATGAACTGTTGGTAGCCTTGGAGGACCGAGTTTGGACACCTCTGATTTAGATACAAACCACAGTATCTAGCAGCAATGAACTTTTACAAGATAGTCCCTAAAGCTGGGTACACACTACACGGTTTTCATCCAATAATCGGTTAAATCAGCCGACATACGACCGCTCGTTTAAAAGTCGGGTCAGTGTGTGCAGTGACACGATGGTCGAAAGTCTGCCCAAATGGACGATTATCGCCTCATTTGGTTGGTCGTACCATTTAATATTTTCGTTACAATCTCGTTTCCGCTGTGTAGTGTGTATAAACTTCCGACCGATCCACAACAGTGAGTACGAAATTACAGTCATTGCTCACGACAACATGGCTGTGAAAAGTCGCTAAAGGGACGTCCGCTCTTCCCTTTATCCTCCTAAACAAGGCTAGTGTGTATGCAGTCCATGGACCGAGCGATCGGAACATCGATCGCATGTAAAATCGATCGGCATAAAAAGTTGGTGGAAAATTCTGTAGTGTGTACCCAGCTTTAGATTGCAAGCTTGCGAAAATGGCCCTTCTTATCTCTCTGACTGTATTACCCAGTATTGCTTTATGACTGTGTTAGTTCTCATTTGTAAACCGCTATGAAATTTGCTGGCGCTACATAAATAAATGTTGCTGATGACAGTACAAGCTAGACAACGAAAACAGAGGTCTGATTATTTTGCTGTGAGTCAGCGCACATTTGGTAGTTAATGTTAGGCTGGCGGGTCTTCTCATAAACTTGCAGAACTAGCTTTGCCTATAGCAGCCGCCTTTCCCGTAGAGCTTGACATGCTCACAGGTACCTAAATGCCCCCAGGTCTTATTTCTAATGTAGTGCAAGTTTATAAACAATACCACGGCGGAAAAGCAGGAAGAGGGAATCCGGATGGTAGCGGGTAGTCAGAAGCAGGCCAAAGTCAGGGGTCTGAAGCGAGCAGAGTTGTCAGGGACAGGCCAAAGGGTCAGGGCTGACAGCAAGCAGGGATATATGAATAACAAACAAAGGGTCAGGGCAATCAGAAGATAAGCGGGATCCAGAAACAGGCCAGGGGTCACAATGGTAGGCCCAACAGCAGAAAAGCAGAGTATCCACAGGAACACAGATAACAGAACAGGAGCAAGTCAGCAACAGACACAATCTACGCTATAACCGCAGGGAGGCTAAGCTCTCACTGCCTCAAATACACAAGGTGGCCAATAAGGGAAGAGGGGAGAGGTGTTTAATAATAAGCTCCAGGGGGCTGCATAATTAATAGCAGCTATTTAATTATCTCACAGACTCGTTAACAACTAATGCGGACGCGCCTGGCTGCCCAGCGTTGCCTGGACACGGCGCTGATCAGAACAGCGTTCCGGAAGTGACTTCCTGGCTGTTATCATGACATCCAGGACGCAGGTAGGAGCGAGCAGTCGGGAACCTCAGCTTGTAACAGTTAATCAATAGAGAATGAACTCTGCTGTGTAGAGTTGACTATTGTAAGGAGGTTCTATACTCTAAAAGCATTCAGGAAAATGTGCGTGTGGAAATATTTTACTTACGTCCTTTTTCAAGGAGGGACATGACACCATGATACTTCATCCTCATCTTAGCAGGGTCCTCTGTTTCTTGAAATGTGCCCACCATGTCAGCGCACATATCCATGGAACTAAAGGTGAACCACACACATTACTGAGGTTAGATACATACTAAAGCTAAGTAGCATAATTATTATTATATTTTCTACAATATTCACTAGTTATTCAAATTGTTATGGTATTGTTATTGTGATAACAGGCTCCTTATATAATGGTTCACTACCCACATGGACAAGCAAGAGTTGGCTGAACTGAATGTGCTGCTGTTAATATTCTAATGTTCTCATTGACTACATGTTGCTCAACCTTCACCCACTGCATGTTCTCTTTGTCTGTGTCCTCAATTTGCAAGAATTAATGTTGTAGACCATGGTCGAAGGCATTTAATAAATAAAACTAAATAGGAAACGTCTGACACTGCCATGTGGTAGCTGCCCACCTCTAGGGGTATCCAAGGAGAACATTCAACAATTTGCTGGTCGAGTCAGGTGATCCTCTGCTCTCTGAAATACATCTACAGTGCATCCGTACCACCCAACATTTCAAGAAAGGTACACACCTAATCTACCCAGCCACTTCCCAATTGGACACTGGAATTTTTTGTGTTGGCAGTCCTCAATCTTTTTGCTTATGGGAACTTTGAAAAAAAAGGGACATTTGGGGGTATGTGAACCACCGAATAGTCTGCTCTGATAAAGAGCTTATAGAAACATCTTGCTAACAAGGTGAATGTGAGCAAGCTGGAAATAATACAGAACTTCCTCTCTCACAATCTCTTCATATGCTATTTGGGGTCTTTAGCACCTTTGAACTGAGGGAAATTATTATGTTTCTACTCATACCTGGTATGCAATTCAGGTGTATCTCCCTCGGCTCATTTGAGGACTACACTTTATAAGCTCTCACCGGTCATGTACTCATTGCCAGTTATAGCTTTACACTCTAGCTTCCTGGTTACTGAATCAGTGTTCTGTATGCTTCCGACCTTGCATCAGTAGTCCCTGGGTCTGCATTTGTTTGTTTCCTGGTTCCTTTTACTTGGCTATGCATCTTATAGTTTGCTGGTTCCTGGCTCTGCTTTCACTTTTCTCCTGGCTCCTGATATCTGTCTTTGAATCTGCATGGATTGCGGTAATTAACTATTGCTTGCTCTGTGGCTTTCGTAGTGATTGCTGGACTGTGTTGTAGTCCCGCATTTCCATGAAGACTCTGTAAATTTGCACCAGCATTGCCTCAGAGTCAATGTGTTATATTACTGCTTTGTCTAAAAGACTGTGTAAATCTGCACCTGTATTGCCTCAGAAAATATGTTATATTCCTGCATTGCCTCAGAGACTTTGTTATATTCCTGCATTGCATCATAAAAAATGTTATATTATGTTAAATGTTATATTTCTGTATTGCCTCAGGGACTATTTTATTCCTGCATTTCCTAAAAGAGTGTGAGAGCTGCACCTGTATTACCTGTTATCACCTGTCTACCTTTTGATTACTGCCAAATCCAGTGTGGTTGAGCTCTGTCTATCATTATATGTGATGTACTGCAATAAACTCCAAATTGTTCTACTACAACATCACCTCATAATTCCTGTGATTTCTTAACAGCATTTGCAACAGTTGACTTGCCCTTGAGAAAGCCCAGACTGTGTCATTTTCTATTAATGTTGTCTTCCAAAAGAGCATAATTTTTTTCTGCTAGTGAACAATGCGCTATGGTACAGAATTAAATTTTTGACGTTAACTCAAATATCCTGAGCTTTTCACAGCTGAATATTGTGTAAGTAAAAACAAAATCACTTATCACCGCAAAATAATATGATCAGGGCAGCTGTACGATACCGGCCCAGACCAGAAAGGATTAACTTACTGCTCCGCTGGGCCACCCTCTGCATATATGCACATGCAAGAACTGGATTGTCACCTCATGTATGCGCAGTGGAACTGGACACATAGATTTGGGCTTTCAGTTCCAATAATGTGGGGGAAAATGCGTTGTTTGAAAATAGACAAAATTATAAAAAAACAAAACATAAACCTCTATTCATTAGAAATATGCTTTATTCAAAGAATAAAGCTTTTTTTAAATGATTATAATCTGTCATCACTATCTGTGCAAAGGCAAGGCTTTTTCTGGTGTAACTGCAGCGATAACCCTTTTATGTATAGGGTGAATCGAAAAAAAGTCCTATATCCAGTTTTCATGGGCAATAGGGCTTTTAGCCTTTGGATAAATCAGCCCCTTAAAGAGGCATTTCTGGAGAAATAATTTTAGGGGTCTATTTATCTCTGGTTTTTAAGCCTTAACTATGTTTCTCTGGAATGGCTCTCTGAGTGCTTCACTAAATTTATCAAACGGTTAACGCCGGACAGATCTGGTGTTGACACAGTTATTGCAGATTACCGCTGTCTCCTTAGAACTCTATGGGGACAGCGAAGGCAGACAATTTATGTAGCAGTTAACGCCAGAGGCAGAACTAGTGAGCTGTGGGCCCCAGTGCAGGGAGACGGGGAGGATGGAACTGGGGCCCCCAACCCTCTGCATCTGCCATGCAGTTGGCCCTATTATCTCCATGGGCACCTGGCACACCAATGGTAGTTCCGCCACTGGCTAACACCATCTCTGGAGGGCATTAAACACCTTTATGTTTACTTTTCAGGCCTCCTAGAGGGGAGAATGAGTGCAGAAGGAGCTCTTAATAATTCCTCACAGGCAGGCTGCAAGCTCCTCCCCTCTTTCCCCATAACTACCAATCACAGCACAGTTATCAGTGCATAGTCGAGATGTGTGTAGTGGGAGTAGTGTAATTAGTGCATGCTAAAGTACTAGGAATATGTTACATACATGCTCCCACTTGTCCATGTGTAATGTGTCTACGGATATTAGCTCAACTCTACTGGAATGAAAGGAGTTTATAGGAAAATTCAAGATTATTCTTATGTTATTCTTATGTTTTGCTCTATGCAGACATTTGTGCTAACAAAATAGAAGTTTCTTACGTCAAGATTACGACTCTGCCTTTGGCAGTTGCCGTCATTTTTCCATTTTCATCAACATAAAATTTAGCCACAATGTTGTCAATGAGAAAGAGTCCCTCTGGGTCCTTCTTGGCTACGGCGTACCAGGTTCCAGCATACTGATAATCAAAAGAAATTCAACATATGTTTTATTTACGTCGAACTGTAACTGTATATGTACCAAATCCAGGATTTATCTGATCACAGAGACTTTTTGCCAACATTGGGTCTGATTCATTAAAGAAAGGAAAGTAAAAAAAAAATGAGTAACTTTTCAACTTGGCAAAACCATGTTGCATTGGAGGGGGAGGTCAATTTAAAATGTGGGAACAGAGTTTTAGTTGGGGTAGGACATGTCCTTGATCAATTTCAAATGTCAGTGTAAAAATAAAGCTATCAAGTATTTGTGTCCTACATGAAAAAACAGCCATTATTTTCTTTATGTGCAAAATAATAAACTAATTTGCACCCCTCGCATTGCAATATGGTTTTGCCAAGGTGCAAAGTTTCATTTTTTTGCTTTCCTTTCTTTAATGAATCAGGCCCATTGTGCTTAAGCTGAATAAGAATTTTGAGTCTCCAACAATTTTAGTGCACAAAACTCAGTCAACTCTTCCATGAGCTAAAGTTATAGCTACGCATAAATGAAACAAACAGGTCCGTAGTCATTAAATTTGGGGGAGTCCACTCAGGGCCATCTTAACAACATTATGGGCCCCCGGGCAAAGCAGTGCACCGGGGCCCCTAGATATAGATATAGATATATAGATGTATACAGATACAGATATAGATATATAGAGATAGATAGATGTACTTGCTCAGTGACCCTTGTAGGTTTTCTTTGCAGGTTTTTTTCTTTTGCAGGATTATTTATTCTCATTAAGAGCCATGCCTATGGGGCCCCCTTGCCCGTGGGGCCCCCAGGCAGCTGCCCATTGTGCCCAATGGAAAAGATGGCCCTGAGTCCACTGATGATGTGTATTCATGCATATGGTACTGAAATTATCTTAATAACAGTTTACTTGTCACCAGTCAGAATTGAAAACCTTAATGGGAGTTTTACTCTTTATATTCAACCAGGAAGGGTGATGATTGACCAATACATTGTGCAATGATGTAATATACCCTAACGGTTATTGTATTTAAAACCTGGAGTTTCCGAGGACACAACTGATCCCAAAATTTACCTCTTAATAAGCATTTTTTATTCCCAAAATCGTGGACCTTTCTGCAAATTGGTGCACAGGAATAAAGTACTGTTGCCCATAACGATATGACTTGTTTTTCTAATACAGTTAATAAGATAAATGTTAATGTTTTTGCACCAGTTTTCAGAAAGCTCCCCGGTTGTTTTATACAAATATTCAGTGACTCTTAGAAGCACAAGTTATTCTGCACAGTGAACCTCATTTCTATACAGCATAGTGTGAGTGGGAACAGTCACCTTACTTCTTCTACCAAAGATAGTAAACAATAAAAGAACATATTAGATCTTTGGTGGAAATCATTTTTTTAAAAGAACTTCTAACATTGGTGTAACATTTTCTGATTGGCAAAAGGAACCATATGGTGATCATGCTGGAGTTAAGACCCGTTGTTATTGTCTTGTAGCTATTTTACCAAAGGGAAATGCAAAAACAATTTCATTCTTTATTGAAAAAATTGGGAGCATAGCGTACCTTACAAAATCTATTATTACAAACTCTAGCCCCCCCTATGAAATCCACATTGGGGCAATAATTGAATGCTGTACAGGAGAAGCTCAGCACTTATAACAGAATAATCTCACCAAGTGGAAGTGTACAAGCAATTCCTAAAATGCAACAAGATATTGGGCTAGATTTACTAAACTGCAGGTTTGAAAAAGTGGAGATGTTGCCTATAGCAACCAATCAGATTCTAGCTATTATTTGTTTAGTACATTCTACAAAATGACAGTTAGAATCTGATTGGTTGCTATAGGCAACATCTCCACTTTTTCAAACCCGCAGTTTAGTAAATCTAGCCCATTGTGTGGAATAGTCACACAATTAATGAAATATAATTATTAAATACACTTTAGACATCACTAGGTGCCTTCATAGAATACATTATTATTATTATTAAAAAGACAGTATACTAAACCATGCTTATTATTACTAGGTTCAATAGTTAGTGCTTTATAAAGCCAGCCAAACATTCTATCATTTTCACGATAATTTGACAACAGGGGGCGCTGGATGTTGACCTAACCTGAGCCAAGCAAGCAGTAATGTTATGTCACGTATGCAGAGAAATGGGGTTCTCTTTCCAGAACAACGTATGCTTATATATTCACAAAAAATTAGTAAAAAAAATAAAATCCAGCCAGATTTATAAATAGGTTGCAGGTTCCAATTAAAGAGTCATAAAAGTGTGTCACATACCTGATATTTATCAAAATTTGGCATTACTCTGAAGTTGTCCACCCGGCAGTCTCTCTGATATTTGTATGCCAAGGAGCTCCCACAGTAGCACAGGGCAATTAAAAGCCCAAAAACCTTAAGGTCCATCTTTCAAACGGCACACAGACAGCTATTTAAATACTGTGTTAAAAGGAAAAGCATAATATAATCTGTTTGACTTTTAGCCATAACTGTACAAGTGTCCTAAAAATGTATGCTGAAATAATACCACTTCTAATAATGAGAAATTGACATTTTGGTACACTTTTTTTTATCACTATGTATATGATTTTTTTCCCAACAAAGTCTAAAAATACTAATCTCAAATTATGATTCTATGTTGTAAAATCCAGAAGTAAAATTTGTTGCTAATGTATGTGCAATATGCTATTACAAGTGAAATAATTACCAGAGAGGTAGATTGACGTACACAGTGTCCTGCTGCCTCCAGATGTAAGAAACTCTGCAATACAGTTTCTGGGAGGCTTATATACAGTTCTGCAGACACACAGTTTCGTCAGCACAAGGTAAAAGACCTATGTTTTAAGCTGCCACTACAGCCAGTCCTGGCTGGATAGAAGCCCACTTCAATAAACTTGCATAACATCAAAACCTGCACTTTAACCCGGACTCATCCTTTGCGAAAAACCCCCCACAGCAATTTCGCAGGGAGAGAAAATATGACACTCTGTGTACTCCAAGAGAGAGGGAGGATGGGTTTGCCAAAACATATTTGTGCATTTAGGAGCATATTCTGTGGCTTGAAGGTGTTTGGCAGAGGACCAGGTCCCCAGGAGGGCACACAAACTCCATTCATGTGCAGTCCTGTGGACGAGATGCTTGTTATGCATGTCATTCAGGCAAACAAAATTTGAAGTACGTTCATTACTTCATTTAGTATATATTAATGCTCTTCACTAGTTCATTTGTGCTTATTAAATAAGAAACAATGGTTCCACCAGCTCTGTTGAGTATACATATGCATCTGCTACGTCCACTTATATATTAAGGTGCATCTTTAACCTCCAAACCAAGGAACCAGCCATTCTGTGGGATGAACCAATGTCGGGACCATCATTTCAGCAGGTTCTCTCATGCCTCAGTGATGTCACTAGTTGCCAATGGATAGATAGGCCGCATACTGGTTCATATAAATAAATGGCTGCTTCAACTGTGTAGAGTCCACTTCATACTACAAATGGAAAGAAAATTATTCTCTGGTAGAATGGTCCTAGCTATAAGCCACACAAGTAATTCCATCACACACGTTTAGTGCTGCGCAGCAAAACGCACAAGAAGACAACACAATGCCACCCAAAAAGGTCCTGCCTCTCTCACAGGCCAACATCTCCTTCTTCGAGGTCTGTATCTGCGGTCCTCCAACCTTACAAATGGCCACAGACAGGAAGGAGGAAAGAGTACAGCACTCCCTTCCCCATTATGCAGTGTGATCTCCCTGGAGGTCACATGACGTGGAAACCGGCCTCCCCGGTCTGCCCTGTTCTCTGCTATAACAAAGCGGAGAATAAGATCTAGAGCAGCTGGTTAGGGGGTCAGTGGGCCATCTGTTGCCCACTGCTGCCTTAGGCCCAAGTCTTAAGTGCATTTATTGCAGTATTTACAGGAAAGGTGGCACAGTCCTTAACGTCTGTTTTTGAACCAAACCCTTTGTCATACTGTCATCGGACAGTTTCTTGTTAGCGTGTGACAAAACAGAGGAAGCCAATTCTTTTTAGGTTAAAGCATTGGAGCAGAGGTTCATGTTGCATCCTGACAGCTTTGTATGTGATATTGTGTTACGCACCTACAAGGCTCCCTCCCACTCCACTGCCCTTACATTTCTAACCTCCTCTCCATTCACACTCCATCCCGTTCCCTGCAGTCGGCCAATGACCGTCACCTCTCCTCCACCTTGATCACCGCATCCCACTCCAGAATCCAAGACTTCTCCCGGGCTGCCCCTCTTCATTGGAACAACCTCCCTCGCTCCATCTGACTGTCCCCTAATTTGGGCTCCTTCAAATGGGCACTCAAAACTCATTTTTTCCTCAAAGCCTACCAGCCATCTACCTAATTTTCTATCCATATTTGATTACCTTACCCTCTCTCTCCCCCTCTCTTGTGGCTGATCCCCTCCTCTAACTCCCTTTGAGCCTCCTGTCTGTTACCCTCCCTCTAGAATGTAAGCTCTTGTGAGCAGGGCCCTCTTCCCTCTTGTTTCTCTACCTATTCTTCTGCTCCTACGTCACTATACAAGCTATGTTTGGGGTATTTGATGTCCTGGTAGTATTTGTTTAATGTTTGGTACTGTATCTACCCTGTTTGGTCTTATGTTTGTCTCTGTACGGCACCCTATAAATAAAGGCTGATAATAATAATAATAATAATAAAGAGATAATCATTCAATTTTTTTTTTTCCAATTGTCCCCTTTCATGTTTAGAATTCATTTTTTATTCATTTCATTCAAATGGCTTCTGAAAAGATGGAAACAGGCAGAAATATTGTTATTATATGCAGCAGTAGTAACCAGTTTCATGGTTTGAGCAATGGTGTGCGATAATCAAGGGAGGGCTGGCAAGCCTAGGGGGCTAGACTTGGCTCAGCAGCCATTTTAAATAAAAAAAAATGCAGGTAGCCCAGTGACCCAGCCCAAAGTAGCCCACTATGGGACCGGCCCGGGGTAGATGTTCACTGCCACCCAGCCCAGCCTGCCCCTGGCTGTAATCAATAGCAACTGATGACAAGATATCCGCTTTAAGATGTCTAGTGCAGACTAATACTTTATATGTGATTGGTTGCTCTGATCTACCGAACATGTTCTACTTATAATATTGCATTAAATAAGCTACATATTGTGGTTTATTTTGTCCTGAATGCACTATTTTCAGAGAACTCAAATGATCATTTTATTGAAACGCCTCTTTTCTTCACACTCCAGATTTCGGCAGCCATATTGTTTTACTTTGGCTCGAGTCGATCTTCATCTATAGGAGATATTCCTACTATAAAGAGAAGCCCAGGGGGGTTCTCAATGTACTAGTAGGAGACACTGATGCTTTCAACAATATTCTTAAACAGTTTTAGGAATTTCTGTAAAACATGGGGGGAAAAGTGTTTATCTTGGTGTCCTGCAACCTCACAGTCCCTCACAGTCAATATTTGCTTGGCTGTTTCAACATGTTATAAAATGTTCATGTGCCTCTGTTAAATATTTTCCAAAAATTGTGTGTTCTAAACTGTACACAAGGGATGCAAAGATCACTAATTCTATTACCTAACCTCAGAATTAAGTGATTTTTGCAGAAACTGAATTCTGTTTTTATTAGAGAAAAATATATAACATCCACTAACGTTTCTATAAAGACTATATTACTTTAATGTATTCTCACCTGATCAGATGCAAATGTTTTAATGACAAACTAATAATAATTTACACAATTAGCAATGCATTAAGTAAAGAAACAATTAAACATATGGTAATGTGAGATTTGGTAATGTTGGTTATAATGTACAACTAATTCCAATATAGCCTACATATCTATATAAACCTTTAGAAGCACGGTTTAGCCACCTGAAATTGTTGTTAGTGACCTCTACATGCCCTTTAAGTGCATTTTAAATAGAGGATGTTTAAATTATTATTATTGTTATTATAATAATTGATTTATGAGGCACCACATTGCTCTGCAGTGCCGGACAGTGGTGAAAACAGATCATATATAAAGACAGGGACACACAAGGTAGACAAAATAAATGTAGACGTGAAAACAAAGGGTGGGCGGATGTGGCGAGTGCCATAACTTGTATCTTCCCACCTCTTTACCCTGTCACTGCTATGGCCACCCCCTTACTCACTCGTACTGGGTACCGGTTCACTTTCTTCCATCTTCACAGGCAGATGCAATACATTCTGCAGCCGTCCTCTCAGGAACTCAGCTATGCACACTCCAAAGCTTCACGGAATCTGCTCAAACAGTCATCACAACAGTCAAGACCACTCAAAGGGGTACTTGACTCACACTAGGATCACTTGAACTTAGCCCCTCGGTTCAGCTCTCCTCCTCCGCCGAGCCAGATAACAGGGCTTGGAAGGGTCTGGGATCGCTTTTTCATGAAGCACACTTTTAAACTCTAAGGTCCCATGAAAACTTCTCATTCATGTCCCTGATGGCAGTGCAGACACATCCAGAAATCACAAAGATGTCACACTATATCGCATATATTTAAGGGGTCATGAGAGACATATTGTATATAGTCATTCTGTAGCCACAGCACATGGAAGCAAGCATCTATAATGGGCTTTAGTGTCAAATTAACTTCTTTAACTTCTCCAATCCCTTTTACCAATTGCATGTTCACCTATAGCTCACCTCCTTAAACGGTCTCTCACCACAGGCACATTTCCATCATCCTTTAAATATGCGCTCATCTCACCAATCCTAAAAAAACATCTGTCAACCAAGCCTCTTTCAATTCTCTGCACTCGGGCTTCCACTACCAACATTCTACTGAGACAGCACTCACAAAAGTGATCAATGGTCTACTTAAAGCAATGTCTATGGATCAGTTCTTCATACTCCTCTTCTCCTACACACCCTTCACTCCATTGGCTTCATAACACAGTTCTTTCCTGGATCTCTTCCTACCTATCAAACTACTCTTTCAGTGGATCTGCCACTGGCACATCCTGCCCTACACTCTGGCTATCAGTTGAGATCCCTCAGGGCTCTGTTCTGGGCCCTCTGCTTTTCTCACAGTACACCTCTCTCTTGGAGAACTAATTTGCTCATTCGGTCTCCAGTACCACCTCTACTCTGGCAACACCAAAATATACCTCTCCTCCCCTGACCTCTCCAATTTTGTACTCATGTAACCAACTGTCTTTCTGCTATGTCCACATGTATGTCCCAATGCTACCGAAAAACCAACATTTCCAAAACAGAGCTTAGCAACTTCCCTCCTTCGACAGTCACCTCCTCACATCTAGTCTCTCTCCCAGTCCTGTCACCTCCATCTTCAAAATACTACCAGAACGCACCCTTTTCTTACCCAAGATTCTACCAAAACTCTTATGCACTGTCAAATCATCTCCCGCCTTGACTACAACAACCTCCTTCTATCTAGCATTCACCCATCTATCCACACTTCAATCCATCTAAAATGCAGCAGCAAGACTGAATGTCCTCTCTCACGACTCCACATTTGCCACACCACTTTGCAAATCCCGATATCGGCTCCCATTGTCCTCCAGAATCCAATAAAAATTACTCACCTTTACCTACAAAGCCCTCAATAAAAGCACCCCCTTTGTAACACCTGTGGGAAATGACAACATGCACAGAGCTCTTACCTGATCATGCGGCAACCACTGGGAGATCCACAAAAAGGCTCCAAGTGGGGGTAAATCAATTGTCCTTGAAGTCTTGTACCAATTGTCCTTGTAGGGATCCCTCAACATCTTGCTGTATCTGGGTCCTTCTTTCCATAAATATGAACAGCAACTCCATGCAAGGAGAAAAACACAAGACACACAAGGACAAACAAACACAATGACACTCCCCAGAATCTTAGGTTTATTGTATGATGTGTACTCTCCCTCAGCTACTTTTATATTATATTTTATTTGTATTTTTGTTGTTGGTATTTTGTATTCAACATTTCTATACATTTACTTCCTTACCTGTAATATAGTAGTAAGTCCGATGAGGGTATTGGGCTGGGGTAACATGCCTATTGAGACAGGTGTGCCTGCCAGAAATATCCTTAAAGCTTTTAAAATACACGTAGAAATAACGTCTTTCTTGCATGCAGATTGGGATATGATGGAGTCATATAAAAATATGGGCCTGATTCATTAAGGATCTTAAATGAAGAGGATCCTTATTTCAGTCTCCTGGACAAAACCATGTTACAATGCAAGGGGTGCAAATGAGTGTTCTGTTTTGCACATAAGTTAAGTTTCATGTAGCACACACATATCAACTTTAAATTTCAGTGTACAAATAAGCTATCAAGTATTTGTGTGCTACATGAAAAAAACAGACAGTATTTAACTTCTGTGCAAAACAGAACACTCATTTGCACCCCTTGCATTGTAACATGGTTTTGTCCAGGAGACTGAAATAAGGATCCTCTTCATTTAAGATCCTTAATGAATCAGGCCCCAGGTCTCTTAACTGTGTGCAGGAAAGAACTCTCATGTTATTTATGTACAGTGATGAATTTAGACAAGTTTATGGCTGCTGATATGATAAAGTGATATATTTTGTGTAAAATTCAAAATATGATGTAAAATTTGATATAATTTTACAATATAATTAAGCCTTTTTTGGTACTAGTCTCGTTGTCTGAGCCCCCAAATGGAGTGAAAGGGAGAACAACATGTATAACATAAAAATATCATTAGGGATATAGGGCCTGATTCAATAAGGAAAGTTAAACAAAAGAAAGCAAGTAAGGCAAAATCATGTTGCATTGGAGGGGGAGGTAAATTTAAAATTTGATGGCAGCTTTATATTTTGGGCAAGGCATGTCCTAGATCAACTTTACATTTCAGTGTACAAATAAGCTATCAAGTATTTGTGTAGCTACATGAAAAAACTGACAGTATTTTCCTTATGTGCAAAATAACAAACTAATTTGCACCCCTTGCATTGCAACATGGTTTTGTCCAGAAAACTTGAGTAAGAAAACTGACTCAATGTTTTGCTTAACTTTCCTTAATGAATCAGGCCCATATTGCGGCCACAGTTCTCTTTATTATGCACTCACTATAAAATGCTCACGTCATACATAAACCAGATCACTTTGCTAGCTGTAATTATATCAAAGACTTTTCAAACCCAGAAGTTACCACGAAAGGAAGATGTAGGCGCAGCACTTAAAAATTAAACACTTTAGATGTGTGCTATATTCTCCTATAGGATTTGATTCTCTAATATGTGATTACATCTCCCATTCACAGATTCCTAAGTCGGTCACGGGACCACGTTTAAGTAATGAATTAAACATTTCGTTGTAGACACACTTTCTACTTTGGAACTGAGGAGCAGGCTTGTGATCTTAAAACGGATTGCTCTGTCTAAAATGATTCCCTAGGGATTTACAAGCTAAAAGCACGCCAGGGGTTTAGTGTCTTGACATCTGTTTAATTAGCTGTCTTCAGAATCCTGCGCTAAGAAGACACTAAGCCAGTGCCTTCTGTCAGACGTCAAGAAAGCTGACAAGGTTTTTTAAGCTCTCAAAGATACACATGGGTTCTCTGAATATCGTCAGCAGAATGGCCAGATTGTCGTGACATTTTTTTGTTTGCATTTAAACATTTTTAGTGACAGCAAGCATGCATTGTTGAGGAGTAGTTACGACAATAATGGGGGAGTTGAAGAAAGAAGACGTTGAAAAATATCTGGAAAATAACCCTCAATTTGCCAAGGATTATTTTGACAGAAAGTTACGGAGCGAGACCGTTGGGGCCTTGCTCAACCACAAGCAGCTGGACTTGAAAGATGACGTTTCATTCCATGACCTGACTAAACTAGAAGAAGCTGATATCTTGTTGGAGTTGGTGAGAGAGATCCAAGATGCCAGTAACATGGAGAAGACCATCCATAAAGTTCTTCAAAGATTGGCATTGCTCCTCCAAGCCAGCTATTGTAGCATGTTCATCCATAGGGCCAGGAACGGAATCCCCGAACTAGCCACTAGGCTCCTCAATGTCACAAAAAACTCCACATTTGAAGACAACTTGGTAACTCCTGAAGGGGAAATTGTTTTTCCTTTAGATATTGGAATTGTGGGATGGGTGGCTCATACAAAGAAGACGTTCAATGTACCCGATGTGAGACAGGTAGGTGATCAATACTGTGGAAACCATGTATCACAATGGAAAATGCTTGTTTATCAATTGTTGTGCAGTGAGTTAAATAACCAGCGTTCCAAAATGTATTTTTATTTAAAAACTAATAAGATATACTGCATATTAAAATATGCACAATGTCTGATTATCTTTCAAATTGTTATTTTTTTATACAAGAGTTTGTTCATGGGGGAGATCCATTTCCTGTGCTAAGCACACTTCCTTTCAATATCGCTAGGACCACTAAAGCTAAAACACAGTTTACTTTCATCAATGGGCCAGTAATAAAAATAAATGTAAGAGTTTCCATGAGGTAAACCGAGGTAGGGTTACCCGACTGCAAGTTTTGAGGAGCAGCAAAATGAAGTGAAATTAACATGCCCGCTTCTTGGTGTAAATGTTTATATTCGTGGTGTATACATTTTTATGTTATGTTTGCATTTTCAGATCACACACACAGTTTTTAGATATATTCCTGTCGATGCCTTGTCAACATTTAAGATGCTCAATGCTGTAATTACATTTGCCATGTAGCTTAGTGCAAGCTGCTTTTCTCTGTTATCCAACAATTTCTGCAAAAGAAGTCACAAAGAGTCAGTGTCCTGCTATGGGATGACAGGGAGGAAGTCTGATGTGTGCACAAAAAATACCTCCCTCCTTGATCACAACTTTATCTTAAATATCTTCAGTTCCTGGAACTTTTCTGTATACATTTGTGGATGTATTGTTATAAGTAGCTACACTTTTTTTTATATAAGCCATTTTATAGTTTACGTTTAAGTGATCCTTTTAACATCCACCAGATTGAGACCCCAGGAAAACCAACCTTATTGCTGGAGTTAATACACTACAATCGGGTTGTGTCGGAAGCCTTGTGCCTTAGAATGTGATGTCCGTAGCTCCTAAACAGCTGGGGGCGGGGGGTTAAAGTTAAGTGGAATACAGAAAGATCTGCCCATCTAATGTTGTGCAACTCCAAAGGGTGACTGTTGCTCTTAAAATGCTCCAGTATCAAGGTGAATTTCCAGGTTTGCATTAGCAGTATAATCCACTTTCTGACATTATTCATAAAATAATATTTGCATCTGAGTAGTATTACATTGATATGGGGACTGTCAGATCTGTCCTTGGGAAACCTAAGACCTACTGGGCATGTTTGCTACACTATGTCACAAAATGTTTGCATTGATTAAAAGAGAAGTTCTGGTGTGATAGGGGTGTTCTGAGGACAAAAACAAAATATCTCTGTATTCTACAATCACTGACAGAAAAACATTTACAGATCGCCAGCAATGGGAATGGGGTCAACTAAGGGTGAAAGAGAAAGGTGACTTTTGCCTCCGAGAGGGTTTTTGTTATCAAGCTCAAATCCAAACAATTAAGAACAAATTCAGGCAGGGTGGATAGGTGGAACAGCCAAGGAGTTACCCCAGTGCTTAGGATGCAATTACCAAGTTGGCTAGAGCCATATTTATTTCAATCTAAATGTTACTTGACCATACCCTTGTTATTGTCACCATTGTATTTCCACTATGACCTGACCACATGTGGATGTCTTTCCCAAAAGTCAGAGCTAGAGTGAGGTTCCGAATATTAGTTATGTATTGGGGATGTGTCATGTCTGGAGGAGAATGAAACAGAATGAGCATTACTGGGATGTCATGTAGAAGGACAATGGAGCAGAGCTAGCCAATCCCACATTTGGTGTTGGTGCAGTCAGACTCTCACTTATAGCATCTGCATTTCCTAAAGCAATAAATAATATCCTACAGGATGCCTGGCAGGAATGACATATAAAGACCTTTTGACAGGAAAAGCTCTGCTGCTGAGAAAAATCGGTCAGCCAGCCTCAGAGACCCGTATTGTAACCCTTGCCCTCATTTAATGAGATATTAATTCAAGTCATCATATAAGGGCTATTGGTAGGACATTAGCAAGGTCAAGAACAGCTGTGTGCCCAGACAGACAGCCCGTACCTCCCCCAGGACTCTTGGGAAAAGCAATATGTTGTCTCGCTAAAGAGTACCAGATATTCTTAAGCTGACGTAAGAGTTGAGGCCATTTACGTTGTTTCTCAATCAGCCAGTGACTGCTTGATCCAATTAAAATATTTACTACAGGTCAGCTTTACCCTAGCCAGATTACAACATTACCTAAATATTAATCTACTGAGAGTTCTTTTTTCCTACCTAGATTGGTCCTCAATAGTTCACAGTTCTGGAAATGAATTTCAGATTATATCACTTCCTCCATGAGTATGTCCATATTCTCCACGCTGTTAGGTTTGGCTTACTTCCTAATTCTGAAAGATGATCTTCGCCTATGAGGAGAAAGCTGTTGCAATTGAGTTTTTGGTACTGCACATCATCAAAAGCATAGAAAAGAACACGTTCCCTACAAAACATTGAGGAGGTGCAGTGGTGTTCAGTGCTGTGCTGCATCTGGCAGTGGGTGCCTTGAATGTGTCCATGAAATCTGGAGATTACTAGGTCATTTTGTAGCACAATGTTGAACCCAGTGTCAGAAAGCTGGGTCTCCATTGAAGATCATGGGTCTTCCAGGAGGACAATGACCCCAAACACACTTTAAAAAGCCCCCAGGAATGGTTCAAGACAAGATGAGGGACTGTTCTGGAGTGGCCAACAATGAGTCCAACTCTAAATTCCATAGAACACATGTGGAGACATCTGAAAACAGCAGTTGGGAGCAGGAACCTTCATATCTGGGAGAACTGGAGCAGTTTGCACAAGAAGAGCAAACCAAACTGCTGGTAGAAAGGTGCAGTAAGCTCATCCATGGCTATAGGAAGCTGCTGAGTGATGTTATTTTGACCTGTGCTACCAAATATGAAGTCTAGGGCGTCAATAAGTTTGTCAATGCCATTTCTTTTCATTTTCTGATTTAAAAGAATGTGCAATATTAAATTCAGAATACAAAAACACATTTTCTGTAATAATAAACAGATAAAGAATTATGGAGACCAAATACTGTTGTTAATTTAATCCTATGTTTAGAAGAAATTGTGAGTTATTTGACAAAAGTATAAAGCTGACCACGACAATAAGCAAACATTTTATATTGTACACAGTACCATAAAAGAAAAGACACACCTAAAATTTTGTTTGTAATTTCCATAAACCAGCTCCAGAAATGATATATAAAATAGTGAAATAAATTAACAATGGATTATTCCAACAACATGCCATCAATCAATCTCTGCCACATAGCATTTAAAATGAAATGTTGCATCAAAGTGTCTTTTAGTATTTTGTACAGCTGATATAATTGTAGATGGAAGTCCTTGTCTTATTCAGACTTGCCATCACTTGGCAATCTGGGGATAATCCTAATAAGTGCATAAGGCTGATTATAGTGGTAAAAATCAAGTAGAATCTGTATAGTGTATAATAACATAGATTAACAATCTACTGTGTGGTCTGTGTGTAGTCACACAAACACAAATACTTCATTCATATTTCAAACAAAACTTTGGCTAAAAGGATGTCTTAATGATATAAAAAAAATGCAAATGTGCTACTGAACTTATATTATAATTTGTTTTTGTTCAGAACAACATTGTAAAATATATTTTTGGTCCAAATTCCGGATTCTGTTCAGATTCATGACCTTCACAAAATAATATATTGGCCCAGGATTACGGGAATTTGGAGGATCTCAAACTTTGCTAAATCTTTTCACTCATTTATAACTAGGAACTTGAGCAGAGCTAGAATATCCTATGTTATAAAGGACAGACTTTTTACATTTAGAATAATAAATATAGCTCTATTATATAATTACAATAAATATTAAAAAGTTAATGTCACGGTTTTATTGCCAAAGAAAACTCTGGATTTATTTTCAACGACCGAGCATAAGAAGTTATCTTCACTTAAAATTGACCGGTATTCTATTTATTATACTAATTAATTCATAGAAGCATAATAAATAAAAATGATGATAATTATCATTATTATTCACATACACACACACCCACACTATATATATATTGTGTATTTTACTATATGTATGTTTTATATATATATATATATATATATATATATATATATATATATATATATATATATATATATATATATAAAACATACATATAGAAAAATACACAAGAGTCCATTTGGTTGAATTGTCAGTTCTTTTTTGCACTTTTGTACTTGTCTGAGGTTCTGAGCTGTCTCTATTGATGAACAATGTACTGTATATAATATGAAACACATACAGTTTTATTTAATTACATCACACCATCTGGCTCAATAATATTTCTAATTCTTATTGAATTGATTAAGCCGTCTAGTGCCTCAGTGATGTCACTGGTTCTAAGTGAACCGGTGCTGTTCTTACCTTCCTTTAATCTGTCCCCAGAGGTTTCTCTGAATCCCTACATCACTCAGAGATAGAGTGAAGGAGTCTAGAGGTCTGGTTCAGGTATTACCCTGTTCTCACTTTATTCACTCTCAGTCGAGGAGACAAGAGGAGCCATCTAATTCGGTTATCATTCCCAAAACAGCAGAAGGGAGGTAAACAAGCTCTTGCATGGGCGACGACAGTTTCATTGTCCTTAAAACAAGGGGCTCACTTATTGGGTCATTCATTAACAGCTCTTATACTATTTGTGACTTGCAGCACCATGAACTTTCTCTGAGCCAATATTCACAAGAATGATATTCGTGGCCAGAGGTGGAACTAGTGAGCTGTGGGCCCCGATGCAGGGAAGCAGGGAGGAGGGAACTGGGGGCCCACAGCTTGTTAGTTCCCCATGCAGCGGGCCCCATTATCTCCATGGGCCCCGGTGCACAGCACCTCCTGCACCGATGGTAGTTCCGCCACTGTTCATGCAAGTAAGATACACGTTATAAAGAAGTGTTTGTAAACAATAAAGTTTGTTTAGTCTTTTGGGGAAGCTGGGGACACAAATAACGCATTGGAGAAGGAGAGCTGCAGTCAGCCCACAGGACAGCCATGATATCAGTTATACAAAGTAACAAACGTTGTTGGGAACTTGAGGCTGCGTAAGAGAAGATGATTTCAAGCCATCTTGAGAAAATAAGGTGAACTAATCCTTTAAGAGAATTCGGACTAATTGTGACCCCACTCTGTTTAATCATGATGAATTTAATTAATATAACCTGTATTCAGATTATATTGTCTCATTAAGACTTGCCTTACCCATTTTATATAAGTGAGATTGCACTGATTAGGGAATATCCTTTATGAAATCTGATAACAAGATAATCATATGAACTGTGGATAATCCTTAACATTAACTCAGACTCTGCCTGAGCCTTCAGTGTCAGCAGCATCTGCAGATCAAAACACATATGTGTCCTATTTATATAGTAGAACAATATCTCTTCCTTCCTATTTCAGTTTGCAGAACCATTAGGGGACATTTATTAAAGACTTCTTTCTCTTCAAGACATTTACACAAATACTGAATGGCTTTATAGATCTGTTGAAAAGACTCCTGCGGACATTTATCAGGACTCGGAAATATAGCAGGTTTCTTAAATACAAGCTTTGCACTGAGAAGTCCTGTCTGGGCCACAAACTTTTAGTGACACCTTTTAGTTACCCCAGTCTTTTACATAAAGACATCTTTCATTTTTGCACTAATATTATGCAGCCCATTAGATTACCTCTTGCAGATATGCAGAAAGTTGTTTCCATAGAAAGGATTAAACCGAGTTGCATGATCCTCTTGCGCTAAATGTTGATATTGCCCTTGACAGGTTTGAAAAGGATGGCTTTTAGTGCTGGAGAGCCATGCATATGATTATGTGTGAGCTATGGCCACCAATCATGTGCTGGAGAGGGAAGCATGTGATTGGTTGTAAACAGGAGGAAGCATTTCTTGCTTATAACCAATCATATGCTGCGCTCTCCAGTGCTGAATACACCCTCCCCCTTTCCTATCAGAATGTTTCCAAACTTACTTGGTGTCTATGCATAACTTGGACTTTATTATCTTTTATTTATATTTCGCCATCATATTATGCAGTGCTGTACAGAGAACATTTGCCATTCATATCTGTCCCTGCTCCACTGGAGCTTACAGTCTACATTCCTTAACATACCCACTAGGGTCGAGTTTTATTCAGCAGCCAATTAACATACCAGATTATTTTGGGAGCAAACCAAAGCACTGGAAACCCACACTAGCATGGGGAGAACCTACACACTCCACACAGATAGGGCCCTGGTTGGGAGTTGAACACATGCACTATGAGGCAGCAATACTAACCACTCTGACTATAACAGATGAGAGACCGCTCTTGATTGGCTGCCCGTCTGGTAAGTAGGCAGGCACAGTGTTTTAATATATAATATAAAGGAAGCACAGTTTTCTTATATACAGTATGAAGGGAACACAGTATTTTATTATTATTATTATTATTATTATTATTATTATTATTATTACCATTTATTTATATAGCGCCACTAATTCCGCAGCGCTGTACAGAGAACTCACTCACATCAGTCCCTGCCCCATTGGAGCTTATAGTCTAAATTCCCTAACATACACACACACACACACACACACACACACACACACACAGACTAGGGTCAATTTGATAGCAGCAAATTAACCTACCAGTATGTTTTTTTGAGTGTGGGAGGAAACTGGAGCACCCGGAGGAAACCCACGCAAACACAGGGGAAACATACAAACTCCTCATGGATAAGGCCAATGAATTGAACTCATGACCCCAGTGCTGTAAGGCAGAAGTGCTAACCACTTAGCCACTGTGCTTTTAGTTTATAATCCAAATACTTATTTAATTTCCCTGGCACCCATCTGCCAGGTGCACCAGGAGGTGCCCAGCATTTGGCCAGGCATCTCTAGGTGTCGGAGCCCGAAGTTTTGTTCTTAAAGACGGGGAGGTTTTTTTTTTTGTTTTTTTGTTTTTTTTATTATTATTAAAAATCTAAGAACATGCATGAGTTAAACTTAAGCTTATCTGATTTAATTCCAAATTAATAGAGTTCTCACCTTCCTCTAACATTTCACTCCTTGATGTTTCTGTTTTTGTTCAAACATGTTATTTATATTTATATTAATTTATATTTTTATTTATATATTTATATATATATTTATATTAATATTGAAGTGTACAAATATAGAAGTACAACATTAGCTTAAGTCTGTTTTGCAACAAAAGTAATTTTGTTCATATTAATATAATTTAGTCTTTAATAAAACTTTAGTCCAACAACAGTATAATATATGAAATCTGGTTCTGCAGTTAGTGAAATCATGTATATGTAATAGGTGTCAAGTATGAAGTATTGTTGTGTTTAGTTAGATGTTCTAATGGGTTAGAAACAAGGGACGGTTTATATGTATCTATATGATGTAAGGTTTCCATGAACTTTTAAGTAAGCCAAGAAATTTCCCAACAAATGTTATCTTTTTGTGTATTTGTATAATTATATTGCACCTGCAAAAGTAGATACTTATTTAAAAAAAAAAAAAAAGCATACATCCCCCCTTCCCCAAAAAAGCAAAAAACAAATCAGTTCTAGCGCTGCCAGACTGATCTCTGTAAAATCAGGGGCCAAAAAGATTGGAGTTTACATGAAAATTATGATAAATGCACTTGGCTATGTCAGTCGGGACTGGTGGCACTATTGCAGAAAAACCCACAGTGTCTTGTCTCCTTGCCATAGTGCCAACCAGCCCTAGGCCGATCAGAGCATGAGGTCAGGCCTAGTCTATGTACATGAATGCAATTCTCTGTAATGATCATTGCGTTTGCAGCTCCATTCAGATCAGATTAACCGTAATCTGTCAAGGATTTTGAGTTTTCATTAACCATTGCAATGCAATCCGGACACCCAGGAGCTGCCAGTAGGGACCCAAGGAATTAGGTGAGGAAGTAAACTGATTAAAGAGGCATGTTGGGGATGTCTTTATTTAGAATAAAATATTTTTTTTCACAGTGTGTGTCCGTCTTCTTTTTTTAGCATTTCTTCAAATTACAGGTACCAGTGGGCCCCCGGATGCCAGGGCATGCCCACCATGCCCTGGTAGGGCAGCCTTGGGTATGCTGACACTTATGTGGCTAGGGCATGCTTTAGTGCACTATGAAAAATTTATTTCATTTAACTTTAAAATTGTTTACTAACCTACACCAACGGCCCGGTGGTGTGAGAATTTCCCAAGTGCTTTCAAGGGCCGGTTTGTCCTGGGGAGTGGTCACTTTTTTTTTTTTGCAGGCCTGACCTCCCCTAAAGAATTCAGCCGCATGTTGACTGGTCTAAGGTTGGTTGGTACTATGGCAGGGGACCCCACACTGCATATTTTCCTGCTGTAGAGCCACCATCCCTGGTTGGCATAGCCTAGTGCTGGTATTGGCATTTTGTCCCCCTGATTTTGCTGATATCAGTCTAGGTTGCCAGTGCTAGGGCTGGTTTGACCCCTTTTTTTGGAGGGGGGCACATTGTTTTTCTCATTTATTTATTTTTGTAAGGCCGCTACTACAAGATACGCTAAAAGCATTTCATCTGCATTAAGATTATCATACACTTTAAGTTTATCTTACATATGCCATGTGTACTATGCAGTCTTAATTTATGTCTATGTTTTTGGTGTAAATTGCCAACCAACTCTCCACTTTATTATTAAATAAAATATTTTATTTTTCTCATTTTGTAATCCAAAAGAAATCTTCCATCTTGGTAATCAAAAAAGAATTGTTGCATTTTTGTAATGCAGTAGTTTTTTTGGGGGGAAAAAAAGACCCACCTGGGCATGTCTGACATTTGAGTGGGAAAAGGTTAAACAAAACCTTCTGCCATGTAAAAATTTCCAAAATTCCACAAAAATATATCTTGCACTATTACTATTAATGACCAACCACTGCCACCACTGAAAGAGGTGTGCTGCTATAATATGCTGCTATACTAATCTATTTTACAACCATTTATTGCCCTATTGTCCGAAACAATAATTCTAAAAATATATCATAACTCTTTTCTGGAACAAAGCAGATATATGGCATTAATTCCAGTAAAAATGGTACGGTTTCTGGCACCAACACATGTGAAGATACCGGGTTTTCTGGCCCAAATCTACCAACTTCGATCTGGCTGGCCACCCACGTGTGCATTCTTAGACCAGGGAAGCCTACCCAGTACCTTCTAAGGTTCTTATTAGTCACTCAGGCAAATGCAGCTATAAAAGTACAACCGTATATTTATTGTAATAAAAACAACACTAGAATATTATATACACACAGTAAATAAATGCCACGCAGAATTACCACATCATCTGTTCCTTACCCCACTAGCTTAAGGAGCTACAGTCAACTGGATGTCCTGACTTAAAGACCCATGGAGTTCTTCTCTTAGCTGCAGCTGTAGTCCATTGGTAGGGAACGAAAACTCAAAACCAGCTACACTGCACCTTCCATGAATCAATTTTCAGAATGAATGACACCTTCCCCTTGGAGTGGCTACTTACATCTAGGGCAAAATTTCCACAATGCTTTCCCCTCTCTGGGCAAACACCTGGGCCTCTCCTTGTTAAACATTGGTGGTTCCTGGACTAGGGGGTTTGAGAGGGGAGTGGAGATGAGCTGTACTTCCACAGAAACTCCCCTGCCAGATTGTAGACTAAACTTCTGGAGTAGTCTTGTGAGAACAATGGATACTAATAAGCCTTTCCGCTAACCAGTATCTTGCAACCTGATTCCTACCCATAATCCCCCTGGCTTCACTTTAAGGACAATTCATAACAACCTCACTACCACATCAACAATATACAGTAAACAATATACATATTTGCAATGAGCTACAAAGTCCCCTTATCCACATGTAATTAGACACTGCAGTTGTACTCTGTTGAGCTGGGGAACAAAAGCAAGGACTATAAAAAGTACATGCTATAATCACATTTTGTGAGAAACGAGGGATGGTTAAAGTGTTATCAAACTCGTTTCGTCACAACACATATGAAACATCATTATGTTATTTTGATTCCTAGGTGAGACACATTATCACTATAGATTCATTAACACATATTATCTCACAAGTTAACCCGTGCATGATACTCATGCATTCTAGTCAAATCAAGCTACTTAAGGTGTTAAAAAGGTTTGTGTCATGCATTTGGGCCTAGCCCAGGCCTCCTCAGGGGAAGAGCGTTACTTCCCGACGCAAGCGCCCTTTTTTATCGTGGTTTTGTCCACATGTCACCACCTCATCATTTTTCTCCATCACCTCATCCTTCATCTTCATCGCCACATCCTTCATCAAGCTACTTAAGGTGTTAAAAACTCCCCACTGTCACCCCCGGCAACCACCAACCACTCCCAACTGTCACTTCTCCTTCAAGAAATATATAGGTCAGTGTATAACTCTGCCCAGCAGGTTGCGCTGCAGCTTGGTTTTTTTTTTTTCCACACACGCCACTAGGCATTTATATAGTAGATTACTTCCAGGGGTTACACATTTATACAGAGGACTTCACAGACATGTATTATAAAAAGTATTACTCTGATCAATTCTGTTTCTTATAATGACCCTAGGATGACAAATGTAGTTGTGAACGTGTATTTGCTGTGTTTTCCAATGTGAGTGCGTATTTAACATTTGTACTCTGATGCGTACAAATCGCAATCGCACAGGATTCTGTAGCAACCGATATTTACTAGAGAGAAATTACTTCATCCAATTATTTGACTTCGACAAAAGCTATGAGAGCTTTCTGAGTTTAATAAGTATAATGGGAATATCCAAGGACTAGGAATATAAAGAGGTGCTCTTGGAAGGACAATGGTTTAGATAGGAGCATGATCTAAAGCATAGTGGCCTACTATTTGGACCTCCCCGCCGGAAAAATAGGCAAGTATGGTCTAAAATATTTGTTTTGTCTACACACTGGAGTAAATTTGTTGATGTTAAGATGGAACCTATGCATAAGAATGTACAATGAGGCTGTTAATAAAAGTGTATTGTTGCTCGACAATATTACAATGATATCTGTATGTAGAAGTGTGTCACTTCCCAATAACGGTCGTGAATCCGATTCGTCATGTATATTTTGGAAAATATCTTGAGGAAAAAAATGTGATTAGGACCATTAGGAGCATATGTTAACGAGTGTGAAAGATTCATTATTAATTTTGATTTTCTACCGACTTCATCTAATATTTGGGGGTAAATTTATCAAACCATTTAAAAAGGAGATCTTGCCAGATTCTAGCTATCATTTTCTAGAATGTACTAGATAAATGACAGCTAGAATCTGATTGGTAACTATGGGCAACACCTCAACTTCTCCTTTTAAGAATGTTTGATACATCTACACATTACTACCACATAATTTAGAGTTTTTCTTAGTAAGATAACTACACCAATGTTCTTTTTAATAAGTGAAGATTCAATACATTCATGGATCCAAGACTCTTTAGGAATATGTGTATGATGTAGATCCTGATAATTGCTGTGTTTATACCAATAGAGGAGAATAACATTTAGTTTTTCTCTTATTTTTCAACTTTTTCTTACCCTGAAAAACAAAAGCCAAACAAATGTATACCCCAGTTTTGTACAGAGGTGTTGGTCTGTGCAGTCACTTTCCCCTACCAAAAATTAAGGGTCAGGGGATGGAGCTTCATCATTATCACAATTGCCATTTCCCTGGGAATAGCATGTGTTTTCGCAGGAATTTTAGTTATGCCATAGCAGTGTCAGGAGAATTCCATTATGTATTATTTGCAACTTCTCTGGATAAAGTAGGATAAAGTTTATGGGCAGCTTGGTGGCTTACTGGTTAGCACTTCTGCCTCACAGCGCTGGGGTCATGGCCTTATCTGTGAGGAGTTTGTATGTTCTCTCCCTGTTTGTGTGGGTTTCCTCCGGGTGCTACGGTTTCCTCCCACACTACAAAAACATACTGGTAGATTAATTGGCTGGTGTGTGTGTGTGTGTGTGTTAAAGAATTCAGACTGTAAACTCCAATGGGGCAGTGACTGATGTGAGTTCTCTATACAGTGCTTTATAAATAGATGATGATGATTATGGTCCTCTTAGCAAACTGATTTTCTGATTATTATAGACTCAAATATAAGTAGATGAGGGTCAATATCAGTGGCAGTCTCATTAACTATAGGGCACATCTTTATACAGTAATCTGGGACCCTCGGTACTGCCTGTAACACTAGTGCTCTCACATATAGGGGTGCCCCTCCCCCCAGTTCATCAAGACACTCGCAGAGTTGTGCTGGACTTCCCATAACAGCCCCAGCAGTTGGAGTACACTCTTGACTGGCTACTGCTTCCTATTCCTCATTCTTCGAATTGTCATCATCCATCCGGAGATTCTCTAGGCCCCAGTAGACCAACTTCCCGATCAGGACAGCGTGGGTCTCAGCTGCTGTCTTCTCTATACCTCAAGTGTGGCTCGCTACATGCAGACTAATTTTCTTCATTGACTTGTATGACATCTCAGCCTGGCTCTCAAACTCCATATATTTTAATATGATTTCTCCTGTCAGTGAGAAATACCACTGCTGCCACCAAACTGTGAGTATATTTGATATCTCAACTGACATCAGGATTATGGAACAAAACAACTGTATTAGGTGGTCAACAGTTCAGAGCTATACAACATGAGACCCCAGATCTTAACTGACTAAACTAACTGAAAAACATAACTATAAACTATAACTCTCCAACAGTTTGGAAAACTGTCCTGAAGGAACATTATCCAGTTTATTGCCAGTCTAGCTAGTGTCCCTAACTCTTATAAAACTATGGCTTGCACAATACCAAGATAATCCTCTGACATGGATGTCCTCTGCTCCATTTCATTTAGCCTTTTTTTAACGCTTGGGTGTAACTTGATGTGGTAGATTTGATATATTTTTTTAGGATAAGTAGGTGAGGATTAAGAATGGTTGATTAGATTTGTTTTTCTTTCAATTTGGTGTCTGTGTTTGTTGGTTGTCCATGTTGGTGAGCTGAACTGAGCTGTTTTTCCATGTATTTTTTCATCTTTTCATTATGTAAATATATGTATATAGCAAAGTTTTTCACTTTAAGACATGAGGCCACCAAAAAAGATGAATTTAGGGCATCGGACATATAGTCTGGTTTTCTTGCAAGTTAGCTATTTATGCAAGTTCTATACAATTCAAACGATCAGCCCAACTGTGTATGCAAGATGTGTAACTGCAGTTAGTAAAGATTTATTTTGATGACAAGTGCATGCTGTGGTTTCAGAAAGGTGATTTTATGTATGATACTAATATTAGCTCTTCACAGCAAAAATGCGTGATGAGTCTTCTCAGTCTGCAAGCTGTGCTGAGAATCACTTCTCGTTTTCAGGATGGTGCCAGTTCACTTTTGAAACTTGCGGTTTACCTATCAAGAATTAAGCTGAGCTGAAGTCCTTATTTTTAAATTATGCATTGTTCATTTAAGGTTCTTTTTTCTTGAGATTGATGTTTTCTAAGATGTCAATGGGGCAGGGACTGATGTGAGTGTGTTCTCTGTACACCGCTGTGGAATTAGTGGCGCTATATAAATAAATGGTGATGATGACAATCTTATTTGGGTCTACCTGTATATTGTGTGGGAGGAGTTAGTTTCTGACGGTATCCAGGTGAAGGTTGAGCCTCACAGCCCGGTCCCTTGTTTTCCATGCATTTAAGAGTACCTCCAAACTTTGTAGTGCTGGTATAGGGGGCATTGGCTGCATCACATTGGGGCTTGACAGCTATGTGATGGTGACATGGCCCCACTTCCTTGAGTGGTGTTTTGCATTTTGAAACGCTAAACTACACATTACCCCCATCCACTTCTCTTTTAACAACGTTCATTGCCCGCATGTACCTGGCACTATGCAGAGCAGCGGTGCATGGAGGATACCTCCCAAACTCTTGATTAGAGGGACAAAGTAGTCCCTGTTGGGACAACAGGAAAGAGTCTTCATTTTGGGATTGTCCCACCTAATTCCGGAGAGTTGGGAGTTATGACTTAAGTCACGCTCAGTGTAATTTCTATGTATATATGACCCAAAAAACGTGTATAGGGGGAGAATCCAGTCCACTTCCCCGAGGTAAGCTCTTGTCATATACAGAGATTTGAGAATATAATGGACTGTATCACACCGTGGGTATCCAAGGGGGGAGTGTTTTTCCTGTACAGCTCAGTATATCAGTGCGTGCTGTGTTTCCTTTCACTTCTCTGTTCTCCCTCTACAGGGAGCGGAAAGTCACTGGACAGGATAGATATTTATCTCTGTGGTTTTACCTCAGATTGTTCAGGTTTAATAGAGCAGATTGTGAACAGAAGGCACCGGCTGTAATAATTTGTGTTAATTGCTGTGTGACTGCCGTTGTGAGCACCACTGCTTGCTAGAAAATTTGGCCTTCAACAAAAGAGCAGGATGATAATTGTCAGAAAGTCATATATAAAAGTGTGTCTCACTTCTTATCCCTCTTGTCATGGGTGATATTCTGAGATATTCTGACAATGAAGCTGTAACACTGGGAGAGAACAGATTATTACTACCTTGTGTGAACGCCTTAAAATTAAAAGTCCACCTCACTGAAGTCATTCTCTCTGTAATTTTTTTATTATCAATGCTCTTATGACTTCCACACCACAAGTCCGGAGCCCAAGGGTCACTTCTGTATTCGTCTTGTCCTTCTCTTCTCACATACAGATGCAATCAAAATCTTGTCACTTTCAACTTAAAGAACCCTCCTGAATTGGTCCTTACTATTAAATTGACTACTAAAATACTCATTTACAATATACGTTGACTGGGGCTGATGCTGAGTTGGGTGTAAAATAGGAGTCATTTACTCTCCAAAAAGCCACATATAGGCAAAGAGGTCATAAACACAAGAAATGTTTGTTGACATTTGTTTTGATAGCAAAAACCACTGTTAGGTTTGATACAATATAACAGATTTAATATTCCTTCTTATGTATGAATGAAAGTAGCAAAATGTTGTTTTTTTTTAAAAAAAACAATATGCGTCAAAAAATCCTATAAGATATGCACGATCAATGCACCTATCAGCTTCAGAGGTGAATTCACAACCAGCCAATCAGAAGCAGCTAACTAGTGCTGGCGACCATCATCATAAATAATGTGTATTTGCCCTCTAGCAGGTACACAAATATGGCTCCTGACAGGCATATATGCATCTCCGAACTGGTGTCTAGCCCAGTCGCATTTGCCTATGTTAAACTGCCTCCTCCCTCCCCATGCCCCCAGACGCAAGTGTGAGATACAAGCACAAAATACTTGAGCTCTCTCTGTGGGCGTGTGCAGTGCAAATTTTTGCAATTTTTACTACACAAACTGGCGTACGTCCAACTGAGCATCAGGCCGACTGTTTGAAACTTTTACTAATTGTCTCATCTTTCATTAACCTAGCTGTGCTACAATCCACGAATACCACTGCTAGAATAATTCTCCCTCTATGGTATTTGGAATGTTTGGAGGTTTGTACAGTGTATCTATCGCCTGACGTAGATCACAAAGATATTACATGTCATTAATATCAAGCTGAGATTTTTCCGACGGGTTTGATAAACCAATCAGATTCTAGCTATCATTTATTTAGTACATTTTATAAAATGATAGCTAGAATCTGATTGGTTGCTATAGGCAACATCTCCACTTTTCAAACCCGCCAGAAAACTCTCAACTTGATACATTTACTCCCAGGTCTTATTCTGCTATTACTGTTTGTTTATAATTAATGGATTTAAAATATATTTTTCTATGCAGAACACCCATTTCTCTGACTTTGCCGACAAGCAGTCCGGTTGTTCCACAAACAATTTACTGGCCACACCCATTCTATATGGAAAGGAGGTTCTAGCGGTTATAATGGCCATTAACAAACAGAATGCACCAGCCTTTTCAAAGAAGGATGAAGAGGTAACATAACATTGTTTCATACAAGTTCAGTACAACATTTAATTGTTATTTGGAAATATAATATATATTTTTTTTTTTTACCAATTTTTGCAGGTCTTTACCAAATATCTAAATTTCATATCCGTTGTTCTTAATTACCATCATGTGACCAACCTTCATAGCATTGAATCCAGGAAAAGTCAGGTAAGAGATTGGTTCCAAGCACGGCTACAAGTGTTCCCATATGTGTGATTTATCATAGCTGTGAGGTGTCACAAAACCTGTACTAAACAATCATTTTATAGATATTAGGGAGACTTTGATGGTCATTTATGCAGTACACCCTGATAGACGTTGCACATCGAGGGGCTGTCTATTCTGTTTTTTTGAGCACTGGATTACAGGGGAATTGGAGGAAGAGTTGAAAGGGTTATATCTATACTGGATTATAGGGGGATTAAAGAGATAATACTCTGTTTAATAATAATAATCATCATATTCATTTTTTTAGTAAGTTGAATGAATTCTCTGTAGATGTGGATTTGCACCTACCATATACAGCAGTCATTCCCAACTCCAGTCCTCAGAGACCCCTAACAGTGCATGTTTTCTATATCTCTTTGCTGGAGCACAGGTGTGTTCATTACTGACTGACACACTTTGAAAGATCCACAGGTGGTATAATTATTTCACTTGTGACCTGGAAAACCTGCACTGTTAGGGGTCCTTAAGGACTGGAGTTGGGAAACAGTGATCTACAGTATTTATCCTTTATTTGTGAGCATTACAGATTTTGGTGAACAGACTTGCAGCGGAGAAAGAGCTTGTATTGGTAGAACCACTGACAAACAGACGGATATTTATTGAACATTTATCTATATGGACTCTTTGGGGAGGATTCAGTTGGCCTTGAGGTGCTGCTGGACATCGCTTCGATATCTGGCAGAACAGATCGCCAACCATTACAGTAAGGAATCTCCGCTAATTTTTCCTCCCCTCTAAGGGGTGCTAGGAAAAGTGAGCAGAGATTTTAAACCCACCATCGGCACAATGTGTCTCCGTGGACTGGTCCGGAGACACATAGCGCTGAATTGAATCTCCCCCTTTGTGTACCAAACAGAGCTAAACGTCAAGTTTTACACAAAAAAATCTTCTATATTTATAGTTGAAATTTTGAGGAGAGGGTGACACTTGTGTAATAATAAAGAAGATTTTGGAGTCGCGCTTGATAGGGGTTATTACTTACAACAAGGATCCCACCTCCTCTTGGGAGAAGCTTAAGTGTGTGTATAGGCAGACTTACCCCAGAGGTGCACTGTGCAACATCCAACCTCCTGCTGCTGTAGTACCTCCCCTCTCATTAAATACACTTTTCACTTTTCTCCTAAAATACTGCTCATTTAGGGCTTACAATAATCTGAAAGCGAGGGAACATTGGGACCGTTTTTATTAAATTGTACGCGCATTGCTTTTTATAACATTGGTTGCAGAGCTCCTATAAATTAGCTTCCCCACTCTGGCAAAATATTCAGCTCCTCAAAAGAAAACTTTGTTTCTACACAAAACAAGGGGCACCTCTGTGATCTACACTGATGTGTCTGCTCCATAGGTTGCAAGGAACAGCAACACTCCGAATAACGCCTCCCATCAACCTGTGCAAACGCCTGCTCCTCCACAAACACCGCCATATTACTCTGCAAGCCTTTGCGCTTTAGTGGAAATCTAGGAGAACTTGCACAAATCCAGGCTCACAACCGGACTATAGTTGATGTTTCCTTGCGCATTGTACACTGTGCACTTTGTAAATGACCTCAAGTCAATTTGTGTTAGTTGTTTGTTTGTATTTCTTATGCCCCATATTGCCTCTCCTTTTTTGTTTTTTTTTTAACCATCCCTTTGTGGTAAAACCTATGTTACTATTTTATATAATAATTCATAAAAAGACTAATAAAAAATGCCAAGCAACTATGTTTTAGGGGGCACAATGAAAAAGACTAATAATTAAGGGAAAACATTCCTTATTTGTAAGTAATGGCTCAATTTCAATTTATTTATTTTTGAAACCGTTCCATAAAACACGCAGACATAAGTTATTCAGCTGGGAGGACTGGATTTCTGTGCGCGTTGACACATGGAGGTATATTTACTAACCTGCTGGTTTGAAAAAGTGGGGATGTTGCCTATAGCATCCAATTGGATTCTAGCTTTCATTAATTTAGTACTTTCTAAAAAATGACAGCTAGAATCTCATTGGTTGCTATAGGCAACATCTCCACTTTTTCAAACCCGCCCATAGCCCATAGTCACAAAAGTAGTTTTTGTGTGATCAACTCTTGCTGATAAAATACTGATAATTTTATGAAAATTTACTGGCAATCACCAAATGTATTCTTACATCTTATACATTAAATTTTAAGGAACATATTTGACAGAGCCTTATTAGAAATAAGTGCTACAAAACAATGGTTAGATCCAAACTACTGGTGTTTGTGCATTTTGGGCCGTTTCTTTTAGTTGAACACAATTTTGGAACCTGCTCAAAATTCCGTGCAAGAATGTGACTGCATCTACATACACTGAAAGCATTGGACGGCCATCCACTGGGGGCGTGGCTGGAGGAGGAGCCAGAGCGAAACACATGTGGAAATTAGATTAATCATTACCATGTGGCATGTTATCCCACTCTCTGCCCTCCTTCTGTCTGCCAAAAACATGAAGCCCTACATTTTCAAACAAATTTTTTGTACAAGGATAGAATAATGAATAGGTACAAGATATGCAATAGCAAAATAAACAATTTTGGAGTAAAAATCAATACAAATATTTCAAATGTTTCAAGATGAGTTTACTAAGGCAACGTGACAGGTTTGTTTTTTGTTTTGATGGAAGCAGTGACCTAGTTTCCTCTCCACAGATCTTGCTTTGGAGCGCCAACAAAGTATTTGAGGAACTGACAGACATTGAGAGGCAGTTTCACAAAGCTCTCTACACTGTCAGGGTCTACCTGAACTGTGAGCGCTACTCTGTCGCATTGCTGGACATGACAAAAGAGAAGGTGACTACCCTGCGTGCTTTGATATTTTCACACTCATTTCTTGGAATAGATATGTGAGTAACGTGCACTGACCACACGGAGAGCAGAGAAAGGTGTGATAACAACAAGTATTACACACAGCTCAGACATTATAGCAATGCCAATGCTACTCACGTTTACTACTTTTTAAAGGAATATATATATATATATATATATATATATATATATATATATATATATATATGTACAAAAATAGATGGCTACAGACAGGTGTACACAGGGCCGGTAGAAGGGTACTTGGCATCCTAGATGCCCATCCAATTCAGACACCCCGCTTCATCACACGCTATGCCTCCCATATTATAACCCCCTTCTCTATCAGGACGAAAAAGTAAAATACTAAGTGGGTGACATAAGGTAAGTTATCAAGGGGCAGATACAATTAGTCGTGAGCTGACGCCAAGGGGCAGATACAATTAGTCGTTAGGTGACGCCAAGGGGCAGATACAACTAGTCGCGAGGTGACGCCAAGGGGCAGATACAACTATTCGTGAGGTGATGCCAAGGGGGAGATACAACTAGTCGTGAGGTGACGCCAAGGGGCAGATACAACTAGTCGTGAGGTGACGCCAAGGGGCAGATACAATTAGTTGTGAGGTGACGCCAAGGGGCAGATACAATTAGTTGTGAGGTGCCACCGGACACTGCTCGATGTTGGCTGCGCAGCTTGTCCGCTAATACAGTACAGATATCTCTGCTCAGTTTCCCTTGCATTTCCATGGGACGAGAGGGATAAGGAACAAATATTTTAGTAAAAACTCCAATGTGATATGTCTCCACGGTCTGTTCTCAAGACACATAATGTCCTCTTGTGCCAAAATTAATCTGTTCCTTAGTCTTTTAGGCTCCCTGCCCCCCCCCCCGAAATGTTTCCACACACCACCTGAGTTCCTCTAATGGCTGCGCCAGCCCTGTGTGTACATTAGTTGAAGTGGGCTGTGCTAGAGAAACCTGTAGCCAATCAGCTGCACAGATTATTTCTGCTGCATGTAAAGCAAGACTTTAATCCAAGCTAATCTGTATGGTAACAGCACAGATAATTGGTGTTGAGCTGGTGCAAGGATATTGTGGTGTTACATGCACTGTATGGGAGATGATGTCCATACATCCAGATGGGTTTTTTTTTGCTACCACTGTAAAGTTTATCAGTAAAAAGTCCATTTACAATGTATTCTTCAGATTCACATTCTAAGATGTTCATTACTTTGCCCAATAGATCATTCCTTATATCCTCAAAATCAGATCCGACCTAGTTTTTACATTATTCATTTTTTATACATTCTATAATGAAATGATAAAGCATCTAACAAAGAATTTGAACAATAGGGCAATGGGTGTGTCTATAATAAGACAGCTATCACTAGCAGCCAGTTTCAGAGGCTATAAAATATAGGTAATTATAAAAATATTAAATTTCTTGCTGCAAAAATTCAAACTAGGGATAGATTTAATAATAATTACAATGACAATATGTGTTTTTTATAATGTAAATTACAATAATATAAATATGGTATTATGAGTAAGGGATGAGAGTCAGCTAGCAGAATGGTTAAACCCACCCCTGATTGGAACCACAAAGGCTTGTGTCAATATGAAAACCTCATAAATATTTTATTCTTGTTTCATGGATCATTTTTACTTGTTCTGTTGTTTAGGAGTTCTATGAAGAATGGCCAATCAGACTAGGAGAAGTACCACCTTATAAAGGACCAAAGACCCCCGATGGAAGGGTTTGTAAGGCCTTTGTGCTACACATGCATATTCTCTATTCCATATATTGAAAGATAAGAATTGCTTCCTGTTTGTGATTTTCTTAAAATTAACTTATCGTCTGCACAAAGTGGAGGCAGACATTTTTTTCTGGACTGAAATGATTTTCATGATAATGAGCTGGTGACATCCCTGAGCTATGTAATGACATATCAATCTCCCACCGTGTGTCAAGGATAAATGATATATCAGCTTCTGTTTGGCTATTTATTAACATTAACAAATATATTTGTAAATTAAAACTGTAAATTAAAAATAAACGTGGCCTTCACTTCTAAAGCAACATTATTTGTCGCTGTGAGGAAAGTGGTATTAACCGGGGCTATAATAAGACAAACTGTGGCCTTTGTGCTCAGGCAGCAGGTTGTGGGAAGCAGAAAAATGTAGGGAGTTAACTAACTAATTTCTATTTATTTATTGTTTTGCTTAAAAGGCTTATACTAGTGTTGTACCTTGTTGGCCGATAATGATATTGTAGTAATGAATAAAGTAACACTATCTAGCCTTTATAAAGTATACTATACTAGTACAACTTTTTATAATAGTTTGAGTAGAAGATCAGTTGCAGCCTCAGGCAGTCCAATGGTTAGATACACTCCAGGGTGCTACAAGCTTGAACAACAGATGCAATTTCAAAAAGTTATACTAAGGTCTGAAAACTTTCCATTCATTTGTGTTAGCTATCAATGGATATGTTTACATGTAGATGTGATTTGCTGTTTTTTTTTCATCTACAAACAGCTTAGTAATCATGATCATCACCATTTATTTATATAGCGCCACTAATTCCGCAGCGCTGCACAGAGAACTCATTCACATCAGTCCCTGCCCCATTGGAGCTTACAGTCTAAATTCCATAACATACACACACACACACACACACACACACACACAGAGACAGAGAGATAGAGACTAGAACCAATTAACCTATTAGTATGTTTTTGGAGTGTGGGAGGAAACCGGAGCACCCGAAGGAAACCCACGCAAACACGGGGAGAACATACAAACTCCACACAGATAAGGCCATGGTTGGGAATTGAACTCATTACCCCCAGCACTGTGAGGCAGAAGTGCTAACCACTCAGCCACCGTACATTTAGCTATTTATTTTATTTTATTTTTTTCCGTGAAATACTCAGGAGAAGTGTTCAGCTCTGCAGTCATTTACTGATCAGGGATGGAAATTCAGACTGAAAGATTGGATTATTCCAATACATGAGGAAATAGCAGGTGGAAAAAAGTGACCAGGCTATGTAGATTAAGTTACTTTTAAACTGAATATATTGTGAGCTCTTAAAGTAGCCAATGGCAGGGTCTTGTTGTGATACTTTGTTACACAAGTCACCCACAAAAGTAACTAAAATAAATGTTCAAAATCACACAGTGCGTGAAATATATGCTGTAATGATTTACAAAGACTAATATAAGTGAGTTCTATACAACATTATTAGGATTGCAATCATTTTCAGATCACACTCTGCGATATCAGGCCAATATTGGCCGTGATATCACACCATGTGGGCCTATCTTCAGATATTTAGTACACGTATAGGTTTTGAACATTAGTATTACTTCTATAATATACATTGATTTCCATGAGTATAAATTCACAACTGTTTTTCTTTTTTTTTCTGCTCAGGAAGTTAATTTTTACAAGATTATTGATTATATTTTACATGGAAAAGAAGAAATTAAAGTTATCCCGTAAGAGAGCCTTCCATTAACCATCGTAATATAGTGATCTAGTGATATTGTGTTTGCACATAGTGGACCTCCGCCTCTAACTTGTATTGTGTTCTGTACATAAAGCACACCACCTGAGGATCACTGGTCTCTTGTCAGCGGGCTGCCGACTTATGTTGCTGAGAATGGTTATGTAAGTTGCCTTTTTCCATTGTTTTGACACAAAAATAAAATCTTTTAATTTTAAATCTGCATATATGTGGTGTGATATTACTTGCTGAACAGACACAGGTGCTTCCAAGTCTATGAGGAGCTTTTTCTTTATGTTTATTGCTGGAAGATAGTGGCAGCACAAATATTGGGGGTGTTCAACAACCCACAGCACCCACATAGGTGCCCATAATTGGATACAGATCAAGTTTGGAATTCTAGGAAGAGGGCATGATTTTACACAGTGGTGGAAGTGGGCTGATATACGGGGGTATGATATACCACCACTTCTCATACTGCCTTCATTGTAACACTATCAACTTCCATTCACTTATATCCCCATTACATATTCCATACCATCACTTCTAAATGTCCACTTGGACCACTGGTTTTACAGAACAATGCATGTGGTTGATCTGACTGGGATTTGAATGGATTAGGGGTGGAGTCTGGGTTGATTGGTGGTGGAGCTAAATTTGTTTCGGGTTTGGCTTTTAAAATGTTGTGAGGTGGTGCCAAAACACAGTGGAATTAGGCATTTTGTTGGCTAAGCCAATATTCGTCAGGATGCGGCCCATCAATTCACTAGGAGCCAGGGACATCAGTAAGTAACAAAAAACTTATTTTCTAAATAACTCAGTTATGAAAAAACATTTCCTTGTGTGAACCACCCTATTGATAATGTGAGTGTTGGGTGCTTTAATATTTATTAGCATTCTTGTCAGCAAAGTCCTGTGCATGTTTAATGAAGAAAATTACAACATTATTATATACACAATTATTATTTAATGCATTATGTAAAGAGGATGGTATCTAGACTTGTGTAATAGACAATCACACTGCAGTTACATATTGTGATGCCGAACACAGGAAGCCTACGATAAACGCCAGAACTCAGGCTACTCATGCTCCTCAACTTTAGCAGCTCCCTCAGTGGGGAGAGGGCGCATTGGTATTCTGTTATTCTGGTCCTTTGAGACATTGAGTGCTAGAACCCAGGCAACAGGACACTATATTAGGCTAAGCTCCATGCAGCTAGAGGAGGGTCGTCTGTAGGGTCACAGATATGACTGAGACAGGTTCAGGTGACGTACCTGGGGATGAGGTGAGATTGCAGTGACAGATTGCTAAGATAGGTGATTTTATAACGATAGCAAAAAATCAGCCTTATCGCTGCATTTTAATAGAGGCCAATCTTACCACACATATGGGCCTAAATAATCACTTTTCCCTCTATAAACCTCCTCAAATTGTATGTTGGCCTACACATATAGGCCGACACATGTATGGCCGACATGTGTGCAGTCATTGACTCACAGTACTGCGTGTGGCTCCTGTGACCTGGTTGTCTAGCACAAGCCCCAAGTGCTGGATGTGATCTGTTCACGTGGGGCCTATTTCAGATATAATTCCTGCCTGTAATTTATGTATTTTCTTCACATACCAGATTTGCAACATGATGAATGCACCAGCAGATGAATACTTCAAATTTCAGGTGAAGTAATCTTTAACCTATTTGTGCTTTCATACTCCCACTATGCATTCTTTTGTTTAATGAATATAATATTTCATTTCAGCTTAATTTAGATTAGTGCCCCGGAATAATGTGTTTTGCCTCCAGCAAATGTAACTTTACACTGGACAATGGCCACGTCACGTATTTGTCTGCTTGTATGTTATTAGAAGGGATAGCCCCCATGCTCTGTTTATCTTGCTTTGTACATCTCTGCAGAATATGTTGGTGCCGCCTCAATGCAACAACACTATGGTTTGTTATTCTAGAAAGAGGCAGTGGACGAGACCGGATGGGCTATTAAAAATGTGTTGTCGCTGCCCATTGTCAACAAGAAGGAAGAGATTGTGGGAGTGGCGACCTTCTACAACAGGAAAGATGGGAAACCTTTTGATGAAAATGATGAACAAATCACAGAAGTAAGGAGATTACATTGCAGTCGGTACATTAGTGACATATCTGAAATGTTTATCTATATTAATATGTTTTCCCCCATTATATATGTTAAGATAAGAATAATAGTTCTTTCCTGATACCTTCAGATGGATGTTACCTGAACTGTCATATGTCCTAACAACTTGGGATTGATCCCCAGCCAAACAGAAGATACATATGGCATCAAATGTAGAATTCCCATGTGTCCTGATTTTTCTGGGACAATAACCTTTTGCCCACCCAACATCTTTAACTCAAAATACTTATTAGCCCCTAATTTAAAGTACTGAACCCAAATCAACAAGGCAAGTCAGAATAGGTTCCTAAAATCATTTTACCTTATTTAGGAAGTATATATAATGATTTATAACTTTGTCCCCCAGCGGGCACGTGTGCAGTCCCCTACTCTTTACCGCATTCATTACATCGGTACTAAGTCCTGGCATCATGTTTTGTGCATTGACATCAGTAAGCGATTACATCATAAGTTTGGCGCTGAAACTGTATTTGTATTTCACACAGAGTTATGACATCATGCCTCACCAAATTAGAACACTTCTTTCTTCAGCAAGGTATTAATTCTGACCATTTGATGAGAGGCCTCATCATCATCATCATCATCTTTTCCAATGCTTGTTGTTACTCTGATGCTGAAATTTCATTTAATTTTCTTCAACCCTTGACCATTCTGCTAGAGACCATGAACATTTTGCTAGTGACCTTGAACATTCCTGCCAGTGACCTTGAACATTCTGCTAGTGACCTTGAACATTCTGCTCTCTCCAATCCTGATCTTGGCTTGTAACCTTGATGATAACTTTCTCCAGTCCCTGCCCTTGGATAGTGCGTTTAGCTATTCTGGTGTAAGGATCTACTATCTGGATCTTCATTCAGAACACAGTTCCAAGGTCCAGGTTGGTTATTTTAGGACCTACTTGTACCCAATGGCCTACACTCCTGTTTGATACAAGCAGTTATATATTTTCATGTACCAAATTGAGAATAAAAGACTAATTAAGCACACACCTAAGAAAAAGCCAATTCGAAATCTGAAGGAATTATTAATTATTAATATTTTGCTGGCCCAAACAACATTGCAACATGAGGGGGGTAACTGGACCCCTGAACATAGAACAACGAACACAATCTTCAGATAAGGAGCGCTGAAGGTAGACCTTCAATAAATCACATTGATTATGAAAAGACAATTTATTGACTCGTAAATATATACGCTATATATATATATATAGCACTATCTTTGGGTAATTGCCAATGGCAGCTATTTCTTCTCTACTTATGGAGAGAGTGCTACCAGCAACGATTAAGTAGGCAGTCAAACCCCCAATTAGGGCAAGTTGACACTTTTAAATTATGCAAATGGTGATATATTATTGGGAGCCAGGAGAAGAAGTTGGGGAGGTAGAATTTATCAATTTGCACAACAAATTCATTGACACAACACTCTGAAACATTATTTCAAGTACACTAGAAACTGCGCTGGTTGTCATTACAAATGGAACCTGGCAGGGATGTCCAATTTCCCCTCACATTCTTGCCCTCATCATGGCACCTTTGGCGGCTAGGTTTCAGCAGACCACCAACATATTAGGTTAGGATATGATATCTCAAACATAAAACTAGCATTATTCTCCCTTTCCATTTCCAAATCTATCATAACCCTATATAAAGTTTTCAGAGCACTCCACCATTTGGCTCTCTTTCTAACTTCATTATTAATTCTGATAATAAAGAAACCCTAGGCTTCTTCCTGGCCCCCACCACTAAAAACTGTTGGCCTGTAGTTTGGTCATACCTAATCTACATTCCTTGGCTCCAGCTCCATCTCCCCTCATCCCACTGTGGTTTATACGGAGTTCCCTCCTGGGCTCTATCCCACAGCGTTCCCTGACTGTTTGGCGTCTAATATCAGATGCCTTAACAAACGTGCAAAATGTGACCCCTTCCCACATTTGCGAACCTACAGCAAAACCTAAACCTCCCCAATTCCACCTTTTAATAATATGTGCAAATTAGACACTTATTGTAGACTGCCATCACCAGAAACTCTGCCAGGACTTCAACAGCATTTAAGCTCCACTATTGGAGTTGTCTGTCTTCCAGAGCCTTTATCTCTTCTTTATATCATTCAATGCTATCCTCCAATGACCCTGGGAAAGCATCACATGAACTGGGAAAGGGACCTATGTTCCCATCTAGGTTGTATAAAGTCTTCTCTAGCGCCTCTTCCCTTTGCTAGAGAGGGTGTTAGGAGAGTCGCTCCTTTCTTCACATATGATGGTCGTGTCCGGCTCTGCAGAGATTCTCTCTGGAGTCTGGGTTCTCATTGCCACCTTAATCAGCACCAATACTCCCTTCCTTCCATACTATGGTCTTCTTCCTTTACCACTCCTGGATCTCCTTGAACATCTTAATAGGCTTGTTAGACATATCCTGAGCGCAGCTACTTGCTGATAGCTGGCTGTTGGAAAACCCAACAATGATTGAGTTCAGGAAAAAGTTTGGTATAATGGAATGGAATCAGTGTCGCTATATAAATAGCTGATGCTGATATCCAGCATTCTGAGGAACTCATTAACTTCATTCTACAAAACTTATTTTGTAGAAGATTCCAACAGTTTGAAAATATGACATTAATTAATTTTCTCTAGTATTATAATCACTATTATATCAACTCATGTCTTAACCATTAAACATATACAAATTTTATTCTCTACTAACACTAGTGTACTGTTTGTAATTTAGGACCCTAGGCCCTCCCCAGTCCAAAGCTAGTTTGCAATTCTCACAGTTGCTTTCCACTAATACATATACTGTGGTTTTAAGGGCACTGACCCTCGCTCTTGAGTCCAGTTTCTAACTGTTTCAGTATATTTATTGTCCTTTAGTATATATCGATCTGTGTACACTGTTCATGGTTTCACAAGGGTAGAGCTTTAGCGTTATACATTTAGTAAGTGCAATGCACAAGTCTGTAAGTGTTACCACATATACCTTAATTTCCTTATCTCTCTCAATGTTGGCTTCACACTTATACAAACCATAATGACAAAGAAAAAGGAGAAAATACTACTAATGGGAGGAACACCTATCACTCTAGATACATTCATATAATCTACTGAAGGGGAAAGCAGAGTGGAAAAAAATATTTATTTTTGTAATACATCACCCTAATGGTAGAATAAAGACACACACTCATATACTAACACAAACCACTCTGCAGGAGCTTGAGCCATATATGGCTTTGCCCCTTTTATAATTGGTGGAGAAGATAGGGTCTACAGGTATTCTTCTTTCTGAACACCATCGTTTCATGTTACAAATATTTGACATAAGTGTAATGTATAAAAAAAAAACCCTTTTTTTTTTTTTAAATTCTTTATTTTGGTTGGTCATATAAGCAAATACAGGGAATAAGACTGTTATTATTGAACAGACGTATAAAAACAGTCAGAACAATTGAATCAACATGTACATAGAAGCTTAAAATGAGACAACCTTTTTTACAATTTTATATGCGGTATCAAATTGTATATAACTGTAGTGAAAGTGTGAAATGTGGGAGTGGGGGGAAGGGAGTCAAAAACCCCCTTTTTTTAATCACCTCTACCACTTCTTTATAACTGTCTCTACCCCTACCTCTATCACTAACAACTCTACCACTTCTTTATAACTGTCTCTACCCCTACCTCTATCACTAACAACTCTACCACTTCTTTATAACTGTCTCTACCCCTACCTCTATCACTAACAACTCTACCACTTCTTTATAACTGTCTCTACCCCTACCTCTATCACTAACACCTCTACCACTTCTTTATAACTGTCTCTACCCCTACCTCTATCACTAACACCTCTACCACTTCTTTATAACTGTCTCTACCCCTACCTCTATCACTAACAACTCTACCACTTCTTTATAACTGTCTCTACCCCTACCTTTATCACTAACAACTCTACCACTTCTTTATAACTGTAGAAAACAATGGATTTGGAACTGTAACAGGATCACACTATACATCCATTGTCTGCTCATTTCCAAAAACAATTTTCATGATACAGAGTTGTCAGAGCTGATTACCTGCTTGACCTGTGTAAGATCCACACTAAGGGGTATATTTACTAAACTGCGGGTTTGAAAAAGTGGAGCTGTTGCCTAAAGCAACCAATTAGATTCTAGCTGTCATTTTGTAGAGTGCACTAAATTAATAACAGCTAGAATCTGATTGGTTGCTATAGGCAAAATCTCCACTTTTTCAAACCCGCAGTTTAGTAAATCTAGCCCTAAAAGCCTTTGGGTGTTCAAGAAGAATCATAGGTGTTGCTCACTGTGACCACTGAGCCTTGCCATAGCACTGTTTGACAGTGTCTTCTTCTTCTTCTTCTTCCTCTATGTGACAGGCTCTGACACAATTCCTTGGGTGGTCTGTTCTGAACACTGACACGTATGAGAAAATGAATAAACTTGAGAACAGAAAGGACATTGCCCAGGAGATGCTGATGTACCAGTTGAAATGTAATCCTGTAGAACTTCAGAGTATCTTGGTATGTGTCCTCAGGTCATATTCTTTATGGGAACACAATTGAAGGCTGGTGGCTAACCAATAAAATCATTTTTTTCCTTTTTAGAAAACCAAAGAAAAGTTAAATAAAAATGTAGAAGACTGTGAAGAAAAAGAACTTGTGAAGATATTGGTAAGCTGTTCTACAGGAATACACAAACAGATCCACCAACCTCTACAAAGATTATATATCAGTTCTTGATTCTTTTCACCCAACAAATTGGCTCGATATCCTACAAATAGTCCAAATTCAAGTGCGATGTCTGCAAAAATGTGAAATTAAAATTGATCAGGTTGTTTTTGGTCATGTTAGTAAGTCTAGTTAGTTATTATCTGCCTCTATATGTGGTCATATATTGACCACATTAATAAGTCCCAATGTAATCTGGTAGCTCATCCTGAGATCTGACTAATCTAGCCACCAATGTATGCGACTAAATTAGAAATGTGTTGCTGAGGCCTACCGGCAGGACTATTTGGGGCTAATTTGGAAGCAGGAGATAAGATACATTGTATTCACTAATGTTCTCTATCGTGTCTATAATGAATTAACAATTTTAAACATGTATTGTCTTCTCCAGAATTTCTCAGAAATTGCAAACATGAAAGGCTTTGAAAGGGAACCACGGGCCCATGAATAAACAGAAAATACTGTATTGACACAATGTTGGCATTCCACCCTCTCCTTAATGCGTTGCTTCAGCAGTTTTGTTGTTTTTCTTAAATGTTTTGTCAAACGAACATTATAAGTAGTGAGGAACCCCTGAAAATCAAATTAATAAGTTAGGAACAGAGCCGTAGATCCGACTAATAAGATACATCTGCTAAGAACTGTTTATCTTCTTTTGAACAGAAAGAGGAGCTGCCAGACCCAGTGGCTTTGGAACTCTATGAATTCCGCTTCAGTGACCTTCCAGTGTCCGAACACGAGCTCATAAAAAGTGGGATAAGAATGTTTGTTGAACTAAATGCTGTTGAGAAGTTTAAGGTGCCTGCCGAGGTAAACAGCTTTGTACAGATGTTTATTTATAACCAAGCTGAATCACATGAATATAATTGAATTACTTTAAGTTCATGTTTCTCATGCTGGTGTCCTATAAGCCATAACATATGGACCTTCTAAGGGAAAAAAACAGCAAAATCGGCAAAGATATCAGCTCAAGAACCCTGCCAGGCCGTGTGGATCTTCTCAGAACACCATGTCCTTTCCCACTTCACGCACCAGTGACCTACTGGAGTCATCAGATAAATAAAAACTAATCAATTAAATGAAATGGAGGATACACAGGGTCAATAAAACCAATGTGCATTAGATAGTAGTCATGCTAATGTTGCTCCATAATTAGTCTGACTACTATCATCATCATCCGCTATTTATATAGCGCCACTAATTCCACAGCGCTGTACAGAGAACTCACTCACATCAGTCCCTGCCCCATTGGAGCTTACAGTCTAAATTCCCTAACATACACACACACAGACCGAGAGAGACTAAGGTCAATTTAATAGCAACCAATTAACCTAACTGGTATGTTTTTGAAGTTAGTGAGGAAACTAGAGCACCCGGAGGAAACCCACACAAACACGGGGGGAACATACAAACGCCACACAGATAAGGCCTTGGTCGGGAATGGAACTCATGAACCCAGCGCTGTGAGGCAAAAGTGCTAACCACTAAGCCACCGTGCTCTGCAATACACATTGGTCATGCTGGTGCTCTGTCTCCTCCTTTTTGTTGTTCTACCTTTGTAGCAGCCAGTGAAGGGTAACAGGTTGGTTCATATTTACATCACATGTCAATCCATTGTCCAGTGTTGTAGCTCAGGCTACTCAATGTCTATATATGTATTTACATGACAGGATAGTATAGAGTAGCACTGCTTACCATACAGTCACACTGAGTGGTATCATAGTACTTCACAGTCACATGTATGACTGTAGAGAAGACAAATGTCACTGGGTTAGTCTGATAATTATGTTGGTTCCTGATAAGTGTTGTCTTCAAAATATGGAGATGATGATAATTCCAATAGTAAATATGGACCTGTCCGGCTTTGGAGAGTGAATACTACTCTGAAATGTCAAATGTTTATTGCAGGTCTCATAACGGGCAATGTCCTACTTGGTAATTGGTTTTCAAAGGCTGAATGTCACCACAGAAAATAAGTTACTTATGTAGATAATTTCATTGTAGCACCAGAGGATGGAGTTCAGGCAAAGCCCATTTTTTTTTTTAATTTAAATACTCATAATGAACATATGAATGGGTTAATATGCATGTTTAAAGCAATAGGTGATTTTTTTTTATTCCTTAAAGTGCTGAAATCATACCTTTACATGGACATTAAATGTAAATCTTATCCGGTACTAAAATAGACTGCTCAGGCTAGGTACCAACGCTGGGGATCTGCACCCCAAAAAAGTATATATAAACAACCACAAAATTGCGATGGTGTACCCAGTCTGCCGTAAAAGTACTTGTGCACACGAAGATTATTAAATTGATTTATTAAAACAATATATAAACCACATAAATTGGTCACATAAAATTGGTACTAAAATTTAAACCACATGTTACCATATAAACTTGCATCAGTGCCACATGGGACAAATCTCAAAGTAGGTGCACCTACAAAAAATGTCCAAATATATTTTATATATTATTCACGTATTGTACAGTCCAGCTAGTTCCAGCCACATACTTCTGTACTGAATGTATAATCGCAAGAGGGTCTCCACCAACCAAGATATTCTCACATAGCATAAGTAACTGTATGCAACTGTAATCGTTGTTTCAGAGGAGAAAAACATGGACATGCATTGGCAGAAGTGCATTAGTCACAACATAGAATTTTTTTTCACCCATTTTAACTTGTAGGTGCATATGGAATTAAGTGCGAATTGCCTCCACCTGAAGGCACTTCGCGTTACTGCAACATCGCAGATTTCCCTCTCCCCCCTACAGGGTTGCAAAGGAAAATCCGCAATGTAGCGGTACCATATCAATCACTATATATATATATATGTCATATCATAAATCAATATGAGAAGGCAAACATAATCAGAATACAACGTTTATAACATTTCTTCCTAAATTCCTAAGAATTTTTGGAAGTGTAAACCATGTGACGGGGGAGTTGAAGCAGCATTGATCTAAAACCATGGTAATCCTTTGTAGTTTATAGTTTAATAAATATTTATCAATGCAAGTTAAACAATTTTCACTAAGACTCACATTAATACGGGCAATATGACATAAATATACCCTTACATATAATATCCACTCCAGAACTACTCTGGATGTAGCTGTAGGCTGCACTGCTTTAGCTATATTGTCATCACTTTGACTCCTGCCTTCATTAGATATGGAAGAAGATTTAGCAAAGATTAGTTAATGATTGGCCATATCTATAATCAGATGAGTGACTCAGAGACATGGATCATTAGCTCGCATATCAAGGTAATCAGCTTTTTCCAAGCTCTGGGATGTAGGATCAGCCTTACTTTTGGGCTATGTGCCCATTGCACTTATGTAGAGCCAAATGTATTAGCTGGCACCATGCCCACACTCAAATATGGCTTCATGAAGTTTTAATGAACACAGCTCATCACAATAAATGTCATCACATATCAGCCATATGCTGCCTGCCCTTTAAACATGAATACAATACAAAAGGTAGTCAACCTCTCAAACAGTCGTTCAGAATTGGGAATTGTAAAAATATCATAATAGAATCCTTAATGTAATGATTGGTTTACAGTTTACTGATAAGGTTCTGTGAGGAGTTTGTATGTTCTCCCTGTGTTTGCGTGGGTTTCCTCCGGGTGCTCCGGTTTCCTCCCACACTAATGTCAGGGGCAGGCTGGGCTGGGGGGCATCTGCCCCCGGGACAGTCCCATAGTGGGCTTCCGTGGGCTGGGTCACTGGGCCACCTGCATTTTGTTTCCTATAAAATGTTGCTAATAGGCTGCCGAGTTGAGTCTTGCCCCCTGGCTAAAATTTGCCAGCCCTCCCCTGCCTGATGTCCCCTTATTCTGATGATTAATATAAGACATAAATGCGGCTAAACTGAGTAGTATTTTATAAAAAAACGTAAAAGTTCAAATAAATAAAGGGGGTGGATGTAAAAGGAAAATAAAAGTAAATAGGAAGTAGTGCGGAAATTTATTTTTACGGTTTCCACCATTTTCAGGTTCATCCACAAAGCTAGTGGCAGATTTTGCAGGGTTGATTCTAAAGTCCATGAAATGTATTTGCGCCTTGAAATGCGCTATGTGACCTACTAGGAGCACCTAGGCCCATAAATCCCTTTTTGTGATTTCTATTTGATTGTTATTGCATTACAATGATATCTGTTATGTATATTACAATTGCTGGTCCCGTTATGGGGCTCTTTTCCTAGCCACATAACTAGTTTCTCCTAACTCCCTGTTATAAGTGACAATAGATTTCTCAGCTTGAAAACACCCTCTTATTAGGTGGACAAATGCAACAATCCTAAATAAAACCAGTGTCCCGCATATGACAGACACATAAGTGTAATTTATATTGTGGTCTGAGACACATAGTGAGTTTCTTTTCCAGTGTTGGCAAATTAAAAATGTGGCCTTAATTATAAGAGAAGTAGGGTTAAATGAGCTGTTTTTCACAACTGTTCATGCATTAGTTTCATTAGAAAGAACAGAAAATGTATTATGTATTATTAATTTATGTATATAACATCAACATGCGCTTTACAATTGGAAATATATAGAATAATAAAAGAAGAATAGATATTAATACATAGACAGAGGTTAGAAGGCGCTGCTCTTCAGGAATCTGATAAGCTTGTTTGAAGAGGTGATTTTTGAAGGAACATTTGGAGGTTTAAATACTAAGGGAAAGCATCAATGTATGAGGAAGGGAATTCAACAAAGTGGGCTCAGTCTGAAGAAAGTCATGTAACTAGGAATGTGAGCAGGTAATGAGTAGGAATGAGAGGAGCGGATCAACATAGTATAGTATATATATAAGAATACTTTAATTTATTTTAATAATAAAGGTATAATCACACGTACATCAACACAAAAGTAAAAAAAAACTTATCTGGATAAGATTCTTGAAACAGAAGAAGATGGAAAGCCCAAGTGTCCTTTCTGTCGAAATAACGGGACCAGGAATAGTCAGCAGTTGCCAAGAGATCTACGCGTTTCACCCTCCATATTTCTTCATGGAGTGTAGACCTCAAGGCGCGTATAAACCGACTACTCCTGGTGTCTTTATCTCCACAAAAAGGACACTTGGGGTCAAGGATGACACTTAGACAATAAGCTTGAGGGCTGGGGTTTATTTATGTGTTGTCAACAGAAATAGAGATGTCAGGTACGTAGCTTCTGTTGGTTAGTGGAAAGATTAATAACTCTGCTTTTGGCAACATAAAAATATTAGCTAAACAACTATGTGGATCAGTATTGTGATGAATATATTTTATTACTAGGTCTTAACAAGGTGGATGTATACCGTAAGAAAAGGATATCGGGACATTACTTACCACAACTGGCGACATGGATTTAATGTGGGGCAAACAATGTTCACACTGTTAATGGTATGTAATGTTTTAGTTACATGTGGACCTCTTTTTGCCTAAATAATTACATTTCTATTATGTTATAAGAATTTTCTTCTATAGCTTATGAGCTTTGACACGTGGGGTAAATTTATCAAGCTGCGGGTTTGAAAAAGTGGGGATGTTGCCTAAAGCAACCAATCAGAATCTGGCTGTCATTTTGTAGAGTGCACTAAATAAATGACAGCTAGAATCTGATTGGTTGTTATAGGCAACATCTCCACTTTTTCAAACCCGCAGTTTAGTAAATCGCAACAGCTGTTGTATTTTGCATGTAGTGCTTGAACAATGAGAAATATATTGTGGTGTGGTGTTAAGGGCAACAAGTTCACTTATATCAAAGAGCTACTAATTATATGCACAAATGTACATCTGCAAAGGAACCAATATCTAGACAGAACGTGACATGTTTGACACTCTTATTACATATGTTGTATAGCTGAGACTGCGCTGTTTTCTGTCACAACTTTATCTGTAGTTTCCTATAAGCTCCTGGAGAGTTTATACATTTGTGACTGTTGTTATATGAGATTTTTATATACACAACTTGCATTTTAAGCTTAGGTCACCTTTAAATGGATGAGATGTTGACTGAAGGTAGAGTCTTGGTACAGTTAGGCCTCTAGGTTCCGCATCATAACATAACCTTGGCTGAATCTGTATGCGCAGCGTCTTGTGCTAACTCGGCTGCAGAGAGATGACTGCTTTTGATAATGAGACATAATATTTTACTCCACAGATGTAAGTACTAGAAATTCTATTTTTATATTTTTGTTAATTTTAAGAATTGTTCTTGATCATCAGCAATATTGTATGGTTTTAGTAGAGAAAGTATGTGAACCCTGTGAAAGTATTTGTATTTCCACAATAAGTTGACCAAAAACCTAAGAACTAGTAATTAATACACTTATTTAAAAAAATAGTACACACACAAATATGTACATTTTCATATATATAAAACATATATATCCAACAATAAGGTGGGTATTCAATTGTTAGCGAGATCCCCGGAAAAACGAGCGTTCAAAATTTATTAGCGTTAATACGGTAATATGCGCGTAAATACCGTTAATACGGTAGTTTACTCGCTGAATTTCATCTCGCAGCTCCCGCTGCGAGATGAAATTCAGCGAGTAATTACCGTATTAACGCTAATATTTTTAGAGCGCTCGTTTTCCGGGGATCTCGCTAACAATTGAATACCCCCCTAAGTATATTTGCTTTATTATTATTATTATTATTATTACTATTATTATTATTATTGTTATTGTTATTATTGTTATTATTATTTATATTTATTAACTGGTAACATTTAACAGGTATGTTGACCAGCTCTGTACATCACCTTGGTCCATTCATCTTTATGGAATTGCTTCCACTGATTGACATTTGTAGGTGTATTTCATAAAGTGCTCTATTCTGTAACACTACAGTTATGGACAAGACTTGACTCTACCATTCCAAAAGGGAACATTTCTTCTGCATCAGCTGTTTTCTTGGTATTCCCTCAACATATCAGTTTAAGAACCTTGTTGTACGCCATGTCCCACATTCTACATATTCTGCTTTATTTTGCTCAAAACATTATGTTTCTCATTAATGCCGCACAGTTCCACTTTAATCTCATCTGCCCGTAGAATAATTGTTATTTATGGATCGTGCAATGGGTTATTGGCAAACTTGATTTAGGCAAAAGTGTTCTTATTGAAAAACATTGGCTGACTTGTATTCTCCCACCCACAGTCTTCATTAGAGTTTTCCTTTATGGTGGACTCTTAAACATTAACTTTAGAGAATGCAAGAGAAGCTTTCAGATCATTAGCTGTCACCTTGGTGCCCTCTGTCACCTTCGGCAATATTTTATGCCTTACTCTTGACATGATTTTTATTGTTGGATGACCATTAAATGGAAGAGTAACAATGGTGTTTAATGTTCTATTTGTACACAATCTGCCTGACTGTGGACTGGTAGAGGCCAAATGATTTAGAAATGGTTTTATAACCCTGTCCAGGTTTATTTTTGGATCAGGAATGTTTCATTTCCAAGCACCTGTATGATGAATAGACTCTGATGGTAGTAATCAATGGTGTTAGTGATCAATCATAACATTGGGATGTCAGCATCTATTGTAGGCCCTGATGTCTGTGTATAACCATATTTGACAAGTGCATTAGCGGTCAGCACTGGGGCTAGTTGCAATTATGTAGTGCCCTTTCCTCTACTAAACACAATGCTGGCCAGTCCATGATCTGGTTATCACTATTAGAGGATCACATGTTATGGATCTCCTCAAAGTCATAATAGCAAGTTCCTATTTATTTATTTATCCATATCCATAACATACTTAATGAAAGTCAATTAATTCTCCAAAGACAGGTAAACTCAAGAAATATTATTCTGATCTGGAGGCCTTTGCCATGGTGGCCGCTGCTTTCTGCCATGATATTGACCATAGAGGAACCAATAATTTGTACCAAATGAAGTAAGTGCCGTGGTTTTGATGTGTTATACTCCAAGAGCAGCCTAAGGTGCAACCATTGTAGTATATGAAAGATCTTCTGAGTTTTTTTTTCCAGGTCTCAAGCGCCTTTAGCGAGGCTTCATGGATCTTCTATCTTAGAGAGACATCACTTAGAATTCAGCAAGACTTTGCTGGAAGATGAGGTGAGTGAATATTGTCATTGTGCACTACATTCTCACATAGGGCCACCACCATGAGGTTTAGGAGAGATCTGTAGTTAGGCCTATTAAAAAATCCACTAATGATCTCTCCAAGAGAAGGGCACTTGTACCTGCGCTGTGGAGATGAGCCATGTGCGGGATATCCCAGGAAGTAATGTCAAAGCCAGCAGCATCAGTGCATATAGCATAATAACTCCATAATTTCCAGGGATAGTCTAAGGTTTTAATAAATTGTCCCTGGAATGTTTCCTCTCTCTTATTGTCTCAATTTTTTAATTATGGCCAAGTTAGCAGAACAATTGCAAAAGTTAGAATCAAGTGCCGATAACATGTCATGAGGGTTGTTTTTGGCTGATGAAACCGAATGGTTCTGATGATCGTAAGTTTGACTACTCAGCAGCAAACTGTCCCTTAAATATATTAAATATTGGCAATTATGTATACAAGAATACATACATCTATCAGGCTGTGTCTTGGGGTAGCGTGAAGTACAGACTAAGAGACATTGATATGGAGGAGCAATGAACGTCAGTGATGATTATCACTTCCTCACCTTCCACTACACCACAGCAATGTGGAATGAGTCAGTGAGTATCCATCAGCAGTACAGAGGCCGGGGGGAATAATCCATTGGCTGACAGAATGTACTGTGTGTAGTGTGTGTGTAGTGTGTGTGTGTGTGTGTGTGTGTGTGTGTGTGTGTGTGTGTGTGTGTGTGTGTGTGTGTGTGTAGTGTGTGTGTGTGTGTGTAGTGTGTGTGTGTGTGTGTGTGTGTGTGTGTGTAGTGTGTGTGTGCAGTGTGTGTGTGTGTGTGTGTGTGTGTGTGTAGTGTGTGTGTGTGTAGTGTGTGTGTAGTGTGTGTGTGTGTGTGTGTGTGTGTGTGTGTAGTGTGTGTGTAGTGTGTGTGTGTGTGTGTGTGTGTGTGTGTGTGTGTGTGTGTGTGTGTGTGTAGTGTGTGTGTGTAGTGTGTGTGTGTGTGTGTGTGTGATATAAAGAACTGGTGGTGGTAGAGAATTTTTGCATCAAGGAGAATTGCAAATATATGCGGGCTGGGTGCAACATACAGCAGAGATCATATTTTGCAGACTTGTAAATACAGTGCTTGGGATCAGGGACGACAAGAGGAGAGAGGAGAGCAGGTACAATGTACCGGGCCCTGGCCTCTCTGTGTAGAGGGAGGAGTTACCAACCTTGTGTGGCCCCACTCACTTCAGTGGCTAAGTAAGGGGCCCCAAGAAATTACTGTAGCGGGGCCTAAAATGTCTCTTGGCCGCCCTATTTGGGATGATATTCCAGACGTAAGTTTTTACAGACTGGAGCAATATAATCTATTTATGTTTTATTGTTATTTCTCTGGATTCAATTTATTTTTCAGTAGTACCTGACACAGCAATATGTTTTATTTTGGGGAGAGGTGGGTGTTTGTCATGCTGTGTGGGGTTCTATGAGCCCTGATGGCAGCACTGTTCTCGTAGCCTGTATATTATCATATGAGCCTAGGACCTGTGCTTTCCACACCTGCCATAACATACGTCACTCACTGCAGACTGTCAGAAAATACTCTAGGGGGTAGATTTACTAAAGCTTCTAAAAAGGAAAAAATGGAGGCGTTGCCCATAGAAACCAATCAGATTTTGCTATCATTTTCTAGAATGTACCAAATAACTGATAGCTAGAATCTGATTGGTTGCTATGGGGAACACCTCCACTATTCCTTTTTTTAAACAAACAAACAAAACTTTAGTTTTATTTTCAAATTATGAATACACTAAAACAGAAAATAACGGGCATCAGGATCACACAAAGGAAGAACAATTCTGTAAGTGTTTTTAGAAATATAGACCAATTCAGTCCAACAGAATGCGTAAGAATATAGTGGTGTTTAGATAGTGTTGGCGTGCATTGTGGACTTAAGTGTATGCCTGTGTGTGATAGAAAAGGTTAGTGGGTTTAAAGGAAGGATACTTAGGGAACCACTATTTTTTTTTTTTACTAACTTTATTCACACTTGCCTACTTTTAGAGGCAGCTGTCCGGGAGGGGGTCCGTTGAGGGGGCTTTGTTCGCCATTAGGCTCCGCCCCTGTCAATCTGAGGCCATTTTAGCTAATCGCAGCAGGGGGTGGGGTCACTATGGCACGTTTAGCCCCGCCCCCCAACATCTTCAACAGCGGCGACTTCTGGATCTGGGATTTTTGCCTGCTCTGTCGGGAGTCCAGGAGAACTCCCAAAAATTTGTGAGTCTCCCGGACATTCCGGGAGAGTAGGCAAATATGACTTTATTAAATCTACACATAGAATTTACCAACATTGTGCAACTAAATACACTGTACCCCATAGCGACTAGTCAGATATTTGCCTAGTCTATCCTGTGCTAATCTGAGTACAATTATGCCATCAGTCGCTGGCATTGTCTGCAGCATGTAAAATGTTTTATCAGTGTAGGGCTGTTATTATATAGTCACCTAGGCATGTGATAGGGGTAACTTTGTTTAGGGGACAATATACTCTTTTTTTATGATCATTTTCTTTTCTTTTTTTTTTTTATTTTCTTTTTTCTTTACTTGGTCTTTACCAACCGTCTAGCTTTCCTAGAAAAATAATACAGAGGAGGGGGTATTAATAGGGGTGACATGAATATTTGGGTTTCTCACCTACTAATTCTGTTCATATTTACTTTCAGTGCCAAGGGCAGTGTCTCCTGTAATTTCAGACGTGCAGCGACTGTTCCGTGTCATTATACTTCTGTGTCTTTTGCTGTGTCACGTATTGAATGTGATAACACAAACTTTTTATCTTGCAGAGTTTAAACATTTTCCAGAATCTAAACAAGAGACAGTTTGAAAATGTGATTCATTTGTTTGAAGTCGCAATCATAGCAACAGACCTGGCATTGTATTTCAAGTGAGTGCATGTTACCATGAGTATGTACCACAGAGTAGCAATCGTCACCGAATGCAGGCTGGCAAACTGGTTGGCCTGGTAGCAAATAAAGCATACTGGCTCAGTGAGCAAGATTAGCATTGAGCTGTTTCACCTTCCATACAGAACAGAAAGCTTGTCAAACTAGAACTCTGCTGTAGAATATCTTACTGTTATAGTACCACCAGCCATTACTGTTGAGGACGAGAAAGGTTTGTCCTTGTTGTACTGTATTTCTGAGTTGGGCTCCTTTGCATCCAAAATTTACACGTAAAATGTGTTCCACAAAATGGCACATTTACACAGTTATGGTGAATTGCTGAAATACTTGAAAACATCACTGATTATAGTGGGTATACGTGTAAGTGAATGAGTGCACAGCCAATACCCATTAGGGAACAGATCAAGGGTTTGAGAATGAATTATCTCAGCTCAGAGACCATTTCCAGAGGTAATATAAAGGTAGGGCAGGGAATGGGGGGGAAGGTTGTAATTTAGAATAAGCTGTTATTTGCCTGGCACATTTGCTAACATGCTAGCCATAACATCTACATGTTGTAGAAAAGAGACTGTCACACAAAGCAACAAATGTGAGTTATAAAGTTTGGTTAAACTAAATATTGCACAACATGTCTAGGCTGAATGTGATCCTCACCCCCTTGATAAACAGAAGTGGACATGTCTGTATGTTTTATTGCTTGGAGAATGTGAAAACATAAAAGCTGTATTTATCCTTCAGCTATAATGGAGCACTCTTTCTCCAGTGCCCTGCAAAGGAGGAGAGCACAGAGCTCTTGTCCTTAATGATTTTTTTTTAAAAAAATATTATTTTTGACAGACGTGTTTTTCATCACTACCATCGACGTTTTGACCGTCCCTCACCCCCACCCTTAGCCATCTAGGGGTAAATGTATCAAGCTTAGAGTTTTCCGGCGGGTTTGAAAAACCAATCAGATTCTAGCTATCATTTATTTAGTGCATTCTACAAAATGACAGCTAGAATCTGATTGGTTGCTATAGGCAACATCTCCACTTATCAAACCCCCCGGCAAACTCTCAGCTTGATACATTTACCCCCTAGGGTGAGGAGAGGTTGGGCACAATGCAAACACCCCTGCAGCATCATTGCTTCATTCTGTCCTGGCTCACTCCCCCCATGTAGTCCGGACTTACCAGAAGGGGTGGCTTACACATTGGCACCTACTGCAGTACATTCCAGATGTGCATTTTTCCCGGATGGTGACATGCATATCCTGGGGATATCCTTAGGTTCTTTCTAACTGGATCCGGAGGCCCTCAACAATCTCAACATGGAGTCAGCAAATTTGGCCATGAGGTAAGGATAATTTCTCAAGGATGCTTACCTTCATATTTCAATATGAGAGTACCATCAGCTCTTCTGCTTTTATTTCCAGGGAGATCACTTCTAACTATGGGCACCCCCTTCAGCTTTTCAGTTCTGTGTTTCTTAACCAAGGTCATTGCTGCTATGGTGATGCATCTGCACCATCAGGGGGTCATGACTGTTCTGTATCTTGACCATCCTTCTGAAGACCCGATCAAAGGACCTGGCATTTCATCATCTCCAGCTTATTATCTAGCTCCTGGAGTTGCATGACTGGATTATAAACAGTCCCAATTGACTGCTGACCCTGAGGATCTCTATTTAATTTCTGAACCCTATGTTTCAATACTGCCTTCAACGATTGCTCCTCTCTCCTGACAAAATTTGCTGATCTGGCTATCATAGTGTTTTCCTCCCTAAGGTGATCGATATCTCCCATCTGATTGTAAGAAGACCCTTCTCAGTTCTGGTGTGACAGGTATTCCTTATGGAGGTCAGTCTCTGAAGATTGGATGCCTTCTTTCTTCATCACTGCATTCAGAGTATGTGGTCATCTTCATCACTTACCGATTAGTGTTTTTGAAATTCAGGGCCATATTCTTGGCCCTGGTACATCTGAACATTGCTCCTCAAAAAGCAGTCAGATCTAAGACAGACGATGCCACAATGGGGGTTTATCTGATCCACTGGGAACACATAGCCCTTAGACCATGAGGGAAACATCTTGCAGTGGATGGAATATTTTTATTCCAGCCATATCAGTGACCTACAATTTGGTGATGGGCAACTGAGGGGTGAACATCCTGAGCTAACAACACTTGGATGTAGGGGAGTAGTAATTCCATCCCCAATTCTTTCAGGACTTTGTGAAGATCTAGGGGTCCCTGGAAATAAATCTTTTGGTCTTGTGTCTAAACCATAAGTGTCCCATAACTGTGCTAGATCCCATGAATCAGGGGCATGCCTCATTGACATGCTGGTGGTTTTGTGGAAATCTCATCTAACTGTTCCCCCTGGCTCGGATTCTATGAATGTTTTGTCAGAGTGTAACAGAGCTGGCTTTGATGGCATGGCTCTGTAAGCCATGATTCTTAAGCATAAGGGCCTTGTGGACCCAGCTACTGCAGGAACAGAAGCCCTCTTCTGCCTGTTATAGTGTTTGGAAATCCTTACTTGGCCTTGTGTGTGAAAGTTTTCCACCTGAGGTTTTTCATATTTCTCATTTGCTTCCTATTCTCCAGAGGGGTATGGATAAAGACTCTACATTCCCTCAGAGTCATTTGACACTGCTTCCTGATGTAAAAGTGTTTTTACAAGGAATCAGTGTGGTTGGTTTATCTTGGGTGGTTGACTTGGGGCACCAAAGCACCATGTTTACGAAGCGATCACCTGCTCTTCCCTGCAAAACAATTCCAAATTTTACAATGTCATAACTGCTTCTCCTTCAGATAACACCTTTAGCAGGAAGGTCCCCTAGGCTGATCTTTATACCTAGGCACTATTCTATTGTAACATTGATGGTAGATTTGGTATAACTCACCATCTGTGTGCATTTTACTACTAAAAGAGAAAAGGATTTATGTAATATTAAATCCCTCTATCTGAGGCTGTAGAGGGATACAAACAGAACCACCCAAGATTGTTTGTGTTTAACTGTTTGTCTTGTATCCTTGCTGGGCTAAATGTGAACTGAGAAAGGGGCTGGGGAGGCTATAGAAAGGAGAAGAAGGAGACAAGTTTAATTTTCCAATGTCCTGTTCCCCTAGGGGCGAGGGATATAACTAAGTGCAAAAATCCCTTCTTAAAAAGCTCACTCGTATTACCACATTTACCCATTATGCAACTTGGGGGAAGATGGCATGTGCATACATACATAGTGGATGTGGGTATACAGCCATTTGTATAGTGATGAAAGTTAAGTCCTGCATTGCAGCACTGATGTTGTAAGGACATGGTAGTATAGGGTTATGGTGGTGGTGACTTGTTTAATATCATAATACCATCTCACTCTGGTTTGCCACAGGAAAAGGACCATGTTTCAGAAGATTGTTGATGCGACCGAGCAGATGAACTCAGAAGAAGAAGCAATAAAATACATTATCTCAGACCCCACGAAAAAGGAGATAATCATGTGCGTGGCTAAAAATACCAAAAAACTACCTTAATATTGTTTGTTATATGCGGGTTTAAGAAATGTATTTGTGTCACTGCAGGGCCATGATGATGACAGGGTGTGACTTGTCTGCCATTACTAAGCCCTGGGACGTACAGAGTAAGGTAGGCATCCACCAAACGTGGACGATCATTTTATGAAAGTAGTTAAAATAAAGTGATGTGTTTAAACTGAGTGGCCATTTTATCCACCTACCTACAAACAAGATGCTCTCCCACTTGTCCTCAGGACAACCTGAATTCTCTAGAACATGGACTTAACTAGATGACAAAAGTCCAGCATGGAGATGCCTCCCATGAGTCTTGTACTTGTTGTATATGACATGGCAGAACCCTGAGGTTCTCTCAATGTCCTTTCTCATCATGAGACAACCGGGAGCAAGATCCATCAGAACAAGCAATGTTTTTCGAGCCCAAGTGTCCAGTGTCTTAGAATAACCCTGTGCCTCTGTGCCTTCTTGTTGTTCACTGATAAGGAAAAAGACAAACTAAACCACAACATTTCCTGAGTATAATAATGAAAAGTCTTATTTTGTAAAAAGGACCATTCAAAAATGTAAAGAAAAAAAAATGTAACTATTGTTTATACTATTTTTAAAATAATGAATTGAATTAAAGTGAATTATTTACATGTAGGTTGCCCTTATGGTTGCAAATGAATTCTGGGAACAAGGAGACTTGGAAAGAAACGTGCTTCAACAACAACCTATTGTAAGACTACAATGTTATCATGATTATATTATATTATAGTTGTTATGCATTGTGATGATTTGATGCATTATGGTGTGTGCGGTGTTGTGGTTGTGTTTGTGATAATGTAATATATTAATTTTAGTATAATTTTAGTATTGCATGCATGTTATTATGATGCAAAGTCTGCGTCCGGGGAATGTTTCTTTATGTGTGCGTGTACATCTACTTGTCTGCCAAGCACAGATTATAGTACAGACTCCATAAAAAAAATCTGCAACTAATTTTATGGCTTGGTAAATGCATTGGATAATGGGCAGGGTGGATACAGTGGAAACATCACATTCCGACCTACTGTCACTTTAGGACTCCCCACATTATTCATTTAAACTAACATTTTCAGCTGAAATACTCTTCATGTTAGCGTCACTCATTCATGTCTTAAATTAATTATACAAGTGAGTGGTTATTGGGACTGTCTCTGTTATATGTGACATTTGTCTATATAAAAGCTTTTTTGAAGTACACATAGTAATGCGTTTTCCTGCAAAGGGAAGATACAAAGTGTGTCCTATTATAAATATGGGTCCAATCTCTAGCATAGGTGGCTGATAATTTAAAGCTTTTTTGCTGGGAAGAAAAGGCTATGGGCTAGATTTACTAAACTGCGGGTTGGAAAAGTAGAGATGTTGCCTATAGCAACCAATGAGATTCTAGCTTTCATTTATTTAGTACATTCTACAAAATGACAGCTAGAATCTGATTGGTTGCTATAGGCAACATTTCCACTTTTCCAACCTGCAGTTTAGTAAATCAAGCCCTATGTGTTATTGTATAGCAGGAAGTGCCCCTTTAAATGTATTCTCTCCACCCTTTCATCTGATTCTAAATTAAACCTCATCCCATATTTTTGATGACATTATGCATATGCAATGATTACCATTCTAATAAGCGCATGGATAGAGTTTAAAACAAATTACATTTTTGGTGTTCTTTTCCTTTCAGCCAATGATGGACAGGAACAAAGCAGAGGAGCTGCCCAAGCTTCAAGTCGGGTTTATTGATTTTGTCTGTACCTTTGTGTATAAGGTAAGTTCTTCACTCTCCTTCCGTATGGTCCTTTTTGCAGTTCATGTGATTTAAAAAAAATACTTTGAAAATGTCCTCGGAATGTTTGTTGACAATACCAAACCTGATTAAGCTGACATTACCCCATTTCTGATTTTTCCAAAACCCACATTTTAAATTGTAAGAACAGCATGAATGCTTTAAAACAATAAGGGGAATAGTAATAATTAATATGTTTTCATCTCACAAGCCATATATGTAGTCGAAATCTTGAACATTGAATAATATTACAATGCGTTTTACATTCAGAAATGAAAGCTAATTGCTGTCAGGAGAAGTTGTAGCATGACATACCAATGTATGCCAGCCTACCTCGACCACTGGATGTAGACCAGAGTCCTGCCTACAGATGTCTCAGACTTGACAGCAAATCACACTACCAAGAGGTTACTGCATGTAGGACTCAATGATGGTTACCTTCAATGTATACAGCGCCATTGTGTAGAGAGATCAGACACAGGGATGTTTGGGTACATCCACCTTCCACCAACACTTCCAGAGAAGGCACAGGATGGATCTGGGCAAGGTTGGCAACTACAGAAGTTCCTGTCTGCACTTGGACAATTATTGTTGCACATGATGGCGATGCCTAGCAGAAGGGAGAGCTCTGATAAAGTTATCAGGGTCATAGCCTGTTGTGAGTTTCTTCTCCAGGAAAGAGAGAGAGATATTCTTGGGTCTGTGCACCAGACTGTGGTCTGTCACTTTTATGAAAGGGTGTCTTCTGGTGAGAGCCGCTGCACATTTAGGCAGAATACATGCACATCAATGATTCCAGGCTACTGAACATGAGGAGACCAGTGAAGTGTTCTCAATAAATACATTAAGCCATGTACAGGGGCAGGCTGGGCTGGGGGCAGGTGTACATCTGCCCCTCCCCCCCCCCCCCCACCCGGGCTGGTCCCATAGTGGGCTACCTTGGGCTGGGTCAAGGGGTCCATTAAAATAGGCCACTGAGTCAAGTCTTGCCCCCCGGACTAAAATCTGCCAGCCCTCCCCTGGCCATGTATGTCTTTTAGATTTCCAATGCTGGATGTCTGCCATACTTTTCAACATAACCAGGGTCATTATATAAACAGACATTGGACTAGATTTACTAAGCTGCAGGTTTGAAAAAGTGGAGATGTTGCCTATAGCAACCAATCAGATTCTAGCTTTCATTTATTTAGTACATTCTACAAAATGACAGCTAGAATCTGATTGGTTGCTATAGGCAACATCCCCACTTTTTCAAACCCGCAGCTTAGTAAATCTAGCCCATTGTGTGGAAACAAACCAACGCTTTCTGTGTTAAAACAAAGGGACTTGTAGAATGAACTTGTGCAATAAATATTAATTGATATGGACACTCATATAAACTAGTATAGTCCACGTTATATATATATATGTATAAAGTCTGTTTGCACTCTTAATTTGGTTCTTCTTTTGGTGCAGTTTTCTTCTCCTATTTGTACGATATGAAGGAAAATAGAAACAATATATATGGTGTAAAGGTCCCACATGAAACAAACTACCTAGAAAAACACCACACAATGTAAATCTATCCATCTATGGCACCCCTCCCCATAGTGCTTCTACTGACAGGAGGTTTGATCTTTGAAGCTCTGCAACAAAGTTCTCAAGTTTTTCCTCTTACCTTATATTTAATCTTCACAGGAACTCATAACATGAAAAAAGTGCTCTCTGGCATAATACTTTTACAATGATTTTATAAATGTAAACACTCTGCCTTTACATCAAACAGAGTGTAGGATATTGCAAATAATCTCAAATGTTTAACGTTCAAAGGTGTAATCAGAGCTAACCAGGGACATGTTAGACCAGGGACCTCCTTGCACATTGACAGGCTCTGTTTGGTCAGTTTTCTTTCTCCTATATTTTATAGGTGTTGGACTGTTAGTTGATTACAGCAGCTGACAATACTAGTAATGTGTCAATTTTTTAGCACTTCAAAAATGTCACTTCATATTGTGTGACTTGTGTGACCCCACTATCTACCAGCTCATATTGCTTTGTATTGTGTATAACTGACATTATATTTTTTAAAATGTTATATAAGTTGGATGAGGATGCATCAGCGTCACATTTCTGTGCTTCATTGCCACTGACATTAGCATTGTTTCTTTTTTTTAATTGTACAATGTACTTAGCAATGTGTGGTTGATGGAGCAGATTAGCCTATTTTTGACGTTGCCAGATTTTTGTTTTATCTCTTGGTGGTAAATTATTAATTCTCATCTGCCCACCATTGAGCATTGGCTCATCATCATCATCATCATCATCATCATCATCATCCAACTGAGTTCACTGATCAGCCACAACATTAAAAACCGCTGACAAGTGAAGTGAATAACATTGATCATCTTGTTACAATGGCACCTGTCAAGGGGTGGGATATATTAAGCAACAAGTGAACAGTCAGTTCTTGAAGCTGATGTATTGGAAGCAGGAAAAATGGGCAAGCATAAGGATCTTACCATCTTTGACAAGGGCCAAATTGGGATGGCTAGACGACTGGGTCACAGCATTTCCAAAACGACCGGTCTCGTGGTGTGTTAGTACCTACCAAAGTGGTCCAAGGAATGGCACCGAAGACTCATTGATGCGTGTGTGGAGCGAAGGCTAGCCCGTCTGGTTCAATCCCACAGGAGAACTACTGTAGCACAAATTGCTGTAAAAGTTAATGCTGGCTATGATAGAAAGGTGTCAGAACACATATAGCATCGCAGCTTGCTGCAAATGGGGCTGTGTAGCCACAGACTGGTCAAAGTGCCCAATCTGACCGACTGGCAACCGTTGAAAGTGCCTACAATTGGCACATGAGCACCAGAACTGGACAATGAAGCAATAGAAGAAGGTGGCCTGGTCTGATGAATCAGATTTTTACATCATGTGGACAGCCGGGTGCATGTGTGTCGTTTACCTGGGGAAGACATGGCACCAAGATGCATTATGGGAAGAAGGCAAGCCAACGGAGGCAGTGTGATGCTCTGGGCAATGTTCTGCTGGGAAACATTGGGTCCTGGCATTCATGTGGATGCTACTTTGACATGTACCACCTACCTAAACATTGTTGTCCCTGATGGCAGTGGCCTCTTTCACCAGGATAATGCACCTGCCACACTGCAAAAATTGTTCAGGAATGATTTGAAGAACATGATAAAGAGTTCAAGGTGTTGTTTTACAAATTCCCCAGATCTCAATCCGATGGAGCATCTGTGGGATTTGCTGGAAAAACAAGTCCAAGCCATGGAGACCCCACCTCGCAACTTGCAGGACTTAAAGAATCTACTGCTAAAATCTCGGTGCCAGATACCAAAGGACACATTCAGAGGTCTTGTGGAGTCCATGCCTTGGCGGGTCAGAGCTTTTTTGGCAGCACAAGGGGGACCTACACATTATTAGGCAGGTGGTTTTAATGTTGTGGCTGATGGGTGTATGTTGCATTGCAGTACTAGTGTTGTATGACCCTTATCCTCCCATTGTAGTCTAAAGGTTTTAGGCACTTATTTGTAATTTAAGTTGTACATACATTTCACCAATGCTTGAACCTGACATATTGTCCTCAAAGTCTTCAAAGGTGTAACTAAATAAAGAAAGCTGTGTCACTATTGGATAAAGGGGATGAGAATGTTTCAGAAGTTTCATTATCATCTTAACTGCAAATATGGGTTAGCCAGTCCATAGCTTGATGTGTTTGACTCATACCTACAAAACAACAACTCTGTCTTAAAGGAAGTCTTAAGGGAAGTAACTGACAATATGTACAAAAAACTGCATATTGCAGCTTGAGAATGAAAACCAGAAATAATTAGAGGGAGAGGACAGAGTGATTAGCCCACAAAATCTTGTATTTTGCCCCAATGCATTTACACAAATACACCAGTTGCTAACACAGTGTGTTGCCTGAGTATTTCTACGCCTAGATAACTAATAGTGCGAATGACAAATACAGAAGACATTTGTGTTTTGTGGCATTCGTGGGGGTATTCAATTAGGTTTCCGGTCCGCTGTAACGCGCCGGAACGGGCCGTGAAGGCAATCCACGGTGCCGCAATAATGTGGATTTTTGTGCGTAACCCATAGGATTGCGAAGGAAAATCTGCGTTATGGTGGTACTGTATTACTGTCAATAGTGTGCACTTTTCATGGTAACGCGTGTTACCGCTGACCGTAAACCTAATTGAACATGCTCCTCAGTGTGGTGAAGTGAGGGTGTAAAATGAGTAGGAAAATAAGACAGATAATGCTGTAGTTATGGATACACAGCTATGTAGCACATGCAGTGCTCTCACGGTTGTATAGTAATCTGGACAACTGATAGTCACTGAAAGCATCAACGCATTTTCCCTAGTACATTTCAAGAGGAATCAGTGTCCAATGGGCTGCAAGCTCCTCTTATAGGACTATAGACATGTGACATCTGTTAATGCTTGTTGATTGGCTTGTTAATGTTCCAAGCACAGTGGTCAGCCTGATTTTCCAGTGGGACTGAAGTATTAGACAAACTTTTTGGTGAATCGATTCACAAATTAAACTTGTCAACTGCCAATATCTGAAAATTTACCGAATTTCAGGATCGGATAAATTGGTTTGCCCATCTCTATTCCTAGTTATTTTCTGATGTATTTGTTGATATTCATTTAATGGGTTAGGTGGGCAATGTGCTGTAATTAGGCAAAACACACAAGACAGAACTATAGCAACCATTTCAGACCAGGAATATATATACACTCTGTAGGTACATTACCATTTGCGTAAATGAGTGCAGACACATACCAGCATTGCAGACAGGCATTTGTGCTTTTAAATTGACCATTTAATTTCTAAGGGGTTCACACAACATTTAAGTCCAAATGGATGTTTATTTCCCCCAACCCGCAAGCAGCACAACAAAATTGACTAAAAGTGCGTCAGCTGGTTATATTGAGAAGTAGTCTCACAATAAATCTCACAATATTTCTTATCTGACTTTAACAAAATTGCGATAGTCATACCAGACTGTAGTACATAAACCTTTTGTAATGCCCTGTAATAGTCCATCAAATCTGGTTACCCATACAAATTTTATTCTAATTGATTACGCATACCATTAGTCTGATTTTGCCTTAAACAGTTATCCAGTAATTAGAATTTCCAGTAATTAATAGAAATAGAGTTACAATTTTCTAACAAATATGGAAATAATACAATACACTTAATGAACAAAAATTGTGTGCATGTCGTAACAGTGCTTCAGTAATGATTTATTTACATAGAACTTTTTATTTTCTTAATATTTTACAAGGGTCGTTTCAATGTAAGTCGTGATCTGCTTATAAAATGTGTGTATGTGAAATGCTAATAGTCATTTTTGGAGCTGAAACTTGACGTTTTGAAATTTGAGTGAATAAATTGTGTTTTGAAATTTCCCCTGAGATATTGTAATGCAAATCATCTCCTATTAGTTTTACTAGATCCTCACAAATATAAGTGTTACCTTTATTACGCTTCCTTGGCTATACTCTGGTACTACTTCTGTAGTAAAGAAGATAAAACCATCCTCAGGCATAAAGACTAAAATTGGTGTCATAGGGTGAATTTGGTGAAGGGATCTCCTGATTGGATGACAAAGACAACCATCCAATGTTTTGTCACATGTATTATACATTGGCCTTGCACACTGTTTTCTCAGTACAGAGATCCTGGAAGACCCCCAAAAAATGGCCAGTTCCAGCATTGATAGTAGGAATCTCAGACCCTGTTGAGTCCACCCTCAGGATGCATGCAGGTGTGACTGCACAGACCAATAGGAAGCTATTGATTTGCAATGCCACTTTCCTCACCCATAATCCCATTGAAATGGGGCCTTCTTTGGGCAAATGGGCCAGGACCCCATCTAGCCCCATTGTAATTACAATAGTCAGGCTCTCAAAAATGTGTCTCTTTCAAAATCCTGCTACTTCCACCTTCGGAATTTATCCAAGATAAGCCCCTTTCTCACCACGGAAGCTACGAAAACCCTCGTTCACTCGCTTGTAATCTCTCGCCTTGACTACTGTAACCTCCATCTCTGTGGCCTATCCGATTCTCACCTTGACCCTCTTAAGTCTATCCTCAATGCTGTTGCCCACCTCATTTTTCTCTCCTGCCGCTATCTCTGCTGTCTCCCTCCAACAGTCACTATATTGGCTCCCCATGGCCTTCAGAATTAAATTTAAATTCCTCACCCTCACCTTTAAAGCTATTAATCAATCCTCCCCTTCCTACATCTCCAATCTCATCTCTACCTACACTCCTAGATGCCCCCTCCGCTCTGCCTGTGACCGCCGCCTCACTGCTTCACTGATCACCTCCTCTCACTCCCGTCTCCAGGACTTTGCCCGGGATGCTCCCCAGCTGTGGAACAATCTTCCACGTTCCATCAGGTTAACTCTCAAAGGCTTTAAGCATGCCCTTAAGACTCATTTCTTTATTGAAGTCTATCAGTCCTCCTCCTAACTCCCTTGTCCCGGCTCTCTCCCCCAGTTAGTACCACCCTATTTGTGTCTCCCCTTTCCTTTAGGATGTAAGCTCTTAGGAGCAGGGCCCTCTTTCCTTGTGTGCTCCTTTTACTATTCCATCACCCTCTGTACCTCTTGGCTTGCTTCCCTAGCCCTGTTTTCTTAAGCTTTGGCCTACTTCTCGCTGATTTCTACCATCACTTTCACACATTGTCCCAGTAATAATTTGATGTGCATTACCATGTTACCTGTGTGTGAGTGTATATATTTTTATTCTTCATGTTTTGTTCTTCCTGTATCATGTTGTGTCATGGCTCACTGTTTTCTGTATGTCATGTATGGCACTGCGGACCCTTTGTGGCGCCTTATAAATTAAAGATAATAATAATAATAATAAAATCTTCATACCCACCCCCTTCCACTCTCATAGCTCCTCTTTATATACTGGGAAGAAGTTGGACATTTCCTTTAAATGCATAAAAAGGTCCTTCTAGAAAGCTCATGTGATCTCCAGATACATTTCTAGATTCTCTATGAACACTACCTATGAACAAAGAAATGTAAAGCTGCTAACAGCCAGAGATCACTTGCCGGATATCGCAAGGAAAATCTCCATTGATTAAAGACGTGGGAATGTTTACTGTCGAAGCAGATGGTTTACATATAGCTCACAAATGATAGGGCTCACCATTCAATAGCATGTTGTACAATAACTGTTCTTTTCATTATGTAGTACAAACATGGGAACTCACAGCTAGACAAAGCTTATTCTTGAACCCAAAAATTCAGGCGTGCAGCGCAAATGCTGTTTTATAATGTCACGGGCCTAATTTTGCACAAGTGTGTTTGTTTAGACAAGGAAGTACGTGGTTTTGTTTGTCGAGATGGTGTGGATTGTGGCTTGTGAAAAGGCAGCATCTTGTGATGGGAGATAGGCGGATCGGAGTGTGGGTTTGTTTTGCAAAGATTTTATTAAAGGATCATCAGAGTCTTACAATAAAGAAAGAAATAGTGTAAGAAAACAAGTAACGGCAACAGAGTAAGATAAACATTTACAATGTGCATTATAAGGCCGGCAAGTCAAGTACTTGTATTATCTTTTGAGAACACTTCGGATTCCATTTTTTGATATATGTAGAGAAGGTGGAGGGTGTGAAATCAGGAGAGACAAAGCTATGTGTCTTGTATCAGAGTGTTGTTTGTGACGCACTTATACACCATGTCAACTGGTGCTGGATGAGAGAAGCAAATGTAGTTTCAGGGGTAAAGAAAGCACATTTACATGGGCCTTCTTTATTTGGTGCAAACCCTTATTCTTACTGCAAAAGGACTTCCTTTTTAGACATCCTCAGAACTGATGGAGGTCAGGCAAATACTTTAAATCAGACGCCTTTTGAACCTTCCAGGCCACTTTATAAGAGAAAGTGCATTTTTTGGGACAGTTCAACCAATGTAATAAAAGAAATGTACAATAGAGACACATGTTATAGACCAGTGTTGACTAACCTGTGACACTCCAGGTGTTGGGAAACTACAAGTCCCAGCATACTCTTCCAGCAATAAGCTGCTATATATTGGCAAAGCATGCTGGGACATGAGTGTCACAGGTTAGCCAACACTGTTATAGACAGTTCTCACTCATAACCAATTTAAGAGAAAAACGGGGTTTAACTAAACAATATTTTAGGTAACAATAGAACAGTTTAAATTAATGGGTGGCCCTAAAATGTTAATAAGATGGACATTAAAGTGACATTTTTACTCTTTCCACCATGTGCATTTCCAACCAGACCTGCAAAGCATTGAAATGGATTATACATACAACAGAAAGCAATCGTTTCATCTAGCTATGTAAGTTACCCACCAGTCTCTCGTCTTCTTAGCAACACAACACCGTTTCCGTGCTTCCTAGAGTCTGTGCCAAGACTTCTGCACCATAAAATTACACCACCTATATAGATCCAGGCCTGCCATCACTTATATACTGGATATAGGTTTTGCATCTTGACCTGGATGACTTCGACTTTTTTGCATCTTGACTTGGCCTTATTGCAATACTTTTGACCTGATCATTATTTCTGGATGCCTGCCCTGACCTTAGTCCCTGTTTTGACCTTGACACCAATGGGGACCTCTCTCCCCATTGGTGGGCACTAGTTGTAGCCATATTGGCCACTCAGGTTAAATGATGGATGGATAATAGGATACAAAATACTGTGGTTTCCTGAGTGGCCATGTGATTGGTCCTCCCATTCATCATAAGATCTATGAACCATTTTTAAGGTTCTGCCTCAGCTGCATCCTGTTACCTTCAACTTGCCAACGTGCATGCACCAGTATTGGATGTATTTCTAATATACTGAACCCCACCCTTGCTCTGCCCACAAATGAATCAAATGTATTTAAAACTCCAACCCCTTTTGCAACCAGCAAATCAGGATGTCCTGGTAAAATCGGGAGAGTTGGAAGGTATGAAGTGGGGTTACCCATGGCGGACCCCCACTGCTGATACTAAGTGGACTCCGCTTCACTCATCTGATCATTAGCTGGGGCAGTGAATGCACAGTAAAGCAGATTTTCATAAGGGCAGAGTTGAGGCCTCTCCAGCACACTAGCTGGCTCAGTAGGACGAGACAGGCATTGCAGAGCTCTCCCCAAAATGTAATTATGGGGCCCGGCTATGCCGTGATCTGCCTCTGGTGTCATGTTTATATAATCTTGAACTAAGGCAACAAATCCCATGGACATTGTAAGAGCCATGCCAGAGGAAGGGAAATAAGAGACACAAGGGGATACATTTATCAAGCTGCTGGTTTGAAAATATGGAGATGTTACCTATAGCAACCAATCAGATACCAGTCATCATTTATTTACATTTTACAACAAGACAGCTAGAATCTGATTGGTTGCTATAGGCAACATCTCCACTCATTCTAACCCGCAGCTTGATCAATTTCCACCTAAGTGCTATTGTGAATAACACTAAGCTTAGGTTTGATAGGTGACAAGTACACTTGAAGATTAAAATACAGTTTGATAACTTTGGGCCTGTGTGATCATTATTGACACTTATAACAACCCTGCAATGTATGATTACTGTTGTTCCCAGGAATTTTCACGGTTCCATAAAGAAATCACACCCATGTACGATGGACTTCAAAATAACAGAGTTCAATGGAAAACACAAGCTGATGCTTATGATGAAAAGATGAAAACTATGGAGGAACAAAAGAAACAACATGAAAACAATGTGGGAGGTAAGAAAGGGAATTAGTCTTGTTATTTATTTATTTATTTTACTGTTGTCATCATAAAATGATGGGAAAATTCAATTATATAAAATTACAGCACTTTAAAATTTCCCCATGGTAATATCCAAGAAAACTTAAAAATGTACCTGTCACCTATATGCATTGGAGGCAGACATTTGTAAGCCGTGGGACATTCCAGCTCCCACTGCTTCCTGAGGCTCTTCATCATTCTCTGTAGGAATAAGTTTATGATGACATATATCACTGTGACCTTCCTCCTGTAATTGGTATCCGAGCTGGTTTAAGAACTGGGGCTTTAGGCAAGAGATTAGTTGGGCCCCCTTCACTCCATGTTTTGTTTTGATGAATGAAAATGGGTTAGTGTAGTCATTGCCCACCGGGGCTTGGAGATTACGCATACATTTATACTCTCCCAGAATGTCTGAGAGGCTTCGGAATTTCCAGGAACCCTCCCAGAAGTGGAGGCATTCTACCGGATCTCAGTGGAGGTGGGACTTAATGACACAATTTGCGTGACAGCAGGGCTACGGTGACGCTACAGCACCTGCTTGACCTTTCCACACTTTCCAGCTGTAGTCCCTTTCCGAGAAATCAAATATTGACAAGTATAAGTTTAGGTCATCTCCCTCTTCCTACAGGGCCAGTGTCAGTTACCAGGCTCCTTACATTGTGACTACAGGAAGAAGCACATAGCAGTATACACTTACTCCAGGATGGTATGCAGGGGCCAATAAATGTGAAACTCATCTGTGTTGTCCCTGGAATGGTGCCACCTAAGACAAGTATCTCACTTCAGCTCATGGTACGAATGTCTTGATCTTGGCTCCGTGTTGTCACTGTTCCTGGTGAACTGATAGGCTGCATGAACATCTACCTCTGCCTATCCCACAAAATGACACCACTGTGTACATGATACAGGAAAATTTTGGGACTGGCACTAAAAACTAAAGGGATTTTTAGGTTACACTTGAAATATTTAAGTAGCATATATCCCAGGAACTAGTGTGTAATGGATGGTACAGCCCAACGTGTGCAAACAGCAATTGGTGTAAAGAATAATTATACTCAAAACGTGTAAGGAGCGGGAGCCGGGAGAGTTGTGTTGGGCACGTGGGATGTCGGGGGACCCAGGTAAGTTAGCTGAAATTTAGCAAATACTTCTATAAGTACTGAATTTGTGTTTCATTTTTGGTTGTATTTCAAAGCAGCTATTGTTATTTTTTAATCATAAGTTATAAGGCTGAATTTCCTTTTATATTTTTTTTTTAATTATTATTTCACACATACATATCTACATATCTATTATGTTCCAGATTCTTTGTGACACACCAATATTAAAATATCCATGGTGACTTTAAAAAGAACATAAAAAAGTATTTAATTTAAAAGTATCTAATTAGTTAACTATTTCCACTTTCCATTAAAAGCATACTTGCCTATTATTTATCTGGATACCAGGACACACAGATGCCAGATATAAAAAGAAGAGATGGGTGTGACTTGATGCCATTCCCATGAATGACACCACACCCCTCACCATGCCATCTGCATCATCAAGTGGGTGGGCCAAAGGCACAGTGTGACGCTCTTTGAGATGCATTGGTAAATTTGGAAGAGGGGCATGAAATATCAGGCAGTGTAAAATGGGGTTTGACTGTGTTCTGTTTGGAACATAATAGTCTTTTAAAGCCTGAAGGTGTCATTTTTGTTATTGGAGTCCCTTTAAGTTGGCAACAAACCCTGTTCATAGATAGTAATAGCTACCTTCAGCCTATATGATAGATCAGAGTTATGCAAACTATGGGTAGGACCCCAAATGTTGTTCTAAAATCTTTTTTGGGGGCCCGCTGATTGATATATAACAGAACAATGGCAGACTGATACTTGAGGTCCCAACTGAACAAAGGTAAATGCACCCTTTGAATACACAGGTTGACTGCAACTTTCTGATTGACAGGAGTCTTGTACACTACACAGTGTTGGTGTTAGTCGTGCTCCTCCTGGTGAACACAGATATCTAGTAACAGGATCTTAAGCTGAACAGTAAAAACACGTTAGGGGAACCTTATGATGGGATGGTCGCTCCATTTTTCTCCACTGTGCATTCTCTCTAATCAGCATAAACATGCACTACCTATATTTGTAGCTTATCACAAAATCAGAACAGTGGCTTAGTGGTTAGCACTTCTACCTCACAGTGCTGGGGTCATGAGTTTGATTCCCGACCATGGCCTTATCTGTGTGGAGTTTGTATGTTCTCCCTGTGTTTGCATGGGTTTCCTCTGGGTGCTCCGGTTTCCTCCAACACTCCAAAAACATACTAGTAGGTTAATTGGCTGCTATCAAAATTGACCCTCTGTCTGTCTGTGTATGTTTGGGAATTTAGACTGTAAGCTCCAATGGGGCAGGGACTGATGCGAGTGAGTTCTCTGTACAGCGCTGCGGAATTAGTAGTGCTATATAAATACCTGATGATGGTGATGAAAACAAATGTTTTCCTGCATTTATCTAGATATTAACATTAAACTCACAAAATGTTCATATTTAGAATGCAGAAAAAAGACCAATTCACATACAAAAGAAATCTTCTGAATTTGTCAAACTTTAAAAGTTGACGGTAATAAGATTTTTAATAAGACCCTTTCATCATCATCATCATCACCATTTACTTATATAGCAGAACTGATTCTGCAGTACTGTACAGAGAACTCATTCACATCAGTCCCTGTCCCATTGGAGCTTAGCTTAAATCTAATTCCAACTTTATAGTAGATACTAGCAAATGTGACCCGTCATTGCGCAGTTACTGATTGGGCCTACACCTTCGGCTCGTATATGAAGCCAATCTGTGACCTTAATTAGCATTAATAGCTCAGCATCTGAGGGAGGTACAGAAGGGGTTATATGAATAGGTAGAACCAATAGAATCCAAAATTCCAACAGTGCATCAAATGGAATTCCAGGAAGAGTCCCCCATAATTCAGATTAGAGGGAGTAGGATTGTATAACTTTGCAGTATTTCTACTATAAATGTAGATGTAGGTCTAAGTTTCTCACAAGCTTATAAAATGTATACACACCAATTGGTGACACACCAATGTTAAAATATTCGTAGTAAATAAAAAAAGAACATAAAGCAGTATTTAATTGGTTAATGATTTTCACTTTCCATTAAAAGGATACTTGCCTATTATTTATCAGGATACCTGGACACACACACACAAATATCACAATTATTCTAGCAAATATTAAGCCATGGACACTTTTTAAAATGACTTTATCATCATCTTCAAGGCAGTAATATACTAATAGTTTTGTACAACTACAGCTTTACATAGTCAACCAGGCCCATATAAAATACTATGTTTCTGGTTTTTAGCCACACACACCAATATAATGTTTGACAAAGCTCAGAAAAGGTATTTTTCTATAACTTCAAATATAAAAAATAGCAGAAGACATGTTTTCTTTTTTGAAATGTCCTCTCTCTCTATATATATATATCTTTTCTGTTAAAAAGGATCCGTGGTTCAGATTTCCTTTTCTGTACTAAAATTAGAGCAAGTTACGCCGATACTGTTTTAAAGCCATTGTCTTTAGGAATAAATATGTATGGATAGTGAAACCATTAAATTTAATCGTAAATTATAATGTATTAAAAGGAAGTAATCCCAGATTTATATTGATGTATAACAGCCAAAGAAAAGCACAAATTTCTAACCAGATATTCCATGTGCGCCCACCTTTCATCTCTCACCAGATATTCCAGGTGTCCCCCACCTCTCATCTCTCACCAAGCACTCCATGTGCCTTCACCTCTCATCTCTCACCAAGCATTCCATGTGCCTCCACCTCTCACCAGATATTCCAGGTGTCCCCCACCTCTCCCCAAATATTCCATGTGCTACCGCCTCTCACCAAGCACTCCATGTGCCTTCACCTCTCATCTCTCCCCAAATATTCCATGTGCCTCCACCTCTTACCAGATGTTCCATGTGTCCCCACCTCTCACCAGATGTTCCATGTGTCTCCACCTCTCACCAGATGTTCCATGTGCCTCCACCTCTCACGTCTCACCAGATGTTCCATGTGTCCCCACCTCTCACGTCTCACCAGATGTTCCATGTGTCTCCACCTCTCACCAGATGTTCCATGTGCCTCCACCTCTCACGTCTCACCAGATGTTCCATGTGTCCCCACCTCTCACCAGATGTTCCATGTGCCTCCACCTCTCACCAGATGTTCCATGTGCCTCCACCTCTCACCTCATGTTCCATGTGTCCCCACCTCTCATCTATCACCAAGCATTCCATGTGTCCCCACCTCTCATCTCTCAAGCATTCAATGTGCCTCCACCTATCATCTCTCAACATGCATTCAATGTGCCTCCACCTCTCACCAGATGTTCCATGTGTCCCCACCTCTCATCTCTCACCAAGCATTCCATGTGTTCCCACCTCTCATCTCTCACCAGATGTTCCATGTGTCTCCACCTCTCACGTCTCACCAGATGTTCCATGTGTCTCCACCTCTCACGTCTCACCAGATGTTCCATGTGTCTCCACCTCTCACCAGATGTTCCATGTGCCTCCACCTCTCACGTCTCACCAGATGTTCCATGTGCCTCCACCTCTCACCAGATGTTCCATGTGTCCCCACCTCTCACCAGATGTTCCATGTGCCTCCACCTCTCACCTCATGTTCCATGTGTCCCCACCTCTCATCTATCACCAAGCATTCCATGTGTCCCCACCTCTCATCTCTCAAGCATTCAATGTGCCTCCACCTCTCATCTCTCAACATGCATTCAATGTGCCTCCACCTCTCACCAGATGTTCCATGTGTCCCCACCTCTCATCTCTCACCAAGCATTCCATGTGTTCCCACCTCTCACCAAGCATTCCATGTGCTTCCACCTCTCACCAGATATTTCAGGTGTCCCCCACCTCTCATCTCTCACCAAGCATTCCATGTGCCTCCACCTCTCACCAGATATTCCAGGTGTCCCCCACCTCTCACCTCTCACCAGATTTTCCATGTGACCCCACTAAATTGCCCGTAAATGATAAATGTGCCACCACAAATTTAGACAGTAATAGCAAAAGTGATACCTTCAGCTTACATGATAGACTAGAATAACAGAACCACAAAGTAACATCAGTGTATCAGGTTGGTTTGGAACTTTATCTAGATATTAACATTAAACTCATAAAATGTTCATATTTATAGTGTGGAAAGTGGTCTTAAAAATAACCAACTCACAGCCAAATTCCCATATGAAAGAAATCTTATGAATTTGTCATATTTAAAAGTTTACTTTAACCTGTCACTGCTCAGTTACTGATTGGGTCTACACTTGTGTGAAGCTCATCTGTGACCTAAATTAGTATTAACAACCTGGTATCTGGGGGGAGGTGGGGACATACAGCAGGGGTCCTTAATAACAGGGAGACCCAATAGAATCACAGACCCCAACAGCACAGCTGAGGGAATTCCAGAAAGGGTCCCCCCATAATTCAGATTAGGGGGAGCAAGAGGGGTGGAATTTTGCAATATTTCAACTATAAATGTAGATGTAGACCTACATTTCTCAAACTTAGAAAATGTACACACACACACACACACACACACAAAAATAAAATCACAATTATTCTAGCAACCAATAAGCCATGGAAACTTTTTAAAATAACTTTTAATAACATGATCAACGCAGTAAAATGCCCAGGAAACTTTTGTGAATTTTACATTAACAAAAAAGTTGTTTTTATGTCCGCAGTTTTTTACAACCACAGCATTTAAATAGTCTACCAGGCCCATATAAAGTTGTCTATTTCCTGGTTTTTAGCGCACAGTGCAGTTAAAATATTGTTATTTTGACAGTGCTCTGGAAAGGAATTTTTCTTTAACTTCAAGCATAAAAAATAGCAGAAGACTTGTTTCTTTATTTTTAAAAATGTATTGTTCCTCTTAATTACTGTTGAAAGAGCTCTGTGGATCAGATTTCCTTTTCAGTACTAACATTAAAGCAACTCTGATACTATTTGTAAGGCTATTATCTTTATGAAAAAATATGTATGGCTAGTGAAACCATTGAATAAAAGCGTAAATTATAATGTATTTAAAGGAAGTAATACCAGATTTATATGGTTTAATGTAAAACATCCAAAGAAAATCGTTTTGTCTAGATTTAAGTGCCCACACTAATTTCTCAGCAAATGTTCCATGTGCCCCCAGTAATTTCCATGCAAATATTCTACGTTCCACCACTAATTTCCGTGCAGATTATCCATGTTCCACCTCTCATCTCTCAACAAATTTTCCATGTGCCTCCACCTCTCATTTCTTAGCAAATGTGGCTTGTGCCTCCACCTCTCAGCAAATGTTCCATGTGCCTCCACCTCTCAGCAAATGTTCCATGTGCCTCCACCTCTCAGCAAATGTTCCACCTCTCAGCAAATGTTCCATGTGCCTCCACCTCTCAGCAAATGTTCCATGTGCCTCCACCTCTCAGCAAATGTTCCATGTGCCTCCACCTCTCAGCAAATGTTCCATGTGCCTCCACCTCTCAGCAAATGTTCCATGTGCCTCCACCTCTCAGCAAATGTTCCATGTGCATCACTAATTTCCTTGCAAATGTTCCATGTGCATCCACCTCTCAGCAAATGTTCAATGTGCCTCCACCTCTCAGCAAATGTTCCATGTGCCTCCACCTCTCAGCAAATGTTCCATGTGCCTCCACCTCTCAGCAAATGTTCCATGTGCCTCCACCTCTCAGCAAATGTTCCATGTGCCTCCACCTCTCAGCAAATGTTCCATGTGCCTCCACCTCTCAGCAAATGTTCCATGTGCATCACTAATTTCCTTGCAAATGTTCCATGTGCCTCCACCTCTCAGCAAATGTTCCATGTGCCTCCACCTCTCAGCAAATGTTCCATGTGCATCACTAATTTCCTTGCAAATGTTCCATGTGCCTCCACCTCTCAGCAAATGTTCCATGTGCCTCCACCTCTCAGCAAATGTTCCATGTGCCTCCACCTCTCAGCAAATGTTCCATGTGCCTCCACCTCTCAGCAAATGTTCCATGTGCCTCCACCTCTCAGCAAATGTTCCATGTGCCTCCACCTCTCAGCAAATGTTCCATGTGCCTCCACCTCTCAGCAAATGTTCCATGTGCCTCCACCTCTCAGCAAATGTTCCATGTGCCTCCACCTCTCAGCAAATGTTCCATGTGCATCACTAATTTCCTTGCAAATGTTCCATGTGCATCCACCTCTCAGCAAATGTTCCATGTGCCTCCACCTCTCAGCAAATGTTCCATGTGCCTCCACCTCTCAGCAAATGTTCCATGTGCCTCCACCTCTCAGCAAATGTTCCATGTGCCTCCACCTCTCAGCAAATGTTCCATGTGCCTCCACCTCTCAGCAAATGTTCCATGTGCCTCCACCTCTCAGCAAATGTTCCATGTGCCTCCACCTCTCAGCAAATGTTCCATGTGCCTCCACCTCTCAGCAAATGTTCCATGTGCATCACTAATTTCCTTGCAAATGTTCCATGTGCCTCCACCTCTCAGCAAATGTTCCATGTGCCTCCACCTCTCAGCAAATGTTCCATGTGCATCACTAATTTCCTTGCAAATGTTCCATGTGCCTCCACCTCTCAGCAAATGTTCCATGTGCCTCCACCTCTCAGCAAATGTTCCATGTGCCTCCACCTCTCAGCAAATGTTCCATGTTCCTCCACCTCTCAGCAAATGTTCCATGTTCCTCCACCTCTCAGCAAATGTTCCATGTGCCTCCACCTCTCAGCAAATGTTCCATGTGCATCACTAATTTCCTTGCAAATGTTCCATGTGCCTCCACCTCTCAGCAAATGTTCCATGTGCCTCCACCTCTCAGCAAATGTTCCATGTGCATCACTAATTTCCTTGCAAATGTTCCATGTGCCTCCACCTCTCAGCAAATGTTCCATGTGCCTCCACCTCTCAGCAAATGTTCCATGTGCCTCCACCTCTCAGCAAATGTTCCATGTGCCTCCACCTCTCAGCAAATGTTCCATGTGCCTCCACCTCTCAGCAAATGTTCCATGTTCCTCCACCTCTCAGCAAATGTTCCATGTTCCTCCACCACTCAGCAAATGTTCCATGTGCCTCCACCTCTCAGCAAATGTTCCATGTGCCTCCACCTCTCAGCAAATGTTCCATGTGCCTCCACCTCTCAGCAAATGTTCCATGTGCCTCCACCTCTCAGCAAATGTTCCATGTTCCTTCACCTCTCAGCAAATGTTCCATGTGCCTCCACCTCTCAGCAAATGTTCCATGTGCCTCCACCTCTCAGCAAATGTTCCATGTGCCTCCACCTCTCAGCAAATGTTCCATGTGCCTCCACCTCTCAGCAAATGTTCCATGTGCCTCCACCTCTCAGCAAATGTTCCATGTTCCTCCACCTCTCAGCAAATGTTCTATGTGCCACCACTAATTTGGTAGAAATAGTAAAACCACTATCAGACCCACATGCATGGGTCCATGTGACTAAGGAGTTGCTAGCCATTGCAATCCAAATTCTGACTTGATACTAGACATCTCTTACTGAGCCAGGAACAGTTGAACGGTAGCAAAATTACTGCCATTTTGACTTACAATAGCTTAAGTAGACATAGTGCTGTTTGTAGGAAATATTTATATACTATTAAAGGTTTCAATACCACAACAGCCATGACTGGTAGATAACACTATGTCCCAGCATCTTGAGGAAGGGGCCTATGAATGACATTAGTATAGCAGAGGGGTATGTTTGCTAGACACAGGGTACTACAGAGAACATTTGTAGAGTGTAGTGTATGCTGGAGCAGTACTGTGGTCCTTGTTGGCTGAATGCGTGCGGTTATTTTTTTAAAAATAGGCTAAAGGTTTTTATACACAGAGCAACTAATCATATTCCAGTTGTCATTTTGCTTGTGTAGTTTACAAGATGAAAACAGAGATCTTATTGGCTGCTATTTACAACATTTTCTTTTGCACCAAATTCCATAAATGTACCCCATTAAGCTGTGGATTGAAAACTTGTTCTGAAGTCCTTTGTGGTCTATACAAAACAAAACTATAATTTGCCATAATTTCAGTGGGCAGGTTTTAAACCAGTCAGGACCCAGGAAATTTGGGGTATGGGTGAGGAATGCAATTTATGGGTCTAATGAATCTGACCCAGTTTCTTTGGAGACTTCAGATTGGAAGAGAAAGATTCAATGACATAATTTAAAGGATGCACATCCCTTCTGTATAATTGTGTTTCATTGTCACTGTGCATACAGAAAGGGTTTGTTTTTATTAGTGATGAAAACCCATTTTATCAAAAAGTTATTATTGCTAACCTATTAAACTGGTTTCTTTAAAGAACTTTAAAAAAAGGTCGGTCTATTCGTCACTGCGTTAAAAAAAAAAAAAAAAAAAAAAGATACATTTGTGTAATGATTTTTCCATTGCTTTCCTGAAAGCAAGTGGCTGGAATATCATTTTTAAACATCACACTTCACTGCAAAATTTGAATTAATCTATAGCAAGCATTCAGATGCTTGATTTCACTGTCTATATTGCACAGATAAAAGCTAATTATTGATTGGCTTCTGTGGTTCAGTGCAAATTTTGCACCAACATGCCATGATACCTGGTGAGTTCTACTGTATTCCGCTCATTTGCATACAATGCCAGTAATACTGGTGCGAGACAGCCGTTTAATCATACTGTAACAACAATCTGGTTTATGTGATATTATTGTATGTAAATTTGAATTTGTTACATTAATAGGACAGCAACTGGGTGCTGTCCAGCTGCTCCATCATTAGGCTATGTAATTGGTTTCAGTCGGTTAGGTAATTGGCAGCACTAGTTCAGGTCATGGTCTAAAGAACCAGGAATCTCATCAAAGGGATTCAAAGTCCAAAGAACAGGTGGTACATTTGTTTGTAGAATGTGATTAAAAGCCTGATAATTCAGTCAAAACACTGTCAGATCTGTACAAGACAGCAAGAAAAGACCTCAAACAATATACAGGCACACAGGTAACTGTGTACAAAGGTGCTGTAACCCAGGATTTTCCAAACCCAGTCCTCAGGGCTCCCTAACAGTGCTTGTTTTCCATATCTCCTTGCTGGAGCACAGGTGTATTCATTACTGACTGACACATTGTAACAAATCCACAGGTGGTCCTAATTATGTCACGTGATCCGGAAAACCTGTACTGTGAGGGAGCCCTGAAGAGTGGGTTTGGGAAACCCTGCTGTAACCCATGGCGATCAACCACATTTGCTTCCCTTTCTCTAAACTGTACTAGAAAACACACAGATCTGCCACCTTTTCTACAGTTACAAGTGCACCAGTCTTATATATATATATATATATATATATATATATATATATATATATATATATATATATATATATTATATATCCTCTCGCACCTTATGAGTTGTATATGATCATGCTGACTCGGAGAGGTGTCAGTGCTTTGACTAATACCAGATATCTAATTATATTCGACACATAAATATCTCCCGCTGTATATAATCACTAGCTCCACAGCAGGATTAATGATAAATATAAACATTGTTTTTCCAGGAATGATGTAGCCGGTGAAAACAGCAACCTGCCAAGATGACATTTTATACGAGTATTGGAAACTCCAATAACAGATCTGACAGATTGTATGCACTTCCCAGGAAAATATTTCAAACCAAGAACAGGATTGTTACATTGATAGCATATATTGGATTAGGTACACACATTATGGGCTAGATTTACTAAACTGTTAGTTTGAAAAAGTGGAGATGTTGCCTATAGCAACCAGTCAGATTCTATCTCTCATTTATTTAGTGCATGCTAGAAAATGACAGCTAGAATCTGATTGGTTGCTATAGGCAACATCTCCACTTTTTCAAACCTGCAGTTTAGTAAATATACCCCTATGTCTTTGCAGGAAAAATATACTGAATTGATTTATTTCCTTTTTATTTATTTGTAAATGCTGAGTTATACATAGTTCAGATAACAGTGTATACTAATACATGCAACAAAGCATAGAAATACTAAGATGTCATATTGCTTCCTCTGCAGAGGCATTAGCCATAGATTGTAGGTTTACTGCTCCATCTAGTGGCCAAATTATCATGAAAACATAAATATATCAGATATAGATAGTTATCTTCAGATCGTTTATCTAAATTAGATTTTTTTTAGTTATGCTTCCTATAAATGTTTTTAATAAACCGGTGTTCTTTTCTATGACATTGTCAAGCTGAACAGGTCATTGTAACCTCAATGGATTCTTTTCTGGCAGAGAATATACACAGTAAACATTTGCTGAATTACTATAGTGGAAATGTAAAATGATTAATTAAGCCGGTGGCTGTAAAATTGATATAGCTTTTATGTATGCTGATTGGCTGCTCCAATGAGAATGCAGAAGCTGCCTGAGGAAAGGAAGGGGACAGCCTATCAAAGTTTAATACTTGATGCCTTTGGTGCCCCTAGTGGTTAGTTGTTGTAATACAAGCAGCCAAACGAATCTGTAAACACTCAGGGGTATATTTACTAAACTGCGGGTTTGAAAAAGTGGAGATGTTGCCTATGGCAACCAATCAGATTCTAGCGGTGATTTTGTAGAATGTACTAAATAAATGATAACTAGAATCTGATTGGTTGCTATAGGCAACATCTCCACTTTTTTAAAACCGCAGTTTAGTAAATATACCCCTTAATCTATAACAAAAATAGGTAAATTGCAATTTCATACAAAAAAAACCCCAAAAAACTCTTCTGCGAGACAAATAAGGTGTCACCTACAGAAGAAAACCTATTTCCACAGTTTGTGGCTATTAACAAGATAGACTGACTTATGCAGAGGAATTCAGGGGCAGCAACTAATGGGGAAGGGGGAGCATTTTTTTATTTAAGTTTATTTATAGGGCACTACTGCAGTGCAACAAACTAGGTAAAGGAAGTTCATAGAAGCACACAAATATTCACATAAATTTACAAAGCAAGCAAACAAAAAAAATGTATTCCCTGCTCTGGTGTTGACCCGTGATGCAGAAAAATCTTTTTAGAGTTTGTTGGGATCAGACTCCCCTTCCTCAAGGGTATCACCTCTTTATATTTTATTCATACGGCCCTGGTGCTAGCAAAAGGCTGTTCTTCCCTCTCACTCCCAGTTAATAATGGTATGAGGTAAGACTGTCTCTGGTCACCCCTCCTCTTTGCCTTGATGATAGAGCCGCTATGTAATAATATGAATAGCTCAAGTATCCCAGTTGGTCCTCGAGCCCACAAACTTCCTCATTACAACGTCCTTCTCACACCTATGATCCCTCAAGTATTGATGCCAGTTCTAATGAATGAGATCAGGGACTGTGGTATAATGTAAAATTTTAAGATCAATGAAGATAAAACTGAGGCTCTCGCCCTCAACACCCCACCTGATATTCAGCAACATTTACAACACTTCAAGTTTAATTGGCAGCCCCAGAAAATTAAGTATTTGGGTTTCCACCCAACTAAAAATTACAACAGATTATTCACGACTAATTTACCTCCCTTGATTGCTAATTAAAAAAAAGACCTAAAACACTTGTAACTCATTTTATTTCCTGGGTTGTAGCTGTTGAAAGTGAATTTGCTCCCCAGGCTGCTCTACTTGTTCTAGACGTTGCCAGTCTGCGTTCCTTCCACCACTCTCAGAGACATTCAGTCAAGTATTCCCCCTTGTATATGGTCTGGGAGGCGTCCACAGGTCCATCAGAAAACACTCTTTAGACACTAAGAACAGGAGCCTTGGTATCCCTTGCCTACATAAATACTATTTGGCTTCACTCCTCACCCAAGCAGTTCGTGCACATGCCAACCTACATAATAGTTGATGATGTTAATGTTGAAGTGGATTTATTGCACATCATTGCCCTATGTCCTGTTCTGGCTGGACCCCAAAGATCTGTCCTCTTTGCTCCAACCTCCCCCATCTGAAAATATTGCGCTTGTGCATTCAACAAACTAGTAGACAATCAGAAGAGAATGTTTCCCTTGTGGCACAACCCGTTCTTTCATCCGGGTCTTGACCCCAAGGCCTTCTCAGACTGAACTAAACACAAATTCAGGTTCCTTTCAGATATAGTTCCATTGTGCTTTTTCACCAGAGCTTGGTGATCGCCTCCTCCTTCCACCTGCCTCCTTTTACCAATACTTTCAGATCCACCAACTATGTAATTGTCAGATAAATCCGCTGCCTCCTATCATTCTTCCCCCCTACTAGAAACATTTTGTCTAAGTAGATCCTTCTCCAGAGGTCTCATTTCCCCCTTTTACTCATTGCTGCATGACTTACCATCTAAAGAACCTCATGAGTGATGATAGGATGTGGACATAGGTGAGTCTTTCGAACCTGAGGAATGAGCTCGTATCCGTGAAGCTATTGTCAAACCTTCCATATGCACAAAGAAATTTCTACAAATCTCTCCTATCTTCTACCCTGTATACAACCTTGAATACCTAGGTTGATCTGAAAAATTGCTGGCCATGGTCTCACTGCAACTAGATGCCTGATCAACCAGAATTGGAAAAAATCTGATCTCCCAACAATCCTAATTGACAACGTTTAGCAGTTGTAATGTGTACATGTGTGTGCCACTACAGATAGGTGTTCTTGGTGTAGGGAATCAGTGTGCACTGAAAATTGCTGCATACATTGGATTTCAGCAACCGGTTTGTTTGATGGATCAGATGTTACTCCTACACAGTGCTTGGGATGTCTACATGGATAAACCATGAGCCAATTAGCCCCCTGTGGTAGATGTAAAGCAGCAACGCCTAAACTTTCTGCACTTCAAAAGTAAAGTGGAAAGAACCCTGTGTGGTTACATCATCCACAGTGTTCCAACGCAAACTTTAAATCACATTCTGGAATATCCACACCAAACCCATTAAAATAAGAAGTATCATTTATTGTTAATAATGGATATTTTATTGTGCATGCTGCTGGGATACATTACCCAAGGCAATTACCATGGAGTTATATTTCTGCAGTATAAAAGAACGTTATTTATTTATGGTCTATTGAAATTAATATTACACTGTGGACTAAATAGCCCATTAATAAGACTACTTATGTGGGACCATTAAGGAGATGAAAACTTGTATTGAGCACTGTAAATACACAGGTCTGTGAAATCATTAGCAAACTTGTTTGTTGGGCAGAGAGAATCAAGTCACCATCCCATTTATGATCCGGCTGTGCTTAGCAGGTCAGAGACAGCTTCCATCCTGCTAGAGGGACATTTCCTTCTTTATGAATAGTTTGAATTTAATGTTCTGTCAAAACAAATAATTAGGAATATGCAGGGGGGGGGGGGGGGGGTGTTAAAAATGATTTATGGTAAACATTCAAATTCTGGAATTAACTCATAAATCAGCAACCACAGGGGCATTTACTGAAGCAAGGATATATAACTTGCACCCCCTCTGCCTGTTACTAACATTCCACTTTTGTTTACTTCTTTATTAGCCACAGAAAAAGCTGGAGGAGACTGTGGACAGGACAAGTCGAAAACATGTACAGTTTTGTAGAAAACAACTGTGAAAACAAGAAGAGTACGACGGAGGACAGAGTCATACAACACTTATGTTCTCATACGGGGGTTGTTGATTTGGAATGTAGAGTATAGGATAGCCATGAGGGGATTATTGTATCTTTTGGGTGTTAATGCTAATAAAACACTGGTATGAATGCACGCACTGGTCAGTGTAAATTGTACAAGTGATTTACCAAAACGGGGTGTAGGGCCTGATAGGCTCAGAGGTGAAGTTTATCATGAGCTCATTCATCCATGTTATTCATAGGACTGGCCTCATTCAGCTTCTACATGCTATAAAGAAGACAAATTGCACAAAGAAAGTGACCCATTACTTTCCCTGGGAATGAGACAACTTGCATTACATTGGTTTGAGCTATTGTTTTTGTACTAACCCATCATTTGGGGGGCTATCGCCGAATCAGCCGATTCTTGGTTACAACCCTGACTGCGTGTGAACAGGTAATGTGGAAACATCTACAATCAGTGATTGGTAAGTGAGGGATGGCTTGTTCCTCTTTTGGGGTGTGATGGACAAGAGATTGGTTGGGTTGCTATGGGATTTTATTGCATATGCATTAACAATGGAGGGATGAGCACTTCTTGCATTATTATGACAAATAGGCAATCATTTACTTGGAGATCAAGTAAAACCTGAAGCAGAAAGAAACAAATGGTGTCTCTCGCCATCTGTTGAGGAACTACAATCCCCAGCATGAGCTGGCAGTGTCTTGTAGGTCCACAACTTCGGGAGAGTGCCAGGGTGTCAAAGATGAAACCTTACACACAGAGAGCCTGGTTTACAGTTGCACATAATGATGTAGTTTACGTATGAGCAAATATGCGTCTGTCTTCCTGCAGTTCCACATCTGTATTTTGCGTTGCACTCATTGTACGATACATGTAATTTTAAATGTAACACAACCAAAGCAAAGATTTGACAATCATCTTCAACTCTAAAATTTGCACCCAGTCTATACAAATGTAAACTTTAAGACACGTATTTAACGTATTACAAGGTCCATGATCCTCCTTTCAAATGCAAGATTCATGCAACGCTGTGTAGTTTGTGCACAATGAACCAATACGCATCATTACATTGCGCAAAACGTACATAAGTGCAACTTTAAATCAGGCCCACAGTATGTATTTACTAACAGGTACATGTTACTATAGTATGAGGTACCCTAAATTCCTATCTGAAACATCCATATCACAGACCATGTAAAAGCTCTAGCACATAACACCTAATGTAAATATTTGGAGCGTACTGCAGCATATTTTAGGGGAATGTGATAGACATGGCTTTCCAGGCCTCGGTTTTGCACCTGGAGGAAGCTGTTTAGAAGCCTGAGCCAGACAAGTTGCATAAACATAAGCTGCTTGTTGTATATTGGATTTGGCATTTAACGGAGCTTTCGAGATGTAAAAGAATTAACCTCAAGCTCTCCTTAGAGAATCCTACTATTTTCAACATATTTCTGGCTGCTAAAATCTTTTCTTAATTTGTATGGAGAGCCACTTTAGTTAGGGATTCACCATTCTGCTAAAATAAACATTATTTATTCAGACATGTTGTTATGAAAACATGCCCTTACAAATGTATTTCTTACTTTGCAACTGGTTTAACTTCCAAAATAATGGGGGATGAAAAACCTACATAAATGCATAGAAAAAGAAAAAAAAATACTATTGTGTCCTTAGCCAAAAGATTAATGCAGCCATAAAATCTTTATCACCAACAAGGGCGTAACTCACAGAGGTGCAGGGTGTGTGACTGCTATGGGCCGGCCCGCAGCTGAGGGGGCTCACTTTCCCTGCTAAAGCCCCATGTGCAAGTTTTTCAACATCAGGTGGTACATGGGGTCCACAAATGTTTATTTAGCATATGTGTTTATAGTGGAACGCTGCATGTATCTGAAATCCATCTAGATAACAAGTCTTGCTTGGCAAGATGTTAAGAGACACCCTCTCAAGCAATGTTTGCCTATTATTATTATCATCCTTTGTTAGGCGCCACAAGAGTTCCGCAGCGCCGTACACAGCACAAACAGTAGACTAAACAAGGTGAAACATTACACACAGTAAACAAAAAATACCAAAACTTCAGAGACTCCAGGCTGGCTGATGCAGTAAAGACAGAGCAGAAGAACAGGTATAGAGAACAAAGGGAAGAGGGCCCTGCTCAAATGAGCTTACATCCTAAGGGAGGGTAGACAGAACACAGGCACACAGGGAGCAAGTTGAAGAAGTGGGGAGAGAACAGGGGGGCTGGGAGGAGAGAGCAGGTGGAGGAGATGAGATGAGGGGGTTAGGTGTAAGGTTGGTAGGCTTTTAGGAACAGGTAAGTTTTGAGTGCCTTCTTGAAGGAGGACAAATTGAGAGAAAGTCTCCTAAATAAACCTCTAGGAGAAACAACCTCTAGTGGGGCGAGACTGAACAGGGTGGGTTGGAGGCATGTGTGCATATACGAGGGAGATACGATTCTAGGATGGAGTTCTCCAAATTACTCTCCTAGTGACTATTGCACGCTGTCACTTATGTGTTCTGTGTCTTTTTAGAGACTATTTATGGCAAGAAAATTAAAAAAAAAAAAACAACAACTTATGTATTTATGGTTTGTATTTATATACACACAAATACATATACACACACACACACACACACACACACTATGTGACTATGATGATTGTCAAGTTACAGTTGTAGTCTTGCAAAAAAAAAACATTAAAGATTGTATCACACTTTACATTCCCACGACACTGCTGCACGTCCGCTAATAATCCTTAAAGTTTTAGTTCCTGTTCTCCAACCCCCCTTTCTTCTCCCACATCAACGAGCATTTTACTTCTGGTCACAAACTAACACTTGTCAGATGTATGTGGCCAACCGCCTGGAAACCACGTAAAAATACAACCACAGAACAGTAAAAAGCAAAAAAATATTAAAAACAATTGCATCTCTGAATAATTGCCGATTTCGGAAAACGCTGGCCTCAAAACATGGAGATGGACTGCAAATTATATTCCTGTTTAGATTCCTTGTCTTACCATTACCATTGTGCGTCACATGTGTTCCTGGTGCATGGGGGAGAGGGAGATGTACTGCATATAAAGCACTCTTTCCAACACTCACTAAATGTATTCAGCATAGTTGATGTTTATTTAATGGCCTGGGGGTTCGAGAGCAGATTAGCCAACAGGTTAAAAAGACCACTAAGACTAAACTGCATGTGGCTTCGTATAGAAGTAACTAGTAACCCTTATAGATACATATACAGCTTGGCAATTGACTGTATAATACTACATTCTATAGCACTATACTGTATTAAGGAGGCAATAGAGCTGCATGGAAACATGGTCTGCAGACCCATCAAACCAGGACACCAAGCAGTGTGCAGTGTCTGTACACCCTTAAAGAAGCGCTGGAACGGACGTATAGGCAAGAACAAATAATAAGACGTTATGAGCATTACCGGGGTGGCGGGGAATTATTAATTTGACTGGAGAACACAATTACAATATTTGCAACAAGACTGACAACAAGGTGCTTTTACATCAGTATTGGCTAACCTGTGACACTCCAGGTGTTGTGAAACTACAAGTCCCAGCATGCTTTGCCAATATATAGCAGCTTATTGCTGAAGGGGATGCTGGAACTTGTAGTTTCACAACACCTGGAGTGTCACAGGTAAGCCAACACTGTTTTACATCGTAGTAGTGCGAGAAGCCACTCTGAGCATCTTGTTAAGGATTGCAGGAGAGGTTTAATAAGTATTTACATCACAGTATGGGAACATTTACGTGTGTAAGTGAATGTTACAAGATGGCGTCTGTTGAACCACAAAGCCCTAATTCTCCGTTTTGCTTGCCTTGTCTTCATGGCGAGTTCTTATACTTGGTATGGACCTCGGCTTGTGCCTTACAACTATGGAGCAGATCGCTTAGGCACCAACACTTGGGCTCCACTTTATAGTATTCGTCTTAGGCACTGAAGTTGGGCATTTGAATTGTAAATAAGCTACTTTGGGTAAAGGAGGACTGTCATTTTTTTCTGTAGCATTAAAGATGGATCAGTGGATTTTAAACAGGTAGAATATGCTCAGAAACATCAGTCGCATTGACTTTAATTCAGGTTTCTGCTGAAAACATTACGCTGCAGTAAAACTACATCTCGATTTTATAAATAGTGTAAAACGATGACTTCTTTAGTGGAAAATCTGAGTAAACACCACATACAATTTTTAAATAAACACTACTTGTTCTAATACAGAGCATGGTTTGTGGACTCCCCTCTTAATCCTCCCTGCATATCACTGGCTCATCGAAATCCAGCAATGGGTTGTGGAGGAAAAGGGACATAATTCTGCAGTGATTTTTAATAGGGAACCACCTATGATACGCCAGTCCCCACAAGAACACAAAATAAAATATATCTCGACAAAGTGTAACTTCAATCCCACTCTAACGCTAATCCCTCACTCTAGCCAGTACCCCACAGTCCTTAAACTAAAGCTCCAATTCCAAACATCTATTGCAATAAACTACTGCCTAAATCTCAATGTTCCGTTGACCTGGGGCCCATATGACATGCATCCCCCCACCTCAAGCTCTCTGCATTCCTCCTACTCTCTGGCCGCACACCTGAAGGGAAAAATATTACTACTACTATAAAACATTTTGTTCTATTACCCATCCGTACACACGACACAAACATAAAAGAAATAACAGAAGATTAAAAAAAAAATAGAAATTTATTAAGATAATTGGGAAACGTCTACAGAAACATATCTTGAAAGTACTCATCAAATTCTTCTTCCCTGCAATAAAAAAAAAAAAAAAATACAATGTAATATAAAAGCAATACAAATAATACATAGCATTTCTAATCATGACAATAAAAGCATGCATGATAAAATCAGAAAATAATTCTTTCCAGAAAGTTTGGTAACAGACCTTGTTTTCTCATCGATCTCTTTTTGGGGACCCTTCCAGAAGTCGTCATTGGATGCACCAGCATCATCTTCCTTACTGTCATCGGAATCTGCAGAAGAAAGCATGTACGTATAGCAATACAACCAAGGGGATTCGCAGCAGCCTTGGTTATATTTTAAAAGGATCTCTAAAACCCCAAATGAACTCGCACATATGAGCAATGAAGGTAAAAAAAATATTTTTCATTGTTAACCTGACATTCAACTACAGAAAAAAAAAAATGTATTACCTTCTCACTTCATTACACATTTTTAGGACAATGTCCTAATCCGAATGGAGATAAAAAGCTGAAACTGCAGTCCTTTGAGACACTGTGACATCCCTGGCTCTACCCCTTCCTATGTATCACCCAATCCCCAGAGAGCTTTTCTGCATGGCAAGTCTACCAAGCTGTCAGTCACTTTGTGCTTGCTGTGTTTAGAGAAACTCCTTTCTCATAACATAGCAATTTTCTGCTGAGGGGTAAGATAGTATGGTGGACTTACTAGTTAAGTATAGATGTTCCAGTTATTTCATGTATTACTATTCAGCTCAGTCTTTGATATACATTAATATGAAATACAGGCTTCTTAATCTAATCTTCCCCATAAATAAATAACAGAAATTGGGTCCGACGCACCCCCTCTCTTAAATGAACCAGAGAGCTGTATAACAATGAATATTGCTCATTTATCATGCACAAGTACATAACAGGCCAGTCTATAGCTTGACTATAAAACTCTACGGAAGAGCAGGACAATGAGCTATGGCAGACGTAGTCCACCAGAACCAAGTGCCACAGCTCTTGCCAAATCTCTGCCTTGGGTAACCACCCCTATTTGGTATTGATATAGGAGGGTTGTATTCATTTAAAAGTAGACAATCCTTATAATCTCTGTTGCTGGCAACATCTTCTAGATGACGATCTATGAGCTTACTGTGTGTCCATGGCAAAACATTTCTACAATGTGTACAACTGCAAACACAGTTCCAGGGTATATGAAGGCAATCATGTAGGACGGTGACCATAGTAGTAAACGTTAAATCGTACTGAAAGCCCAAGAATGGTTCCATCAGTACTATTCAAAAAAGTGGCCCCTATATGGTCTCCGACACCTCTGCCGTGAGGTCTAAGGTCTGATGTTTATATATAAAAAAAACAACATATCTGAAGTGCTCCAACAGGATGAGGCAGGAAACAATTAAGGGGGACAGCCCTAATGTCAGATATTAAATGTTATATTATGACCATACTTTCTTGCCGACTTCTTTACAGTACCACCGATTACAACTATGAAAACATGCAATATCACATTTGCTCCATAGATAGGTGACCTTTTTCCAATATAAGTTCACATGTCCAACTATCTAGAGTGCAATAAACACCAAAACCTTTCCATTGTTCCAGTTTCTATGATGCTTCACACACAGAGCAGAAAACCCTATCCTACATCAATGAGCCTCAAAAAAGGCAAAAGTCAGACTGTAGCTAGCAATTCTGGCTCAACAATGGTCTGTGTCATACTCTGAATGCACTTGGCAAAGCATTAATGTTTAAATGGAATTCAATTGCAAACAACATTTCCCAGAAGTATGTTCTCCTGAATAGGACTGCCTTATTAACTACTCAAACGTTACACATTTAACCCTGCTTGAGAAAGTCAAAAATTGAAACGGACAAACACACTTAAAATAAGCAAACCATTTTCAAGCAGTGTGTTCAGAGTTTTTACATAAACACTTGTGGTATATTACTATAAATATAACGTGTCTACCTCCATCACTGGAATCTTCACGTCTGACAGAAGATGTGCCTGGGGAAAAAAAGAAGCAAGACTCAGAATCTTCGATTGTGACAGGTTTCGACCACTGGTTTATTTTCTTTTAAGGCTACAAATGTGAATAGAACAGTTAGGACTGGCTCCCCAGGCTCAGTGCTGGCACAATATTTGTGTTTATGTTTTAAATTCTCATCAAGGGCGAGTCCAAAATAAAACGACTGCACGTATGATGTTGTACAACAAATTACTTCAAAGCTATGCCGATCTGCATGCCCGATGAAAGGTATACAACGCACAAAAACAAAGCACACGCTAATACTAAAATAGACATATTTAAGTGCAAGGTAAGATATACTGCTGTATGCGGATCTGTTACTCAAATAGATTTATAAAACATATGTTCAAAAGGACTACAACGTATCAGCTTTCACTAATACCACTGCTTTGCCATTAATACATATTGAGGATGGTGATAAATCTAATGATGGAAGGCTATGGTGGTGTTGTTGCTCCCTGCCGCTATACAGCAGAGATAATATGAGAACATTCCCCTGGAGATATGAAGCTGGAAGTATCTGCTGATGCAGCAAGATGAGGAGCCTGCAGCAATATCCTGGGCTGCCTGTGTAGAAGTAAACACAGAGCTCCGCACAGATCCACAACATAATCATTGCATTAAAGGGTCACAAGATCCAATTCACGCAGCTCTCATATAAACAGTCTCTCTGTTACATACACATAATATACATGTAAAAGTCAGCACCGTATATACTCTGCTTAACCAGCCAGGTCCAATGGTCTTTTGCAGACCTTCTCAGAGTTTAGATGTGAAGAATCACTAAAGCTAAAATACAACTTGCCTTATATTAAAAGGACAATGAATAGCAACTACAAACATATGTCTATATCCAGGGGCCGGGTCACTGAGCTACCTGCATTTTGCATTGCTTTAAAATGTTCCTTACAGGCTGCTGAGATCCTGTACCACAATTGTGTTACTATACACTGCAAGTTGTTTTATCATCTCCCCAAATTCATTGGAATTTACAACAAGCTGCTCTCACCCAGGTGACTATACATTTGGTGAAGAATCTGCAGCACAAAACGTGAATGGAAACGGTGGTAGTCACTTTAACAACACCGACAGTGACTACCATGAAGGAACCAAAACGAAAAGGACTTCCCCGACTTAGAAGAAAGGAGGACTGACCTTAAGAATGACAGAACAAGTGCCCGGCAGTGTGGTAAGAAATCACGATCCCCGGTAACAACGGCAATGCTGTTACTACGTCATTTTCAATTGCGACTTATCTCACTGTTTTTAAAGCGGCAATGCCGCTTCTCATCCCACCTAACTATTACACTTAAGTCTAAGTCTAATAGGTGGGATGAGAAGCGGCATGACAAAGGTGTCCCACAAGAAACATCTCATGATGGGTAAAAGCAAAGAGCTCTCTCAAGACCTTCACTACCTTATTGTTATAAAACATACTGATGGCTTTGGTTACAGAAGGATCTCTAAAATATTCTGACTGTGCATAGTTCTAATACTCAGAAATTATCTAATAGCATTCTATCCCTGCAAACTCTACCTTCAATTTTGCAAAAAAAAAACCACAAACTTGATACTAACTGAACAAACATGTCACACCATGGCATAATTATATCCAAAAAAGAAAATCAATGACGTGATTCAGCAAGTAATAGTGTATAGAGTTCACATTTATTAATATAAACAAGGATGAGAGAGGACAACAAAACTGTTTGCAACAAGTCACGATGTCAGTTACATAAAGGGGTAAAGTTCTGACCGAGGATACACACAGGGCTCAGGTCAATCAGGTTTACCAGCCTCCAGCCAGGGAACTGTGATAAAAGGTGCAGGCACCATCGGAGAACGATACAACAAGCAACCGCAGAACCATCAACTATTGCTCAATCTTCGGGACAATTTTATTTCGAAGTACATAAAAATCCTTGTTCTAATTAACAAGAAAACAATGTGTTTGCCATAAAATGAAAAAGTGAAGGATCTATGGGCAGATGCAGGAAACTCTCCAAATGAACAATAATGTAGTGCTTTATAGCTGGTACACACATCATACTAGCCTGGATACAGAAGCAAGTAACAAATAGATGGGGTAATACACATAAGTAGCACAGATGAGAGTTAGTAATGCAATGAGGACTCACACAGAGTGCAGCAAAAGACGTGATGGGACGTACGAGGGACAGGAGACAGACGTGGGACAATAGGTAGAGAGGACCCTGCCCGCGAGGGCTTACATTCTACAGGTCAGACATATATCCCACTAAATACGTACAGAGCACATGAGGATACAACAAGCAGACTGTATGGAAGGCTACAGGGAAGTGTAAATTCTACAATAGGTCTAAGATAGTCCAAATAGGGGGCTCCAAAACCACCACAAAAAAGGTATTGAAGTCATTCGCTACAGGGTCTGAGGATTCTGCTTTGCAGATGTACACGAAATCATGGGTGAGATGATCAGTGTGTACTATGGGCGTCCCGGCATTGATATTCCATGAATGGGTTATATGATTACAAGGGTGGGACCCACGGAAGGATCAATCAGTTTGGCAAGGTATAGGTTGTTCTCAAAATTGTTTAAAGCAGCCTCATACAGAAATAATGACAACAACCTGTCATTGTGTGCGCCAATGTTGCCTAGCATAGTCTGAGCCACTACTATGCCTGTGCGGTATGATCATTTTGGAAGATCAGATTGTTAGGCCTGATGCCAGACAACTTGGAATCTCAAACTGGGCAGTTTGGTCGATCAGCTGTCTGAGCAGAGGACCGCGCACATCGACCAATGTGGCCACCATCCGGATACTATTTGAGCAGGAAATTAAATATAAGAAAACAATCAAATATGGCCTCTCATATTATCAACAGCTGGATCACTAAATTTTAATTACTTTTCAAGAAACAATACTATAAAACTCAATTAACTGCCACTATTACCTTTATCCTTCGCTTTCTTCCGTGAACGGGAATCTTTAGACTTCTTCCTGGACGTTTCTTCTGCGTCTTCCGACCTCTTTCTCTTTTTAGCCTTAGGCTGGACCTCTCGTCTCCTGTGAATTCAGAGCAAAGGAGGAGATATGGACATTTGTTGTACATGCAATTAGATTTATGGGAAAGTTATGAAGCGGACAGATCCCTATGAACCAGGATGCAGGACCTCAGACATATGATGATGGGAGTTTGGATCCTACCAGAGACAATGATAGATGTGACCCAGTGGTAGAATTGTCTGCTACAAGTATTACATCAAGCATTGCACTCTGGGTGCGTATATGAAATCAAAGTCTCCATGTTACTTAACAGATTTGAGACCAGACAATTGCTTTTCCAGCAGATGCTTCATGTGCCGTGTCTATATGTTCTGTTCTCTACAATTGTTTTTGATGGTTCATTACTGTAGTGTGGATTGATCTAATGACTTTAATGTTAGTTAACAGGCACACAAAACAGACTGCAATCTTTACTAGTTGCCTGTACCAGCAGTGGAGGCAGATTTAATAACTGATAATTACAGCGCTGCATTTCATTTATTGCATGCTTTGTATTTTGCACATGTTACTGGCTATGTTCTTTCATTACATAGCCAGTGACTGCCAATTATTCGCCTTTTTGTTTTCCTATAGTGCTGTTTCTTTGGAGACACTTTTTTTACTTATGACTGTAATACTTATATATTGCTCTAAGGGGATTTAAAAAAAATAAAATAAAACAGTAATCTTAAGGCACTGGGACATGAACGCAGTTACGCAGTCGACTGTTCAAAAATATGTTGTAATGCACAGACATGTGTTATGGGGTATACTTTTCAGTGCAGCTTGAAAATTCAATTTATTTAAAATAAAGGGCCATACCATGCAATAGGTTTTCTATCTCAACCCATTACTGCATCTTTCTATGCCTGCAATAAGGGAAATAGCACCACAACAGATGCTGGCCATGAGTGGTACTGCAACCCAAAACGACAAAAGCATGCATGTAACACATTCACAGAAAAATCTCGATTTGCTGACATCATTCGTATTTAATTTGGTCAATACCGCTACTTTCTATAGTATTATAACTTTACTTACACAATTAAGGCAGACGTTTTATTAATGCCTCAGTGATGTCACTAATTGTTAGCTGATAGAGTTCATTGAAAAGAATATTGTCTCATACCACAAAAACGTCAGCGCCTTGTGTGCAGGTGGCAGGATGGACAGAAAGAATAAAAATAATGTCACCTACCTGTGGTGGAAATTCAGTTTGTACGAACATTCCGGGCACAGTCCTGTAAGAAGTTTACCCTTTGTTAACGGCTTATGCATAAATCTCATTATGGACTTAATATTTGTTTAACGTCCATCATCCGAGCCAATGTACCCACTACTGTTGAGAAGTACATGAGACAAATAATGCAGGAAGCACTATTATAATGAAAGTATATATATTTTTTTAATGCAGACAGCTTAAACATTTTAAGGGATGTTTATGAAAAATAATATACTATTCACTGTACTTCTGGTTTACGTATTCTGCACCACATTGTCCATAAATGTGCTTAAATTGTTCATTTAACATGAATGTACAGAGTGTGCTGTAAATGACTGCAGACAAGTCATATAGTTCAACACCTCCCACAAAAAGTAATTCTGGTGATAGTTTAATTGAAGCCAAAATGTGTTTTTTATATGTATTCAATATACTTAGAAAGGTTACAATTCTGTATTAAACTCCTCCTTTATTACTAATGTATTTTACACAGAATTAGTTTCCGTGAATAATTAATGGATGCTAATACATGAAGAATAGAACATACTGCACTGTAATATTTTAGACACAGTATTAAGATTAAAACACACACTGGTATAAACTGTACTAATGAAACTTACTTAAAACAAGAAAAATGCATGCGAAATACAATCAAATAATTTATACAAATCACGTTAAAAGCCCTCAGATGTGATGACAGAGCCCTTACATTACAATGTAACACTAAATACACTTGTTATTAATGTTTGTTATATACCAGTTGTCATTATCTTAAGGGTGTTTCCACTGTTACATCATGTTTAATCGCTGTATCTGACAGAGATTAGGCCGCGGAGATTTGACAAGTTTGAGGGTGGCACCTGATTGGCTAGCCACGGCTTCGATCCATTCATCCGACGGACTTCACACATGACGTCAAACTCATCTCCACCCCAATTATATCTGCCGTGGACGGATAGCTGCCAAATACAGTGACCAGACTTTATGATGCAAGGCTAGAGGAGACCTTTAATGCATTATGCAATATTCGCAAACATGTAAAAACCTTCCTATGATTATTAGGTCAGCCCTGTAAAATCAGGACACGTACAGTATGAAATACATATGTTGCACTTACATCACAGGTTACATACCTGCTGTCTTTACCATACATTTAAGGCAATTAACTGCAACTAATACATATTTACATGGCTGATGGAGAACTTCCCTCAAGAGTCTGTGTTGAGGCTGAATCTTCTCTTTTTGCAAACTCAAATATGTTATTTCTAGGGGGACAATTTTTAACCCCTTAACTACCTTCCATATTGGAAAAATTAGGATTCAAATGACCTCCTTGGAGCAGAACAAGCAGACACAGTTAGGATTTTGGAGCCAATCCCAGAAGTTCTTTAGAGAGCAAGGGAGGGTCAGCACAGGGGGCCGAAGAGGAAATATCCCCCGGGCGATGCTGATTTTACAGCTGACGGCCATCACACTGAAAGATGGGAGGGTTCCATCAGTACTGCACTATAAAGAATACGTAGCCCTGTATATCTGTTACAGACAAGACAAGTAGCCACACAGTGCATTTCCCACAAGGCTTTAGGATACAAAAGTCATTAATATCTACTTCTTATAAAGCATTAATACTAGGGTGGATAATATAATGATGCTTTCAGGAGCCAGTCACATCAAATAGCCAGCATGACATTGAGCATGTGCATCCATTGTCATCAATAGACACAACTCCATACATTAAGACATAAGCAGTCATTTTATTATACTGTGCTCGCCCCACCCAATCACAAGTTACCATCTGGGCACTGCCAGAGAGGTGATATCAGCCGGACAAACAGACAACATACTCAGCTTTACAAGAGCGTTCCTCTTCTCTCCATGTTCCAAATAGCCAAAATTTACTTCCCAACTCTTCAGTCCTTCCTTTTCATCACAGCGCTTGTTCCCGCAGTAAAACTGACCTTATGTCACAAGAAATAAAAGAAACACGTTCATTGGTGACATGTATAATAACATTTTCTCTGCAATAAGTGCTCAACTTATCATCTAGTTTTGAAAATGATCTATCATCATCATCAGTTATTTATATAGCACCACTAATTCTGCAGCGCTGAACAGAGAACTCACTCATATCAGTCCCTGCCCCATTGGAGCTTACAGTCTAAATTCCCTAACACACACCCCGAGAGAGACCAAGGTCAATTTGATAGCAGCCAAATAACGTACTAGTATGTTTTTGAAGTGTGGGAGGAAACCCAAGCACCCGGAGGAAACCCACGCAAACACGGGGAGAGCATACAAACTCCACACAGATAAGCCATGGTAGGATACTCGGTTAAAACATAAATATGCAGTCTACATCTGCAGTTAGGTCCATCTGGTTATTTTTTATTATTTATTAATAGTTGATTATTTGGAACCGTTTTGAGATATAGGAAAGGAGACCGATCATAGTTCCACCGCGGGACCTTTCTCATGTTATTACCCCTGTGATTAGTGTGTTATTCTCAACTGACAGTAGACAACCAAATAGATCAAGACCTTCCTTAAAACACAATTGTTTTATGTTCTTTAAAAAGCGCTTTCTATACTTGTTCAATATATTTTAAAGTTCTTCCTTTTTTTTTTTTTCTACTACTAATGGAAACATTTTAGAAAAGGATTTATTCTGCTACTATGGATAAAAAAAAATATCCATGTTTACAAAGTATGAGGGTTTTTTTTTATACACACAAACACACGTCTGCAGATTAAGTTACAGAGAAATATACAGGTTACACAACTAAGGTAAAACCTGCCTGCCCTTATCAAAGGAATAGTGGCAGCCCGACTGCGTTGCTGCAGCCCTCTGGCTGTCTAGTGAATTAGTCTCTGCAAGCTAATTTCTAGCTAACCGTGCTAACCACATCATGGAGGAATGCTTGAACACAGGGTTACCATAGGAGCCTGATCGCGTTCTCTTTACTCATGACATTACTCCAGTAGCCTGCACTGAATTCATGTTGTGGACATTCAACCCAGGTTACAGGAAATGGTTAAATAATTTGGAAGAATGCAACCAATCAGTGTTCAATTTGACTATGCAGGATCTATAGAAAACACGGTCTTCTACTCCAGATTCAAAATATTTTACTTTTATGTATTACATGTAAAACTCTACATAAACAGTCTACAATATAGACACATTTTACCGAAGTTTTTGAGACATGAAAGCTAAATAAAAAGTCATGATTCACACATCACTGGGTGCTCTTCTGTTTGGAGCCTTCCAGTGGAACCCTCTGGTAACCGTAATGACCAGTCAGACCATTGTAGCACTGCATATGGATATAGTTTTACAAACTCTGCAACAGTCTCTTCATCTTAAGATTTCAGTCCTGATCAGAATCTAGTGGTTAGAACTTGTGAGAAAATGGTTTTGCTTTCTATTATATATTGACATATACATGTAACTCCTGCAACCTGAGCGGGCAGAACTACATCTCCCAGCATGCAGTGGTTGGGGAAGCGTGTGAAGGAGCAGGTACAAACGGCAGATGGAGATTCTGAGAGGCACTAAGGGAGACAGACATCCTGAGGGAATCTTTAGATAAATCTTTATTAATACATTGATAAAATTGTCCTAGTAGCGAAATATTAAAACTTGTAATGACATATCATGTGAATTGTAACATAAACTGTTAAGAAGACAAGTAACCCTTGTCCTGCCGCAACCCTGCTCTGATTGACTGGTTTATTGATTATCAGCAAATGTATTCAATTGTATCACCAGCCCTTGTTATAACTTGATTTCACCCTTGCTCTCAGCCAAAAAAATATCTCCTTGTAGATAACAGATTCAGTGTTACCTTTCAATAATTACAATGTATCTATAGTGATTTTGCTACAGTATAGGGCATTCCCTCATACAGCCACAGGGAAAATGTTAGCCCTCACTAGGTCCTCTAAGCTGTAAACTCCGTTACAGACATATGTATATATTGATATTAATTCACCAATCTTGTCTGTTTAGGCTGACCTCTGTAGCTGTGAGGTGCAAGACTATCTGCACTTAGTGCCCCACTGTCTCCTCCTTGTAACACTCTGCTACCTATCTATGGCGGAATAAACCGCTCTAGGTTATGATTGTCTGGCTACAACCTTTTGCCTAAGTGAAAGCTAATAGCGAAACGCGCGTCGGCGAACGCCGCACTCGCTGCTCTGTATTTGTTAGTCCCGTACAATTATAAAATAGCCCGGCAATTAGAACTTAGAGCGGTTTATCCCGCTATAGATAGATAGCAGAGTGTTACTAGGAGGAGATAGTGGGGCACGGAGTGCAGACAGTATTGCACCTCATAGTCAAAGAGGTCTGGTTTAGCAGACAGGATTGGATTAATAATATAAGTATATACTTATGTCTGCCAAAGAGTTTATAGCCTATGAGTACCTATTGAGGATTAACATTTTCCCTGTGGTTATATGAGGGAATGTGGTTATATTTCGCTACTAGGACAATTTTATCAATGTATTAATAAAGATTTATCTAAAGATTTTAACTACGAAGTCAATACACATTTATATTTCTCTAAACTCATTTCAAGAGTGCCCCATAAGATCATCCTTTTCTCTCAATTTGTACAAATGATGTATTTGTTGATCGGGTGCACCCTTCCTCTATTAGTATCTCTTATATAATTAAGAATGAGAGAAATACGTATTTTGAGGAGGTAACAAATGGGATGCTTGGTGCAGTCTTCTTTTTCCTTTTGATCCTGAGGGAATCCCCTGCAGCCCGTCAGAGAGAGTGTAAAGGGTGTCTGAGAAGTGTCCAGAGACGAGCCATCTTGTACACAGATGCTGGAGACTGGTGGGGATAAGACACCCATGTTTACCTTGTTATTGATCTACTTGGACTGAGTATTTTTTATTACTAGTCAGGTAGTGAACAGTTGGAGAGACCCTAAGAGAATTGGCAATAGCCCTTTTGAAGGACTGTGATCTAGTGACAAGGGTGAAGTGTAGGGAAAGGTAGTTAGGTAATAGAAACAGAGTCTAAATTGAGGATAGTTGTACCAAATGCTAGGATCCTATTCTTTATTTACGGGAAAGCACTATAACCGCGAGTTGTGGAGTCATATACATTCGTGAAATTCAAGCAATTGTAATTGAGTTTAATGTATATTGCTAGTGAGAAGTATTATGGCTACAGTAATATTGCATGATAGCAATTAAAAGGCATAGAGGTGCCTCTTAGTGGTGTAACAAGTGAGACACATTTAAAGTGTATCTAATATTATAGCTAGTCTTGTTCATGTGATATAGTAAAAACGTGTGTAAATTACTGTGTACTTATTGGGTTTTCGGCACTCAAAGTTACCCTTTATCCACTTCTTGATTTAAAGAGATATATTTTAAATATATAAAACTTAGAAAACCTTTAGGAGTTCACTCTTCAGTAATAAGAGTGCCATTGTAGCATCTAAAGACCAGCCTAGTGTATTGCTCTTTAAAATGTGCGTGTCTGTGGTCCTAAGTAGGGGGGCAGAGGGTTCCAGTCATTCCAAGAACTCCACGAAGATCCTACTACACCCCGACTAATGTTGAGGCACGGCGCAACAAAGGAAACAAGGGAAAGGTTTATATACAGACAGGATATCCTGCAGATCTGGGGAACATTTCCTGGAGATTTAATTCAGGTATCTAGGAATAACAGGAATGTCCATTGCAAAAATTCTGTCAATCACTACTTTCATTTATTAGTTGTACAAGTAACAGCTCTGTGGATACATGGCTGTATGAAATGTCTAAAGACTAGCCAAGTTATATCCAAGGGCTACAAAATAACTCTGTGTTTATCAGCAAGGCTTTTATTTTATCAACACAGATGGCAGAAATATAAAGCAATGTATTTAGAGATGGGAATCCTGTGAAAGTGGAACCCCCATGCAAAGGATAGCTAGAGGAGGCTAGAAGACTGTATAAACAGGGTTCAGCACAACACTCTATACGCTACTACAGTCTGCTAAAAAGCCTGGTTTACAGCCCATAGTGATTGCATGGCAGAGCTGTGCAACCAATTACCTCCCAAAAACTCCAAACTAGCCATAGGTCAGTCACACAGCGCTAAGAGTACGAGCTTCACTGTGACTAAACTTAGCCAGTCAGCAGGCTCAACCACAGACTCAAACCCCTTTACTTTCACATGTCGGATTTGATCAAGCTAGTCATACATAACCCATTCTGGGCTATTAAGAAAAAACATCATCAGCTGTGAAAAGTCCCAGTATTCCCTAACAGTGTCCCACAACAGCCGGAGGACCACAGGTTGCCAAGGCCTCAACTGAAATGAACTTTAATAGGTTATGGAAGATTAACCATAATAGAACTTTGCACAATATCTCCTTACAATGCTGTAGCGCAGTGGAGTAGACTGTAGGCATCACTGTTGCTGTATATGATTATGTGTAATCAAACACTTCATAGAAGGAAAAATTAAGGAAATATAATTCAATACACAGTAAGTACTGATTAAAATATGAATCAGACTTCTACAAGATTTTGGCTTTAATTGAATATAAATTCATCCAGGTTTCAGAAAGATCCTCTACTTCAAATTATTGGATTTTGTCACTTATAAGTTGTACACACAAAAGCAGACAGGAATTGCTAATGCAAAGTACTTGTCAGCTGCTAGATCCATGTCGTGCTTCTGAAGGTGAAATCACAGCGCTTTTTGAAAGATTAACCTGAAAGTGCTCTGACTTAAGCAGCTAACAGGTAGATCCCCCCGCCCCCTACTGAGAGGGCTCGCCTGCAACATATGCTAGCTTCTACCACCATACATACACTCATGGAAAATGCAGGGCCTGATCCACACGGCTTACATAGTCTCTTCATTAAACAACAATGGTCAAAAGCAAATCTCAGTAGCATAGAAATGTTCAGACTTTTAATATATTTGTCTAATATAAAACACTTTCAAACAGATGAGATATGTGCACTGCAGTTCATATTCTGTGCACCCTCAATTAGGATCTGTGGTCAATGCTAGTTATAGGGTTGTGTGTGAACTTATTCATAGAGGACAAATAATCCTATTTAATTTGTGGTCTGCAGTGTGTTCAGCAAGCGCCTGATTGCTGCTCACAGTTATACCAGGCTAAAATGACACACACACCATTATGCAGTTTAGATTCAGATTTTTTTGCATGCTGTACACCTGAGACTTCATTAAAATATATATTCCAAGAACAACCAATGTGTTAGGAAACAATAATGATCTAATTTATGTGATAAAGTCTGTTTAAGAGTACATAACTTAACTGTGGCCCTTGTCCGATCTCATGCACCACCGCGCCAACACCCAGCGATTACGGTAGAATAGATCTGATAGCCATCTGTGGGGAGCGTGCTTATTACACAGCAGAATTACTACAAGCAGGTTTTACATCCAGCGATTCAAGTGTCAGTGTGTACTGACAGTGCACTTCCTATAGATGCCAATGTCATCGCCACATGTACTACTTTGGGCATAGTATATAATATTTACACAAATGGGCTTCAATAGGATAAGCTTTAGCACCTGGTAGATTTGCTGGCTTTGCTCTGGATCAACACATTACCGAATTTAGAGAGGTTTAACTTCATTAATGACTTAATGATCTTTAGCACAGTAGTACTAATTATTATTATTATTTATTAATGGAATTATGTTTATTACTCTGATGCAGTCTATTTGAAAGTATAAATGCATTTCCCTGTCTAGGCCATGCTCTCCAATAATGTACAAGCGCACGTGAAGCTGTCTAATCTGCTTAGAGAAGATGGACACTTATCCTGTTTAACATCTGAATTGCAACGACCCGCTGATAACGTCAGCTCTGATTACCAGGGGTTATTTTTAAAATTATGCAATGACTTTCAAGGATAATGAAGGGAAACACCAGGACTGGTAATAACACTGACCAATAACGAGGAGACAAGCTGGCTGGAAAATGTGACCCTTTATATGGTAGCGGTGAGAAGAGACCGTGAAGGGAATAGAACACTTTATACATTTTCAGTAGGGATGTCACGTGGCTCAAAGCAGAAATAGTACATTTTACTTACAGTACTGTGATCCAATACATAATGCTTCTTAAGATGACAGGTGGCACAAAGTGCAGATAGATTAAATCACAAGAGAACTGTATTTAATGTACATTTAAATCCACTTGTTCCACCAAGGACAAAATATTAAATCTGTCTGTCTGAGCATCCTGCGACTTCACCAACAGTTTGATTTCCTGTGAACCAGCACAGGTACTAGTTATAATTAGTATCTTTTATTTAAAAGGTGCCACAAATGGCCTGCAGTACTGTACGTAAGGGGTGAACAAAGTAGATACACAGACACCTACGAAAAATACAAAATAACACTTCACAGTTATACAAAGACCAGGAAGATATAAAAAAGGATGAATATGGTCGAGGGGCGGTTTCCATTACAATATTTGCAGTGAAGACAGAAAAGTCTTGTAAGGTGAAGACGTGACTCTGCCCCTAACTACAGCACAATTTCTAGGCCTCCAACCCTGCAATTCATCTGCCTTTAAAGTCAGACTGTAAAACTGGCTCTACAATGTGGATAAAAGCGTTGCTGGCAGCACAGACTTGAGCGATGGTAACCACAAATTAATTTCTAGATGTGTAATCTGTAACAGAGAAGCCACAAAATGTCTAAGTCATTCCATTGGCACTTCACCAGGTGCATTGTGCCAAGTTTGGATTCGCACTGGATAAATCCTCCGTATTATACTATCACCTTCCCCCAGCTAATACCCTTAGTTTTCAGTTACAAATATATCAGTTAATAACGTGCTACAGTATTTCCCCTACAAAAAAAGTCTTGCACTTACCGTTCTACCAACTTGCATTTATGTACATTGTGGTTGTGGCCAGCACGGATATTAAGTGTTACTGAAATGAGAATTTTCCTATGAAAATGTTCCATAGAAGATATAAAGATAATTGTGCACTATTTGAATCCTGGAAACGTTTCAATAACGTGAATGTATGAGAACCTTTCAATTGATCTCAATACTGTGCATCCGAATGGCCTGCAGTGCCCTCTAGTGTTTACTTGGGACATTTGCATGCATTGATGAAAAAGTCACAGCTAATTTATTGCAATAATGCCGACACTTTCAGTCAACACTAGGACGCTGTTGGAAGTGGAAGATCTGCATTTCAACAACCTGACACAGCAAATGTTGTTCCACCTAATATAATTCAAAATGTCCAGACAGACAACTGAACACATTAGCAGGGCCTGACAATTAGCTGTACACTATTCAGCAAATCTGTATGTAGTCTTCTGTATTCAGCCTCCTTAAACACCATCTCTCTGTAATGGACCTGTAGCTTGTTATGGCTACTTTAAACTTTAAAAATTAACTGCGATAGTACAACATGATTTTTGTTGAAACCATTATTACTGTAATCATCCAATACAGAATGAACTAATAGCTACCTATTCACAAGATATTATAAATGAGAACACACAGATAATGGAAGCATTATACTGTACAGAAAGCCATTAAACCGAAGTTGATCTAGTATGGAAATGTATATACGTACAATTTCCTATATCCTGACAAAACTTGAGTTGTTTGCACTAACGATATTGGAAACTAAGCTAAATGTTTTTCTTATGCAGAATCCTGTCTTCAATTCTACTGAAGGACCCAGACAGTTCAGGAAGTGTCTCTAAGTGCGAAACGGCCGATACCAGAACAGTATTCTGCTGCATAACAAACTCAAATAACAAAGATAAACGTATCAAATTGCAGCAAGTCAAATTCTGACATATTGGTGTATGTTATTAATTGGGTTTTGTGATGAAACCCTTCTTGTAGCTCTCCCTCCCTGTCCTGTGGTAGGTGATTCCCTGGGTATCCAATAGCTCTGCCTGTATCAAGTATGCGAGCGGGAGTAATATACAAGGTGGCAGTGTGGGACCACTGGACATTTTGGGGTCCGGTACATTTGGCAAAGGGTGCATCACAGTTAAGCAAAACACCAGATTTATACTTAACATAGTAAACTCCACCGAATGCCCTAGAATTTAAGGTTTGGGTGGAGCTATTTAAATGCCATTTCTTTCAAGTTAGCATTAACATGCTCATCACTATCTCATCAAGATTACACAGGGTCTATTTGTGCGGACAGAATTTTACTGCAGCATTCGGGATATCCTGTCTCAGTGAATTATTTGGAGACACTCTAAATCCTGATGTAGTGATCCAGTAGCCAGGGGACAGATGTAATGGTTATACCCACATCAATAGTCTAGCATAGATAAAAACAGACTACATCAGCACAATCCATCAGACAGCTCCCCCCCCAATATTTGGCTTAGGAATGAAACGGAGGTGGTCATCAGCTTCACTGAGAGAGCGGCCTGCAATTAAAGAGCCGGGTGAACCCAGCAGCCAATCAATAGAAGGCGTTTCGTCCAGTTAAATCACAGTGATTTCTGAAGTTTGTGTGTCCAAGACGGAAATACTGAGATTTTAAAGTTATTTTTTTATTGATTAAGTCCAATTTTGAATGCATTTCTGAAAAAAGTGCGAAACGATCCTTGCAGTATAAGAACTATGTTTTTATTAATTACCTTTTCCAGAGATCACTTCTTTTTCCACCCTCCATCGAAACCCAAACTGCAGTAAGGTAAAAAAAAATAAAAATATATAAATATAATAAACAGATGTAAATGACAATATACCAGATTATAGCTTTGTCGCTAGGACTGCGAATTGTAGACCAACTAGAAAACAGAAGTGACTGACAAACGAAAACAGGGCTGTTGATGGGGAATGCTGAACAAATATACTTAGTCTTGAAACTGATTATTAGAGGATTACAATAAATAAAATACTTTAACTTTTTAAAATTAGAATATAAAACCGTGACAATATTACTGAACAAGTGATTTTGTATAGAACAATGGTGGTCAGCACATGACAAGAAAGTTTGCTATGATAGAGATCATTTATACCTATGGTAAACGCTCTCGGAACACACAGAAGCGCCTGGAATGTTACATGAACTGTTTTCTCGTACATTCCGCATTCCTCATTCGCTGGCTGCAGTCAAATTAACTGTCAGAGTTTTAACATTGTGTTTATAGTGGGCAGCACGGTGGCTAAGTGGTTAGCACTTCTGCCTTACAACACTGGGATCATGACTTCGATTCCCGACCATGGCCTTATCTGTGAGAAGTTTGTATGTTCTCCCCGTGTTTGCGTGGGTTTCATCCGGGTGCTCCGGTTTCCTCCCACACTCCAAAAACATACTGGTAGGTTAATTGGCTGCTAACAAATTGACCCTAGTCGGTCTGTGTGTGTATGTTAGGGAATTTAGACTGTAAGCCCCAATGGGGCAGGGACTGATGTGAATGAGTTCTCTGTACAGCGCTGCGGAATTAGTGGCGCTATATAAATAAATGGTGATGATGATATTGAAATATTCAATTAACATGATATTCCATCTGTAACTGAATGTTATAGTCTGACATTTTTATTTTTTTAATATTCTATATTTTGCCATTTTCAAAATGCAACTATACAACGTAATATTTCAAATAAAACAGATGATACAACAATAAGAAACATTCCCAAACAACGTGTAAACGCTCCAATCTCCCATCTGTGTTTACCAGAAATGCTTTGTTTGTTTAAAAAGACGGGAAAAAGAATTTCCAAAAGATTGAGGTTTAATGTCTCTTTCAACAACACTGGAACAGTTCAGACAAATAACAGAGGGTATCGCTACATCCACAAACCTTGTTTTCCTTGTATTTGCTTAGATCCGCTATGCAGTATTCTTTAAATAATTTATCATAGTATTTCTTTGCAAGTCTCTTCTCCCTGTCAGCACAGAATAAAAAGTGTCTTAATTTAGCTGTAAAGGAAAAATTCACACATCTGCTCGTACTTAGAAAATGCTGTTATACAGCATTGATGTGATGAGCAAAATATGTTATGAATAATTATGAATTGTTGATGGAAGGGATTATATTCCTGTCTTTGAAGGTCATTTCTAGGATACATTGACTGGCACCAAAGTTCTGCTGACCCCATAAAATATAAAAGTCTAAAAATAGCTTGGTATGTCATTAATAATGCATAATAAATGGGTAATACAATAACTGATAATGTACACACTACCGAGAAGAGAAGTTATTATATGTTCCTAAAATGATCTGGTTTCTTATGTATGCATCCAGCTATTGGATATTTTCATATATTGCACTGCAAGACAACTAAACTCAATTGAACATTTCTTACATAGCGTGAAGGGAAAATGCAATGCTCCGTGGCGTCTTTGTTAAAAAGTAAAGTACCATAAAGTGTTACCTCTGTATGCCCAATTTTAGCAACAGCAAAACACAGCATGCCAGTCATACCCAATCAAACCTGTGGTCACCAGTCTGTACGATGGCATAGAGCATACTTGTCTATTCTCCCAGAATGTTCAAGAGGTTCACAAATTACTGGGGGGCCTCTCCGACTTATTCAATTTAAAAGAAAACCCTTGGTCAGGAACCAGTATGTGCTTTCATTCTTTAGAAGAGATTTTAAACTACCTGAAGCAATCTTTTATTTTATGAAAACAACTCATGTCAAAAGAGATGTTAATCTAGAATGAAAAAAAACGCCCAAAAAAATATAAAATAATAACCCCACTGCCGCCACCTAAATAGGACAAAAGCGTGCTACTGATGTAATAACATTTTTATTTTCCCCCAAGCACCAGGGCCAGTGGTGATCCACTCCTGGGGCTCTGTGGTATAAACACAACATAACTCATGATAGAAAACAGAACTACAAATATAAAAATAGGACAAAGCAATTATTTCCACACAATGGCCAAACTCAATGCGTTCTTATCCCAGTAAACAAGTATTTATGGGTTACAGGTTTATTTCAATTATATCTATAACTCCATGTTAAGTCACTCAATTTACCAAGACATTTCTTCTTCATCTTCCTCCTGCCAAAGGAATCGATGGTTTTCTCGTATGACATCCAAGTCTGTTTTACGGTTTCCTCTACAGACAGAGAGAGAATCTTATGAACACAGAGGCATGTGATAAAATGTATTTATTTTGTACAATAACATGAACAGGCTGAGCAGCAGTAATTATTCTGTCAGCTGACAAGGAGACTTCACAACAGAGAGAATGTATGGATAAAATAATTTTTAGGCACAAATAAGCATTCTGTGGAGTCACTGGAGTGGTTTATTTTAGGGAACCTATTGCTGGACACTGATCTAGGGGTGCTTGTTAATGGCAGATTCAATATTCAGTGTCAATTCTCTGCATCAACTGTGTGGGAAAACATAAGTGTTTATAAACATAGGTACATGAGCAGAGCACAAGTCTGTTTCTATAAAACCACCTTAGACATTCTGTATACAAAATAACATTTACACAAAAGGGAAGCAACCAATCAGATTCCAGCTATCATTTTGTAGAATGTACTAAATAAATGATAGCTAGAATCGGATTGGTTTTTCAAACCCGCCGGAAAACTCTCAGCTTGATACATTTACCCTGTGGTGTCGCTATTTTAACAGCTTCATTTAAGATACCTTACAGATAGTTTTTTCTATACCTCTATTTTTTTCATTATTTCGCTAGCCAATGAGATTGTAGATGCAAAGAACAGCAATCTTTTTATATTTCTTCTGTATTTTAATGTATACCAATAAAGCAGCAATGCATGTTTTAAATGTGAAAAAATTGCAAGCCACTGAGTGACCCTAGTACACACATTTTCCTCTCCTCTTATTTTTAGTGAATTGTAATTATGTGTGGGTGAACCCACCAGTGTATCACATATATACATATTATTCTTTTGATTAGAGAAGTTGCAGGGGGGTCTGTGACTGCACTTAGTTCAGTGTGAAACTTTATGCAACAGTAACAAACTTCCCAATAAGGGAGTATAATTTTACACATCAGTAACATCTATTCCTAGACGAGGATTTTAACGTACTTACTTGGAAAGCTGGAAGTCTTGCAGCTTTCCTCCATAATACAGAACATAGTCATTTACAAACTTCTGATGTCTGGCAAACTTAGATGATTAAGGTTAAATAAATGACAATGTCTTGGCATGGTTTCATTGTAAGACACAACAACTGTATTTTATACAGATCGAAGGAGAAAGTAAAACTGCATTGGGGAGGTAAGGCGGTGTCACACGAGCACATTTTATGCTGCCTTTACACTACAAAGGCATAAGTAGCAATTCATCTTAAACGGTGTCATACGTGTAACAAACACTGGAGGTACTTCTTAAATGCTGCATACAGCGTTTTAGGAAAGTGTTAAATACTGCTCAATTATGGCAGACCCCATCACAGGGAATGATTTTAGCGCTCAGTAGTAGCAGTTAGCTTTAAAAGAGGACCTTTCAACAATGATTTAGATACTTGTAATAACCGATATATAAGCAATATTTACATACCTGAACAAGCACTAGCATTTAATACTGCAGAGCTGGATTTAAACATCATTGGCCCATAAGCATAGTACCCCACTCTGTTCAGTCTATCCAAACTAATAGCTCCTTTCCCGTTTATTTAACTATTCTGTATATGCTCTGATAAAACTTGCCTTTATACTAGAGTTCATCCTACTCTCACTGGTTCACACTCACTACTGTCTCAATCTGCTCCCTCAGCTCTGCTCTGTTCTCCCTAGACTGGAATCCTCTCACCAGCAGGGTCCTCCACGCTCTTATTTCACATCTGCATTTATTCTGTCTATCTTGTATGCCCCTGTTTTATGTATGCTCTGTTTTCCCAGAGCGTGGTGACAACCTTACAAATCAACAACAATAATAATTCTACACAGTGTCTCAGAATCCACTCTGTGGAAAAGCAGCATTGGTCCAGTCCTAGTGTAGACAAACTGAAGAGGTGCAGGCTGATCCCTGTCTATATTTATCAGTTACCCCCGCTGATCATTTTAAATGATGGCAGAATTTAGTTACATCTAATGTATAACAATTGTGAAGTTTGGGGTCATTGTGGATTGGGGTGATGGGGTTGCAGGTTGATACACTGCAAAACAGCCTAATGTGACATAACATTCTGAGGTATTACTAAATCAGGCATAATGAATCTCTGTAGGTTTATTATTTTGTGTAGGATGAAATATTCACTTTAAAGCCAATGTTAAAACCTGAAAACTATGCAAAAGAGTTAGACCCAATCAAGGTACTGCTTTTAGTGGAGAATATTATAACATTTCTTACCAGAAGGCTGCTGGTGCAGAGGGGAAGTGGACCACAGAACAGGGTGGTTAATTGTGGCTGAAGTCTTGGACTTGTAGCAGATAATTGAAGAGAGGTCCTGCCCAGTGCAGAGGAGCACTCAGGCTGTATTTGGGTAAGGGGTGGGATACGTGATCGTGAAGACGGAAGTCACCGCAATCAGTTCCATTCATGCTGTTAAGGGGGCAATGTGAGGACCCGTCTGCTGTATAACCTAGAAGGCTTTGGAAAAACCATTATACAGCAGGTGTGTATTTGCATTGCCCCCTTAATAGCATGAATGGAACGGTCGCCCTTACAAGTGACAGAAACCTCACTGTCAGTATGTGCGTTTGGCGGAATTATTGTATGTCACTATTTTAACATGTCTAATTTGCTGACAGTCGGAAATAAGCTCAGTCGCTATCATCATATCGGTGTAACCAGTGTCGGGATTTCCGTCTTCATTTTAGTGACTACCACTGTTGGATAAGGGGTTAGTGGAAAGAAGCGACAATAGGAGGAGAAGGGTAGTAAGTAGGTGCTGTATGATCTTGGTGAAGACTAAGCAACAGTGTATGTATGTGTGCTGCTACAGAAGGGGCTGCTTGTGTACAGTGGGATTTGGAGCTCTCAGCGATCCGTGTATGTAGGAGTAACTTTCGCTGGACCAGATGTCCTGCTTTGTAAAGCAGGTATCTGGCTGGCTATACATAAGGCAGTTCGTTCCCTGTGTTGCATATAATACATCCTCTCACACTCTGAGCTTGTCTATTGATTGGCTCTCTCCCCTTTCTGTTTTGCATTCTGCAAGTTCAGCATATTAATTCAATGCTGCTCACAAGGGAGATATCTTGTACTTGGAGTTCAGGGCTTAGGTCACCTAGTGGGTTCTACCTGACTCATCTACTATGTACAAGGCGCACACAGTCTGCATAGACTATTTATTAATGCTTTTTAATTAAATCAATGCAACAGTTTTTTGACGTTGCCAAAATTGGTTTGTTTATTCAGCAGGGAAATTATAGAAAAGCCAACTGATCCCAAGCTGTACATGAGATCATCGTACTCTGGATAATGTTACTGACTAACAGGACATGACAGAATTTATGTAACAAATGAAGAACACATTTGTATGAATTTTTGTTATATGATAAATTAACACCGCCCCCCCCCCCCCCCAAATTTTTTTTAAAAAAAATTGGAAAGCTTCA